>NC_060122.1:135772370-136449870 GCF_021461395.2 Schistocerca americana | reverse complement strand
TCCAATCTCCTCTAAACCGACTACTGTTTCTTCTTCTGTCACGTCAGACAAATCTTCCGTCTCATAGAAACCTTCAATGTTCTCTTTCCACCTATTCACTCACTACTCTGAATTTAACAATGGAATTCTGGTTGCCCTCTTAATGTTATCACCCTTGCTTTTAATTTCACCGAAGATTCTTTTTTTGACTTTCCTATATGCTGAGTCAGGCCTTCCGACTATCATTTCTTTTTGGCTTTCTTCACGTTTCTCATGCAGCCACATCGCTTTAGCTTCCCTGCACTTCCTATTTATTTCATTCCTCAGCGACTTGTATTTATGTACTTCTGAATTGCCCTGAACGTTTTTGTACTCCCTCCGTTCATCGATCAACTGAAGTATTTCTTTTGTTACCCATGGTTTCTTTGCAGTTACTTTCTTTGTACCTATGTTTCCTTTTCCCTCCTCTGTGAGTGCTCTTTCTAGAGATGCCCATTTCTTTACTGCCTACTGGACTATTCTTTATTGCTGTATCTATAGCCTCAGGGAACTTCCACTCGTCAATGGTTGGTACTTCCGTATCCCACACCTTTACGTATTGATTCTTTTGACTAATCGCTTAATCTTCAGCCTACCCTTCATCACTACTGCACTGTGATCTGAATCTATATCTGCTCCTGGGTACGCCTTACAATCCATTAGCTGATTTCGGAATTTCTGTCTGCCCATGATGAATTTTCCCGTATCACCTAGCCTTTACCAGGTATACCTCCTCCTCTTGTGATTCTTGAACAGATGAATTTTCCCGTATCACCTAACCTTTACCAGGTATGCCTCCTCCTCTTGTGATTCTTGAACAGAACTTTCGCTATTACTAGCCGAAATTTATCACAGAACTCAGTTAGTCTTTCTACTCTCTCATTCTTTGTCCCAAGCCCATATTCTCCTGTATCCTTTCCTTCTACTCCTTTCCCTACAGCTGCATTCCAGTCCCCGATGACTATTAGATTTTCATCTCCTTTTGCGTGTTGTATTACCCTTTCAATATCCTCGTATACTTTCTCTATCTCTTCATCTTTCGTTTGCGTCGTCGGGATGCATACCTGGACTATCGTTGTCGGTATTGGTTTGCTGTCGATTCTGATAAGAATAACCCTATCATTGAACTGTTTACAGTAACAGACTCTCTGCCCTACCTTCCTATTCATAACGAATCCTACTCCCGTTATACGATTTTCTGCTGCTGTTGATAATACCTATAGTCATCTGACTAGAGATCTTTGTTTTCTTTCCATTTCACTTCACTGACCCCCAATATAACTAGACTGAACCTTTGAATTTCCCTTTTCAGATTTTTTAGCTTCCTTACCACATTCAAGTTTCTGAATTCCACGCCCTGACTCCTGGATCGCTATCCTTTCGTTTCTTATTCTATGTCTTTTCATGGTCACCTCGCCCGTGGCAGTCCCCTCTGGAGTGACATAAGTATGTAATGTACTGAATCGACTGTGAGAAAGCTAAGTGGCAAAGACGTTATCTGAGAGACTGTATGATAATTATATCGTTGACTCGGAATATTAGTCTCTCTGGGGTTTACTCGTAACTAAGAGCAACTAGAGTTTTCTGTTCGCTTCTTTTGATGTTATGTGGAGAATTGTACAAGAGACACAATAAACCGTTATTAGTTCATGAGAACAAAGGTGAGCGTCACGACCTTTATTAGTATTTTTGGAAGTATTGAAATAGCAGAATCGTTTCAAATTGAATGCGACGTGTACGGGAAGAGACGTGGGCAACAGCACTCGAACCTGCAATCTCATGTATAAATAGTTGCTAAAAATATCCAGCCGTCTCTCCCAAGACTCTTCATACGTGCAACAAACAGTAATTCTTTTAACAGCACTATCAGAGACAATTTTATCACGTTGTTACGACCTTTTACTGCGAGCATAATACATCGACAACAGACAAACAAAAAATAAACAAACGCATAAAATAATCTACCACATTTGGCGACAGATGATCAGGACACAATACATCAGCATACACACACGGTTGTCATAGCAACAAAAGTTTGTTTGTGTATTGTGATTAATATTGTGTGATGTTAATTGTATTTTCTTTTCCATGTAACCATTTGTGACGAAACGAGAGAACAAAGTTACAACAAAGGAGATAAATAGAGGAGATATGCCAGTCTATAACGCAGTTATCTACAAGGAGTAAGTGTACGTTGTCATATTCTATTCTGCTGACTCGTCTATGGATAGTAGCATAGAGTTAATTGTAGATAGGCACATACTTCCTTAGTAGATTAGCGGTAGTTTGTGTTACAAATTGTGTGTCAGTTCAATACGACTATTTGTCACAAAACGGTCATCCGCATAACCATTATCACGTCATTAGCTACTGAGTAAACAGTATATGTTACCCACGTTTTTAACGGATCATTTAGTATTAATTATTGTGAGATTATATGGTTAAGACACGATCTCAAACCAAGATGGCTCAATCGGGTGAAACTAGTGTGCCTCAAGCTAATGTGCAGGAGGTAGTTGACCCTATGACAGTTTTACTGAAACGAATAGAGGAAATGTCTCGAGAATTTCGAGAAAGTCAAGGTGCGTCTCACAACGAACTACAGTCTGCTCTGCAAAAAAAAATAGCAGAATCACAGTCGATATTTAAATCAGAGATTAATATAATGAAAACAGCTTTACAAATGCAGATTGTAAATACGCAAGAGGAACTTAAAACTAAAATAGAACAAGTTTCTCTTACGCAGACAGCTTTAATAACAGAGTTTGAAATTTTTCGGGAAGCACACAAGCACCTACCCGAAGCGGTTAACAATCATCAGTTAGAATTTGATAAAGTGTCACAAAAGCAAGAGCAGCTATCGGCCACAGTTACAGAACTGTCACAGGAGTTACATAAGGCTACAATAGGGCAAGCTAACGTGGTTAAGCAACAGCTTACACATGAGATGGAACAGTTTTCCGATGTTTTTAGTCAGTGGCTCGGTGAGCGTGATTCGCAATTAGCGGACGCTGTTGAGCAGAAAGTTCAATCTGCAGTCACCGAAGCTATAAATGACAAAGATTCTCAGAACAAAGAATTATCAAACGACTTATTGAAAATTCGGAAACAATTCGAAGAAGTATTGACAGACACAGAGCTTGCACACCAAGAATTTTTCTAAGGTCTGCAAGAGGTGCGTAAACAAATTGACGATATGCGTCAGTTTGACCAAGATTATCAGTCAGTAGGTTCCGAGAACGTCTACACAAGCGAGAGAGTTAATCCATCTCGCATCCAACAAAATGCTGGTGTACATGAACATCGACATACTGACAATTCCCCATATAGTAGTGGCACGCAGGATCGTGTATCAGATTATGCAACACTTCATGTGGAAGAAAAACTTATTAAATATAGAAAATTTCCAACTTTCAATCCAGAAAAGAAAACTATTCATCCTATCATGTTCATAAAATCGTTTAAAGGAGTTTTACCCAGGATTTGGACAGAAAGACAGAAAATTAGTTATTTAAGTGGACATATGATAGGAGACGGAGCTATGTGGAGTAGTGAGGCAATAGACACTTGTCTTATGTAATCAGATTTTGAGCAGGCTTTTATCGACAAATATTGGTCTCCTGCAATACAGGAAAGGATAAGAAAGCAAGTATATAACCCAGAAACATATAATTCAAGACTTGGAACACTCAAGAAATATTTTGAGCGATATCTCAACCAAACAAAATATTTGTCTGAACCAATTTCTTCCAAAGACTTGATTACGAGTATTAAAATCCAGATTGCCGATTGACATACAAACAAAATTGTTGCATGTCAACGACAATAACCTGGAAGAATTCTTGACAGCAGTCGATGCAGTCGATTTGCTATTAGAGGATATTAAAGCTAGGTCCTACAATCCACATGAGATCAATGGTTTAAATGAAAGGAACTATAGCAATAGTAATCACAACAACAGCAGGCAACAACAATCAAATAGCGATAATGGGCAACAAGGACAGAGTTACGGATCAAATAGTCGTTCTCGTCAGGATAATGGTAACCAACAGGGTTTCAAATCCCATAACAACAGGAAACAGGGAAGAAGATATAATCCTGGATATCATCAAAATCCCAGAACATCAGGTTGGAACCAGTCACGCAATAACAACAATACTCCACACAATCACAACACTAACAACAATAATTGGAGAGATTACTCCCCAATAATTACTGACCTTAGTGATGAACACAACTTACCTAACAATGGACAGGAAAACTAAATCGACCAACTTTATCCCCGAAAGGCTGGTCGGAACTTGTGAATGGGGTCGTGACAATAAAATAAAATTGATTAGATACAACCATGCAGATATCAGGGAAGAATTGCTTGAAGGTGATAAAACTTGTAACTTTAAGCCACGAAGCGTACTACCAAAGCGGCTATCGAAGTTAATATTGAGTGTTTTAAATTCACAGCAATATTGGATGCAGGCACAAGTGTAAATGCTATCTCCACAGCTCTCATGAAGAGGGTACAGTAACGAGCAAATATACCGACCTTACCCATGGCAAACTGCAAAATATTAGGTGCTGTAGGAGGACGCTCCAAGTCAGTGAAATTACAGACAAGAATTAAAATTAATTTAGGTAATGGAGTCATTGATTGCACGTGCCTAATTGTCCCAAATCTTGTCGTAGACTTAATTTTAGGACATGAATTACTGAGAGAGTTAAATGCAATTATTGATTTCGCCTCCAGTAAACTCATGTTGACTGTTGATGGTGTACCTCTGACAGTTAATTTATTTCAAAAGCAGGAACTGCATGAACGCTACTGCCGTAGGATCGAAATTAAGTTGATAAAGCCGCCATGGTATTTGATAAGAAACTGGGTGTTATCAAAAATTATATGTGCCATTTAAATATTAGGCCACGCAAAACTTACTGTCACCGATATTACTCCATTCCATGGGCATTAAGATCTGCTACCGATCGGGAGATGCAGCAAATGATTAGCTGGAACATCATTGAACCATCCAACAGTCATTATTGCAGTCCACTACATGCAGTACCAAAGTTAGACGATACTGTACGTTTGGTTCTGGATGCTAGGGAGATTAACAAAATTATTCTTCCTGTGAGAACGCAACCTCCCAATATAGACGAACTAATCCATAAGTTTCCTGGTGTCAAGATTTTTTCTGCAATTGATTTGTGATCCTCATTTGGCAGGTTTCATTAGGCATGGAATCAAGGAAGTACACAGCATTCCTTTAAAATGGCCGCAGTTATCAATTCACGGTATTACCATTTGGTTTAAACGTGAGTTCAGGTGTTTTTATTTCAGCGTTGGATACCGTCTTGGGACCTGAGCTGCGTGAATTGGTTACCCCATTTGTGGATGATATGTTGATTGCCACAATCAACTGGGAGCAACATATTGTAATCCTTAGAAGAGTCTTAGAAAGTTTCAGATTATCAGGAGTAACTGCTAACTTGAAGAAATCCAAGCTTTCCTTGAATGAAATCAATTTCCTAGGACATTTAATTACATCCTATGGGATTTTGCTGGCTCAAAAGAATATTGACGCAATAGAAAACGCGCCATCACCACGCAACCGAACACAATTAAAGGCATTTCTGGGATTAGCTTCATTTTATCGTTGTTTTATACCGATACAGGATCTTAATTCAGAAGCATTAATATCCTTACTTAGGAAGAATGTGTCATGAAAATAGACTCCAGATTGCGAGGAAGCATTCAACAGAATCAAAGTGGCACTTGTCAATGCACCCATACCACACCATCCGGACATGACAAAAGACTTTTGACTAATGACAGATGCATAGTCATATGGTTTAGGAACTTGCCTATTTCAAATTCAGATGGTTGACAATAAAACTATTTCTTGTGCCATATCTTTTGCAAGCCGGACACTCACTCACTGCGAACGAGCATACACAATCACCGAGCTTTAAGCCTTAACAATTATATGGGCATTTAGAAAGTTTCACTATTACCTAGCTGGTGCTTATACAAGAGTGTACTGTGACCATCATTCACTAAGTTTTCTAAACAACTGTAAACTCCTTCATCCAAGATTAGCAAGATGGATACTAATACTTCAAGAGTACCAGTTTGAAGCGATATATGTCAACGGGAAAAAGAGTATTATAGCTGATGCTCTTTCCAGGCTACCAGAAGGATTAACTGAATCTGAAGAAATAGAAGATCAAACAACAGAATTCAAAATCTTATTAATGAAGGATGTTGAAAAAAGAAGTTACATTAAGATGTGCAAAGACATGACCCATTTACAACTAGAAGATCCTCGATGGACAAGTAATTCAGAAGATACAGGCAAATGACTCTCCTAAACTGAAAGAGATGTATCAATTACATGACAATGTCTTATTCCATAGAAGACATTCCCAATCGAACCAATGGTGTGTCTGCATTCTACACGATTATGAAAGGAAATTAATATGGCATACACACGTAGTCTGGGCACATTGTGGGGTAAGTAAATGTACAGAGAAGATAGGTAGATACTGTCACATTCCTAACTTGAGAAAGGTTGTACAAACTACCATTGCCGGCCGGAATGGCCGTGCGGTTCTGGGCGCTGGAGTCTGGAGCCGACCGACCGCTATGGTAGCAGGTTCAAATCCTGCCTCGGGTATGCTTGTGTGTGATGTCCTTAGCTTAGTTAGGTTTAATTAGTTCTAAGTTCTAGGCGACTGACGACCTCAGAAGTTAAGTCGCAAAGTGCTCAGAGCCATTTGAACCATTTTTTGAAACTACCATAAGGAGTTGTCAGATTTGCCAAAAGGCAAAGTCTGAATCATGGAGCAAGAGGACTGTTGCATCTGATTGTGTGTAAAATAGTACCCGATCAAGACTTGTACTGCAAAGGCAATTATTAAGAAAATCATCACTGATTATATCCCAGGTGTTGGAAAACCCAACGTTTTATTATCTGATAATGCATCAAATTTCACCGGATACAGATGGAAAAGATTCTTGAAGGAAAGCTGGATTAAACAACTATTAATTTCTAGATTTCATCCAGAAGCCAATCCAATTAAGAGGCTATTCCGAGAAGTTAACACATTTATGAGGACTTATTGTCACCATAAACAAACTTTGTGGGTGGACTATTTAAAATAATTTGAAGAAGTTTACAATAATTTATCACACACTTCAACCAGCTATACACCCTCAGAATTGATGTTTAAAAGAAAATAATGAGTGGATAAATTGTCTACCTGAAGTATCAATCAATGAAGAATCTAGGGAGGCAAAGATTCGTCAGGCATTATCAGTGATTAAAAGAAAAGCTCAACAGAGAAAAATTTATTATGATGAAAGTTTAAAAAGGACAAATGAGCGAACTGAATATTAAAACTTACAGTGTTGCCTGGGGAATTCATGACAATAAACTCTAAATCCGAATATCTCAAGATCACAGATTCGTTATGTGAGAATGGATTTGATATGTAAATTCATCCATCTCTTACAGGTGTATCGAGTACTATTGTAAAACTCTAATATTTAATTTCGAATGTTTCGTGTCCTATCCGTGAGCTGCGTCCCAAACCAATCCCATGCAAGAGTAGTGTTCATGTATGTCATCAACCCTGAACCAGAACCTCGATCCCGATCTTCCCATCGTCTGCAACGTCGCTCATCACGACCAGCATCGTTCGTTGACGTTTGAAGAGAATAATTTTATGTATTGGAGCAGAAGATTGTAAAACATCTAAAGTTTTCCTCTATTCAGCACAATTAAAGATCAGCGAGTCATTATACAAACAAATAAAGAAAACCATTGCAATTCTCAATACTGAAGGCCTCGATGCGATTTTTTGCCTGGTTTTCCCGTTATCCATGTTCGAATGAGGAGGCAAGATATAAATCCAGGACTGTCTTTTTGTTTTCCAGTATTGAGAACTGTAGTGGACACACACACACACACACACACACCATACGATACCATCATTCACAAAACAAATATTAAATGTGTTATCTGTTTGTTGATATTATACGTGTGTGTTAAATAATGAACAACTGTGGGTAGGAGTTCATAATCGACCTTCAGTACTCTCATATACTCCTAGGGAGGCATGTGTAGTGTAATAAATACGTAATTTACTGAATCGACTGTGAGAAAGCTAAGTGGCGAAGACGTTATCTGAGAGACTCTATGATAATTATATCGTTGGCTCGGAATATTACTCGTAACTAAGGGTAACTAGAGCTTTCTATTCGCTTCTTTTGATGTTATGTGGAGAATTGTACAAGAGACACAATAAACCGTTATTATTTCATGAGAACAAAGGTGAGCGTCACGACCTTTATTAGTATTTTTGGAAGTACTGAAATAGCAGAATTGTTTCATATTGAATGCGACGTGTACGGGAAGAGACGTGGACAACAGCACTCGAACCTGCAATCTCATGTATGAATAGTTGCTAAAAATATCCAGCCGTCTCTCCCAAGACTCTTCATACGTGCAACAAACAGTAATTCTTTTAACAGCACTATCATAGACAATTTTATCACGTTGTTACGACCTTTTACTGCGAGCATAATACATCGACAACAGACAAACAAAAAATAGACAAACACATAAAAGAATCTACCACATCTCTCTGAGATCCGAATGGGGGACTATTCCGGAATATTTTGCCAGTGGAGAGATCATGATGACACTTTTCAATTACAGGCCACATGTCCTGTGAATACACGTTATGTGTCTTTAATGAAGTGGTTTGCATTGCCTTCTGCATCCTCACGCTGTTGAACATCGCTGATTCTTCCGCCTTCAGGGGCAGTTTCCCTCCCACGGACAAGATGATGCTCTGAACCTCTGTCCACTTCTCCGCTCTTTTTTAAAAGGCCGTTGGCAGAATGAGGCTGACTTCTTATACCGGAAGTCTTCGGCTACCAATGCTGATTATTAATCAAAATTTAAGCGGTGGGGGGTTTCGAATCCGGGACCGAAAACGTTTTAATTATGAATGAAAGACGCTTCTCCTATGCTGTGAATATGCTGAAAGAAACCCTTACATAGTCACCCCGTCTACGTCTTACCTGTGTATCTAGAAATTTTACCGAAACAGGTAATATTTAGTTCCAACTCGAAGGAAGACAACTTCATAGCTAAGATCACATTATTTGTAAAACCTGTACATTAGATGAAGGCTTTCGGTGAAACAGTTAACGACTTTATGGAGATCAGATGACGAGAACTGTGTTTTATCGAAACCGGTGAATCTAATAAAGGTTTCACGAAAAAGAACTTGCCTGGAAGTTATCATCCTTGAGGACGGATATTTACAAATCGCCCCTGTTTTTCAAGGTGAGCTAGTTAACTAGTTAGTTCCAAGCTTAGCATCAGTCGCTGGTAGACCAAAAATGTAACAGAAGATAGTATTCTCTCTTTTTTCAAGTTTTTAAACCAGTGTTGTGTTGACTACGTGATCCCAAGTGTGCTATTTGTTTGCTGTATTGCACGCAGCCGAATTGGATGACGTCGTGTTTTGCTAATAGGAGAGTAGTGACGTGACACCGCAGCAGCTGGCTCGATAATGCTCTACTCAGTGCGAAACGCATTAGGAGAGGTGACATAAAAACCAGTGTTGACGGTGGTCGCTCACGGCAGTGACGTGCACCCACACAGGAGATGCTGATCGGCGACAGCGTTTGCCAACATAGGCTGTGACAGTTTGTCAGGTATGTGGTCCAACAGCGGTCGGAAGTCGGCCTGCAGGAAGCCCGCCAGTCGTACGGTGCTACGCTAGCATCATCCACACCCACTGCAAGGAAGAAGCCCGCAATTAGCGAGGACAGCGTTTATGAAATCTTGTTATCTCGACTTGTAGCCCGTCGTTGACCTCCGCTTACACCTAGCTGTTTGCTACGATGCCTGTCTAAATTTCGAGCGAGTCCGGTCCACTAATGATTTTGCAACGATAGCGCTTCCGGCCTCAAAGTTATAACAACAGTGAAGCGCAGGCATGCCAATTTATCAACCATGACATCATTGCTACAGCTTTCCTGCCTTGTTAGCTACTACATAGCACTGCCGGTGCGGTAATGGTGTAGCAACGCCTCCTTTCAGAGGCCCTGAGCTGCTACTTCTGCAGTGTCAGCGTTCAGAATACATCTTCCTGCACCAGAACATCCAGCCTCTGAGGTGCCTTGCAACACCCCTACTGTCTGAGAAGCGTACAGCTTCACGAGGCGAGACCGTCGCTCAGCGCGCCGCGCCTGTTACGGAGATCCGGTCCACTTGATCGTCGTCCGTACACATCTCTGTAAAAATCTTGACAATACATATCATGGTTTGATATATACGCACAATACAGCTTGATTCTCCTTGTTCTAATTCACCACAAACTAAAACTTTCATTGGCTACTTATTAAATTAATTCGTATTTTCTGCTAGTAAGGCGATCAACCGTTGCACATGTAGCTGAAGTGAGAAGGCGATTTTCTACCTGACATAAATACAGTTTACACATAGCAGAGTTACAACGGCTGTACCAGAAATTGAGTCGCTCATCGTCATTATTTTACTCCATCGTTTATCACGGTATTGATGCACGTGCTGGAACATCTGCTCCATCGTAATGAGTTTTTTCTGACTTACTAATAGTTCGTACAGTGACTGAAAAAAGGCGGATTCCAGGATGTCGTTAAGGTAGATTCTGTGCTGGAAGTAGCTCCAAATGGCATATTTGCCCAGTATAACAAAGGCTGTGTCACATTCACGGAAGGGGCCGTTGTTACGATAACTGGGAGATGAAAAGCTCCTCCTAACACATCACAGGTTGTGCCGTCAATCAGCAACCTACTGCTTTGTAGATCGAGTAGTGCCACTCTCCTAGCACGACCATGCACATGGCAGTTTACCATAACCACATCAGGTTTGCAGATGGAAAATGTCCAGAGCACTCTGTCCCTTTCGAAGCAATGGTACGACACCAGGCCATCCCGTGGGCTTCCTTCCGCTCCTGCTTTGCCTCGGCCTCAAAGTATAGCTCTGATAACATCTCCCACGGTCTCCGTATTTCGTTTTTGACTTCTCAGACATTGTAAATTTCAGCGTCTAGCTGTGGCTGGTTAGGAAGGCGTCCTCATGCTTGGAGAACAGATATGCTCCTTCCAGCTGTTGTTCTGCAGTGCGCTTACCCTCTCGCCAATGAAAATAATGGTTACTGAACTCTTCCATTCGATTGTAAATGATGGGGTATTCTACAAGGTTTTCGATCCGTGACACGTGATTCGTCTCTTGTTGCCGACAGCGCCCCTCGAACTCTACTAGTACCTTCTCCGTGGATATCCTGTCTTCTCCTTCAGAATATAATATGTTACACCAATTGACATAGTCGATCGCTTTCTGCCGTCGAGAGAATGTACGAGAAGTGTTGTGGTGTCGATAGTTACGATGCCACAACGCAGGTGCACGCTCTCGTAAGTTGGCACTACGAGCGAAAACTAACTATGCCGGCCACAGCGCCCTCTGGCCGACGCTGTGGAGCTCAGCGAGTGCCGTCTTGATTTCTGCCCCATTTCATCAAGAGCAGACGGCCAGGAAATATCGCTTCTACAACCGAGTGGGCTAGCTTGCTATTGAGACTTTGTATTAGTTAAGTTCAGTTAAAGTTTGGACAGCAACAAGTATTTGTTAGCTTTGAGATTATATACAACAGTTATCCTAACTTCACAGGATTAGACATTGACTACGGCTTCACACCTACGTGCTCATCCTAGCCAAAGTTATGTATGCATTTGATATTTACTTGTATTTTTGACTCTACTAAAAGTGTTAAAGTTACATGCAGTACCGAAGTGCTTCACTTCTCCTTCTCCTACTCCCTTCCTTCACTCTCGGTCTATATGACAGGAGCAGTTCGTTCACAGGAAGAGACCCACGCGCCTCCTATCCAGGCGGGATACAAGAAGTGTATTGACTTTTCTTCATTTTTGCTATCAGTATCAACTGCAACGCCAGGACTGCCTCTCTGGTACCTTCACCTTTCCTTGACCCAAACTTATAGTCATCTAACAGGTCCTCAATTGCCTTTTCCATTCGACTGTGTATTACTCTTGTCAGCAACTTGGATGCATGAGCTGTTAAGCTGATTCCGCGGTAACTACCTCTTGCTATTTTCGGAATTGTGCGGATGAAGTTTTTCCACAACTCTGATGGTATGTCGCCAGTCTCATAGATTTAACATGTCAACTTATAGTGGGGCTATAGATGCAAAATATCTAATGACTTCAGAAACTCCGATAAAATTTTATCAGTCTCTTCTACCAATTTGATCTTCTGTCTTCCAAAGCTCTTTTGAATTCCGACTCTAGTACTAAACAGCTTATGTATCCTCTATACAATCAAATTTCTTCTTCTATCAAGTCACCACACACGTCCTTCCCATCACAGATGCCTTCCAGGTACTCTTTACACTTATCGGCTCTCTCCTTGTCGTTTAACGATGAAATCTGCACTGCACTCTTATTGTGATCGCTCTTCCTTCTAATGCCACCAAAAGTTGCTTGGACTTTTCTGTATGCTGAATCACTCCTTCTGACTTTCATTTTGTTTTCTGTTTCTTCAACTTTCACCTTCAGCTGCTTTTCTGTCGCTTCCCCCCACTTCCTCTTTATTTCATTCCAAACTGATTTTTATTGCTATATTCCTGTCTTTCCCGGCTCGACCTTGTTTTGTCGATCAGTTAAAGTATTTCTTCTGCTACCCAATGTTTCTTCGCAGTACCTTTCCAAATACCTATGATGGTCTTTGAAGCGTTTGCTCGTTTTAGAGATATTTGCTCGTCTTGGACGAACTGGCTATTGTCTTATTCACAGTAAACCTATCTTTAGCGAAGTTCAAACGTATCTCATCCCCCCTCAACACTTCAGCGTTCCACTTCCTTCCGCATTGATGCTTCCGCACTGTTCTCTTAAGCTTGAGTCTGCTCCTCACCCTTTATTGTGATCTGAATTCGTATCTGTCCTGGGTAATTACATTTTTTTTTTTTTTTTTTTTGAGTCGTCTGTCTTCCGATTGGTTTGATCCGGCCCACCAGGAATTCCTCTCCTGTGCCACCCTCTTCATCTCAGAGTAGCTGTTACAACCTTCACCCTCGATTATTTGCTGGATATATTCCAATCGCTGCCTTCCTCTATAGTTTTTGCCCTCTACAGCTCCCTCTAGTACCATGGAGGTCATTCCCTGACGTCTTAACACATGCCCTATCGTCCGATAGCTTCTCCTTGTCAGTGTTTTCCACATACTCCTTTTCTCTCCGATTTTGCGCAGAGCCTCCTCATTCCTTACCTGTAAGCTAATTTTCAACATTCGTCTGTAGCACGACATCTCAAATGATTCGATTCTCTTCTGCTTGTGTTCAGCACAGTCCATGATTCACGCCATACAATACTGTGCTCCAAATGTACATTCTCATAAATTTCTTTCTCAAATTGATACTAGTAGATTTCTCTTGGCCAGGATTCCCATTTTTCCAGTGCTAGTCTGCTTTTGATGTCCTCCACGCTCCCTCCGTCATAGAATATTTTGCTGCCTAGGTAGCTGAATTCCTTAATTTCACCTACGTTAGGTTTCTCGCTGTTCTCATTTCTGCTACATCTCATTACTTCCGCCTTTCTTCGATTTCCTCTCAATCCCTATTCTGAACTACCAGTTTTTTCGATAGTTCTGTATATAATTCTTGTCAGCAACTTGGATGCATGAGTTGTTAAGCTGAGTGTGCGATAATTCTCGCATTTGTCGGCTCTTGTAGACTTCGCAATTGTGTGGATATATTTTTCCGAAATTCATATGATGTGTCGCCAGACTCATACATTCTACACACCAACGTAAATAGTAGTTTTTTTGTCACTTCCCCCAATGATTTTAGAAATTCTGACATTTTACGTACCTTTTCTGCCGTTTTTGATCTGAAGTCCTTCAAAGTTCTTTTAAATTTTGGTACTAGTGCTGTATCCCCAATCTCTTATAAATCGACTCCTGTTTCTTATTTTATTACATCAGACAAATCTTTCCCCTCGTAGAGGCCTTCAATGTACTCTTTTCACCTACCCGCTCTCTCCTCTGTATTTAATAATGGAATTTCCACCGCGCACTTCATGTCACTACCCAGGCTTTTAATGTCACCAAAGGTTGTTTTGACTTTTCGGTACGTTGAATCAGTCCTTCCGTCAGCCATTTCTTTTTCGATTTCTTCACATCTTTACAAGCCATTTCGTCTTAGCATCCCTGCCTTCCCTATTTATTTCATTCCTCACGGACTTGTGCTTATGTATTCCTGAATTTCTCTGAACATACACTCCTGGAAATTGAAATAAGAACACCGTGAATTCATTGTCCCAGGAAGGGGAAACTTTATTGACACATTCCTGGGGTCATATACATCACATGATCACACTGACAGAACCACAGGCACATAGACACAGGCAACAGAGCATGCACAATGTCGGCACTAGTACAGTGTATATCCACCTTTCGCAGCAATGCAGGCTGCTGTTCTCCCATGGAGACGATCGTAGAGATGCTGGATGTAGTCCTGTGGAACGGCTTGCCATGCCATTTCCACCTGGCGCCTCAGTTGGACCAGCGTTCGTGCTGGACGTGCAGACCGCGTGAGACGACGCTTCATCCAGTCCCAAACATGCTCAATGGGGGACAGATCCGGAGATCTTGCTGGCCAGGGTAGTTGACTTACACCTTCTAGAGCACGTTGGGTGGCACGGGATGCATGCGGACGTGCATTGTCCTGTTGGAACAGCAAGTTCCCTTGCCGGTCTAGGAATGGTAGAACGATGGGTTCGATGACGGTTTGGATGTACCGTGCACTATTCAGTGTCCCCTCGATGATCACCAGTGGTGTACGGCCAGTGTAGGAGATCGCTCCCCACACCATGATGCCGGGTGTTGGCCCTGTGTGCCTCGGTCGTATGCAGTCCTGATTGTGTCGCTCACCTGCACGGCGCCAAACACGCATACGACCATCATTGGCACCAAGGCAGAAGCGACTCTCATCGCTGAAGACGACACGTCTCCATTCGTCCCTCCATTCACGCCTGTCGCGACACCACTGGAGGCGGGCTGCACGATGTTGGGGCGTGAGCGGAAGACGGCGTAACGGTGTGCGGGACCGTAGCCCAGCTTCATGGAGACGGTTGCGAATGGTCCTCGCCGATACCCCAGGAGCAACAGTGTCCCTAATTTGCTGGGAAGTGGCGGTGCGGTCCCCTACGGCACTGCGTAGGATCCTACGGTCTTGGCGTGCATCCGTGCGTCGCTGCGGTCCGGTCCCAGGTCGACGGGCACGTGCACCATCCGCCGACCACTGGCGACAACATCGATGTACTGTGGAGACCTCACGCCTCACGTGTTGAGCAATTCGGCGGTTCGTCCACCCGGCCTCCCGCATGCCCACTATACGCCCTCGCTCAAAGTCCGTCAACTGCACATACGGTTCACGTCCACGCTGTCGCGGCATGCTACCAGTGTTAAAGACTGCGATGGAGCTCCGTATGCCACGGCAAACTGGCTGACACTGACGGCGGCGGTGCACAAATGCTACGCAGCTAGCGCCATTCGACGGCCAACACCGCGGTTCCTGGTGTGTCCGCTGTGCCGTGCGTGTGATCATTGCTTGTACAGCCCTCTCGCAGTGTCCGGAGCAAGTATGGTGGGTCTGACACACCGGTGTCAATGTGTTCTTTTTTCCATTTCCAGGAGTGTATTTGTACCACCTTCTTTCACGTATCAACTGAAGTATTTCTTCTGTCACCCATGGTTTGTTCGTTGTTACCTTTTTTGTACTTAACTTTTTATTTCCACCTTCTATGATTGCCCTCTTTAGAAATGTCCATTCGTCTTCAACTGCACTGTCTGCTGAGCTATTCATTATTGTTGTACCTGTAGCCATAGAGAACTTCAAACGTATCTCGTCACTCCTTAGTCCTTTCGTATCCCACGTTTTTGCGTATTGATTCTTCCTGACTAACCTGTTAAACTTCGCCGGCCGGGGTGCCCGAGTGGTTCTAGGCGCTACAGTCTGGAACCGCGCGACCGCTACGGTCGCAGGTTCGAATCCTGCCCCGGGCATGGATGTGTGTGATGTCCTAGGTTAGTTAGGTTTAAGTAGTTCTAAGTTCTAGGGGACTGATCACCTCGGAAGTTAAGTCCCATAGTGCTCAGAGTAATTTGAACCAGTTTTTGTTAAACTTCAGCCTACTCTTCAACATTCTACGAGGCTTGAATGAAAAGTAATGCCTTCACCTTCGTTAATTGTGTTTGGGTGGGAATATTTTAATAAATTAAACGCAGAAATAATCCTTAGAATGTGACCTTTAAATACCAATATTCACTTTTCCACATAATCACCAGCCAATTGGATGCATTTCTGCCAACGATGAACAAGTTTTCTGAAGCCGTCACGGAAGAAGTTGACACTCTGTTTCCACAACCACAGTCTCACAGTTCTCTCAACGTCTTCATCAGAAGCATAATGATGTCCCCGCAGAACGTCTCTCATTATCGGGAACAGATGGAAGTCAGACGTTGCTAAATCTGGAATGTATGGAGGATGCCGTACGGTGGTGAGGTTCAGTCCGTGAAGTTCTGCTGTGGTGGCACGTGAAGTGTGTGCTTTGGCATTGTCATGCTGCAGGAAAACATTTCCCTTTTCCTTTCGAATCCTTGTTAGCCGTCGTTTCAGAGTTCGCAGCTTTGTGATGTAACGCTCTGAATTTATTGTTGTTCCACGATCAAGGAAATCAAACGGATAACACCATCTGCGTCCCAGAACACTATGGCCACGATTTTTCCAGATGAGGGCTGCGTCTTGAGTTTCTTTTTCTGGGGCAAGCCTTTCTGTCTATATTCGTCTCAGGGTCATAATGGTGTACCCACGTTTCGTCTCCTGTCACAATTGAATGGAAAAAGGCGTCACCTTCATTCTCGTAACGCGAGAGGAGTTCCTGGCAAATTTCACGTCTGTGCGCTTTCATTTCAGGAGTCAGTATCCGGGATACACATCGTGGACAGATGTTCCGATAGCCACGCAAAGCAATAATGTGATCCACACGTTCTTGTGACGTGACGATTGTGCTTGCAGTTTCTGTCTGAGTGGTACGACGATCGTCCTGATTCAATCCGTCAACATTTTGCTTGTGAAACTCGCTGGTTGCTGTCACAGGATGTCCAACTCTTTGTTTGTCACGCAGGTCAGATGTTCCAGCCTCAATATCTTTAAAATTACTCGCCCAACGACACACAGTACTCACATCAACACAAACTGCTTTCATTCTCTGATGAATCTCCTTTGGGATGACGTCTTATGCTGTCAAAAATTCAATGATTGCACCTTGCTTAAATCGCATAGACCGACCGTCTGCACAGCGTTCCGTACTTTACGCTGTAACAACAAAACCTTTCAATGGTAAGACTTCCTGCCAACTGGAGCTTTAGAGAAGAGGCTACGGAACAAGCCAGTATCTGTCGCATACCAATGCTGCCAACTGTTGAAGAGTTACGAAGGTGGAGGCATTACTTTTCAGTCAACCCTCGTACATTACGAGCTGAAATTCACTGCAGAACTGAACTAGTTCCCTCCACTGTCGTTTCTGCTAACAAGCCTACATTCTCCAGTAACACTTTCTTCTTCACCTTCCGCTACAACTGCATTCCGGTCCCTCATGATCATTGATTTCGCTTTTCTTTTACGTACTGAGCGACCTGTTCACTATCTTCATATATTTTCTCTATGTTTGCATCCTCTGCTTGTTTGTTTTGACTGACTGGAACCATAGAATCTCCGTCCATGTCACTGACGTATACTGTGTGTCTGCGTAGAAAACAGTGTGACTTACCCAATTCTTCGTCGGTTACCAGGGGTTCTACAACATACAATGTATCCTTATGTAGGTCCGTATCTATGGTACCCAGGCAAATTTCCCTGAACCTTTTGGTATTGTATCACATGAACTGATCTTTAGTACTTGTCTCTGCAATTTACTAGGTACCACCCTCACGACCAGTGAACCTTACGACGGTGTAACGCTTGTAGTTATTACCCCTAGCGGAAACTATGTCCCACCAAGTTCAACTGTACACTGTGAAAGGTCAATTTTTGCGTGATATTTAGCAACAAAGTCGAGTCCAAGGATTTTACGACAAGAAGGCGCGCCGATCTCCCGTCTCACGGCGCCGCAGCTCGCACCGGCCAGACCGATGTCGTGGGTTGACTCCTGTTGCTCTCGTGTCGACCGCAAAGCCACTACCCCTCGCTATACGCCGCGGCGTACTGGACTCACGTGGCGACTTCACATGCGCCGACGCTCAAGACGGACAAGTCATCTTGTGTCTCAGTGCACTACCGACCAGCCGATCGATCCAACCGCCAATAACCATTGCCTGAGTAAACTCGAGAAGACTCGGTCTAACGCGCAGACTCCGGTGCAGGAAATATGCCCCCACCGGGCGACCACTCGCTGAGTTCTCTTACTGGCGGAGTGGAAAGACTCTCATTTTGCCGGCTTTAAAGGTTGATCCGAACGACAGACATACTAACACTCCGAACGCCAGACAGACACTAACTGCCTAACAAATGCGGACGAGAGACAGACTAGCAAGTTGGGGACGAGAGACTGACCCAAACTGACTGACTGGCGAGCTCATAGTGCCCCTTAAATGTACGTGAACAGGCAACCTTTCCCCTTTCCCACCATAAGGAGACACCAAAGCTGTGATTGCCACAGCGGCGCCACCGCCAGAAACGGATGGAGACTGCTTCACACTACGTTCTGCGGCGCGCTCTTCAAAACAGCAATTTTTACCACGGTTCACACACACGTTTCGGAAAACGACGGTACAGTTTTTCTCTAATGATTACGCTAGACCGAAAGCATACGAAATCGAACGTTTCTTGAGGGATGAGGAGCAAATTAATTACACGGAGCTCATTGGAATTCATTTATCAATCGTGAGGAGCACAGTTTATGTCAAGATGGTCGACGACGCAGAATGTAATACGATTATATAATCCACCAAACGAGGATTGCAGTTTCGACACTCTGATGATCATATCAGCAACGTAGTAGTGGCTCGTGTAAGGCTGAGCGTGCGCGCGATTCGAATCTTCGATCTGCCCTTCGAAGTAATTGACTCACTCCAGTCATACGATAGAATAATTAGTCATACAGCCGAACGCTGGGCAAGTTTTAGCATGTACCCAGCGCTGAAAGGTGTTCTACAGGTGCGGATTACCCTCATGTTTGAGCGAAGGTGGTTGTGTGGCCATTGTCATCTATGACGGGCAGCTTGAGACGTGCTCTAGGTGAAGGACATCTTAGATCTGAGTGTGTGAAAAGCAGACCCGTGTATCCAGAGGAGACATATGGACACAGACCACTACGTCACCACTGCTGACATACGTATCGACGTTCGACGTGGAGGTGACGCCGATGTTGAAGCGTATATCGAACCAGTACCGCAGGTGACGTAGGGTCCATCTGGCCACAATGCCTTTTAAATGGCTTCTGTTCCACTCCAGCCCTCAAGGTTGCAGGTGGTGCATCACGAGGACGACCAGACAACACAAGACATGGAAACTTAAGTGGAGGTGTCCACGAATGCTTTGGCAGTGGCAGAGTAACAGGAACTACAGGACTCAGCAGCACCGGAAGCCGGGATCAGGGCATGTAAATAACTTCCCCGAACGTCCCAAGAAGCTCTGCCTCGACTCTGGAGAATCGTCCCCTCCTCATGCTGAGACACCTGATGACTCTGGCAATATAAACCTGTCTGCTATGGATCAATAGCCGCCAGATGTCACTGAATGAGTGCATTCGGATAGTGAAAAGATGTCGCGTCGTTCCAACCGTCCATGCTCTTCAGCAGCGGAGGATGATGCTGCAGAAGGTTCACGAACTCTACATACCAGTACATCCCATGCCACAATGGAGACCCTCGCTTATACTGACTGAGCTGAGCAGGACGAAGATATCACACTCGCACACCTTTCCATAAGTCAGTACAGTTAATGCCACGGAGAAGACGTCGGACGGACACCTTCTGACAAGGGAACCTCCCCATCGCACCCCCCTCAGATTTAGTTATAAGTTGGCACAGTGGATAGGCCTTGAAAAACTGGACACAGATCAATTGAGAAAACTGGAAGAAGTTGTGTAGAACTGTGAAAAAATAAGCAAAATATACAAACTGAGTAGTTCAAGGGAAGATGAGCAACAATAAGGACG
The DNA here is from genome assembly GCF_021461395.2 of Schistocerca americana. NCBI lineage: Eukaryota > Metazoa > Arthropoda > Insecta > Orthoptera > Acrididae > Schistocerca > Schistocerca americana. Next base: position 136,429,565 of record NC_060122.1, on the reverse strand, counting down.
ATAGGAATGCAGGAGCGCCGTGGTCTCGTGGTAACGTGAGCAGCTGCGGAACGAAAGGTCCTAGGTTCAAATCTTCCAACAATTGTAAATTTTAATTTTTTATTTTCAGGTTATGTGACAGACTCTTATGTTTTCATCACTTTTTTGGGAGTGATTATCACATCCACAAGAAAACCTAAATAGGGCAACGTAGAAGAATCTTTTTACCCATTCGCCAAGTGTACAAGTTAGGTGGGTCGACAACATATTCCTGTCATGTGACGCACATGCCGTTACCAGTGTCGTATAGAATATATCAGATGTGTTTTCCTGTGGAGGAATCGGTTGACCTATGACCTTACGATCAAATGTTTTCTGTTCCCATTGGAGAGGCACGTCCTTTCGTCTACTAATCGCACGGTTTTGCAGTGCGGTCGCAAAACACAGACACTAAACTTATTACAGTGAACAGAGATGTCAATGAGCGAACGGACAGATAATAACTATGCAAAATAAAGAAAGTAAAATTTTCAGTCGCGGGAAGACTTGAACCAAAGATCTCCCGTTCAGCAGCTGCTCACGCTACCACGGGACCACGGCGCTTCTAAGCACACTTCGTCCATGATGTTGCTTATGTGGCCCATGGACTACTCAGTTTGTATATTTTGCTTTTTCACAGTTCCACACAACTTCTTCCTGTTTTCTCGATTGATCTGTGTTCAGTTTATCAAGGCCTATTCACTGTGCCAACTTATAACTAAATCTGAGGGGGTGCGATGGGAAGATTCCCTTGTGAGTATCTTTAATGAGACCTGCGACCTGATTTTCGCCAGATGACGGATATTCGGACCCAGGCATACAAAATAGCGATAATTGACACTAATACTATCAGATCGCATGTAGAATAGCAGCGTTTTCGGGACATGTTGTATGCGTCAGATGTGGGTATGATGATGGTGCAGGAAATTAATACTGCTGGGCGGATTCGGTCATTTGCTGGTAGGTGGAGACTTCAACAGTGTATTAGCACTAAGGCATTAAACTCCACGTTACGATACCTATCGTGAACTACAAGCGATATGCTGGGAAATGAAAGTATGCGACACATGGAACAGCGTCCATGGAAACCACGAGAGATATACATTTTCTACCAGCCACTCGACAAGCTGTCTTGATCGGATGTAACTTTCTGTTGTCCTGGATGCTGAAAGATGGCTCACTGTCTTTACCTACTATCTAGCTTATCTGTGTACCATTTGTATAGAAAAGCTGCGACGTTTGCAAGCTCAATTCCTCAATGTTGGCGGACATCGAACGTCGTCAATGAATCGAGTAGATATGGGCGACGTATTAACACCGAATTCCAGCTTACGCTTCGATCCTTCGGTGATGGTTACTGTGCGCTAAACTGATGATACGAAGAGCTCTTGTACTACAGGGTTGGGATAAAATGAGATGGATAAAGACACTCTTGATTATTATTATAAGATGATTTGTGAGTTGTCTCCAGCACACCATGCAGTAGTTCACGATGGCAAGGCACGTTTTCTACCGATCACGCGACGTCGGATGGGAGGCATCCCGATCCATGCAAGATTCTAGACAACATCGCTGGGCAACACACATTGGTCACAGTGCTTCATGAGACAGAGGGTCGTCAACTGAAGACACAAAAGAACATCGCGTCTGGGTTTTTGGAGCATTTCCGTCACCTCTTTGCCGTCGCACCAACTGTCGACGAGATGGGGGAAGACATATTGTAACAGTTGCCTCCGAGACTGAGTGAGGTGAATAAAGCTGCACTAATGGTGCCACACATAGAAGATGAAATAGTGATTCAGTCAAGAAAGGAGTGGCACATAAATCCCTAAGGCACGATGAATAACGTTAGAATTTCATCTGGAATTCGCTGAATTGATGATGCCGCAAGCGATGTCTACGTACAATTAGCTGACGCGCCCACACATGTGCGACCGCTGGATTTTTTAACAAGTTTTATTCTTCCCATTCCAGTGCGAATCAATATCGTGCCCTCACCATGCTGGACGACGACTACAAAATCTTTGCGTGACTGCTACCGTCTCTTCTTAAATTAGCGATATCGAGGACTATCTCCGCTGATCAAGCATCCCTAGGGGTGTGAAGCAACAACCATTCAGCTTTAAGTGAATACCGTTACTTGCGGAAACGTGTCCAATACGAGCAGCTCTAATACTGGAGGACTTCGATCGTGCATTCGACAGGGTAAAGCATGATTTTTTATCATCATTTATGAGCCGAATGGCGGTTCCACCGACCTTCATCACCACAGTTACCAGAATAATCCAGGTGGCTACATTAAAGGTGATGAGACCTCATTCATTTGTCGTACCTACGCGGACGACCTGATATTCCTCATCCGTTCAGGACACGAAGTATGTAGGGCTGTTGGACACCTCAACACTTACGGAAAGTCGACAGGTAGTATCGTTAACGTGACGAAATCCAGAATATTACACATTGAACGAAGTCTGGGAGAAATTCCAGAACCGTTTCAGACCGTGGAAAGACTGTGACGAATAGGGAGTGCACTTTGCGGTGGAGACGGGTACTATGTCAGTACTGTGATGTTACTTAAGATCAGGTATAACACGTTAACCCTTCCGTTCAGAAACGTCGACCTCAACGTAATGATAGTGCGCATCAAAGCGATGGTTAGGAACTGGCAACAGCAGAAACACACCGTAACGTCATCTCCAATAGAAGAACTTTTCCCACCGTCATTCGAACCTTCGATAGAGGTGGGCAGCATCTTGTCCTTTTTTGAGCACGTAGCTTCATGTTTTATTAATTATAGTTATATCGTCCGGAAGTATCTTCCATGAGAACGCCCGCGACTCAGGAGATCTATCGCTGCTTAATGAGTCATCACGGCCGCAACGCAATGGAAATGAAACATCGAACGAGAGATTGGTTGCATATCTGGGGCGCAGAGCATACGCCGCTACTGGGAACGGCAGCACAATCGACGTGGTATATCATCATCAACGGTAAAATTGTCACATGGAACCGGTTGTACACCATTCGTATGGTTGATTCTATCCTTTGCGTAACCTGTGGATCGTTGAACACGGAAGAAGAAGGCTGATGCTTCGAATATTAGCCATCTTTCGGGGCACCAGCGATCTACAAGTACGTTGGTTTTTAAGGTCACGGCGTTCTTTCACAAACTTAAGACGCACGTTGTCAACTGGATCGCTGAACACTAGAGATTATTTTCTTTAATGCATTACTGGATATTCATAGAAGAACAACATGGGCTCTTACGTTTTCATACTTACTTAGCCAACTATTCAGGAAGCATGACAGCTGGGGTGTCCCAATAATGAGAAGACTCATGGGACCGAACGTTCCATGAGAACTTTTAGGGTTTATGCATGTCTGCCTGTTGCACATTGAGAAGACTACTGGTCCTTTCCTATTGGTACTAGATGAGATTATCCAATTATGTTTAAGTGTCCTATGAACCACGGCAAACGGCTACAATGGCTCACCCAAAACAGGGATGCCGCCCCAATAGCGAGGATGATAAAATTATCCGGCTGGACGTAGAATTTATGATGCATGAGCAGGTACTGATGGGAATGTTATAAGATGACTGCTTTCTTTTGACTCCTGCCCCTGACAAAGATTGTCAATTGTCTTTCCCTTTGATTGTTGTATAAAATCTTACACTTCCTTCCTTGCCATTAATATTAAAATATTTAAAAAAATTCTATTTTCATGATTGATAATTTTCATTATTGTGCATACATTGTAAACCAAATCATGGAAATTCATTTGTTGTATATATAATAAAGAGTAAGAAAGAAAATAAAGAAGGTGGAGAAAAGTTGGTAGTATCCTTTCCCGCGAAAGACAAATTTCCAAAATATTACCAGCAAAGATCCAAAACATGCCCAGCAGTGGCATAAGAAGTCACCCTCATTCTACCAACGGCCTTGTCAAAGAAGACGGACGAACGGAGAGACGTTCAGTGCACTCTCTTGCTCTTGGGGTGGGAAAGTGCCCCTAGGGGGCGGAAGATTCAGCAGTGATCAACTGAATGAGGATGCAGAAGGCAGTATAAACCACTTCACTAAAGATACATTACGTGTACCAACAGCACGTGTGGGCTGTAATTGAAAAAAGATGTCGTGTAAGTCTCTCCATAGGAAAAAGATTCCGGACTAGTACCCCATTCGGATCTCCGGGAGAGGAGCGCCAAGGGGAAGGCGACGAAGAGAAAGAGATTGAATAACCAATTAAGGTAGCGTGCCACGAGTTGGGACGTGAAATTTCAGAAGTTTGAAGGTGGCTGGTAACCTAGAAAATATGAAAAGGGAAATGCTAAGGCGCAATGTGTATTTGGGGGGTCAGTGCAGTGAAGTGAACAGTAAACAAGAGGATATCTGGTCAGAAGACTATAGAATAATGTCAACACCGGAAAATGGAATGGCGGGAGTAGAATTCGTTACGAAAGGGAAGGCAATTCAGAGACTAAGTTGAGTGAGTTACTGTCAACAGTTCAGTGATAGGGCTTTTCTCATCAGAGACGACAGCAAACCAACAACGACAACAATAGTTCAGGTATACATGCCGACGTCGCAAGTTGAACATGAAGAGATAGAGAAAGTATGTGTGGATATTGAAAAGGTAATACAGTAGGTAAAGTGAAATGAAAATCTAATAGTCGTAGGGGAAAGAATAGAAGAAAAGGTTACAAGAGAATACGGACTTGGGACAAGGAATGAGAGGGAAGAAAGACAAATTAAATTCTGTAATAAATAAAGCAGAAAAGAATACGTCGGAGGCCTCAAAGGGAAGACTTTTCTGGCGACGAGACAGAAGAAAAAACAGGAGTCAACAGCTAAGGAATACCCCTATTCCAGTGTCAGAATCATAATCTGAAAGAGTTTTGGAGGAGTTAAGATTAAATAAGGCAGGAGGGAGAAACAATATTCAAAATGAATTCCTAAAATAATTGTCTGAAGTGGCAATAAAACGACTGTTCAGGCTACCATCAGACTTTCGGAAAAACATCTCACACAAACTTCCGAAGATAGAAAGAGCCAACAAATGCGAGAATTGTCCCACAATCAGCTTATCATGTCATGCATCCAAGTTGTTTACAAGAATAATATAAAGAATAGTGGACAAGAAAATTGAGGTTCTGTTAGATGAAGATCAGTTTGACTTTAGGAGAAGGATAAAAGGCACAAGACGTTACAAATGATAATTGAGGCAAAACTGAATAAAAATCAAGTCTAGTTCATTGGAACTGTCGATCTAGAAAAAGCGTTCGACAAATGGTGCAAGATGTTCAAAATTCTGAGGAAAATAGGGCTAAGCTGTAGGGAAAGACGGATAATTATAATATGCACGAGAACCAAGAGGGAACGACAAGAGTGGAAGACCAAGAACGAAGATTAAAAAGCATGTAAGGCAGGGATGTAGTCTTCCTCCCTTACTGTACAATCTATAAACCGAAGAAGCGATACAGTCCTGGCTGAGACAAGTCTGCTAGTATCAGACATAGGTCTTAACATAACGAAGAAATTTCTAGCAATGTACGTTTGGAGAGCAACATTTTATGGTTTTGAAACATGAATCGAAGCCTTTGAGATGTGGTGCTACAGAAGAATGTTAAAAATTAAGTGGACTGAGTATATAAAAAACGAGGAGGTTTCCTGGAGAATTGGCGAGGAAACGAAATAGGGAAAAACACTGTCAAGTAGGAAGAACAGGACGATACGACATTTGCTAAGAGATCAGGTAGTAACTTCCCTAGCACTAGAGGTAACTGCAGAGAGTGGAACTGCAGAGGGTGAAACTGTAGAGGGAAACAGAGATTGGAATACATAAAATAATAACTGAGGACGTAGGACGCAATGTTACTCTGAGATGAATAGGTTAGAACAGGAGAGGAATTCGTCACAGGTCACGTCAAACTAGTCAGAAGACTGACGACTCAAAAGATTAAATAAATGAACGCTGTTATGTGAAACGGCTATTTTTCCACTGTCCATTGTCTGAAATTATTCCATTTCCAAAACAAATGTCAGACAACATAAGGAAACATTAAGGAAATCTGGGTGAATCCCTGTTTTAGGATTCGATAGATCTGGAAACGTTGCACGTCAATCCACTAACAAAATAAAAACAAACCCTGGCGTAAGTGAAGACGATAGGATTTTTCGGGGGCTTGTGTTATGAGAGCGTAGTGTGTTGAATGGGAACTGTATAACATCTCAGAAATGTAACATCTGCCTGCAAAAAATCTGTGTAGGAGTTGTTGATAAGAACTATTTTATTGGGTAAACTGTAAACGAAGTTATGTTTTCAGGAGCAAAAATAACTCCTTCATTTTTATGTAAATTACAGTTAATTTGCCTTCTTCTTCTTATCTTAGCTAATGATATGGTAGCATGCCGTTGTAATATTCTCGTAAGAATAGGTAATATCGCATAGTTACATGAAACAAGCTGTTTCTTACGTTGGGACCTATGTTTTCGTAAAGTAAGTGCTTCTTATGACTTCATAAAGTTGTAAATAAATAAAACCTATTTACTATGCAACACATTCTTCAGTTCAAACTAACTTCATGTGGTGATCAAAACTGCCGCGATAGTGGTCAGATAACCCGTTTTTTCATAGTGCAAAAGTGTGTTAAAGTAACTAAAATTTAAAATACTTTGTAGTAAAATTTATGCTCTTTACAAGTACATTGAACAATATTTTATTTCTTTATATGAGGTCCCATTGTGAAATTATTAAAAAACATTACTTAATAAAAAGTAGGATTCCAAAATTAGTCGTCATAAATGAAAATTCGCCAGGTATTCTTCATTCCTTTAAATGCGAACATTTTTAGGTTAGGCTTTACCGTGACTGTTACTGACATTAAATGAAACAACAAGTTTACTGTTACCAGTCACCGTTTTATTTTTTCACGACGCGTTTCGAAGGTTTAAACCTCCATCATCGGGTGGATTTACATTAGTTAGTATTACATATGTGTGTATGTTGTGTTACGGCTTTGGAGGAACTTGTGGCACTGCCTAGTGGAGAAACAAGACACTATTTCAGAATATGGTTTTGGATAACCTTTGACAAAAAATTAAACTGATATCTAATGGTAAACATTAATAAGTAAACTAGAGTACCTCCAGTGGTCACAGGTTTCTTTTTCTGTCGTAACACATCACATGTATACTGCCACATTTGTAAACAAATATGGCGTCTGGAATCAGCTGGGTGCAAGGTTCATACGGCAGAAGAGAAGACATAATCGCAAAGTGCAAAGAAAATACATCATAACAACATTATTACAGAATAATCGTTTAAACCATTCGCAGGTGTTTGTTTTGAGGTGTCAAATATATGTGTGTGTACTTCAGGTGGTATATAAATCCAATTTTGAAAGGTTAAAACAGCTAAACATTCGTACTCGTTTATGCAATCAGGTGAAATGTTAAAATGGCTTAAACTTCATCCTTGCTAATAACAATTAGGTAAAATGTTACAGGCTTGAATTACAATGATCATATTGGCAACAGCAGTAAAATCATACATAGATGACACTCTTAGAAGAAAGAGAGAGAGAGAGAAAGAGAAAGAGAAAGAGAGAGAGAGAGAGAGAGAGAGAGGAAGGAGTGATTATATGAGAGCAAACATTTACATGGCAAGGAGTCTTAAGATTACATGTTGCATATATTAGCTGCCTAAAGGTTGGGGTAATATACTGGTTAATGTTATAAAGTATGCAGATAATTATACATTTGTGCCAGTAGTTGATGTACATACAGTTTTAAGCTGACAAGGGGTACAAGCTGTTGGTGTGATGGATTATCTGTGAATGAGGTCAATCTCTTGTACTCTTGGCAGCTGTCAATATTTATGGTAAATATTAGGATGTGTGCACATGTGTGTGTGTGTGTGTGTGTGTGTGTGTGTGTGCGTGTATTTTAAGAGTGTAGGCAGTTGCTGAAAACAGAGATGATACTATTGTAAATATTGTCATTTAAGATGGATTCTGGTTGTTTCATTTGGTGTTTGTATATTTGGAGTGTTTCAAGGATGTCTAGTTTCCTGCCTTTTGGTCGGATGTGTAGGATGCTAATACTTGTGTTGTTAACATGGTGTTTTGTTTCATGTAGGTGGGTAGCTGTTGCTGATGTGTGGTATTTTTTGTTTTTTAGTGCTGCCATGTGTTCCTTGAACCTTATTTCAAATGATCTGCCAGTCTGGCCTATGTAGAAGCAGTCACAGTCCAAACATTCAATTTTGTACACACCTGTGTGATGAAGTGGGTCTCATGTGCCGATGTTGTGGGGTAACTTCTGTCCAATCTTGTTGTCTGTTGTAAAGGATATGCTTATGCCTTTCCGTTTGAAGACATTAGCAATCTGGTATGAAATTTTACCCAGAAAGGGGATTCTATGGAAGATGTTATTTTCTTTTTGTTTTTTGTGTTATCATCTACTACTAGAGATATGTAGATGATATCATAATTTTAATCAAAGGCACTAAAGATGACATCAGTGAGTTAAATCAATTTTTCAACAACTCCCATGAAAGCATAAAATTCACAATAGAACACCAAAAAGATGACAGTATAAATTTCCTAGACCTTACCATTACAATAAAGAATAACAGACATCAGTTTGTAATTTATTGGAAGCCTACCACAGCACATACTACAATCCACAACTCCTCTTGCCACCCTGCAGCACACAAAATGGCAGCATACCGGTACATGATTAATAGAGCTATCCAGCTACCACTCTCAGAAGATAAATGTGATCAAGAAATTGAAATAATAAAACAAACAGCTATTGAAAATGGCTATAACAGCTCCATAGTAGACACTCTAAAACACTCAATAATGGCAAAGCAATCACAACACAAAAAACAAAAAGAAAATAACATCTTCCACAGAATCCCATTTCTGGGTAAAATTTCATACCAGATTGCTAATGTCTTCAATCGGAAAGGCATAAGCATATCCTTTACAACAGGCAACAAGATTGGACAGAAGTTACCCCACAACATCGGCACATGAGACCCACTTCATCACACAGGTGTGTACAAAACTGAATGTTTGGACTGTGACTGCTTCTACATAGGCCAGACAGGCAGTTCATTTGAAATAAGGTTCAAGGAACACATGGCAGCACTAAAAAACAAAAAATACCACACATCAGCAATAGCTACCCACCTACATGAAACAAAACACCATGTTAACAACACAAGTATTAGCATCCTACACATCCAACCAAAAGGCAGGAAACCAGACATCCTTGAAACACTCCAAATATACAAACACCAAATGAAACAACCAGAATCCATCTTAAATGACAATATTTACAATAGTATCATCTCTGTTTTCAGCAACTGCCTACACTCTTAAAATACACGCACACACACACACACACACACACACACACACACATGTGCACACATCCTAATATTTACCATAAATATTGACAGCTGCCAAGAGTACAAGAGATTGACCTCATTCACAGATAATCCATCACACCAACAGCTTGTACCCCTTGTCAGCTTAAAACTGTATGTACATCAACTACTGGCACAAATGTATAATTATCTGCATACTTTATAACATTAACCAGTATATTACCCCAACCTTTAGGCAGCTAATATATGCAACATGTAATCTTAAGACTCCTTGCCATGTAAATGTTTGCTCTCATATAATCACTCCTTCCTCTCTCTCTCTCTCTCTCTCTCTCTTTCTCTTTCTCTTTCTCTCTCTCTCTCTTTCTTCTAAGAGTGTCATCTATGTATGATTTTACTGCTGTTGCCAATATGATCATTGTAATTCAAGCCTGTAACATTTTACCTAATTGTTATTAGCAAGGATGAAGTTTAAGCCATTTTAACATTTCACCTGATTGCATAAACGAGTACGAATGTTTAGCTGTTTTAACCTTTCAAAATTGGATTTATATACCACCTGAAGTACACACACATATATTTGACACCTCAAAACAAACACCTGCGAATGGTTTAAACGATTATTCTGTAATAATGTTGTTATGATGTATTTTCTTTGCACTTTGCGATTATGTCTTCTCTTCTGCTGTATGAACCTTGCACCCAGCTGATTCCAGACGCCATATTTGTTTACAAATGTGGCAGTATACATGTGATGTGTTACGACAGAAAAAGGAACCTGTGACTACTGGAGGTACTCTAGTTTACTTATTAAAGTTTACCATTAGATATCAGTTTAATTTTTTGTCAAAGGTTATCCAAAACCATATTCTGAAATAGTGTCTTGTTTCTCCACTAGGCAGTGCCACAAGTTCCTCCAAAGCCGTAACACAACATACACACAAATGTAATACTAACTAATGTAAATCTTCCCGATGATGGAGATTTAAACCTTCGAAACGCGTCGTGAAAAAATAAAACGGTGACTGGTAACAGTAAACTTGTTGTTTCATTTATTTCTTCATTCCTGTTCATCCTCAACATGATATGAGTTTCTAAATCAGCTTTAACTGTCTAGAAAGATCAGTCACCGCAATATATGTTCAATAACATAATGTCATTCTGAGCAGTGGCTCTTTTTTTAATGCTTTTTGAAACTGAAACTTAATAACCACCGTCTATAGTGGTTTTCGTCAGTTCAAGTGCATTCTCTTCTTTGACTTTAATAGTGACTTGGATAACTGCAATAATGAAAAATCAGTGCCTGTCTGGACATAATTCTGTATGTAAAGTCAAATATTAATACCACCTCTTTTATACCCTTACTAAGTGATGATTAATTGCAAAATCCACGAGCTTTATAGGTTAATTGTGGCAAGAGAAAAACTTGTGTGTGAAAAATGATAAACAGAGATTTTCTTATATCGCCAGCATTGGCATGATTTTCTGTACAGTATTAATATGGAAATGTAATATTTTCTCCAGATCCATTTTTACAATATTTCAGTTAAATTGTAAAATAGTAGTTACAGTTTCTGGGTGTGTGCATTGATGAGAAATTGATTTGGAAGATAGACATTGAAGATCTGCTGAAAAGATTCAGCTATTTATGCTATTAGGGTTATTGGAAATTTTGGTGATAAACATATCATTAAGTTAGCCTACTATGCCTATTTTCATTCACTGCTTTCACATGGCTTTATATTTTGGGGCAATTCGTCATTAAGAGAGAAAGTATTCATTGTACAAAAGCGTTTAATCAGAATAATAGCTGGGGCCCACCCAAGATCACCTTGCAGACATTTATTTAAGGAACTCGGGATATTCACAGTACCTTCGCAATACATATATTCAGTTATGAAATTTGTCATTTATAACCCATCCCAATTAAAAAACAACAGCAAAGTGCATCGCTAAAACACTAGAAGAAGATGATATTCACTATTCTGGATTAAATCTCACTTTGGCACAGAAAGGGGTGAATTATGCTATACAAAAATCTTTGGTCATTTGCCAAATAGTTTTAAAAGTCTGACAGATAGCCAAACAACATCTAAAAGCAAGTTAAAAGAATTTCTGAATGACAACTCCTTCTACTCAATAGATTGATTCTTAGATACGAAGTAGAAACTGTAAAAAAATTAAATACTTACTGTAAAGAAAACCTATGTTAAAGTGACATGTTACGAAATGTTGTATTCAAGATCTATGGGACAAGGATTAATGTATGTATATGTGCATGTATGTATGTATGTATGTAACACCCAATGATTGCATAAACAGTTGCTATAGAATTGAAAAACTTTCGAATCAAAACTTTTCTCTATAAATGGACAATACTCTCACTTGCAATGCAAGTCTGGATAAAATAGGATGGATTTTCTGGCGAAAGATGCTGAAAGTACCTATTTCAATCATCTCTTCAGAACGAACTAATGCTGCAGCTGTTTTCCGGATGAATTCACTTCCAAACACGCCACTAACTATTAAGTATGTTTCAGTAACAATATCTTATGAATCAGAGCTTAGAGGAAAGCTTTCCACGAACGTATTATAGCAGCAAAAACGAGCACTACAAGCTACTAGTTACATGGAGGTGCCTTTAGATCGAGCAGCAAAACCTTTCTGTAGACCAGTGGCGCCCATATTTTTCCTCTGATGGAACGCTTTGAGAATCTTGATACTTTGATGGAACACCTCGTTTATTTTGAAGATTAATAAAATTAAAAAACAGAGAAGGGTTGTTTTTAATCGGTGATTACTTCAATTGTAAATCATGGCTAGTCACACAGAAATCATAATAAAACTTAAACAAAGTAATTAGCAACGTCGAAATGGCGAAAAACAGAGAACACATTATCAATAGTTTTTCACGGAGCAGTTTTCACTTCCCGTGTGAAGCAGTGCTCCGCAAAACACAGTTTGGGAAATGCTGCTGTAGACGTATGGCATGATCGATTACTCCACTGTAAACGTAACCCAAGCTGTTGCAAAAGACCAAACGAAGTACATAGGCACCATGTTTCGCAACTGAAGTGATACCTTCCGACAATCTGTCATCAATTTCACTAGATTCTTCAGATTTGTGGAGTAACAGTACGCATAAAATAAGTTTCTTTCTGCACCAGCTATTTGCTGACAAGTGTAATTTATGTATAATTCGATCATTGAGCTAAAATATGGTTTTGCGTGACCAGTTTCAGGCAAACGACAGTAGCACAATGAAACTTTGGACACAACCAAGTAGAAGTTAGAATTATTACCTTCTCTTAAATCTTGTAGAGACACAATGACAGTAGTATGATAATGGTGATTCCAGTGCACCCTGTATTGCTGCCAGGTTTCAACCTCCTCTACCTCTCCCATTATAACATCACCAATCATATCATGCATTGTTGCTAGATATCTCCTGACATAGACCAATTACCCCATGTATAAAATTGCGGTAAATCGTAAAAGTAGTGAGAAATTTAAAAAGGTGGGATTTCCAAGACATCCCAGTTGTGCTACAAGTGTTTTTCTCCCTATGGTGTCACGGTGGAAGTAGGGCAAGTGTCCTAAGTATAAATTGGCAGGAAATTCAAAAATCCTATATCAGACACTGGTCTATTCAGAAAATTCAAGATGGGGGTCCAACATGGAGACATGGTCACACTGGCACAACTGTATCTGAGAGGGCAGTTCAAGATGGGTGACCAGGGGTACTGATGGGTCCCTTGACATCACAATACAAGATGATGTACCTGGGAATACTTGCACAGTCTGCATCGTTGTCAGATTTCATGTGATATATACCGTTAGACTACTACCCTAAGTATGAAGTGGCACAAACACTCAAATGCTCAGAAATTAGATAAGCACAGGTGAATCATGCAACATTTGTGGGAGGGAGAGAGGTTGCCACCTCATGAGTGCCTTCCTTATGCACAGGATGCTAATTCGTAATACAGAGATACAATGCTATGCTGTACATGGATGCTGTGCTCATGCTACTATGTAGGACATATAGTGCAGTGCTCATCACAATGTCCAGTGCAGTTATTTGGATACAGTACGCACACTATATCACATGCAGCTCAGAACACCATGTGAAATACACGAGCTATTCTATGTACGGCATAGTACCTACCCCTGGATGTGATATGCAGTGTGGTGTGGCATGGAGTAGCATTCTCATAGTGGCAGCATCTCTCCATCCGAGAGATATTTTGAATGGTTCAACTTCAATTTTTGTGCATCCATATTCCACACACATTTTGCATCTTCTAATAACAAACTGCTAAATCCAAATCAGCTGAAAATATCATGAACTGCTAAGCTTCTGTAACATGATGACATCAACTGATAATGTATGACCTTCAAGGCCTTCTGTAACTTTGCAACAATTTAAACATAAAGTTTTACATCATGTAAAATGTGTGAATTGCAGTCAACACAACAATAACTTGGTCTGTAAAGTCCGTCTGTTGGTGAATTTTTATGCATTTATGCCTGTTATCAGGTAGATGTCAGAGGTTGTTAGTTTTGAGAGTTGTCTGCGTAAAGGTATATAATATTTATATATATTGAGATGCACTTTGTCACAATTTCGGATGTGACACGAAGCATTTGGTACAACTTTGCTGTAACAAGTATTTGCTACATCTGTTAATCCCTGTTCTCTCTCTCTCACATTGCAACACCTAAGCTATTAAGTTTCATCTCATGCAAAAATGAACTAAGTCTCTTCAACAACTGGACTGTAAATTTGTCATCCCTCACATCAAGGACTTTTCTATTAGATATGTGTGCATCCTGTGAATGCTCCTGCATGCTCCCAGTGAAAGGAAAATGTTTCAAGTAGCTCCTTGAGATATGGTTCAACTGCCTCTTTCTCTAGATTTTTGAAAATGTAAATAATTGTAGTTCTCAATTCTTATTTAGTAACTGTAGCTGTATGTGTTTGTGGTTTTCTATTAATTTAAAAGCAGTTCATAGAGATAATTCCTCAATTTCCTTTACTGTTTTTAATTTGATCTAAGCTTATAGGGTATACAAATAAGTACAAAAGTGTACACAAATCTCTAGCATTGCCAGGTAGTGATGATGCTGATGCATTATACATAGTGTGTACTGAAGCACAATGTGCATCTCAATTAGTGGCAATGACTTCTTCTGTATTGTTCTGACTGGTAACCTTTATAGGTACTTGCCATACATTTCCAGTTTTTATACTGGCATTCATAAAAATTGCATGTTACCTAACCAGGCTAAGGGCTTTATTGTATATTATTTGTGCTTTTTATGGATTTCAAGTATGAGTCTAATTTTACATATAGTATATCAATACATGTTTTTAATGACAGACACTCGTTTAGCCAAGGTGGAATTTTTTTTAACTAAAGACAATGCATACCGCATTTTAATCTTTATATTGGCGACACTGGTTTACTATGTACACTGGCTAAAGTGCTTTCTGCTGGCATTATGTTTTTGTGTAAATACAGGCACAATCTGAGTATTAGCACGCACATGTTTCACTTGACGATGATTTATATCAGAATATTTTAATGGTATGTATGGCTGCCATACATGGCTATAAATATTTTATATTTCATGCATCACTAAGACTTGTATATATTTAATCTTAACTAATTGAACCTGGTCATTTACACAATATTGATATTTACAACAGATCTAAAAGTGGCGATAAGCCGAATCTGGTCATAAAGTGTAAAGAAATCTATGTGATCAAGATGGACTTGTGAAAATAAAAGTGCTAAAAATAAAATGATTGCGGATTCATACACAGACTTCATGTCTTCAATTGATTGCTCATTGAAGTTCGACTACTCTAACAATCGATTACAAATATGCTTCACATATCGCTCAATCTTAACATTCCTCAACTGTCACTGCTTAGAAATACGCTGGAGATGTTGCACATCATAAGTATAATGTAAAACACTTATGATAGGAATTAACTAAAAACCTAGCAAAAAACTGCCTGTGCTAGTGTTTTGAAGGAATAGCATCCACGTGCAACAGAAATGATTTAGAAATCCTGTGTAAATGTGTTATGTGTATGTATAACAACAGACTCACTGCATGTTCCCCGGAGGCACTTCCAAATGGTGTTACTTGCTACCCTATATCTTCAGTTGTAAACCTGTAACATCGTTCATCTAGTATGTAGCAAGATGAGGTTAACGTCAGTCAAAAGATATACTTTTCCTCGTCTAGAGCTATTTGCATCACTTGTGGGTACAAGACTTTCATGAAACTTCTGTCAAGCTGGAAACTTTGATGTGAAATGGTGTTCATCCAGATCCTGTGGAAATCTTTGATGTCTATCGTTTATGTGTATTGAGTAGTGAGACGTCCTTAGTTTAGTATAATCATGCTATCTTTGTTTGAGAGTGTATATGTAGTTCACTGCAATGATAGCCCAACACAGGCAGTCATGACAGTCCTGCTACACACTACATTAAATGTGTATTAATGGGCGTAAGGTGTTGCACTTATGTAGAGATGAACTGCATGGAATATCGTACTGTGGAAAGCTGTATCAAACGCCTAAAAAAATCTACTATGCTACATTTGGTATAATTGCAGACAGTTTGGATATAAATCGAGTCGTCTGGTATTATAGCTGTAGTGACACTGAATCAGTGACAGGAGGTGGTGAGTGCTGTATGCACTACATATACACTTCTCTCACATTCATCAATGGAATCATAGTGCTGCATTCCCTCACGATAGTACCTCAATAGAGAGCTGCATTTAGAATCACGTGTCCTCATCAAACAGTGCCAGAAAGCTTTACATACGCGTTTACCTCGTAAACTCGTCGAAAACATGCCTTGTCATCTAATGGAAGTCCCACATTCTGTCAACCGATTATGATCACGAAAACTTATTTACAGAAGAATTCTTCTTTGACTTCGTAAGATAGTGATACCCAAATAACATGCATTAGACGATGATTCGACGTTTTGTGTCAAATTCGAGATGTATCAATGTCATCAGCAACATTCGGGTCTTGTGTAACACACAATCGGGAGGTAATATACGTACATCAACATGCTGATAAGTAGTGATTCTTATTTTCAAGAAGTGGTAGTCAATCTCACATATTTTCGGGTTTCAATACAAATGATAAAACACTATTACCTATGGTATTAGGTACCAAGTAACGATACTTCATTACTACATTACTACTACACATTACTACGTACTACATTATGTGTTGTCTGTCAAGTGGCTTCGTCAGTGTTGCGAGGAATACATCTGTTCCCTATAGAGTACTTTTACAGTGTGATTCCGTGATGATGTTACAGATTTTTCAGGGATGATGGAGGAGGGTAAAAGTATCAACTTGAGGTAAGCGATCGTGGTCCAGAAGCGACCGAGACAAAAATTACAAGCGAAAATCGTTCTGACGCCTCAAACAGTGGAACACACTTACTATTACTGTAGTTACTAATATTAAAGGGCAGGCAACATCCAGAGATGGTAGGACCAAAAGAAGAAAACAATGTCTAGTAAACATGGGCTGTAAAATGTATACATTAAGAGCTATGAGCACTTGTTCATCTTTACTATTGTGAAACACGTCTCTTCTACTGAGCAAATACTCATATCTTTTAGCCTATACATTTTAGAGCCTATATTTTGAAAAGCGTGAAAGCTTTCCATGTTTTTAATTAAAGGAGGCAATTGCTTTTAAAATAAGTCTTTGGTGTATTGCAAGATATGAATTGTGATGGAGGTGAATTATTGTGTCATTAAGCATCGGTAAAGGGCTATGATTCTTCTCTTTGCAAACTTGTTACACTTTGTGCATGAAAGAAATTCTTCTGATGTGTTCCTAGCTGGGAAGCCCGGCGACCAGTTGGACACAGGTAGTGCCCACGGGCGAGCGGCGGTCGCGCGCCCATGTCGGCACGCTTCACAGAGGGCAGGCCACCAGAGGATTAGCGACAGGCGAAGACGCTGCATACATCAACACCCTGCCAAGGGAAGCCGTGGACATTCGCACGTGTGCCCGAGGTAGCGAAAACTACAAACTTAGAGCGAAAAACAGTTTTGTCACGATTCTAGGTAACGTGGACAGAGCGGCGAGTTGAATAGCAACACCTGGCCATGGTGGCCGATCGGTTCTAGGCGCTACAGTCTGGAACCGCGCTGCTGCTACGGTCGCAGGTTTGAATCCTGCCTCAGGCATGGATGTGTGTGATGTCCTTAGGTTAGTTAGGTTTAAGTAGTTCTAAGTTCTAGGGGACTGATGACCTTAGAAGTCAAGTCCCATAGTGCTCAGAGCCATTTGAACCATTGAATAGCAACAGCACGACTTGGGTGTGCCAGAATCTCAAGTGTCCCGGGGAATTTTGGCCGTTTCCCGTGAGCAGAACACCTGGGAACGTAGCTGCAATGCTCAAACGGAGAAGTCTTGGTTTATTTGTACACTCTGTCTCACACAGAGTATGGCTCTCTTTCCCTCGCGGAATGTGACGGCAAGGAGGGAGGAAATCGTGAAAGGGACTTCTTCATTGGCAAGAATCTAACGTTCGCTTTGAAAAATAGTACGAGCTACGTAATTTGCGGAAGGGCGGGGACAAGACGCTGGAGGGGAGCGGCTCTCTCTCTCCAGGTGCGAGGAGCGCACTAGTATTTGGCATTCCGAATTTTGCTTCTGAGGAGGCAGGAGTTCACTCTTGACTACTTCCGGTAAGTCGCAACGATTCTCTTATCGCTTGTCATGAGACAATGCACTTTGCATTCGTCGCAAACAGCGTAGAGAGCAAAGTTGGTTATATCCAAGTAGGCGAGCTTCACTCACTGTGCGCGTTATCAAGAGCTTAACTCAGGATCATTTTGATTTGCTACATGTCCGATGACGGTAGCACTGTTAGAACAGTTTTGAGCTTTGTTTAATGCAGTTTTACGTAGGTTCGCACTTGCAGATGGATGCATACCGTCGTTCAGTAATGAGAACTTCCAGTAGCAGGTTTCGGTCACTATTTTCAGCGTAGGACATGTTAGACGCTATCAACTACGACGCCGGCGCACGCAGTCAGCCGACTCCACCGCCACACCGACCACGCTATGAACATGGTAACATAGAAAAAGGCCCGCTTTCCTAGCTGCGCATTCTTCTTTCGCTTTCTTCAATTTCTTTGCAATGTGTTCGATGCTCATACAGACACAATGCACAGTATTCACCGTTTGCCTTTTAAGAGAGTCGTGTGTTCAGCTGCTTTTTTTTTTATTCCTTCCTCATTTAATACACCAGGTCAACCCGTCCCGCGTAATTTATTTATATGTTAAATTAGAATGAAGTCATACAATGCTCATGTTAAAAGGCAAATACCAGGGCAGGCACCTTTTATATAATTCACTTGTTGTGAGCTCTTAGTGCCAATTCAATTACATTTGTTGTTTTTTTATTTGATACTTTCTACAGTATCTGGCGACCCAATTTTTTTTATTTTTGTTTATCATTATTTGAATAATTTGTGAGTAAGTGCTGAATGACTTTGATAAAATTTCAATAACTATTGCATGTGCCGTTTAATGCTTTTTCACTGAATAAACCACTTACATGTTGAACAGTACTCCTTGCATTTCATTTATAGAATTTAAATCAAAATTCACACCTCTCTCTCCCGCCCACACGAGGTTTCATGCAATTTACTGCAAATGTTTTCGAGTTTTGGTCCGTGCTACCTCCTAAAATATAAGAACCAAAGAGCTTATAATAAAAGACGTGTTGGAATGTACAGATTATGAACAAGTGCTCATAACTCTTAAGTATTTAATGAAAATGACAACTGCCAAACTGTAATCGGATGCGAATTTTGTAACCATTTGACAGGAAACTATAAAAAGCTTGCGTCATGCTGAAGCGAGGAGTAATAACAGCCCGTGAGATGTCATCGTTTGGTGGGGCACGGCTTGAGAGATAACCGTCAGCAATGGCTATCAGTTTTCCTGACTATTTTGTAAACAGGTTGAACTACTTCTTCTATCACGGTCGCTAGAGGGGACTGTGCTGCTTTGTTGATGATAGCTGAATTCATCTCCTATCAGTTGGCGATGTCCCACAGATCGTAGCCGAATTTTTCATCATGAAGTTTTTGTATCCTAATATAATACGGTTTATGATCGTTTGCACTGGTGGTAGTACAAGACTGGTCGAACAAACAGACTGCTCTAGAGGTCGATGATGGAGGAGTTCACAAAGTAAACAGCTAACCAAAAACAAGTCCGAAGAGTAGCAACGTCCTTATAAGCATATACAGGAGTCCAGGAAGCAATGCAAACCACTAAACGTATATCGATCAGGCTTCAGTGGCACATAATTTAACACGTCAAAGACTATAATCAGTTCATGATAAGAATAAACCTGATGCAAACATTGCACTATGTATTCTTCCACGTTTGCTGGAACCTCAATAGATTTCTGTTTCGCGTGGGACTGCACCCAAGCTGTTCCGAGTAACGTCAGGGACGATAATAAGGGTACATTTTGTGCTATGCGTTACGCGCACATCGACTTAGCGGTAATTCGCGACAACAGCTTTACCAACTCATTTAACTTGGATAGCACTGGCCCGTTAGCTGGTACAGCTCGCCTGCAGTGACGTGGCCAGCTGCAGTTCACACGTAAAAAAGAGACGAACAGAGGTGCAATACAGCTTCGAATGTCATTTAATTTTTTAGCAGAATCAAATGATACGCTGCAAATCTCCCACAATACCCTCCTTAGACGAGTAGACGAAACCGCAACACGTTATCGTTTTTAGCTAACGTACTATTGTAATTGAAACAAGAATGATGAAAATTTCTGACTCCACCACAGGGTAATTTTTCTGCATAAGCTGTGTAACGTAAGACAATATTGAAGGATTTCACCGTATAATTAAATATTGAAGGCACTGAAGGTATTACTTACAGTCAGTCGTCTGGTAATCTCTTAGGTCCTTCCTTATCCGAATCCGAGAAATACATCTCAGTTCTGCAAGTGGTCACCTGCTACGTTGATAACGAGCCTATCAACAACAGAATCCACGAAGCCAACCAGGTGCAGCATTTTCTCTTCTTTTATGACGAACCGTTCTATATCCCTCCAGCGTTCGGCAGTGACATGAAAAGGCTGCGTGCGTTACATCCAGCACGTCTGGCAGCTTAACAGCCTTGTTACTTCTCGGGCCAAATCCAGCAGCTTGGCTCCAGATCAGTTCTGTTACTTTCATATCGTAATGGTACAGTAGCAAATGTAAAAATTCAGCACTGGTATGACGTGCTCGATGCTAAGAAAATGATTGTTTTTCATGTTTCTTCGATACTTATCTACCTCTGTGCTATAAAATGATGGACACAGTCCAAATAAATAGGATTTGTTTTTTCATTTTTGCCTTAAAAATTAAATTGTTATGTTTTCTTAATTTAAACAACTTTTACGAACAGTGATTTGTAAAACATCAACAATTAAGAATTTATATTTGGAATGGAAACAGGAATTTTGCGTCCAATATGTGATTAGAAACAAGAAGACGTACATTATTCATAAAAAATGATGATGAGTTTTATAATTTCGAGATGTAGGTATTTCAAATTGAACCAGAAAAAAAAATTATGCCGGGGGGATTCGAACCAACGCACGAATAATTCCACTACGCTACCGACTACGCTTCATGTTCATTGCAGGTTTGTTATTTAACATACTAGCACTATGTTCAACGTTGGGAAAACTTCAAAATCGATTAAGTCCGTAAATTCACGGAAAACGTTCTGAACAGCCTATTTCTCGTCACTTTTTAACCGTGTTCCATACGCGTGTTTCACTAGGAAATAGAAAGCAGCCTCAGTCATTTTCATACTGCGCATTAACGGCGCGACTACCAGAGCACAACGCTGCAGAGGCTGTGATTGTACACGATGATTGAAATAAAAAATACGTAGCTAAAGTGTGATTAAGAAAAACGTTGATGGCTGTTAACACTTTTGAATATCTTAAAGTTTCAGTCAACGTAAGTTGGTAATAAGGTATCTAATACATAAGTAGGACCTACTTCCAAGAGCGAAACAACATCAGTGTACGTGTCTAGGGCTTCTGACCAATCATATTTGTGTTTGTCTACATGAGGCTTATTCTTATGATGAACGGATTGTAGTAAGAGGACTGCTAGCGGGGGACGGGCCATGATATGTACTAGCATACACACGTCAGCGGCTGGTACCACATGACACGCTTTCCTCCGACGTTCTCTCCCTGTCGACAGTCAGGTGGGGCGGGGACTCTGGATACTGTTAGATACTACAGAAATATCTTGCGTTAATAAGCTACCAAGCTATCATACTTTTTTCATCATATGTATTTGCGATGCTTTGAGGGTTACGACTCGACTTTTAAATACGTATAAGCGTGTTTCATTCTCAGATGTGATTCATACATGGCTGCTGCATATGAGAACGATGAGTTTGTACCAGAAATGGAGTGACGTGCTACGGCCACAGCGTCCATCACATCTACCACCATCTCTACACATAAATCAGGTGTGGTGAATTTTACAAGCGTAGTACCTGCACCTACTTTGTCATGGCTTCTGAGCCACTGCAAAAGTCTCCACCACAGGAGGACGAATGTACATCTGTGGTTTTCTCTAATTTCTCTGCAGAAGCCTGTGCGAGTTATAGGAAATTTTTGAATTACCAACCTTTTTCAATATGAGTTTAACTATAAGTGCTCTGCTTGCTTTAACTCAGGCTGCGTAGATTGTTGCTGTATCACATAGCAAGCAGCACGCCAGCGGAGGGAACTCAAATAACTGAGGACAGTGGCAGCAGTGTGTTCGCAGTTCCCACCATATGCGTTGCACAGTTATAAAGTTAGATAAAGTCAAATCTAGGGTTTCAGATTTAGGGTGTCAATCATTTTAAACTGTAACACTGGAGGCATAGTGGGGAACTGTTTAAACATAACGCAAATGAACTTAAACTTGGGGCAACTGATCTGTAATTTCATAGCGCTGGGAAAAGCCAATGAAAGGCCAACGATTTCTTACTTAGGACAGGATTCTGAACTTATTCTGACAACTATGCCAGTATCCCAAGATCAACTACATTGGATTCTAATGTCGTAGGTCTGCACCAGTATCCCTGGCCAGCCATTTTGGATCACCATCTTGGATTCTGAAGTCCTGTGCCAGCATACATGCTCAGCCACACTGGATCGCCATCTTATATTCTGATGTAACAAAGCCACAGCAATATTCCCAGGTCGCCATATTGGATC
This sequence comes from Schistocerca americana, assembly GCF_021461395.2. Lineage (NCBI taxonomy): Eukaryota > Metazoa > Arthropoda > Insecta > Orthoptera > Acrididae > Schistocerca > Schistocerca americana. Next base: position 136,406,830 of record NC_060122.1, on the reverse strand, counting down.
GCCATCTTGAATTTTTTGAATTTCAAAAAACAAGAAAATGCCCCATCTTGGATTTATAAATCTATGCTTTGGACAACAGCTCTGCTTCCACAATGACGTCATAGGAGGGGGTAAAAACCTGTAGCAGCATTAGGCTACTTTGGATTTCCCTCCACTTTTTAATTATCTCCGCGTTTTGAATTTCCGCCGTTTTTCAGTTTCCTGTTATTTTGTACCTAGGTCAATTGCGTATGTTACTGGGGAGAGATCAGGTAATAATGCACAATATTATCGATATTGTTATTGGGGTAGGGCAGGCGATGGGGAGATCAGGAAACATTGGCGTATGTAGTATGTACCAAACATCTCACAATCGTGTTACTAACGATGGACATTCTCTTCCATAGCGCAGGGCAGCGTGTCAGCCCTCATAGTTGCGAAAGTACCATTTCCTCACAGCCGTTATCGCAGCTGGACAAAACTGCTTTGTGATGTCATTATGGCAACGAGGACTTAACAACGGCGTCCACTTCTCAGCTTCTGTGATTACTGTGAAGCGGGAGATTTGAAAGCGATCCAGGCTCCAACATGTTTTGAATGTTAACAGTACATTTTCGGGCATGCGTTCCTCGTAAGAACTTTGTTTACTGATTACTCTCTGCCGGCCGCGGTGGCCATGCGGTTCTAGGCGCTTCAGTCCGGAACCGCGTGACTGCTACGGTCGCAGGTTCGAAGCCTGCCTCGGGCATGGTTGTGTGTGATGTCCTTAGGTTAGTTAGGTTTAAGTAGTTCTACGTTCTAGGGGACTGATGACCTCAGATGTTAAGTCCCATAGTGCTCAGAGCCATTTGAACCATTTTTTGAGTACCCTCTATACACCAGAGTAGCCTGTAACAGAGACTGTGAAAAGCCCTGTATATGTACATCAGATAAGTCTTACACATCTCAATTCCATGAAATTAGCATTGTTGATGGATTAAGGTGTCAGAGCAGTCTATATCTTCATTTTCGCTCCCTGAAGTTCAAATCACTTTAGCGCTCTCTGTATCACCTCTTCACTTTAAATATTCTACAGCTCTGTCAGCTATTCAGTACAAATTGGCTTGTTACATACGCTGCAGTAAAGTTGTGTGATAATATATGTAGAATGTAAGAAATTAATTACCGGTCAGCTTCACCAGATATCGTAATGAAGAGAAGGAATGTAATGTATTGGAAAACATATATTGGATTGACCGTGGACACTTTCAGGTTTCAAGCAGTATATGGAAAATCAAACAGAACGTCTGCAATGTTACCCAGATATTTAAAATTCCATTTAACTATTTTGGTAAACATTTTTGGAAAGCAGTGATCAATTAATTGTTATATTTTAACTAAAGTTCAGTCTTGATCACATCATGTATGTTTTAATAATATAGGTAACCGGTTTCGGTTCTTTCTACAAAACCATCGTCAGACCCATGGCTCCCTTAGGATGGTAGGCGGAGCTCTCCTCGCTGATCAGTTGACTGCGTAGCAGCGAGGAGAGCTCCGCCTACCATCCTAAGGGACCCATGGGTCTGATGATGGTTTTGTAGAAAGAACCGAAACCGGTTACCTATATTATTAAAACATACATGATGTGGTCAAGACTGAACTTTAGTCAAAATATTCCATTTAACTAATTATCGGAGCGTGATTTGCAGGTATTTATTATCAGGAACAAAGCTTGAAACAGGACATAGCAGGTTTCACCTCTATATGACGTTGACTTGAGATGTACGTAACACTAACTATAACATACGAGGGTAAAATTTTCGATATGAACCAAATGTGAGCGATTGAAATATTTTGCTGCCCTTAGTTACATACACTACTGGCCATTAAAATTGCTACACCAAGAGGAAATGCAGATGATAAACGGGTATTCATTGGACAAATATATTATACTAGAATTGACATGTGATTACATTTTCATGCAGTTTGGGTGCATAGATCCTGAGAAATCAATACCCAGAACAACCACCTGTGGCCGCAATAACGGCCTTGATACGCCTAGGCATTGAGTCAAACAGAGCTTGGATGGCGTGTACAGGTACAGCTGCCCATGCAGCTTCAACACGATACCACAGATCATCAAGAGTAGTGACTGCCGTATTGTGACGAGCCAGTTGCTCGGCCGCCAATGACCAGACGTTTTCAGTTGGTGAGGGATCTGGAGAATGTGCTGACCACGGCAGCAGTCAAACATTTTCTGTGTGCAGAAAAGCCCGTATAGGACCTGTAACATGCGGTCGTGCATTATCCTGCTAAAATTTAAGGTTTCGCAAGGACCGAATGAAGGGTAGAGCCACGGGTCGTAACACATATGAAATGTAATGTCCACTGTTCAAAGTGCCGTCAATGCGAACAATGTCCACTGTTCAAAGTGCCGTCAATGCGACCAAGAGGTGACCGAGACGTGTAACCAATAGCACCCCATACCATCACGCCGGGTGATACGCCAGTATGGCGATGACGAATACACGCTTCCAATGTGCGTTCACCGCATTGTTGCCAAACACGGATGCGACCATCATGATGCTGTAAACAGAACCTGGATTCATCCGAAAAAAATAATGTTTTGCCATTAGTGCACCCAGGTTCATCGTTGAGAACTCCATCGCAGGCGCCCCTGTCTGTGATTCAGCGTCAAGGGTAACCGCAGCCATGGTCTCCGAGCTGATGGTCCATGCTGCTGCAAACGTCGTCGAACTGTTCGTGCAGACGGTTGTTGTCTTGCAAACGTCCCCATCTGTTGACTCAGGGATCGAGACGTGGCTGCACGATCCGTTACAGTCATGCGGATAAGATGCCTGTCATCTCGACTGCTAGTGATACGAGGCCGTTGGGATCCAGCACGGCTTTCCGTATTACCCTCCTGAACCCACCGATTTCATATTCTGCTAACAGTCATTGGATCTCGACCAACCCGAGCAGCAATGTCGCGATACGATAAATCGCAATCGCGATAGGCTACAATTATTTATCAAAGTCGGAAACGTGACGGTACGCATTTCTCCTCCTTACACGAGACATTACAACAACGTTTCACCAGGCAACACCGGTCAACTGCTTTTGTGTATGAGCAATCGGTTGGAAACTTTCCTCATGTCAGCACGTTGCAGGTGTCGCCACCGGCGTCAACCTTGTGTGAATGCTCTGAAACGCTAATCATTTTCATATCACAGCATCTTCTTCCTGTCGGTCAAATTTCGCATCTGTAGCACGTCATCTTCGCGGTGTAGCAATTTTAATGGCAAGTAGTGTATTTCGTAAGTCTGGCAACAGTCTTTGTCGAATGGGTTTCTGGAGCGCTGTTTGCTCTTGGGATGCTTGTAAGAGGCGGTAAAATTGACAGCATTCTATAGGAATTACCTCACTGCGGAAAGTGAAGGGAACGTTTATATCTCAATACAGCATTGTGTGACCACAGGTGCGTCGTTAATAATCGTGATGTAACCGCAGGTTGCTGCATCGCGCCTCCTTCATTCTTACCTACCTGATGTTTGTAACTTCATTTATGGCTTCATTAAAAACACTATGGATGTGCGAACGACTGGATCCCTTTTGTAGGTTCCCGCACTTGGGAATGGGTCTTGTCTTAGCTCTTACGGGCTATATCATTTTTCCGAATGAATATACTGAGCATTATGTGCTGCTAAGCCATCGACAGTTTTGGAAATACCGCACTTTATCGGTGAAGGAGTAATTAGTAAAGGCGTTAGAGGAGAAATACGGAAAATAAAGAAAATTGTTAAGTGGACTTTATTGCAGGTCTTTATGATGGAAAAGATCCGTCCTGTGCTGAAAGAGGAAAAGAGGATTGTTATGGTAGAAATTGGTGATACGAGTAGATTATGACATCATGCGAAGTTACATGATCCCAAACATACATTCAGAACTGGAGTTGTAAAATGCCGAAACTTATTTTTCCGTTCTAAAAAATTTACGAATGAGACTTTCAGAAAAGAAATATTATCACAATATTTCTAGAGTATGACTGTGAAAACTACCAGATATATGCAGTTTGTAAATCGTTCGATAGAATAATTGGCAGATGAATATTAATAATAAAATATATCAGGAAAAGAATTCTGAACTTCTTCTTCGCAGTGTAAACAAAAATACAGAAAAGCAATATATACATCGTCCTTTAGGTTGTCGAGGATAGTCAAGTCAAAAGATGGAGTTCCTGGCGAGGCTGGAGAAAAAAGGGCAGAGGCAAGGGCATAGTGCGTAGTATTTTGAGCGTAATATTGTGTGGAACGACGAAAGGCAATGCCTCAGAGACGGTTTAAGCTCTGAAATAAAAACCTGCAAACCGCTACCCAACTATTCATCACAATATTTACCGCTACATGTTATGCAAAATTTCATTAATAACTCAGCCTCTGAGCACAACGAAAATATATTGAAACAACACATTATAATAAAACCTGCAAACCGCTACCCAACTATTCATCACAATATTTACCGCTACATGTTATGCAAAATTTCATTAATAACTCAGCCTCTGAGCACAACGAAAATATATTGAAACAACACATTATAATATTGCTGACTATTTGTTCAATAAGAGACCCTCAATCACGGGAGAAGTTTTAGGAGGTAGAGCTCATAAACGGATATCGATAGCACAGTATCAATCATCCATGCAAATAAAAATCAACATTCAATCTTATGGCAATGCGACTCTTGAAGAACATAAACGCAGACAACTAACATGAAATACTAAATTTTATTGTGTGGGACTTTGATTGACATCTTTTGGAAGTCTGAGAAAAGAACAAATCAGTGTTCCTCATGTGCACATTTCGTATTTTCAAATAAACAAGAGAGGTATCTCAATGAATTCCGCATACGGAATGCACAAACAACCAGATAAATGCCAGCTGATCAAGATGTGGGCTCTGAAACATGAAGCTAACTCCTCTTGCTATAGCAAAAAGTGACACTTATACCTTAAAACTGTACAGTCAACACTGAATGACAGCTAGGAGGCGAAAGCTAGTCGGCACTTGATGGCTGAAAGAAAACCAATAGTAAGAACACGAAATTCTGTGTTTTCAACTTGAATTCCGTTTGTGGGGGAGGGGGACTTCAAGCCTTTAGCCAATGTGACGGAAGCAAATATCCGTCGAAATATGGAAGTAGAGGGGAACGTTGCGAAAGATTTCCTGATGGCGTAGAAATATCCATAAATAATTACTGGGTTAGCACCGAGTTTGAATGGTATTCTACAGTTGGAAAATGTAGCAGACACAGTATCTAGAACGAAAGGCAATACAGGATTGGACAAACAGAAATATTATAAACGGATATTAATGGCATCTCAAGTGGCCCATTGACCTGATGCACGCTCAGGAACCACATCCCAGAAACTACTACTTCAGAACAAGCTAAACACGCCCCGGGAACAATCCCAGAATGCCATGTAACTTGAGCAATGTCTTTTCTGCTGCATATCACGGTAAACAATGGATGTCCCCGAATCAGCATCTTCGAATGAGAATCTATCATTCACCACCCAACAGTCAGTGCTGCTACTTTATATAAGAAATAAATGCACCCGAACTGATGCAGCATGATGAAGCGTTCTCACTAGTATTGTTACATCACCTATTCACCCCTTCAAAAAAAATTATGCTAATTCCTTTTTAAATTTAATTAATACTTCTTGATATTCGTTAGTCACCTAGTTTTAGCATTGTCTAAAAATTGACCAATCCTAATAATTCCCAACATTCAGTGTTGGTGTAGTGAAAAACTCACGACTAAGTAAGAGTTAAAAAATTATTTAAGTATTGAAAAGTTATTTGTTTGGTAAAGTTAGCATGCCAGAAAAATGGCAAATGTTTAAGACTTTGACTCTGTGAGTGTCCAAGTTAACATAATTTACCTCTAAAGATAGCAATTCCTGCCTCTATTTATCATTTTGTGTCCACGGACTTGTTTTCATAAGAGAAACTTCCACTTAAGAGCAAAATTTTCACAGCAGCACGTGACTCTTGGTATAACATAATTAACTTTGGAGTCTTTCACAGAAAAGTATTAATAGTTGCTTTATAACACTTTCTTTTTTATCGTAGCAACAAAACAGACAAGACATTATTTAAGATTTGTTCCTGTGATTTTTCTTTCCTTGAAGTAGTGTAGGCTGCTGCAGCTTTCGTCGCCAGTCCTGTTAACAGCACGACCTACACGCTGCTAATAGTGCGTATATAGCGGTAGGCCCATCCAATACTCAGTTTACTGTCAGTTTTGACAGTTGCTATTTATTGTATGCATTCTGTCATTCACCTGGCAACTCCTCTTCACTGCAGAATGGGAACAGATTTCTACATGCATATTTTGTTTGTAAATATAGTTATATACAACTCGTTGGTAATCCTTTCTATGAATTTAATAATAATTGATTGTAAATAAAAGCAAGTGTGGATAACCGTGAAACTTAAAAGGATAGTTGTAATACTTAAACGCACAGTTCATTTATTTGATGGAAATTACAACATGATCAACATGGTTGCCCAGTTAAGTTTTACTTCATGCAGAAATTTGGATTCCAGAAATTTTGATACTATCTTTAAATTTTTGTATTATGCAGAGAGCTACTCCAAAAAGAAACCGTATGCGCTCTTTCGTTTGCTTGTCCTTGTGACATGCTGGTGAAGTGTGCGCTATGTGTAGAAAGTTGACAATGTTTGGAGAAATTATACTAAAAACGAAATGATTCCTCTGACTCTTAGGTAGTCGTTCCCACTGGCAAGGAGAGAAACGTACTCTCTGACACAAATAAAAAATCAGGATCACCCAGTGCACCCTTGGCAAAGTACATGTGATGAAACTCTCACAACATACCGTTACATAAATAAGATAAAGGTCGACCAATGCTTCAATGGTAAATTGGCATCTGGTAAAACTCATAACATTTCTTAAAACTACTGCCCAAAGCTCCATTGCATTTACTCGCCAGCAGCTGTATAACATCTTCATCAAAATTGCAATTTCATTGCATCCTACTGACCGCTTACATCTTCTAAGAAGAAATCTACAAGTTAAATACACACTTTTTAAATATAAACTTCTTAGTAATGTCATGTACACAATATTCTGTGAAACCTTTTATAACATACGTGGTACTTAAATGCAAATGCTTATTGGTCACTTTTTCTTTACGATGGGACATCTCACCATCTCGTCATTGACCATCATTTATCTCTCCATACTTCTATATAAAGCTCTACATGATACTGTCTGGTGTGTAAGTCAGGCCTCCTGATTCTTGTTTGGAGCTGGATCCCAGATTTCCACGATTTCGACCCCTTCATTCCGCCACTCCTTTCGTTGGTCTTAACGCAGAATCTGTCCAACGAAGCCTCTCGTCATTACTTCGTTGCCTCTGATAGAGCCAATGCTTCCTGTGGTTCTGGAATCTGTTCCCATAGCTTCTCTCTACAAAATTTACGATTGCGCATTCATCCCCGTTTGAGTTGTTGTGGTGGTTTCTTCTCTGCGCTAAATTTTCCGTCCTCTCTTTCCCTACGTATTCGTCCAGGTCGTGTGAAATTAACCTGATCCCTTTTACGTCAATTATTCTGAAACAAAGTTGGTCATACACACTTAAAAAATGTTAATTTCATTCCAACTTTTATATGAAACACATTTTACACTTACCACAATTTCGAACACATTCTCTCTAAACATTCCAAATTACCTGTGTTTCCTCCATTGGCGGAAAACCAGGGCATCTCAGATATTCATAGGCGCTTGCAGAATGTCTACGGTGATCTGGCAGTGGACAAAAGCACGGTGAGTCGTTGGGCAAAGCGTGTGTCATCATCGCCGCAAGGTCAAGTAAGACTGATCTCCCGCGTGCGGGCCGGCCGTGCACAGCTGTGACTCCTGCAATGGCGGACACACTCGTTCGAGATGATCGACGGATCACCATCAAACAACTCAGTGCTCAACTTGACATCTCTGTTGGTAGTGCTGTCACAATTGTTCACCAGTTGGGATATTCAAAGGTTTGTTACCGCTGGGACCCTCGTTGTCTAACCGAACACCATAAAGAGCAAAGGAGAACCATCTGTGCGGAATTGCTTGCTCGTCATGTGGCTGAGGGTGACAATTTCTTGTCAAAGATTGTTACAGGCGATGAAACATGGGTTCATCACTTCGAACCTGAAACAAAACGGCAATCAATGGAGTGGCACCACACCCACTCCCCTACCAAGAAAAAGTTTAAAGCCATACCCTCAGCCGGTAAAGTCATGGTTACAGTCTTCTGGGACGCTGAAGGGGTTATTCTGTTCGATGTCCTTCCCCATGGTCAACCGATCAACTCTGAAGTGTATTGTGCTACTCTTCAGAAATTGAGGAAACAACTTCAGCGTGTTCGTAGGCACAAAAATCTGAACGAACTTCTCCTTCTTCATGACAACGCAAGACCTCACACAAGTCTTCGCACCCGAGAGGAGCTCACAAAACTTCAGTGGACTGTTCTTCCTCATGCACCCTACAGCCCCGATCTCGCACCGTCGGATTTCCATATGTTTGGCCCATTGAAGGACGCAATCCGTGGGAGGCACTACGCGGATGATGAAGAAGTTATTGATGCAGTACGACGTTGGCTCCGACATCGACCAGTGGAATGGTACCGTGCAGGCGTACAGGCCCTCATTTGAAGGTGGCGTAAGTCCGTAGCATTCAATGGAGATTACGTTGAAAAATAGTGTTGTGTAGCTAAAAGATTGGGGAATAACCTGGTGTATTTCAATGCTGAATAAAACAACCCCTGTTTCAGAAAAAAAAATGTGTTGCATTACTTATTGAACTGCCCTCGTATTTGCGTTCACAAAGTTTAAATGAATCATAAATGATATCTCATATTCTTTGGGGCAGGTTGGTGTAAATGGAAGTCAAATGGTAGAATTATTTACTTCTTGCGTCATCAATCTCCTCACTGGTTTGATGTGGCGCACCATGAACTCCTCTCTTATGACAACCTTTCACTTGCACCCTACGTCCTCAATTACACTCCTGGAAATTGAAATAAGAACACCGTGAATTCATTGTCCCAGGAAGGGGAAACTTTATTGACACATTCCTGGGGTCAGATACATCACATGATCACACTGACAGAACCACAGGCACATAGACACAGGCAACAGAGCATGCACAATGTCGGCACTAGTACAGTGTATATCCACCTTTCGCAGCAATGCAGGCTGCTATTCTCCCATGGAGACGATCGTAGAGATGCTGGATGTAGTCCTGTGGAACGGCTTGCCATGCCATTTCCACCTGGCGCCTCAGCTGGACCAGCGTTCGTGCTGGACGTGCAGACCGCGTGAGACGACGCTTCATCCAGTCCCAAACATGCTCAATGGGGGACAGATCCGGAGATCTTGCTGGCCAGGGTAGTTGACTTACACCTTCTAGAGCACGTTGGGTGGCACGGGATACGTGCGGACGTGCATTGTCCTGTTGGAACAGCAAGTTCCCTTGCCGGTCTAGGAATTGTAGAACGATGGGTTCGATGACGGTTTGGATGTACCGTGCACTATTCAGTGTCCCCTCAACGATCACCAGTGGTGTACGGCCAGTGTAGGAGATCGCTCCCAACACCATGATGCCGGGTGTTGGCCCTGTGTGCCTCGGTCGTATGCAGTCCTGATTGTGGCGCTCACTTGCTCGGCGCCAAACACGCATACGACCATCATTGGCACCAAGGCAGAAGCGACTCTCATCGCTGAAGACGACACGTCTCCATTCGTCCCTCCATTCACGCCTGTCGCGACACCACTGGAGGCGGGCTGCACGATGTTGGGGCGTGAGCGGAAGACGGCCTAACGGTGTGCGGGACCGTAGCCCAGCTTCATCGAGACGGTTGCGAATGGTCCTCGCCGATACCCCAGGAGCAACAGTGTCCCTAATTTGCTGGGAAGTGGCGGTGCGGTCCCCTACGGCACTGCGTAGGATCCTACGGTCTTGGCGTGCATCCGTGCGTCGCTGCGGTCCGGTCCCAGGTCGACGGGCACGTGCACCTTCCGCCGACCACTGGCGACAACATCGATGTACTGTGGAGACCTCACGCCCCACGTGTTGAGCAATTCGGCGGTACGTCCACCCGGCCTCCCGCATGCCCACTATACGCCCTCGCTCAAAGTCCGTCAACTGCACATACGGTTCACGTCCACGCTGTCGCGGCATGCTACCAGTGTTAAAGACTGCGATGGAGCTCCGTATGCCACGGCAAACTGGCTGACACTGACGGCGGCGGTGCACAAATGCGGCGCAGCTAGCGCCATTCGACGGCCAACACCGCGGTTCCTGGTGTGTCCGCTGTGCCGTGCGTGTGATCATTGCTTGTACAGCCCTCTCGCAGTGTCCGGAGCAAGTATGGTGGGTCTGACACACCGGTGTCAATGTGTTCTTTTTTCCATTTCCAGGAGTGTATTTGCTGGATGTATTCCAATCTCATTCTTACTCTGCAATTTTTACCCTCTGCAGTTCCATCTACTAATATGGAAGTTATTCCCTGTTGTTTTAACAGATGTGGTACCATCCTACCCGTTCTTCTTGTCAGCGATATCCAAATATTGCTTTCCTCCCCGATTTGTGAGGAACCTACTCATTCCTTGCCTTAACAGTCCACGTAATTTTCAACATTGTTCTGAAGAACCACATATCAAATACTTCGATACTCTTCTGTTGAGGTTTCCCACAGTCCATTTAGCACTACTATACAGTGCGGTGCTCCAAGCGTATGTTAAAGAAACTTTTTCCTCAGATTACATCTACATGGATACTCTGAAAATCACATTCAAGTGCCTGGCAGAGGGGTCATCGAACTACCCTCACAATTCTCTATTATTCCAATCCCGTATTGCGCGCGGAAGAAACGAACACCTATATCTTTCCGTGCGAGGTCTGATTTGCCTTATTTTATTATGCTGATCGTTCCTCGCTATGTAGGTCGGCGTTAACAAAATATTTTAGCATTTGGAGGAGAAAGCTGGTGATTGAAATTTCGCGAGAAGACTCCGCCGCAACGAAAAAGCCTTTGTTTTAATGACATCCACCCCAAACCCTGTATCATTTCAGTTACACTCTCTCCCCTATTTCGCCATAATACAAAACGTTCTGTCCTTCTTTGAACCTTTTCGATGTACTCCGTCAATCCTATCCGGTAAGGATCCCGCACCGCGTAGCAGTATTCTGAAAGAGGACGGACAAGCGTCGTGTAGGCAGACACTTTAGTAGATCTCTTACATTTTCTAATCGTCTTACCAATAAAATGCAGTCTTTGGTAAGCCTTCCCCATAATATTTTCTATGTGTTCTTTCCAATTTAAGTTGTTCGTAATTGTAATTCCTAAGTATTTAGTTTAATTAACGGCCTTTAGATTTGACTGAATCAGCGTGTAACCGAAGTTTAACGTATTCCTTTTAGTACTCATGTGGATGACTTCACACTTTTCGTTATTGAGGGTCAACTGCCAATTTTGGCACCATACAGATATCTTTACTAAATCGTTTGCAATTTGTTTTGAGTCTCTGATGACTTTACTAGTCGATAAACGACAGCGTCATATGCAAACAACCCAAGGCGGCTGCTCAGATTGTTTCCTAAATCGTTTGTATGTATAAGGTACAACAGGGGTCCCATGACATTCTCTTTGGAATGTTAGATTACACTTCTGATTTACTCAATGACTTTCCGTCAATTACTACTAATTGTGACCGCCCTGACAGGAAATCACAAACTAGACGCATAGACGATATTCCATTAGCACGCAATTGGACTACAAGCTGTTTGTGAGGTTTGTTGTTGTTGTGGTCATCAGTCCTGAGACTGATTTGATGCAGCTCTCCATGCTACTCTATCCTGTGCAAGCTTCTTCATCTCCCAGTACCTACTGCAGGCTACATCCTTCTGAATCTGCTTAGTGTATTCATCTCTTGGTCTCCCTCTACGATTTTTACCCTCCATGCTGCCCTCCAATACTAAATTGGTGATCCCTCCATGTCTCAGAACATGTCCTACCAACCGATCCCTTCTTCCAGTCAAGTTGTGCCACAAGCTCCTCTTCTCCCCAATTCTATTCAATACCTCCTCATTAGTTATGCGATCTACCCATCTAATCTTCAGCATTCTTCTGTAGCACCACATTTCGAAAGCTTCTATTCTCTTTTTGTGTAAACTATTTATCGTCCACGTTTCACTTCCATACAAGACTACACTTCATACAATACAACGACTTCCTGACTTTTAAATCTATACTCGATGTTAACAAATTTTTCTTCTTGAGAAACGCGTTCCTTCCCATTGCCAGTCTACATTTTATATCCTCTATACTTCGACCATCATCAGTTATTTTGCTCCCCAAATAGCAAAACTCCTTTACTACTTTAAGTGTCTCATTTCCTAATCTAATTCCCTCAGCATCACCCGACTTAATTTGACTGCATTCCATTATCCTCGTTCTGCTGTTGTTGATGTTCATCTTATACCATCTTTTCAAGACACTGTCCATTCCATTCAACTGCTCTTCCAAGTCCTTTGCTGCCTCTGACAGAATTACAATGTCATCGGCGAACCTCAAAGTTTTCATTTCTTCTGCATGGATTTTAATACCTACTCCGAACTTTTCTTTCGTTTCCTTTATTGCTTGCTCAATATACAGATTGAATACCATCGGGGATAGGCTGCAACCCTGTCTCACTCCCTTCCCAACCACTGCTTCCCTTTCATACCCCTCGACTCTTATAACTGCCATCTGCTTTCTGTACAAATTGTAAATAGCCTTTCGCTCCCTGTATTTTACCCCTGCCACCTTCAGAATTTGAAAGAGAGTATTCCAATCAACATTGTCAAAAGCTTTCTCTAAGTCTACAAATGCTAGAAACGTAGGTTTGTCTTTCCTTAATCTTTCTTCTAAGATAAGTCATAGGGGCAGTATTCCCTAACGTGTTCCAACATTTTTACGGAATCCGAATTGATCTTCCCCGAGGTTGGCTTCTATCAGTTTTTCCATTCGTCTGTAAGGAATTCGCGTTAGTATTTTGCAGCTGTGACTTATTAAACTGATAGTTCGGTAATTTTCACATCTGTCAACACCTGCTTTCTTTGGGATTAGAACTATTATATTCTTCTTGAAGTCTGAGGGTATTTCGCCTGTCTCATACATCTTGCTCACCAGATGGTAGAGTATTGTCAGGACTGGCTCTCCCAAGGCTGTCAGTAGTTCTAATGGAATGTTGTCTACTCCCAGGGTGTGATGTACGGTGTCAAAAGTCTTCTGGATATCCCTTGTCGATAGCACTCAACTCTTCGTGCGAATGAAGAGCTATTTGTGTTTCGCTAAATCCATGTTGACTATGAGACAATAGGTGGTTCTCCGCCAGGTCACTGCTAATGTCGAACACAATATATGTTCCAAAATCCTGTTGCATATTGACGTTTATGATATGGGTCTATAATTTAGTGGATTACTCCTATTGCTTTTCTTGAATATTGGTGTGATCTGTGCAGCCTTCCAGTCTTTGGGTACGGATCTTTCGTCGAACGAACTGTTGTATGTGGTTGTTAAGTATAGAGCTATTTTATCAGCATGCTCTGAAAGGAACCTAACTGGTATGCAATCATGTTGGCAGCTGTTCTTGATTCGAATTCTGGAATATTTACTTCGTCTTCTTTGGTGAAGGAATTTCGGAACCCTGTGTTTAGTAACTCTGCTTTGGCAGCACTGTCTTCGACAGTATCTCCATTGCTATCGCCAGGAGAAGGCACTTATTGTGTCTTGCCACAAGCATAGTTCACATATGACCAGAATCTCTCTGAATTTTCTGCCTGGTTTCGAGACAAAGTATCGTCGTGGAAGCTATGATAAGCATCTAGCATTGAAGTCCGCGCTAAATTCGAGCTTCTGTAAAAGATCATCAATCTCGGAGATTCTGCGTCCGTTTAAGTTTGGTATGTCTTTTTCGTTGCTTCTGCAACAGTTTTCTGACCCGTTTTGTTTACCAATGAGTATCAGCTCGATACTATTTCTTTGAATTCAATCCACATCTGGTCTGCACCTACACTTACATTGTTAATATGGAAGGAGTGGAGATTGTCTGTCAGGAAGGCGTCAAATGAATTGTTATCTGCTTTTTTGAGAGGTATATTTTTCTCTTATTTTTGGAGGATTTGGGGGTTACAACAATGAGTCTCGCAACGACAACCCTGTGTTCACTAATCCCTGTATCCGTTTTGATGTTCGTTATTAGCTCAGGATTATTTGTTGAGGTCAAGTGTGTTTACTTAACCGTTTACTATTCGCGTGAGTTCATGAACTAACTGCTCGAAATAATTTTCAGAGAATGCGTTAAGCACAATTTCGGATGATGTTTCATGCGTACCTTCGGAGTTAAACATGCATTTGCGCCAACATATCGAGGATGAATTAAAGTCACCATCATCTATAATTGTACGAGTCGGGTACGTGTTTGAAATGAAATTCAAGATCTCTTTGAACCTTTCAGCGTTGCTGATATCCTTTAACCTTAAATTTCATCCCACTCTAGAACCTTTCTTTTATTTCCATCATTCCTTCTTCAATGTATGACACAATTAGCTATGTCCAAATAAACCCCCGAGTGGTAGCTGAATTAGACAGTAGACGAAAGAAAAGACCTACAAAATTACATATGATCACTATTTCCTTTTTCTATGAGCGCGTTGAGTTCAACTAGCTCACTATGTGAATCCATTTAGAAAAGCGAAGTAACTGTAATCAAACGATATTGTGGTCGCCTTTTCACAACGCAGACAAATGTACGTCATTCTTACCATCGTTTAGAAACTCGGTTGCAGAATGATGGCTGCAACAGCAGCCGAAAGTTGTAAGTTCAGTCCCTGCATCTAAGATGAAGTTCTCCCTCTTTGCAGCTCTAGAGCGCGGGCATCTCCCACTCTATTGGTCCAAGATGAAGAAACTTCCGGTCTGGAGATCTAAGGCGAACTGTACCTGTGCTCTCCCTCTAAAATCTTTCTATTTCTGCCAGCACCGGTTTTTCATTAGTAATTTGATGTCGACCTTCAGAGTTAAAGCCAATGATAAATTCATTTAAATTTATAACAATAGCAACTATCTTCCTTCTGCTCAAGAATCTGCTGCGATTAACTATACGCATTTCTCTCTTAGAGTGTGGCAGCAATCAGCAACTCTCTCGCACTATGAGATGGGTTTCATGTTTCACCCAACGATGGTGGCTGCAAGTATACGAGTATGCAAGTCCACCTCATGCTGCTTGGGTAACCCAGAGGTTGGTGGTGGAACACAATTAGGAATGCGCTACATGAGTATGCGAAAGAAGCACCACATTTTGATTTTCAAATTATGGGAATGAAAATCAGACTTGCATAAAGTAACATGGGAGGGTAACAACAATCCTAGATCATAAATCTGGTAATTAAATGACTATTACTGGTCATAAATTGGATTAGGCTAAACAATTTGTGTAAATAAAACTAAGATTTCAAGTGAGCAGTCTGTTTACACTACTGGCCATTAAAATTGGTACACCAAGAAGAAAAGCAGATGATAAACGGGTATTCATTGGACAGATATATTATACTAGAACTGACATGTGATTACATTTTCACCCAACTTAGGTGCATAGATCCTGAGAAATCACAACCCAGAACAACCACCTCTGGCCGCACTAACGGCCTTGATACGACTGTGAATTGCGTCAAACAGAGCTTGGATAGCGTGTACAGGTACAGCTGCCCATGCAGCTTCAACACGATACCACAGTTCATCAAGAGTAGTGACTGGCGTATTGTGACGAGCCAGTTGCTCGGCCATCATTGACCAGACGTTTTCAATTGGTGAGAGATCTGAAGAATGTGGTGGCCAGGGCAGTAGTCGAACATTTTCTGTATCCAGATAGGCCCCTACAGGACCTCCAACATGCGTTAGTGCATTATCATGCTGAAATGTAGGGTTTCACAGTGATCGAATGAAGGGTAGAGCCACGGGTCGTAACACATCTGAAATGTAACGTCCACTGTTCAAAGTGCCGTCAATGCGAACAAGAGGTGACCGAGACGTGTAATCAATGGCACCCCATACCATCACGCTGGGTGATACGCCAGTATGGCGATGCAGAATACACGCTTCCGATGTGCATTCACCGCGATGTCGCCAAACACGGATGCAATCATCATGATGCTGTAAACAGAACCTGGATTTATCCGAAAAAATGTCGTTTTGCCATTCGTGCACCCAGATTCATCGTTGAGTACACCATAGCAGACGCTCCTGTCTGTGACGCAGCGTCAAGGGTAACCGCAGCCATGGTCTCCGAGCTGATAGTCCATGCTGCTGCAAACGTCGTCGAACTGTTCGTGCAGATGGTTGTTGTCTTGCAAACGTCCCCATCTGTTGACTCAGGGATCGTGACGTGGCTGCACGATCCGTTACAGCCGCGAGGATAAGATGCCTGTCATCCCGACTGCTAGTGATACGAGGCTGTTGGGATCCAGCACGGCGTTCCGTATTACCCCCTTGAACCCACCGACTCCATATTCTGCTAACAGTCATTGGATCTCGACCAACGCGAGCAGCAATGTCGCGATACGATAAACCGCAATCTCGATAGGCTACAATCCGACCTTTATCAAAGTCGGAAACGTGATGGTACGCAATTCTCCTCCTTACACGAGACATCACAACAACGTTTCACCAGACAACGCCGGTCAACTGCTTTTGTGTATGAGCAATCGGTTGGAAACTTTCCTCATGTCAGCACGTTGTAGGTGTCGTCACCGGCGCAAACCTTGTGTGAATGCTCTGAAAAGCTAATCATTTGCATATTACAGCATCTTCTTCCTGTCGGTCAAATTTCGAGTCTGTAACACGTCATCTTCGTAGAGTAGCAATTTTAAGGGCCGGTAGTGTATATGAGTGTCATAAATCAATCTAAGCTGCTAGGCCACGTGGTAGGTTTGTTTACATAAGGAGAACAGGGAACTCTTTGTCCCAGAACTGGTACATCTCTACTACTAAAATTTTGTCCAAACATTCCAAATACGATTTGAATCTAATTGCCGTAGTGCCTTGATAATACATGATCTCCGCTTCGAAATCGGCGAACTTTCTGCCGTCATGGATTACTGGCAGAACTCAGAAATCACTTCAAGTTTGTACCATGTTGGCCCGGAATACTTCAGACTATCTCTACCCTGACGTACCAACATCCTTATGTGCTGATCCCCACCCTCTAACTGACGTTTCCACATCTTTATGTGCAGATCACCGTCCTCTGTCTACGTGATAACTTTGTGTAATGAATAGGTGTGCTTGTGATCGAGATTTTATCAATGACTGACTTACGTTCCGAAGAAACAACCGCTTCTCTCACAGTAGGCCTAACCAGTAATGATGAAAACGTATCACCTACCTGAGAATATTCAGAGGTGCATTGTTCGGTGGTATTTCTCCTACATATGATACTGTCGGAACCTTCATGTGCTGTCTCTGACTTTACCCTTGGTCAAGATCGCGCCCGATAGTAACTCGTAGAACTGAAATGCCTTAGTTATCTACGGCAAGGCCACTCCTCAAATTACTGGAACTTTTTTGTTTCATGTCTGAGTTAGTTTCAGCCTGTTCTACACATGGTCACTGGAAATTTTGGACATTTTGTCCACTTTTTTATGGAGTACATCATCAAAAGACGCCTACTGTTCACTGACTTCACAAAACGCCTACATATTGGTATATGATCTTTAGCCCTATAGCAGAGCGTTTTCTTAGCCGTGAGCGTCCTATTCAACAGTTACAACACCTAAAATTCTCTGCTTCCCTCTGAGTGGCAAGACATGTGAAACCCCTAAAATGCTAAGTGAATGTAGCCCTAGCTTCTAACAGAACGAAAAACTCGTAAGGGGCATATAATTAGCGGACTTCATATCGACCGATCAGGCTTCAGCAACTTTTTCTTACAGAGTGCATGAGATTAGTTATCGCAGGAGGTAGAATGGTGTTCCGGTATCCACATTGAGGAACAAACTACAACGATGAGTAGAGCACCTTTACTTACACAAGCTTGTTTCTGAACGTAAACATGGAACAAGTATACAAATTTTAACACTATGGTTCCGTGAGAGAAAACTTTACTAATTATAATTATTCAGGCGGGATTATGCTGGCTCCGGAACAGTGCATGAACGCACATACACTCACACGCAAAGTGACATTCATAGAATTACCAAAGATAATATTCACCATTTTCTAGCCAAGGTTGAATCCTCAAAACTAGCTTCTGCCTCGCAGCAGAAAGGAAACACGAAGATAATCAGTATCACGATACTTGTGGTGAATCGTGACCAAGTAGTTATGCATCACCTGAATGTAGACAAATGATAGCAAAACTAAAACTTGCAAGAAACCCGTAACACTTCTAACAGATTACTTTAAACTTACGGAGAGTCTCTAAATCGAAAAGCTTGAACTAGTTACCAACCAAAATCGACGTTTAAATGTGCACAGAAGCAGTACAACATACTCACTCCGGGACACCGAATCTGCTGCAATTCGACACTTCAGTGATGCTCTATCTTCTGAGACTTCGAGTTCAGAGACCAAAAACCATGGAGGAGGCAAACTGTACAGTCAACGAGAGGAACTACATAGTTACAAGGTATCTCCTCCAGTCAGAAGACAGGAGAGACGACGCTTGTTTACACGCCATCACAAATTTTCCGTCGTTCCGACGTCTGAAAGTTGAGTGAACGCTTGACTCGCCTGCGCCTCAAAGAGCCAGTACTCCGAGAGCCACACAGGTAATGGTCCCACGCACCGCCTGAGTGGCACCTCACCCAAGCTTTGAAATTTCAACTGCTGTTTTAAGGCCTTTGCCGGAAAGGTAAACCAAAGAGGTCCAACGGAATTTACACAGACGCAAGTGTTTGTAATCATAACCACATTCGCTCAATGCAGCAGACATCCATGATTAAGACTGGTGGCGCAGAGTACCGCAAACAAAACTCAATTTCGTTTCCCAGTGTTATCTCCCTCTCTGGCATGCTGGAAAAGTATGACACAATACAGGCAGAGAGAAGACACTCTGCAGAAGTTGATAACTCCACAAAATCATAAAATCAGACCATTACACTATAGGTGAAGTGACTGGCCCATTTCAGCATGTAACTTGGAACCAATTCCTTCAACACAACGCGTTCCTTTCCAACTGCAGTTGCTCTTTGTCTCTCTAACTACGCTTCCCTATCTCATTCTTCTGTTTTTTCCTCTGCTTTCTCATCTCTCTCCCTTGCTTCTTCTATCATCTGTTTCATCCAAAATGGATTGTTGCCTATGGTTCCAGAATTTGCTGTACTCTGCGCCAGGGCCGTTTCAGTTTCGCAGGCCGAATGTTCGCTTTGCGATGGAATTACAGTGTTTCTTGGGCGTCGGCTGACGGGATAGACGCTGAAATGTGGCATAACCTCACTTGATTCCATAAGATCTCCGTGAGTATTTATCTTCCAGCTTCCCCCGAACGAGCCCTATTAGCGATATCCATAACACAAATCAAATCAATCGCTCACAAATACTGTAAAATATCGCTACAGTAAACACAAAGAGAGATAAACCCGAAACACACGAAAAAAATTCGTCACGTTCTATATTTCACACAACACACAAAATACTCTAGTTTTTCGTCGAACATACACAGATATAGACAAATAACACGAAATACTCTACAAAACGTGCAATTTTATCAATGACCGCACTGCATCTGCGATAAATGCAAAAGGAAATTAAAGAAAGAGAAATGGTGGCAACAACTTCTGTGCCCTCAGATATGTATCAGTGTGCTCTTCTGACTACAGGTCACATGGAAAACCACACAAAAGTATCCCGTAGAACAGGGTGGCAGTGAAACTAACCAGCATTAGTAACGGTTCAGCTCTGAAATAAAAACCAGTGAGCGCTACTCACTTATCACATGTTATGCAAAAGCCCGTTAATAGATTGACCACTGCTCACAACGGAACCACCATCATATTGATACAACACATTAGTTGTAAAATAAGAAATGCCTAATCATGGGAGACGTTTTAGGTATTAGGGTTCATAAACGGACTTCGATATCACAACATTTAAAATTTATTCAAATTCAAAACCGACTGTGTAATAAGACCCTTTAAAAAGAAAATCACTCTTTAAAAAGAAAATCACTCTTTAAAAAGAAAATCACTCTTTAAAAAGAAAATCACAGAAGATAACGTAAAACACTGAGGTTAATTATGTCGAACTTTGATTGACATCATTAAGTAGACTGAAACTAGTAAGTAGGTCAAAATCATCTGTTCATTCTCTCAGCGATCACACCGGCTCCGAAACGGAAGATAACAAGGAGAAGGCCGAAATACTGAATTCGGTCATCCGAAGTTGTTTCACCGGGGAAATTCATAACACTGTCCCTCCTTTCAGTTGTCGTAAGAACTTCGAAATGGCAGATATTGAGATAATCGATCGCGGAACTGAAAAGCAGCTACAATCGCTTAGTTGTGGAAAGGCATCAGAACCAGATGAGATACCTATAAGATTCTATGAAGATTATGAGAAAGAACTTGTTCCCCTTCTGGCGATAAATTATCGTAGATCGCTTGAGCAACGAAAGTTGCCTAACGACTGGTAAAAAAAAGGGCAGTTCATTCCCGTTTTTCAGAAAGGCCATAAGACAGATCCACAAAATTATAGACCTACACTAGGTGATCAAAAGTATCCAGACAGCTGGCTGAAAATGACTTATAAGTTCGTGGCACCCTCCATCGGTGATGCTGGAATTCAGTATTGTGTTGGCCCAACCTTCTGCTCGCTATTGGCTACAGACGCGACTGTCCCATATGTGTAGCCCTGTACATCAGAGGGCATAGTATTAACGTGACTCGAGTACCGTCGTAAGCGTGTGCTTGGCATGAATAAAGCATTTCTGGACAGATGACTGGCGATAAATGTTCGTAGACGATCATTACGTGTAATCTATGCACCTGCATGTCTAAATTCACAAACTGCTTGCATAAAAGGATACACTTCAAGTTTGAGATCGAGGTGTGAGAGAGAACTAATAACTGTTGTCGTCTCTCACTGGTGAATAACACAGAAATCAAGAAGATCCTTACAGATTAATGCCGTGTCCCGTGTGTCTAATTGAGAGTTGACCATAGAACGTTTGTTTCTCCCTAACACCTGCTACCGTGCTGCTATTTATTCACTTACAGAGTCCTGCAGTCGACTTTCACCTCTCTCAGAATAGCACAATTCAACATTGCTACATCTCTCCCGAATTGTGCCTGAATGATTTTTGGAAAGGTCTACGTTTAAAAGGGAGCAAGGCCGACCAACAAGACACACTGTATAGTGCTAAATGAACCTAGCTAAACCGGCGCCGAACAGTCTCTTGGTACTTACACATCAGGTTTGATGTGGCAGACTGCCTTGGCTGTGTTCTATTCATCTCTTCTGGGACCTTTGGGACGCCACTAAGCACGATTTGAGTGCTTAATTTCACGCCAGTCTTCGTGAACTGTGAGCAGCATTTGAGGAGTCTCGTGGAGTCCCTACCAAGGGGCAACGTCGCCGGCATCGGGGAGAAAGGTGTGTTATGTAAGTGTGTTATATAAGTACTGATTTGTATTATATGGTCACTCAGCTCAGTACTTTGGCACTTAACTTTGCAAGAACACAAATACTAAGATTTCACGTACGAATTTTTCGTGGCGTACATGAACCACAAACTCACTTACCCCCTCGGTGGGCACGGCTTTCATATTTCCATGAGTGGGCGCGTTGCAGCTTTTGCACCGCAATTAATTTTACATTTTTAACCTAAGGAAAAATAATCTCCCCATCAGTAATAAACAGGTAAAATGCATCAATTTCTTTTTCCGTAATTTCAGGACTTGCTTTTGCACCTGGTAAAACTTGTAGGATGTTCTTGGCCTTGGTTTTGGGACAAGAAGGAAGCGATTCACTTATCCAAATAGTTTCTTTATCTTTTCCTACGTATAATCGGTAATCCTCTGTTTGTTGTCTCCCCTCTTCAACCAGGTGGTCATCTGTTTCCTCTGTTGATTGTTCGGAGTCACTGCTGTGGTTCTCTTCTTCAATAACTTCCTCTTCCGACTCAGATTCACATGAATCTGACAATTTTTCTTTCTTCTGACAATTCTCGCAGTACTTTCTCATAGTCTTCAGGACGCACAATTAGACGGTGCCTGTCAAATGCCTTCTTTTTCTCCATTTCCACGCTTTTATGAGACCTAATGAAACACATGTTTTTGTAAAAGTAATATATTGCAGCAAATCAATATCCAATACTGTAAAAAGTAGTGAAAATTGCATATGGGAACTTTTGATTCGATTCGAATACTCGTTATATACTAATATAAAAGAAAGATTGCTTTGAGGCGAAAGAAAAACACAAGTATAGAAAATACTTACATCACAAGGCGCGTAGCGGAAAACACACCGCAAACGCAACACTCACGTTTCAAACAACAATAGCGTTCAAACTGCTGAAAGCATGAATCGCGCAAATGTACCAAGTGGTGACATCCATTGAGAACAACAAATACGGTTGTGGACGTGGACGTAACTGTAACGCTATCTGCGATACGAACAGAAAACTAAATCTTGTGAATATTTGCCGCAGGCGCGCTCACCGAAGGCTTAAAGTACTGCATTAATATCTATATGGTTCCGCATGAACAAGTCGTACATTCCAGAATGAGATTTTCACTATGCAGTGGAGTGTGCGCTGATATGAAACTTCCTGGCAGATTAAAACTGTATGCCGGACCGAGTATCGAACTCGGGACCTTTGGCTTTCGCGGACAAGTGCTCTACCAACGTTTTTTTTTTTTTTAATTGCTCTCATTTTGTTCGATTTTGTTCGTTGCATTTGTTGGGTGCGGATGTCCCGCGACACCCGTTCAAGTTCAGTGTTGAGGCATTGACTCAGTTTTTTTATTACAGAGGGCAGCTAGCCCTCTGACCGAACACGCTGAGCAACTGTGCCGGCTACCAACTGAGCTACCCAAGCATGACTCACGCCCCGTCCTCACAGCTTTACTTCTGCCAGTACTTCGTCTCCTACCTTCCAAACTTTACAGAAGCTCTCCTGCGAACCTTGCAGAACCAGCACTCCTGAAAGAAAGGATATTGCGGAGACATGGCTTAGCCACAGCCTGGGGGATGTTCCCAGAATGAGATTTTCACTCTGCAGCGGAGTGTGAGCTGATATGAAACGAGGTACTGGCAGAAGTAAAGCTGTGAGGACGGGGCGTGTGCCGTGCTTGGGTAGCTCAGTTGATAGAGCACTTGCCCGCGAAAGGCAAAGGTCCCGAGTTCGAGTCTGGGTTTGGCACACAGTTTTAATCTGCCAGGAAGTTTCAAGTCATACATTTTCAAAAAGTTACTTGATATCTGTAGCTTAAGAGACTTGTTTTGACCAGTCCCTACTAAAAGTGGCCTCAGTTGTGAAGAGGATGGGTAACAGAAACGTCGAAGTTGTCATGATATGATGATGAAACTAACTACAATACTCTTCTCGCAGAGTAAAATTAATGGGCAGTGCACTGTACTGCCCACTGACAAAAACTCAGTGAATCGTCCACTGGACTGGACGATACACAATGCTGCATAATACAGACGAACCTCCTTGGTCCTTCCTTAGCCACTCCGGAATCGTTCCCCACAGCGAACTGCTGAAGTCACCGCTTGGGAGGCATCCAGTTGCAGCTCCAATACGATATCAGGAAATATTCCCGAAGTGTCCTCTGTACTGACTTTTGACGAGAAGATTGTGCCTGTGGATGGATTCTGAATACAGACAGAAGCGGAGTGCAGCTGTCGGCACGCCCAGAGCCGAGGGCGGAGGCGGCTGGGGGGACGCGGGCGGCTGTCCTGTCCGTTCAAGGCTGCTCCCGCGCCTCCGGTCAGCCGTAAAATTGTTTCCCGCAGGCGATTCGCTTGCCCGTTCTTGCCGGCCGATCAGCATCCTTCGCCTTCGCCACCTCCGCTTTCTGCGTCAGACGCCACGGGCCGTGACTAAACACGTCAACAACCAGTCGGTTCACACAGTGGAGAATTTATCGTACAGTATTAGTTGCATTACAAAAACAGTTAGGCACCTCGTTTGTAGACGAGTAACTCCCCACTCTCGCCGTCTTTCTTCATCTCGCGCAAACACTGTGTTCGTTATGAAACCGCTGCGTTATCAGTCGCATGTATTACCAGACAACTTCTCTATTCGACGTTCCTCAGGTGTGAGATATTTAGAAGGTGAAGCCAACGGCCTTGCCACAGTGGAAACACCGTCCCCGTCAGAAGACAAGTGCTATCGGGCTTGGCTAGAAGTTGGAAGCCGGCCGCTGTTGGCAAGCTGGGTGCTCCCAGCCCTTATAGGCAAATTGAGAAGCTACTTGACTGAGAAGTAGCGGTTCAGCTTACGAAAACTGACAACTGTCGGGAGAGTGGTGTGCCCCTTGGTATCCGCATCCAGTGACGCCAACAGGCCGAGGATGAAACGTGGTCGGTCGATTAGTACCGTTGGGTCTTCTGAGGCCTATTCGAACATAGTTTAGTATTTAGAAGCTGAAGACAGCATTTCGACCAGTTATCTACTTTGTGGATATAAAATGTAGACTGGAAATGGCAAGGAAAGCGTTTCTGAAGAAGAGAAATTTGTTAACATCGAGTATAAATGGTTCAAATGGCTCTGAGCATTATGGGAACTTCTGAGGTCACCAGTCCCCTAGAACTTAAAACTACTTAAACCTAACTAACCTAAGGACATCACACACACCCATGCCCGAGGCAGGATTCGAACCTGCGACCGTAGCGGTCGTGCGGTTCCAGACTGTAGCGCCTAGAACCGCTCGGCCAACCTGGACGGCAACATCGAGTATAGATTTAAGTGTTAGGAAGTCGTTTCTGATAGTAATTGTATGGAGTGTAGCCATGTATGGAAGTGAAACATGGACGATAAATAGTTTGGGCAAGAAGATAATAGAAGCTTTCGAAATGTGGTGCTACAGAAGAATGCTGAAGATTAGATGGGTAGATCACATAACTAATGAGGAGGTATTGAATAGGATTGGGAAGAGGAGAAGTTTGTGGCACAACTTGACTAGAAGAAGGGATCGGTTGGTAGGACATGTTCTGAGGCATCAAGGGATCACCAATTTAGTATTGGAGGGCAGCGCGGAGCGTAAAAATCGTGGAGGGAGACGAAGAGATAAATACACTAAGCAGATTCAGAAGGCTGTAGGTTGCAGTAGGTACTGGGACATCAAGAAGCTTCCACAGGATAGAGTAGCATGGAGAGCTGCATCGAACCAGTCTCAGGACTGAAGACCACAACAACGACAACATCTACTTTGTAGTCTTCTAGGTATTTTCTAAATTACTTTCACTGTCACTCCTTTGTAACGCCCGGCTCTTTGCACATTTCACAGTGCGACGTGGTGGCGAGAGGCCCGTATTAACATCCAGGATGGTAAAAACCTCTCAATCTTAAGGCTCGCTTTCTGTGAATGGGTTGTATGGCTGTTGAAACGAAACAGGCGGTAACGACCAACCTTGGAAAACTTGCCGCACTCCAGCATTATATCTCTTACTCAGGCAAGCGTTGTCACATTTCGGTTTATTCTTTTTTCTATAATTATTCATGCGACGCCATTGGATCCTGCACCACTTACATCCACAACGGTTGCAGTGGTTCGTTGCGTAACAATGAAACTGAAACCAAAAAGAGTCATCGAGTTGTATTCCACCACGGAAGTGTTCGAAGACTAGTTTAAATAACAAATACTATGCCCGATAGTGAAAAAGGGTTTTATTCTCATAAGAAAAGAGGAAGGAATTTAAGAGAAACTGCAGTCTAATAAAGCATGGATGACTAAACTCTATGAAGAGGCTGTAGAACCGCTAAAACAGTATAATACAATCACAGAGCTACCATACTGTCCTAAATTATAGTAAAGGGGTACGTAGCAGCAAGTACGTAATGCATATCGACACTGAAGAGGTGCAACAGGAGGGTGAAGACGAAGGTTTGTCTTAAATCACAAATGTTAAGAAAAAATGAGCTCAAAAGTAGAGTAATTTTTTCTGACAATGTATGTAAATTACCAGAAAATATTGCAGCATGTTTGATCTACCTGACTCTTAACGTTTATATACCTAACCACACGCAGTGATTTGAATACCAGCATTTTGGGATTAGTGTTTAAACTCCCGTCGACAACGAGATCATTAAAGACGGAGCACAAGTTTTGATTAGCGAAAGATGGAGAAGAGTACCGGCCACACTTTTTCAAAAAATCATCCCGGCACTTGCCTTAATCGATTTAAGGAAATCACGGAAAACCTAAATCAGAATGGCCGGACGCGGGTTTGAACCGTCGTTTTCCAGAATGCTAGTCCAGTGTGCTAGCCACTGCGATTACCCGCTCGGTAACATTTTAGTGTAACGGGGCAGGGACGCAAGGTGCACGCTCGACACGAAGGAAATATTCCATGCATGGCTCAGCACATGTCTGTGAGTTCACTAGCACCAGTTAGAATCAAGCTTTCCAACGTTACAGAGCGGCCACTTAAGAGTCGTTTATGATTCCAGTTCCACAGATGATGAAGCGCACGGCCGCCTTCTCCTGTGGGTGTTCGATTCTCCATTGGCACGTGATACATTACAATGTCACGGTTGGACTCATACAAGATGGTGCGGCACATCGAAAGGAGAAGCAGATAAGTTGTTCTCATCTTTTTTTTATTTTTTTATTTCGAGGCTTAGAGAAAGAACAGATTTTAATCCTCCTGGTTAAAACTGTGAAGTACTATACATTTGTGCTGCACTCATTACCGAATGGGCACGACTGGCTTCTGCATTCGATCTTAGAACCCACATTGCTCTACAGTCGCTTTCAGTTTGGGTTCAGGAAATACTGTAAAGGATATACTTTGGCCGCTTTGATGGATAGGCAACAGCCCTCTGTAATACCTCCGTTTATTTATCCCGACCCGATCTGATCGAATAGCAACCCAATATTTATTATTAATGTGACCGTGTACCTAATGGGGCTGGTAATCGGAATTGACTGCTACGGAAGTTGTTACTTTCCAGTTCGTCCTGTTCAATACTGTAACAATGAAATGTCTGGTAACAAGAAAAACACCAACACAGTTTCATTAATTACGAACCTATATTCGTCTCAAAAACACAAAAAAGAAGACAGCCACTGCCTTCGTCATACATATCTAATTACGGCTAATCTCAGCACAGGCTTCTTCATTTTCCATTATCGTCACACGCTAATCCATCACTGCATCCAACACTGCAATCCAACACTGTAATCCAAGGTGATGCCGGCGTGGTAGACGCGAAACCAAATATCGGCCCTAGAAATGTCACTGATCACTTTAGTAATAACACTTCTTCACCTTCCGGTATTATTCTAGTACAAAGGGGTCCAACCACGGCGATGGCGACTCCCTTCTCCATTAAAGCCTTGTATTTCGACAAAGACCTCCACACACCTCTACCCGCAACGTGGCACTGGCTCAACTCCACACTTGCTCTCGCAACACGACACAATCCATTGTTCGCCCTATCGACCTGTGCCAAGTGCAAATTTATAGTAAGGGCCTACAGACCCCTTACATCCCCGCCCTCGAAAACTTCTTTGGAGCCTCTGGCGTAAAAGAATCGGCAAAGAAATTAGATATTATTACACCTGAACAAAACACACAATGTAAATAATTAATGAAATTACAATTTACCAAATAATCCCTCGACTCCGGTAGTGGGCTGCCTCCACAATAATATTCTACAAAAGGTTATTACATCTCACAAACATGGCATTGTCCAAATCACAATTTTTTATCAAGCAGCAATAATCCTCTATAGTCCATATTGAATGTAACACACAACATCAATCTATCTTAATTAACATAGCATGGTAAATATTTTTATAAACTTATCTTACATTCAATTACCAAAAATCTGCACTTTCAAAGGTTTGTTACTGGTTAATCTTTTATAACTAGCTACAGCAAAGACAAGGACAAAAAAACTAGTTGAATGCCAGCTACCCCTTTGGTATGCCGTCCTTTCAGCGGGGTTCGTGCTGTCCATACTACTATCACTCTAACTTATAACTCACTTGGACAATACACATTAATATTAAGGAAGAAATTCACAACTTATTCATTTGAGCATTTAACACAAGCAAAATTGAATATCAAAACAAAATATAACATTTACTCCTTGACTTACGCAATTATTTTACAATCCCTCATACCTCTACAGATTCAATAATATTAAATGCTCCATTATACCACCAAATATGTCTTATATAACTATTTGCATCACTATAACTAATGTGGTCAACCAATGAAAAATTTTAAATTACTGATTATTTCATTTTGCCAAACATTTATGCTGCCATGTGTGAATTGTTATCACTAATACTCAGATCAAAGGTACAATATTTCCTCTTATATTGACATTAATCCAAACATGTCATATGGGCATTTATTATTCATTACACAGTGCCAGAATTCTGCTTCTAAAGCTTGATATAAGTACAACCATATTTGACTTTGATAGCTAATTGGATACATGAATTACTCATTACTCATGAGTTACACTTCCTGTTTTATCAGCATACCTCAGATCAACATGTATACTTACAAATAACTTACAAACAGATATTGCTCATGTGCTAAATGACATATTTCAATACTTCAAACATCTCATACTCCATTCACTCCATTACAAATAACTCCCTCAAATTAACAGTAACTTCAACTGCAAATAAATATATATCTTCAACCTACATCAATCCTCCATATATTTCAATACTTCAAACATCTCATACTCAATACACTTCATTACACATAACTCCCTCAACTTAACAGCAACTTCAACTGCAAATAAATATACTTCTTCCAACTACATCAACCCTCCATAACTACATAACTACATAAAAATACTACTTCAGGCTCCTTGGCCTCTCAGTATATCATATTTCACATCATTTATTCGAACAAGTATCTCATCATGTATTTGTTTCTCTATATGCCTTCCTATTTGCAAGCTGATACATTACTTCGACTTTCTTACAACAGTTTGATATTTTCATGCCTCACAAAACAACTCTATAAGATTACACAAACTCTTGTTTGAGCAATTAGCTTCCCACCACATTTTATAAACATTAGCTTTCTTATCTGGTTCTCATTTTATTACTTCTGGCACTATTAATTTTGCAGTGTACTGACACTAAGCTGATTTTTAACTTATAGCTTCTCTGACATCTCACACTCTACATCAACAGTAACTACTTATCCTTATTTTAAGTCAACTATAAATATGCTACATGAGTCCTGACTGAATTACTTGGATGACCACTACCAATCCTAACTACTACACTAACTTTCTTAACCTAAGGATAGAGAAAGATGGTAGAGGAGTGAAACTTGAAATAAGAAATAAAGTCTCACCCAGCTGGGAGTGTACCAGTCGCCACTTGGTATACCAGCAAAAGAGTTGCTGGCTCCCTACACCTAACTTTCTTCAATTCGTACCTCTTGATCCCTTTGTCTATCATCTCTTCTCTCATAATTCCTGTCATTATCATCATCATCTCTCCCATGATTGTGGTGAAACTGTTGACCATTGCCACGGTTCCTATATCCATTAACCCCACCTCTACCTCTGTAATTTGGTGGGCCATTAAAACGAATTTGATGGTAATTATTTCCGTCTTGGTTCTGATCACACATCTGATTATTTTCCTGTGCACGAATAGTTTCTAATTGCTCCAAAACTTCCATTAAAGTATCTTTATCTTTAATTAGGCTTCCGGATACAGTTTCTTGCATCCTTCGACTTAACCTCCTTTTAATTACTGATATCATTATGTCATCATTCAATGGCTGCTCTAATGTTTCATTCAACTCCCATAGATTCTCAGCAAATTCTCTCAACATTCCTCTACATGTATTAAGTGACTTGCGGTGTAGTAGGTCCTCAAGTGCTGCACACTGATGACCTTTGGACCAGTATTTCTTCAAGGATCCCCCTTCAAACTGATCATAATTAGTAGTTCCTTCCTTCTTCCTGACTCCCCAAGTGAAGGCCTCACCTTCCATTACTATCTATTGCAAACTGAATCTTGTCTGCGTCTTTGAAATGTGCTGGGAAAACTCCTTTTAACCATTTCATAAATATCATTGGGTGCAACCCTCCTTTTGGTTTAAACTTCTGCCCTGTATTATTTTGGATGTACCGATTATCACTGCTCATCAAGGTAACGACTCTACCTTCCCCAACGGTTAAAGTGGCATTGCTAATTCGTTTATCAATTTCTTCTGTCTTGCTCTCCAATTGTTGCACTCCCTGTTGTAATTGCCTGACCTCCATTGCAACCCTCTTGTTATCCTCTTCTCGTTGCATGGCTATAGCATTTGTCAGATTGACAGCCAGTTGGTTTTACCTATCTCCTATCCCCTTAACCTCATCATTGCATTGTTTCTGCATCTGCGTCATCTCGGCGATTCGATGATTGCAACTTGTTTCCACTTCGGTGATCCTTTCTCCCAATTCGGCTTTAGTTTCTTCAATATCGTCTTCTATATTTTTTGTTAACTTTCCTTCCATCTTCTCCACGTCTCCCTGGACTTGGTCTATGCTCTTCTGTAGCTTACCCTCTCTCTCGTTGATGTCCATCTTCAGTCGTTCTTGTAACTCCTGCATTTCCTTCTTCAGATTATATTCTATCTTCATTTGCGATGTTTTGATCTCTTGTGCTAGAGTTTCCTTAAATAATTTTTCTAAGCTTTCTTTGGTTTCTTGTAAATCTTCCTTTATTGTTGCCTTGATTTCCTTTAGCCAGTCTGCTAACATCGACCTTATATCCGCACCCTCTGAAACTGGCTTATCTCTCGTCGTTCGTCCCGGTGTCTCGGGGTAACTAGTTGAATGTGCTAATGGGCTTTCTAATGAGAATCCATAATCACTGATTCCTGAATCATCTCTGTCTTCCTGTCCTATCCCTTTCCTTTCAACTATTGCCTCACAAACCTGCTTATCTTCAGTAGACATGTTTGGTTTATTTTTTTTTTAATGCACAGGCAAGTAATATAAAATAACCTCTAGTAACCCAAAACACTCTTAATTACCGCTAAACTAATCAAACAGTAACTGTAGTATCTTCAGTTAATCCCAAAATTGATACAATACGTATGAGTACTGAACATAACGACTCTCAAAACGTAATAATTTCAAATATCAATTTTCACATACACAGCTTATGTAAAATGTTTTAAATAAGACAAATCACACCATTCATTAAATCTATAAATGGAAAATCTCCAAAAACAATTAGCATATCTGTATAATCACCATTTAGACAGCGCAGTATGCATAAATAAGTATGCTATATTTCAGAGTATGTTTCGCAAACTTTTCGGAAATTACTGTAATTGGGCACTTGTCCTAAGGTAAAACACAGTTTAAAACTGTTTATTTATTGTGAAGACAGTATACTACAATTTAATGTTATGCTAACCAGTTGTCTTCACTCACCAACTGACGTTACCAAGAGTCGCGATGTTTTGACGTTTGAAGTGGGCGTGGCGCTGTACTGCCGCCGGAGCCGCATGAAGTCACGCTGAAGATCTGTGGCGAGTCATCATAGTTCTCTGTCGGCCGCTCCGTGGCGCTGCAGGCGGGCGTAGTGTGTAGTTCGGCCGCTAGATGCCGGGTTGGCGCTCGGTGTCTCGAAGTCGCGCTGATCGCTGTCCAGTGTAGTGCGTCTGCATCTGACCTACTCCTTGCACAGGTAGTTGGGATGATGCGTGAAATCACCTCACAGATCGAAGCT
This sequence comes from Schistocerca americana, assembly GCF_021461395.2. Taxonomy (NCBI): domain Eukaryota; kingdom Metazoa; phylum Arthropoda; class Insecta; order Orthoptera; family Acrididae; genus Schistocerca; species Schistocerca americana. The sequence continues at coordinate 136,374,871 of NC_060122.1, read as the reverse complement.
CTTTGGCGCAGCTGCTGCACGGGTCTGCGTGACGTCATTCAACAATTGCGTCGCCACATAAATTGTCACCTGCATAACAGTTTATGGGTCCACATGAAGTTGCTCGATTTTCATTATTCAAAAAGCAATTTCGGTCATAACATTACTACTAAACACTTTTTTAAAAGCTTCCGTGATGAATTCTTAGCTCGTTTCGTTGTGGTAATGTTCACACGTGTCTTTCTGGAAGCTTTGGGCCGACACACAGTTTCTGTTTGTGCAGTAAAAAGGAGAGTAAATGGTAGATGATGAGCAAAGTAGCCCCAGACGGGACTCAGCATTATTAAGATGTGAGACGTTATCAAGGAGTAATTTTTAAAATGATTTAATCTATTTGTCGAAGTAGGATCGGTTTCAGTAGTGGTAAGAGGAGCAGAAGTTTGTGAGAAATCAGAGACAGTGTCGCGAGATGGAGGATGCTGTTACTTTATCCAGAGAGGAGAGTCGAACTTGAACCATTGTGGAAGACGATCGGGCCACCACTTGCCACAGATTACTGTATTTCGGGAGGAAGGTTTTCTTTTTCGGAAATCATTACAGAAGATTCATCACAAGTCTTGAAGATGTTAGAGAAAAGAAATAACAAGCAAGGGGATTTTCGAAGATCATCGCAAGAGAAGACTAGAAGAACATCCAAAATACATCAGGCAGTCAATGCCCCGAATAAATCACATCAGTGGAGTACAAATTAACCAGGCCCATATGATCAACTAACTGAACTATCAAATGGTTCAAGTGGCTCCAAGCACTATGGGACTTAACATCTGAGGTCATCAGTCCTCTAGACTTAGAACTACTTAAACCTGACTAACCTAAGGACATCACACACATCCATGCCCGAGGCAGGATTCGAAGCTGCGACCGTAGCAGCAACGCGGTTCCGGACTGAACCGCCTAGAACCTCTCGTTCACCGCGGCCGGCAAACTGAACTATTTTCGCGTTATTCTGACAGCAAAGAGTCTGTGAGATTTTACCGTTCTGGAAGTCGATCACATTGCTCTGTTCAGCGAAATGTGAATTGTTTCGCTTAAAACAGTTATTTAACACTGTGAGTCCAAGCTTCTGATCAGTTTTGAGTGAAATAACAAATCAACTAATTCCTATATAAATACATTATTTAGCAGTCAGCATTGTTGAAATTACGAATTCAGTGTCCACTAAATTTATTAATCCCATTAATTCCGTCCCACACTTGTTGAAAATCATTTATAATTTTATTTATAGTATCATTTACCACGAAATGAGCCACCACAGGAGCCATGTAACTCTGTTTGTATTTCATTATTAATCTAGCCACTTAATGGGATAGCTATTGCTATCTTACAGAAGCTTAGCGATCACCAAGAGTAGCAGGAGTTGTGCGACATAAAAGAAAGTTAGTAGCTGTGTTTCAACATCTGAAAGATTGTGTCTGTTCAGATTTCGCAGCAGTCGCTTAAGAGTGGCGCTATTAGCGCGTTAGTTGCCTTTGTCACCTTAGGATTTGTGAGTTGATGTCAGTCAAGAATGCCTCTAAGGCGATGAAGACGCCGTTATCTGGAACCACGCGACTGCTACGGTCGCAGGTTCGAATCCTGCATTGGGCATGGATGTGTGTGATGTCGTTAGGTTAGTTAGCTTTAAGTAGTTCTAAGTTCTAGGGGACTGATGACCATAGATGTTAAGTCCCATAGTGCTCAGAGCCATTTGAACGATTTGAACGCCGTTATCAACATTTCACTGAGTTTGAACGAGGTCGTGTAATGTTGCAGAAACATTTGGCTGAAATTTAGCCACGCTGGAACGATGGTCACGAGAATGTACAGTCGAAGGAAGGCCGGGTTCCCGACTGTCATGTGGCATTACCAAGACGGAAGAACATTGTGTCCAATGGATGGCTCTGGTGCTTCGTACTGCATCTGCAGCTGAAATATGAATAGCAACTGTTACCACAGTGACACAGTCAACTGTTACAAATCGGTTACTTCAAGGACAGCTCTGAGCCACACGGCGTGTAGCGTGCATTCCACTTGAGCCGTGCACGGCTCGTTTTCATGCCATTTATTGTTTGTCATCTTCTATTACGGTACTGCCACCTCGTTTTCTTATTCGATTCACTGGCGTCACTAACTTCCTGCCTTACTTGCCCGTGAGTGGCAGCAGCAGCACGTATCGATAGTGCACTGTCGTGCCATCTCTGGAGCCACCGATCGTATTTCCGGACCATCGTGTGTCAGGAAGTCGGGGCGATCGGCGACGAAGGAGCGTCGGGGACGGAGCACCAGTGAGGTGCGGACAGCCAGTACTTGCCGACCGCTGGCGACACACATGTACTGTCCGACTGGAGCGGGAACGACCGTTCGTTGGTCGTTCGGTCGGACGTCCCACAGCCGACGTCTGTTTGGTCCTTTGACCGTTTCCGTGTGGTGGCAGTCGGTCGGTTGGGGCAGAACAGTGAGGAAATCTCCGTGGCGCGTAGTCAGGCCGGAGACGTTGGCGGCGTGCACGCGCGGTTGGAGTTGTGAGGCACTTCTTGCAATGGTTACCAAGTTCGTCGCCCACCCATCCTGGACACTGAAGTTGAGTGCTCACTTAACCTACTATCAAGCTTCAACTGCTATCACGTCTCTTCGTTGGATCCTGGTGGTCGCTTTCTGGGAGATTCCCGCGGGGAACAACGTGTGTACTTTGAAGTCGGCTAGAATTGCAGCAGTCTTTCTGTGTGGTGTTTAACTTAATTTTGTTCATTCCTTCACTAATGAAGTGTACCAGCGGTATCTTCTGTCTTGCGGCCGTTGACGTTCCGGTGACCTGCCCTGATCGTTGACATAGTTTTTGGCAGTGTATTTTCCTCGTCATGTTGATGCTGTCCAGCACGGCGTGTAGTTCGACAGCTGAGGTGCTGTTGGTAGTTTTGAGCGTTCATTCGGACTTGGCTGGATTGGGCACCAGTATCCAGAAGGTTGTGCTATTGACATCATGTTGTCGTTTTGCTGGTCAGGTGGAGCAGAACTGATCGTGTTGGTTGGTTCGTCAGCTGGCTTTTGTTGAGTTACCTTCCGATTAAGAGGTTGTCGGTCTGTCTGTCTGTCTCACCTCAATGTGCGTTAGTGTTACCTTCCCAGGCCAATCCTTGGAACGTTCTGAGCGCTGCTCCTTGTGTTTTACATACTGATTTCCTTTTTAGTCTTAAGTACTCAGTGTGGCCTTCAGCCGAGTGTTAGATTATTAAAATTGCAAGTCTTTTCTTCTTAGGCCTTAAGCCGTAAAAAAAAGTTTCTTGTTTTGTATGTGGCCTTCAGCCGTTTTTTCAGCCTTTTCAAATAAAAAGTTGAAAAATTTTGTCTAGGTCTTAAGCCATAAGAAATATTTTCTAGTTTTTATGTGGCCTTCAGCTGAGTTTTCATCTCACTTAAATTAAAAATTCAAAATCCTTGTCTTGCCCTTAAGTCATAAGAGTGTTATTCTTTAGTATGAGGCCTTCAGCTGAGTTTTTCAGGAAATATTTTAAGATAAGGTCTTGAGCCTTTTCGAATTGAACGCTCTTCTTCGTAGGCCTTAAGCCATTAAATTGTTTTGTTGATATGCGGCCTTCAGCCGAGTTTTCAGGCTATTTAGATTAAACTTTGAAAATTTTTGTCTAAGCCTTAAGCCGTAACACTGGTCTTGATTAATGTGAGGCCTTCTGTGGGAGTGATTTCCCTAAATCGTTTCAGGCAAATGCCGGGATGATTCCTTTGGAAGGGCACGGCCGATTTCCTTCCCAATCCCTCCCTAACCTGAGCTTGCGCTCCGTCTCTAATGACCTCGTTGTCCACGGGACGTTAAACACTAACCACCACCACCACCTTCTGTGGGAAAAATTTAAGCTAAGGCTTTTAGCCTATTTATATTGAAGATAAAAAATATTTTTCTAAAGAAGTGAAACCTCCAGAAGAATTCCTGTACCTCAATTCCTTGCTTAGGCCTTGTGCCTTGGATTTTCGATGTGGCCTTCAGCCGATCTAAATGAAATCAAAGGAGGTCTTTTGTTAAAACCTTGAGAATTTTGAGTCATGCTTGTGTGATTGTGTGTTTTAAGAAATAAAGTTGAGTACAACTGACAGTAACTTATTGTGGCCCCTTTCCACAAATATAACCGTATCCGCTCTGTCCTGCTAGCCCAAGGATTTCACCACTGACACCAAACCACAGCCATTTCCGACGTCAGGGGTGTCAAGCTATAGCTCATTGGAGAGCAGGGTGGAGCCCTTGTGTTTTGTGATGAAAGCTTTTTCTGCCACGGTGCCAGTGATGACCATGTGTTGGTTAGAAGCAGGCGAATTGAGGGCCTGCAACCAACCCGTCTGCGTGCTACACGCACTGGACCTGCACCTGGAGCTATGGTCTGAGGATCGATTTCGTATGACAGCAGGAGCACTCCCGTGGTTATCCCAGGCACCCTGACTACAAATCTCTACGTTAATCTGGTGATTCGCCCTGTTGTGCTGCCATTCGTGAGGGGCGTTCCAGAGGGTGTTATCGAACAACATCATTCTCTCCCACATACCGCTGTTTTAAATCAAAATGCTCTACAGAGTGTCGACGTGTTGCCTTGGCCTGCTCGATCACCAGATCTGTCTCTAATAGAGCACTAATAAGAATCCATAGGACGACAACTGCAGCGTCTTACACAATCATCATTACCCACCCCTGTACTAACTGACCCAGGGCAACAGGCATGGAAACCCATCCTACAAACTAACATACGGCACCTGTAAAACACAATGCATCCACGTTTTCATGCTTGCAGCCAACATTCTGACGGTTGCATCTGTTATTAACGTATGAGCATTTCACATTTTCAATGGTTTATTTAGTGCTTAGAATAACCTGTGATCTTGCAATGTTAGTTACATTACATATGTTACCTAGAGAAATGTATTCCGGAAAATTCATTACTCGACATTAATTATTTCCTGATCTTGCGACTTTTTTTCGTTCATTGTATTTCTCTCGCAGCCACAGCGTTGCTGTCAGGTAATGAGAGTCCGTGCGAGATACTTCACTGGGCGAGTTCATTCATTGTCCGGAATGGCAGGCTGGCTCAGTCTCTACCTCCTGCCAACGAGCGCGCGACGAGTGGTGGCACTAATACACAGTATGTTCCATACGTATACGAAAAACACTGCGTAGTGAGCATGAGAGATTATTTACAACGTAATTAAATTTATGTCGGAAAAGGTATAAGAAGAGATATAAAGTACCCTGGGAAGAGTCAAGGCTGGCACTGATGTATCGTTTCAGACACTAAGAACAGCAAAAGAAGAGGGAGAAAATGTAATTGCAGTAGCTCCGAGGGCTCCTCTCCTCAAGGAAAAGAGCGGAATAAAGAGGAAAGTCTTTGTCAAACAAGTTGTGCAGACACTGATACATGTGAATCACAGTGTACCACCAGTAAAGTCGCTTCACCGTAATAAGAGAAAATATATGTTTTAAGGGCAACATTTCTTCATTACGGTACCTACTGCACAAGATGTGTTTCGGTTATATCAGTTTATTTAATGTCCGTGAATACTTATATTTTTGAATTTTCGTATAGTTAAAATGTATTTTCGAGGTGACGCAAATCGAAAGATAACGGGTAATTGCTTCTGGAACAATTAGAAATACACAGTAAATGTATTCACAATTTAAATTAAAAGAGTACTGTGAAGAGGATACATCTTCATACATGTCGACAAAACACATATTCACAGTTCACACACTACACCCAACGAGTGGACAGATGGATCAGGTGAGGGAGAAAAGCAGCCAGTTTCAAAAAGGTAATGTCTTTATAGTGCACGCTGGCAACAGAAATGTTTGATAAGGAGAGGCAGTTTTGCAGACTGCAAGGTATTAATGTGTCTTAAAGTAAAAGAAATATTCACTTTGTTCTGGTTTACAGTATTGTAGAACAAGAGAAAGTGAGAGTTTTTTTTTAAATTTAAGCATGTTGTATGAACCAGTGACGGAAAACGCCATCAGTTTCACTAACGCGTCTATGCAAGGAAGGAAAGTAGGTTTCGTTCCAAATGCAATTTTAATTTTCATAACGAGAGATTATCATGAACAGAATTTTTCAAGGCGATAGCTTTATCCTTTACTATCTGATTGCAGTACACGTGTAAAGAAGTGTCACACGGCAAATTTTGTATCAGTTTATATTCCAGCAACCTGATAAATACGATATTTATCAGATTGCTGGAATATAAACTGGTACCAAACTTGCCGAAAAACTCCGATGTTTCGCTTCATAATTGTAGCAGTCACTATGTACTACCACCAACAACGCGTAGCAGATAGCCTGAGAAGACATGTTAGTTAAATTTTCGTAACATTCAATTCGACCAGGAAAGCACAAAGATTGAGTTACTGGTTTTAACAGAAAGTAAAAAACCTTTAAAGGTTTTTACTGTAGACAAATTTCTGACACATTTTGTTCTGTAGTAAGAAACTGGACGGTTTCAAAGGATATTACTTACAGGCTGGAGGATATGTGGAAGTTTGCTTAGGGAAAAGTTTCCTCCATTACTGTACAGCAAATGGCGACACTTTTCGGATATGTGAAACGTGGTGAGAAGCATATGCAGATAAGGAAAAATTTACAACGATGTGCGAGAAATGGTTATCGAGATACGTACCAGAGATATCGAGAACAATAGCGATGACGATGATGAATTCCGATTCTGAGTTCAGCGAACAAATGGAAGATCAGCAGATAAAAACTGACGTTCTGCAGGCACTTCATTTCATATTTTGAGCATCGTAGCAAGCAACTTCATCTGTTAACAACGAAGGATGTGCTACTGCCTCGCGGGTGCTCCGATTGATTCCTTGTTTAAGAACAATTCAAGCGAGTGCCTTAGGTTTTCCTGTGATGAAAAATGTTCTAGTTTCAGGTTCTACATAAACGTCATATGTCCTGCATGCACACTAACAGTACTAACAAATCAGTTCTTATCCCTAATCCTACAACTGTTGCAGCAGCAACTAAATTTCCGGTAGCTGCCACACTTCCCGGTCTATACTGTTACAGAGTTTATTCCCACAGCAGAGGCGACAATATATGTCTCTGGATGGTCACTATGCAAGTGTGTGCGTGGAGGATTTCCACTTAATATTTGCTGAAAATATGACAGCAGGCTTCAGTTTAGAACGGCATCTCCCCTCGAGTGCGCTGACCGGCCACCACTGCCGTTCTTCCTACGCACGCCTGTCCGTCTGGGCATCTGCCGGCCACGTTACTATGTGCATACTAACTGTAAAGAAACGGTGTTAGTAATGGAGTTTCTCTACGTAGTATCACTATCGATTTTTTTGTTACAGCAATGTTTTGTTAAACATAAGGAAACTAAAGACGAGGGTACCTTTTGTTTGAACATATGAAATCCCAAACACAATTTATTGGGAAATATAAGAGAGAATTTTACTTAGCTTACAGAAACGATAAGCTGAGAATTCATATAGTGGTGCTATTAACTTTTACTGCATTCTAATACTAATCAGTACTACCATTAATATAACCAACGTTGGAATTTTCATTGTCGTATGGTACCGGCCTATAAAAAATTAACGTTTTGTTACTGCAATCGAACTCATTCTCGTTACATTTTCTTGATAACACACATCATGAAAGCATCACTTTTTATTTTCTAAACGCATAAAAGTCACATAAAATTTAAGTTCTTCTGTACACGTTCATTTACAACGACGATCAGTTAGTTACACCATAGTCAGTTATACAGTAGATCTTACAGTCTTTGGGTATTCGTAAATATTTATGGGTGTAATTGTATTCGGTGTCTTGTAAGACTGAAGGTTTACATGTGTGCATCATTGATTGTGTCACGCAGATATAAAGAGAAAATCGAGTCGACGGATAGTTTAGTAGAGCTAGTCTTTCAGATCAAAAAACATTCTGTATTAAATCGAATTTGATACGATGGTGTGACCCATTTTGTGGCCACGTTGTGTACTGAGAAATCAATTACCTGTGCAGTATAATGAACTCTAGTTACCAGCGCATTATATGCAGTAGGTAGTGGGGCAACTGATTACCTTCATTCTCGTCAACTGTAGTCAGAGCTAACATGTACATGGATTTGCAAGCTCCACAAATTTTTAGTAAACAGTCGTAGCCAGTTATACTCCAGAGAAAGTCACCAGCAAAGAGAACAGTCCACTCAGAGAGAAGATAGGGCTATTTTAGTACTGCTTCATGTTTCATGAGTGTCCGTATGGAGGCGACTAAAGAGCGGGGTCTGCTGCGCAGATTCACTTAAAAGGTATATTTTTAACCTCAGTGATGCCTATGATACTACTTTCGTGCCTTATATACTCGCGAAGCTACAAAACGAGTGAAAAACACCAAGACATGGTTGGATGTATTGTAACTTCATTCCGATATACACATTTGGCGATTATGTAGATCATTAGAATTTGAGTTGCACATGTCTGTGACAGGTAGAACGACCACCAGGGTGTGTTAATTTTGTTTGTGTTCAGTGATGTTAGCAGAACTGGTAGGATACATAAGTGGCGTGAACTACGTCAGATGTTGAGTGATCACTATGGACATGGAAATACCATGTATTCGTGCGAGGCAGTTTTACCAGCACCTGACAGAGTTTGCAAGGGATCTCGTTGAGACTCTTGGTGCCAATTTGTGGTCCATTCGGATGGGACATTTGAAAGGGTACAGTAGTTTCCGCTCTATAAGCAGCGGGTTTCGCTGCTCGCTCGCACCGGGAAATAGAAACAGAGGCGGCTCCGCAGCCAATTTTATTACACGACGCGGCCGGCCGCGGGTGCAACAGAACCCATGTGGACGGGTAGAAAGAAATGTGTCAGGCTTCATAATACGTATTTATATGTGTCGTGTATTATGCATTTCTTGTACGTGGATGTGAATCTGCACATGAACTTTCTTAATCCTCCTCACACCTTTCCGTGACGCGTGGCCAAATCTTTTTTAGGAAGTAGTTCTGTAGTATAGTAGTGCCAACCTTACTCCTGGCTAGGGGATCAGAGAGACAGCACAGGCAGGTAAAAGTCAAAGACTTTCCAGTGTCACAAGATTTGGGGTGGAGAGGTTGGTCACGGCCAAGTGGTTCGACCACCCCCTCCACCGGGGCCCAGGAAGACCTCCGGGTCCCCGCCATATTCTAGGAGGGTTACAGAAGACGGGTAAGTGAGCAGACGTGCCCTCAGTGCGTCTGTCTCAATGTTCACGCATGGAAGAGAGGTATTTGAACATTTGTACTAATTCTTTTATTTCCAGCTCCGGATTGTGTAAGGAAATTAATGATCTCGATAATTTAGGAAATTTGACCCCCTGTTTTAATGTATCTGGTTCCCAGTTTGCCTATCCTCCTCACGTAGTGGTTGTCCTATGTAAAATATTGGGAGTCTTTGGTGGTATACATTTGGCCAACGCAATTCCGTCTTACCCGTAGAAATGTGCGTGCAGATTAGTATATAATACACCCGAGCTATAAGTTGTAAAATTGTAAAATCTGTAAACTGAAACAATTGCTGCTATCGCTGTAAAGTCGAGTGATAATGTTTAAAATAAATAGGTAATCAACTGTCATCAATCTTTAACATACCTTAAAAATTACAAAGAAGTCAAGTTAAAGGAATTTATTTAAAATAGAAGCTATAGAATGCAGGGACCCAGCGTGTGAGCCCTCCAGCCCCTTGCCTAGTATCGTACAGAAAGGGCACGCTCTTTAGGTAGCGCTCTCAAGCTCCCCTCCCCAGTTATCCGTTGCGCAATTTTGATTCAGGACTTGATGACATCAACTTTCATCTGGCGTCCCTAGGCAAGGAGGTATGACGGTAAACTTTCACAGTGACGGGAAGCTGGACTAGATGGGAACATGACGGCAGGTATACTCGTCCTCAAGGTTTCAATTGGGCACTTCTGACCACACCACAGTGGAGGATCACCATATTGGGCAGCAAAGACATCGTAATCCCAACACATTGGAGTCTCTGATCTGAGATCAAATAATGGATTCGCTACGATATTCTGTGTCACCCTGCACCAGCGATTGTAGACTAGTACTGCGACTACAGCGTTAACACGGCTGCACAAACGGCTTGGTTTGGATTGGTTCTGTGACCAGGAAGGATGGATTACAGATGTGTGGCACCGCACTGTGTCCAGAGATGAATAGCGTCCTTGCACTGCCCTGGATGACCACCGTCGCCGTGTTTGATGGCGAACGGAGAGCGGTCCCATTCTTCTAATGTTTTGGAGAGGCACATCGGTGTTATTCCTGGTGTCACGGCGTTGGGCGCCTTGAGGTATGACTTCTGGTCACGACTGGTAGTGATTGAGGGAGTTCTGACAGAACACTGGTATGTGATACAGTGTTACCTCTTTTGCAAAAGTATCGTGGTGTCAGTTCTTAACAGGAAAATGCCCGTCCACACACACAGCCTGTTGTTGAAGGTACCCTCCGTATCTGTCCCTGACAGGCCGTGTATGCTCGGACGTCAGTTCCTTACTAGCGGCAGCATCCAGGGTACCAAGGACCAGGTACATCAGTCGTGGGACAGATTGCCTCAGGAGAGGCAAGCATGCAGGCCAGAGGAGGTAGAACGCCATGCTGACACGTGCTTTGTAGATGTGAGTCGATATTGTCATCATTGAAATAACATTACATAACCTCTTTTTTTAACACATAAAACTTCAATTGATTATCCATTTCTAAGCGCTTCAAACTTCACTTACTTCTCTATTTCTGAGCGCTTCACTATTTTTCTTTCCATGCAATGTGTAAACAGTACTTCCCCACCTGATTTAGTTCTAAATAGTGAGTCGGTGACGTTCTCTCTGACCACTTTACACAAGAGAATGGTAACCCTCAAGACAGTGTTTTAACTGTGATTACCTTTGTAATAGTTATTAATAATACAACATCAATGGTAAGAAGTCCTGTCCTGTGTTCGCCGTCCGGTGTGGCCGTGCGGTTAAAGGCGCTTCAGTCTGGAACCGCGTGACCGCTACGGTCGCAGGTTCGAATCCCGCCTCGGGCATGGATGTGTGTGATGTCCTTAGGTTAGTTAGGTTTAAGTAGTTCTAAGTTCTAGGGGACTGATGACCACAGATGTTAAGTCCCATAGTGCTCAGAGCCATTTGAACCATTTGTCCTGTGTTCACTGTAAGCGGACGACTTCTCTGATTTTTAGTCTTATTTGAGATGTTTAACAATAAACTGTCAACTTCATCTGACAAAAGTGTGGAGCAATAGACGTAGTAGACCGGTTCTATTTCTTAGACTTAGAAGTTTGCATCATTCTTAACGTTTCCAGTTGTTTTTAGATTTCCGTACCTCAATTGGTGAAATACAACACTTTTAGGATCACTTTGTTGTCTATCTGTTAAGACGCCTTTTCCTCAGGAATGGGTAAAGGTATCAAGTTGAAGCCAAATGTTAAGGTCTAAGCTTCTCAGTTAGTGCAATCAAAGGATACTGCCATTTACTTCATACATTTTGATACTCGCAAACTCACTCACTGAAACCTATAGGGCATTCCTCGCTGACCTAGAATCATAAAATTTATCAAGACTGAAGATTTCCGAGTACAAGTGAAGCAAAAAACCGAAAATTGTAATTATGTAACATTAAAATAACTTTTGCTAGTTGTTCGTCTGTCTGTCTGTCCGTCTGTTAACACCTCCATTTCTCAGGAGCTGTTGGACGTATCAACGGAAATTTATGTCATATACTAAAGTCTACGGTCCCTTGGTAGCTTATAAGTTTTAAGCTTATAAGACAATGCAGCTAAAGAATACGGACATTTCTGTTAGACACTTGCAAACCTACTCATCGAAACCTCTACATGCAGTACCTGCACTGAAGAGCCAAAGGAACCGATACGCCTGCCTAATATCGTGTAGGGCCCCCGAGAGCACGCAGAAGTGCCACACCACGACGTGGCATGGACTCTGCTAATGTCCGGAATAGTGCTGAAGGGAATTGAAACCATGAATCCTGCACGGCTATCCATAAATCCGTAATAGTGCGAGGGGGTGGAGATCTCTTCTGAACAGCACGTTGCAAGGCATCCCAGATATGCTCAATAATGTCAATTTCTGGGGCGTTTAGCGGCCAACGGAAGTGTCTAAATTCAGAATAGTGTTCCTCGAGTCATTCTGTAGCAATTCTCGACGTGTGAGGTGTCACATTGTCCTGCTGGAATTGCCCAAGTCCGTGGAAATGCACAATGGACATGAATGGATGCAGGTGATCAGACAGAACGCTTACGTACGTGTCGCCTGCCAGAGTCGTATCTAGATATATCCGGTGTCCAATGTCACTCCAACTGCACACTCCCCACACCATTACAGAGCCTTCAGTAGACTGAACAGTCCCCTGCTGACATTCATGTTCCATAGATTCATGAGGTTCTCTCCATTTCCGTACACGTCCATCAGTTCGATACAATTAGAAAAGTGACTCGTGTAACAAGGCAACATGTTTCCAGTCATTAACAGTCCAACGTCAGTGCTGACGGACCCAAGCGAGGAAGCGAGGCCCCAAGCTTTGTGTCGTGCCGTCATCAAGGGTTACACAAGTGGGCCTTCGGCTCCGAAATCCCGTATCGATGACGTGTCATTGAATGGTTCGCACGCTGACTCTTGTTGATGGCCAATCATTGAAATCAGCAGCAATTTGCGGAAGTGTTGCACTTGTACCACGTTGAACGATTCTTTTCAGCCGTCGTTGGTCCTTTTCTTGCAGGATCTTTTTCCGCCCCTAACGATGTTGGAGATTTGATGCATTACCGGATTCCTGATATTCACGATACACTCGCGAAACGGTCGTACGGGAAAATCCCCACTTCATCGCTACCTCGGAGATGCTATCTCTCATCGGTCGTGCGCCGACTATAACATCACGTTCAAACTCACTTCAACCTTGATAACCTGCCGTTGTAGCATCAGTAACCGATCTAACAACTGTGTCAGACACTTGTTGCCTTATATAGGCGTTGCCCACCACAGCGCCGTATTCTATCTGTTTACACATCTCCGTATTTGAACACTCATGCGTATACCAGTTTCCTTGGCGCTTCAGTGTATGTACATAAGTAAGTTGGTATGGAAACCTCAGGGCAAGAGTGCAGCTCGCACTGATCCGGGTTTCTTTAACTTATCTGGACTGAGGATGATACAGCGTTCCTTTCTAGGACGTGCATTTCATTTCGAGCTTACCTGGTTGCTAGACTCAAGGGATCAGAAGGCTTCGTGGCGTAAACCATAAAATATTTATATAGTTCGTGGCAAGCAGACCGAATCTACGCAGTCCCGGCTTGTATGGGACCATTGTATTTAGATCCGAAACGCCCTCATATTTATAAATGCTGGATGTGGTGCACCATCAAGGAATAAGGCTGGCTACTAGGGTCTTTCGGGCGAACCCCTGTGCTGAGGCCAATGAGTTGCCACTTAAAATCAGTCGGCAGTTTCTCATAGAGGGCACTTTCTCATAGAGACAATATCCACCCCACAGACACATTTAGATACCGCTTAGTTGTTCACTCTCCAATGATATGATTTTTCTGGTTCCACATGAAGAACTGCGCTTTAGACATGGGTGTGATTCTTTTAAACCTTTTACACTAAAGATGAAGCATTTCTTCATCATGACTTTTCAAGCGACTCAGACGTAAATACTTGGTTTGTAACGTACTGATGAGCCTCTCGATCTTAATGTAGTACACACTGATTGTTCGAATCAATGGAGCTCCTATGGCTGTTGCGTAACAATTCCCGTTCGTGTCTTCATGAATCGCCTTCCAAGTCAGCACATTGCGGTTGGTAAATAAAAAAATGGTTCGAACTGCTCTGAGCACTATAGGACTTAACATCTGAGGTGATCAGTCCCCTAGAGCTTAGAACTACTTAGACCTAACTAACTTAAGGACATCACACACATCTATGCCCTAGGCAGGATTCGAACCTGCGACCGTAGCAGCAGCGCGGTTCCGGGCTGAAGCGCCTAGAACCGCTCGGCCACCGCGGCCGGCGGTTAGTAAATAGCTACGTGTGTTCCTAAACGGACTGAATCTGAAGAGACGTCGTCAAAGCTACAAGTTTCTCAGTGCTTGAACAGTCGTTTACAAGAATTTGCAGATTATGTAGCCAACACAGAAAACGGTGCTAACAATACAGCGACTTTCAAAGTAAAATATTGTCAGTCGATCTGAGTAAAATCCATAGAAGGTTTTGGTCTTACACAAAATCATTACGGGACGCGAAATACTCTGTTTGTTCGCTCAGTGACCATATTGGCACCGAAGCAGAAGATCAGAGAGTGAAGTCCTAAATACTGAATTCGGCCTTTCGAAATAGTTTCACCGCTGAAGATCGTGACATTGTCCCTCCTTTCAACCACTGTACGTACAGCTAAATGGGAATTATTGAGATACCCGGTAGCGGAATAGAAAACCAACTAAAATTGGTTTGTAGTGAACAGGTATCAGGATCAGACAAATACCTATAAGATTGAACAAAGTTTATGCGAAGAACTTTCTCCTCTTCTAGCAGCAGTTTATCGTAGACCTCTGGAGAAGATGGGTACCTAGCGACTGGAAAGAAGGGCAGGTCACTTTCGTTCTCAAGAAGAGTCATGAGAAACATACACGTAATTATAGGCCCATATCGTTGACGTCAATCCGTTGTAGAATTATGGAGTATGTCTTATGTTCAAGAATTATGATGTTTTTTGCATAACGAAAATCTCCTCTATAAAAATCGGCATGTATTCTAAAAACAGTCTTGCCAAATTCAGCTCGCTCTGTTTCTCCGTGAGATCCATAGAGCTGTAGACAACGACGCTCTGGTAGATGCCGTGTTCGTTGTCTCCAGGAAAGCATGTGACACCGTCCCACACTGCCATTTAGTGAAAAAAAAATACCAGCTTATCTAGTCTCGGACCAGATTTACATATGGATTCAAGACCTCCTTGCAGACAGAACTCAACATGTCGTCCTTACTGGAACCAAATCGACAGATATAAAGGTAATTTCAATAGTATCCCAAAGAAGTATAACAGGTCCGTTGCTGTTTTCATTGTATGTAAAAAATTTAGTAGGAAGCGTCGCTAGCTGTTTAAGACGAGGAAATTTGGGAAATTACAGTTAATACAGATTCTTATCGGCAGCCATTCTTCCCACACGCAATTCCCAAGTACGAGGTGCATTCCAGTTCTAAGGCCTCCGATTTTTTTTCTCCGGACTGGAAAGAGATAGAAACATGCGCATTGTTTTAAAATGAGGCCGCGTTCATTGTCAATATGTTCCAGAGATGGCAGCACCGTACGGCAGATGGAATTTTACCTCCAGCGGCGAGAATGAGAACTGTTTTAAATAAAATGGCGACGTTTTCCTTACTTGAACAGCGTGCAATCATTCGTTTTCTGAATTTGCGTGGTGTGAAACCAATCGATATTCATCGACAGTTGAAGGAGACATGTGGTGATGGAGTTATGGATGTGTCGAAAGTGCGTTCGTGGGTGCGACAGTTTAACGAAGGCAGAACATAGTGTGACAACAAACCGAAACAACCTCGGGCTCGCACAAGCCGGTCTGACGACATGATCGAGAAAGTGGAGAGAATTGTTTTGGGGGATCGCCGAATGACTGGTGAACAGATCGCCTCCAGAGTTGGCATTTCTGTGGGTTCTGTGCACACAATCCTGCATGACGACCTGAAAATGCGAAAAGTGTCATCCAGGTGGGTGCCAAGAATGCTGACGGACGACCACATGGCTGCCCGTGTGGCATGTGTCCAAGCAATGTTGACGCGCAACGACAGCATGAATGGGACTTCCTTTTCGTCGGTTGTGACAATGGATGAGACGTGGATGCCATTTTTCAATCCAGAAACAAAGCGCCAGTCAACTCAATGGAAGCACACAGATTCACCGCCACCAAAAAAATTTCGGGTAACCGCCAGTGCTGAAAAAATGATGGTGTCCATGTTCTGGGACAGCGAGGGCGTAATCCTTACCCATTGCGTTCCAAAGGGCACTACGGTAACAGGTGCATCCTACGAAAATGTTTTGAAGAACAAATTCCTTCCTGCACTGCGACAAGAACGTCCGGGAAGGGCTGCCCGTGTGCTGTTTCACCAAGACAACGCACCCGCACATCAAGCTAACGTTACGCAACAGTTTCTTCGTGATAACAACTTTGAAGTGATTCCTCATGCTCCCTACTCACCTGACCTGGCTTCTAGTGACTTTTGGCTTTTTCCAACAATGAAAGACACACTCCGTGGCCGCACAATCACCAGCCGTGCTGCTATTGCCTCAGCGATTTTCCAGTGGTCAAAACAGACTCCTAAAGAAGCCTTCGCCGCTGCCATGGAATCATGGCGTCAGCGTTGTGAAAAATGTGTACGTCCGCAGGGCGATTACGTCGAGAAGTAACGCCAGTTTCATCGATTTCGGGTTAGTAGTTAATTAGAAAAAAAATCGGAGGCCTTAGAACTTGAATGAACCTCGTAGAACAGGGAAGAGGGGTCAGTTAATGGTACCACAAGTACTCTCTGCCACGCATCGCTAGCTGGCTTGGGGATTATGACGTAGATTTAGATGTACAGGAAGACCTTCTACTTCTTTAACAGCTGGGGAAGCAGGTGTCATTTCACTGAGTACCATGAGGGGTGAGGATCTGAGCAAATCAGAGCACACCAAGCAGCTCAGGTATAATGAGCCAAACTCTGCAGGTTGTCCAGTCACTGTTGAATCAGATAGTCATACGTCTATGGAAAGAAAAAGTAAGGGACAATGAGCTGCTGCTGGTTATGCCAAGTGTCTGACTGTGGCGTCCCTCATACCGATCACTGCGAGAGCAAGAAGTCACCATGACCTGCCTCCAAACAGGACACAGCCATCTCATACCCTGATACTCCAGTGAGACGACCACCCTGTACGAGACGCCTGTGATATGCAAATCACTGTAAGTCACAGTTTAACGAAGTGCATATTATAGTTTAAACGGTTAGTCCAATTATCAGTCGCCTAAACTTATCTGTTGAACTATATTATTAATCTGAATATATTTCTATTTCTTATCTTAAGATTAAAAACTATAAACATAATTTTCGTATACCCGTGTGTATATATGAGTGCATGCGTGTGTTATTAGCACTTGTAGTATACTGTTATATTTGAGTTCTTGTGGAATTTGGACTATTTTACTACTTTCATTCACACTTACCTTACAAAAGATTTTAGTACTGTCGTTAAAGACTTGGCTGTCATGAGCCCAAAACAACATATCATCACGCGTCTCATGAATAAATTTAGATGTTGCGGACTAATGTGAATAAGTCAAAAGCTTCAGGCCGGCATTATTCGCACTTTCAAGTAATCTTACGTGCAACAGCCTCACTGAAAGTAATGCAACAGTGGTCATAACTTCTGTATTAATAAATGCAAAGGTACATATTAAACAATTAGTGTAACACCCGATATACAGACATACTACTCAATATACTCTCCATGAAAAGCGACCTCCTGTTGACGCAATCTCTCGTATTCTATTGGAAGAATGTCCGATGTAGACGTCGTATCGACATCTTCACGCCTTCATTCATTCGTCTATGTCACCAGAACTTTCGAGTCTATGCCATACATTTGTTTCCCCGAGGCTTAGGAACAGAAATGAATTCTAAAATATAGGGTGTTCCACAGTTCCTCTCACACACTTATAATGGGGGGGTATGGGTATACTTATCTGAAATCCATCGTGTTCGTCTTACAAGCAAGATGAAGTCTTCTCTGAACTCACACTGATACGTTCCTCTTGTACTCACATTGGTTGATCAAGTCACACGTCATCTGTTGTTCATTAGAATAGATCCTTATTGATGGTACGTGTAAGTCCTAAATCCAACTACTTCGCCAAACTTGTTAGACGTACCTTATTCTCCAGCAAAAAAAAAAAAAAAAAAAAAAAAGTGAAGGATACTATAAGTTAGTAAGGAAACTGAGTTCAAAATTATGGTGCTCTAGCTAATTCTGTAGCTCCGTCCCGAGATTATCTCGACGCAACATTCAGGTAAAAGATGTCAGATTAGAGTGGAAGTGGATCTAAATGGAGGACTAAGCAGAAATTCTTTGACAATCGAGAGATTATCAGTGCAATTTTTCAAGTACAGGTCACATGTCATATGCATACACTTTATCTGTCTTAGATGCTGTGATTTCCTCTATTGAATAATGCCCTAATCAGCGCAGTGAGACTATAGTGTATAGACCACCACAATGCGTCACATATCCTGCCTCCTTGTCCTCCATTCTGTTTCGTGAAATACTGAAGATGAACATTTCGTCCTCACATCTTTCCGATGGAGCTGGGCATCACTGTAGCAGCATACATTAACAACTTCATCTCCAGTGGTGGTTCAGAAGTTAGTAGCCTTCACATCTATGAGAAATACCCACTGGTAAGCATGTGTCACAGTATTCTCAGGCATGGTGTTAGAACGTTTTAACTGTTACACATAACAACAATGTTAGAAACTATAGGAAGTGCATTAATTTTTCAGTTGAGCAATGTGCTGATTCTGAGAATATAATAAATTGTACCTGAAATTAGTTTTCCAGAAATTTCACATTATCTCGGTCTTATATGTTTTTTCTATAAAGTACGTACTCCACGAAGCAATGAAACAGTCTGCTTTGCCTATGTCTAGTCCACATAATACATATGGTTCTCGCACAAGATAATTCCCTCAGTGCGTTTCCACATTTTCCTGAGTGCAAAAATTGTGCTTTATTTTTCTTGGATACTTTGTGGGTGATGTCCTAAAGATTTGCAACAGATCTTCTTACAAAGCACATGCAACGCAGGAGCATATACGCACTTTATCTGAAAGAAGATTCCTAGACGTCACTAGCATCATGTTTCTGCATTGAGAAATCTTTTTTTAGACCAGTTTTTACTTCGTAAAATTCCATTTTTTCTGACAACAAGACCGTTAACGGTACTGTAACGGCGGCAGGTCTCAGCCAGCCAGAGCTGAAGCGATCGACAGCTGGCGCTGCGCCAAACGCCCGTTTCGAGCCAATTACGTCACTGCGCCGTTACGGACCTACCTAAATCTTGTTGGTGCTCTTTAGATTCAGAGACATTCTTTCGGTCACATTTATCAATAATTGCTCAACTGCAGCGTACAAGAATAACATGAAAAAAATAACAGCCTCGGAACAAGTTTCTGCTTATCTTTTTTTAACAAACATGTAGCTATAATGAAAGGGCAAGCTCTCATTTTGGATCATATTTTTGCATTGTGTCAAATAAAATACCGCCGGGTCCCACAACTTACATTAAGAACGATAACAAAAACAATTCGATGAAAATTGCAAGTAAATTACCTGTTCTGAAACCGTGGCCATGTTTGAAGCCAAGATATTCGAGGATATCACGTTCATGTGGGCAAATTTTAATTTGGTTCCTGTCAGCAGATCAGGTGGAACCGGATTAATACCAAAAAGGAAGTGAAATATCGAAGCTGTGATTCAGTGTGCCGAACTTTCTAGAACTACCGCAAAGACGAACATTAAAAAGGAACTAATTACTGGTTTCAAATTGGCTGAGACGTTTCTGTACACCACATGTTAATCACGTTGGATAAGCATAAGAAACGTATCGGTTATGGTACCATTCAACACATCATCCCCGTGGTCCCATTACCTGAGAATAACGTAAATTTGGATGTTCTATCCTGCGCATGGTTCGAGGGTCGATCCTGTTCCAGGAACCAACGGACAGACTCTACTGTCGGTGCCGTCTTCATGCAAAGTGGCTACAGTTCCCCATGCACCTCACACTCTACACCGACTGCCGATACTTCGGTCAGTGTTCGTTATTCCGAAAACAGGACTGTATTCTACGTCGCAGCCTCTGCTTGATGGTTGACGAAACTGGAGGGAATATTTACATAACAGTGTTCATTTCATTTCGTGAATCCCACAATTCCTTACATAGACAAAGATATTAAGGAGCATTTTATTAGCTTCATTTTTAGACACGAACAAACGTCTAGAATAGTTTATAAGCATCCTGTTTCTTACGATAACAACAAAAATTGTTCAATACGACTATCGTCTTCTCTGTAGTATAGATATTATCCCCAACAGTACGATCCCGTTTACAATGTAATATTTCTATTGTGCTAAACATCCTGCTCTCTCTCTCAGTGCAAAAAGGTCTCGTAAGTAACAATTCTAATATATCCCCATACGAAAGACTATAAAAGAGTCAAAATATGAGTCCTTATTCCGTTAGAATCAAGTTTTAAACAATTAGGACCCTGTAGTACTGAAGAATAATGCGATATTTTTGAAGTTCTTTGTGGTGAAATATACTGTAATAAGGAATAACACAGTAGGGAGTCCAAATGAAAAGAACTGAACAGCTCTAAAAAGGGCAGTCACACAAGTTGGACAGATAAAAACAGATACAAGTCAGGTAACTGCAAAGACAACTCGTGAACAAAAGAAATACTTCAATTGATCGATGAAAGAAGGAAGTACAAAAATAATCAGGAAAAGAAAGGAATACAGCAATGTAAATTACTTAGGAGTGAGATCAACCGCAGGTCCAAGCAAGTTGGTTGCAGGATAAATATGAAATCGAAAATGAAATGGTGAAATTATGATGAAATTAAAAGCTAGGAAGTCAACATTAAGTGGACAAAAGTAATTCCACTGTGAAATTCAGAAGAGAAAGCATCTAAGTGGAAAGAGTACATTGCTGCATCTACACAGGAGGCTGGGAGAAGGGGGAGGGGGTTATCTATTACATGACAGAAGAGTAATTAGGAGTCGATTTGCAAAGACATAAGGGATCCAGTATTAGACTCAGGGTCTTGGAACACTTACATTCAAATAAGGTGGATGTCTGAGATTCCATTCATGAATCGAAGTCTCGTGGTAGTCTGGTAGCCTATACTAAACGATGTCGCCTTATATCTCTCCACTCCAACGGTATATTTTCTTTGGGTGGTGATTTTTAGGAAGCAGACAATGACGATTTCGACTGAGAATAGTTATCGAAGAATTACAGATGGTATGGTATATTACTCAAACATTCCTCGTTTCAAGCAGTTATAACAACGCCCCATATACCACAATACAACATTAATCACTCCACACTGCAACTCTATTACTCTCTGAACATAGCGGGATAATTAGCCCTAAAGCTCATTAGCGAGAGCGTCGGACAGTGCCGGTTCACACACACTGTCTGCTCTGAACTGAGTCTGTAATGACATGAGCGCACATGAACTAACATTGATCACTATACCAGAATGCAGTGTCCATGAGCAAAGATTACTTTCTGCCACCAACGATGATGCTAATCGCTAAACTTACGACAAATGCCACAGGGAGTAACATATATTTCGACGTTGGAGGATACAGGATCCTCACACATCCCTGGACTTCAAAACTTAAATTTCGCCTGGAAATTTATTTAGGCATACAGTTTTAGTGTGAAATTAATTGATAAAAAAGAGCCTCATTATCTAGGAAAGAAATAACAGTTAAGTATCACATAATGGTAAATTAACAAGTACATGAATTACATACACTTAATAGACGTCACAAAACTTCGAAGAATGACTAAACTTGACATCATTGAAAAATTTCTAAATATTGTTTCTGTAAAATGACAGTGGGAAAAGACAAGAAATGCAACTATTTACATAATGTGTCCATTATATAGGGTGAGTCACTAACTATTGGCACCTCGAATAGCTCCGGAAGTAATATGATACTAGCTGAAATATTGGTGGGACAAATGATGCATGGGACAACGGGGACCATAATATGACGTTGGTTTCTTGTTGGTACGTTGGGTTACGTCAGAGGTATGTAGGTCACTTTTTTTTCATGCGATGCTGTAGTATGGTACTTACTTTCTGATAGCAGCTATTGAGACGAATCCAATGATGTCTGACAGTATGGTCTTTGAACGTCAACGATGGTCACAAAGGTGGCATGAACATCCATTTACAGAAGGTGTTCCAAGTGATGACCACTGATATCAATGCAGTGCTGCAATCTTCTTATCATATATTGAGTGGTATTCCTCACCACTTCGGCACTTACCGAAACACGTGCTCTGACAATTCTCTCGCGTATATCGTGCAAATAGAAAATATTCGTCGAATACCCATATCCGTCTAACGTGCCATTGATATGCAAAAAAACACCAGTCTACGGTTTCGCAATACAAGACTAATAGGGACGGTGATACTAATGTCGTCGAATCGCTGAATGTGAATGATGTATTCCTTCAAAGAACAAGTCCATATGCTTCTCATTTACGTAAAACGCCAACGAAATTCAGTGAGAGCTAGAGACATACACTGAAAGATATCCTCAACGCACTCACCCTACACGGCGTGTATCTTTAATGCATCGGAAAAACATCCGGCAAAGGAAAGTTACTAACGAGGAAATGGAAAGTGGTACTATTGCCACTGTGGTTCGAGATCCTTGTGTTAGTTCGCGTCAGATCGCAACGGAATCTGGCATGAGTCAGAGTAGTGTTGTTCGTGTTCGCGATAAATGTCATCCTTAGCATATCAGTCTCCAACCAAGAATTAACTGGTACGGATGTATGTGTCGTATTTAATTCTGACGATGGGCTCAACTTCAGATTCAGAGGGATGTCACTTTTATGAATTTGATTTTATATATTGACGAGGCTACATTCACGAACCATGGAAATGTTCATTTCCATAACAAGCACCATTGGGCAACTGAAAATCCATGTTGGCTGTGGCAAGTTGCACATCAGAAACCGTGGTCGGTGAATGTAGGGTGTGGGATTCTGGAGGACAGGATTATAGGCCCCTATTTCATCGAAGAAAATCTTAATGGTAGGAAGTACACCACATTACTGCAAGAAACGTTGGGTCTGTTGGAAAAAACACCTTTAGGAACAAGGCATACAAAGTGGTGTCAACACGATGGGTGTCCGGCACATTTTTCGCTGATGGCTAGAAACGAGTTCCAGAGAAAAGTCCCAAATCGTTGGATTGGACGCGGAGAAGATGTGTCGTGGCCAGCCCGTTAGTCAGACTTGACACCTCTAGATTTTTACTTGTGGCGATTCCTAGAAGACATTTTTTATAAAGACGTTCCAACTACTCCTGAAGATATGTGAGAGAGAACTGTCAGAGCATATTCATCGATAAGCGTCGAAGTGATGAGGAATACCACTCAATCTAAGATAAGAAAATTGCAGCACTGCATTGATATCAATAGTCATCACTTCGAACACTTTCTGTAAATGGACATTCATGCCACCTTGGTGACTTTTGTTGAACGTCAAAGACCTCATTGGATTCGTCTCGATAGCCGCTATCAGAAAGTAAGCACCAAACTATAGCATCCCATTTAAAATGCAAAGTTGATCTTCATATCTCTGAAGCAGCCCCACCTAGCAACAAAAACCCAACGTCATATTATGGCCTTCATTGTCTCATGCAACTTTAGTCCCACAAACTTATCAGCTACTTCCATACTTTCGGAGTTATTAATGGTCCCAATAGTTAGTTACTCACCCTTCATATAACTGAAGGAATTAATGCGGATGTAATTCTTAATCAATTACATGTTTAGTGCCAAATCCCTAACTGGTTGTTCACGAAAACAAATGCATTATCTGACTTTCAAGAAATATTATTTACACAAAGTAATTAGTTAAATGATGAAATGCGTACATTAAACTAACCCACTATTTACAAATTGCAGTTAAATGTCTTTAAATTAACTCATTCTGCCGGCCGGAATGGCCGAGCGGTTCTAGGCTCTACAGTCTGGAACCGCACGACCGCTACGGTCGCAGGTTCGAATGCTATTTCGGGCATGGATGTGTGTGATGTCCTTAGGTTAGTTGGGTTTAAGTAGTTCTAAGTTCTAGGGGACTGATGACCTCAGAAGTTAAGTCCCATAGTGCACAGAGCCACTTGAACCAATAGCTTATTCTAGACTATCTTTTCAATGCTAGTCTTCCTTTAAGCAAGATTCATTACGCCCAAGAAAATGTATACTGAGCGAAAATGTTCCTATAACTGGTATTATCAGTCACACCAGCGTCAACTAATTATATAGTCACAAAGAAACAGTATATATATATATATATATATATATATATATATATATATATATATATATATAATGACGAAAATGGATACACAAGACATATAGTGTTTCTGAGTTAAATACGCCAATTTAAAGACTTATTAGGTTGAGAAATGGAGAACGGTGATAGAAGAGGCAGAGCTATGTTTGTGGCACACAGTCTACATAGTTAAATATATGTTTGAATATAAACAGCTCAGGATTGGGAATATGAAGATGCAAACACACTTTTCATTCCACTACTTCATCTTAATCACTCATTCCACTCAAGTGTACTTTGCTTTGCATAGAACGTGACTGGCACTTAGTTCGTCACATGCAGGTCAATACTCATGAAATTGCACCATCTCACATGGCTATGTTGATAGAAAAACCGCTTCCCTACTGCTTGCAGTACACAGATGAGTGCACAGCCTGCTCCTCGCAGCACTGACTGTGATCACTTGTAGTGACTTCATTCTTTCCCAAGAGCCACCTTACTGGAGAGGCTCTTGTGTGTCGATGGTATGGTATTGCTCACTGGTAATGGATAAGAGCAGATGACAGAATAATTCCAAAACCAAGGTGCCTCTAAATCGTAAAACGCGCAAATAATAATCTCTGACATACGGTGGAGCGACATGGTTTTATACAGGGTGTCACAAAAAGGTACGGCCAAACTTTCAGGAAACATTCCTCACACACAAAGAAAGAAAATATGTTATGTGGACATGTGTCCGGAAACGCTTACTTTCCATGTTAGAGCTCATTTTATTACTTCTCTTCAAATCACATTAATCATGGAATGGAAACACACAACAACAGAACGTACCAACGAACTTCAAACACTTTGTTACAGGAAATGTTCAAAATGTCCTCCGTTAGCGAGGATACATGCATCCACTCTCCGTCGCATGGAATCCCTGATGCGCTGATGCAGCCCTGGAGAATGGCGTATTGTATCACAGCCGTCCACAATACGAGCACGAAGAGTCTCTACATTTGGTACCGGTGTTATGTAGACAAGAGCTTTCAAATGCCCCCATAAATGAAAGTCGAGAGAGTTGAGGTCAGGGGAGCGTGGAGGTCATGGAATTGGTCCGCCTCTACCAATCCATCGGTCACCGAATCTGTTGTTGAGAAGCGTACGAACACTTCGACTGAAATGTGCAGGAGCTCCATCGTGCACGAACCACATGTTGTGTTGTACTTGTAAAGGCTCATGTTCTAGCAGCACAGGTAGAGTACCCATATGAAATCATAATAATGTGCTCCATTGAGCGTAGGTGGAAGAACATGGGGCCCAATCAAGACATCGCCAACAATGCATGCTTGATGCTAGTACTGTAGAGCAATGAGTCGCATGTCAACACAAGCGCCGAAGTCAACATTACCTTCCTTCAATTGGGCCAACTGACGGTGAATCGAGGAAGTACAGTACATACTGACGAAACTAAATTGAGCTGTAACATGGAAATTAAGCGTTTCCGGACACATGTCCACATAACATCTTTTCTTTATTTGTGTGTGAGGAATGTTTCCTGAAAGTTTGGCCGTACCCTTTTGTAACACCCTGTATAATCATTACAAAATCAACTCTATATTTTCATTTCTAAGAAAAATTCTCCTTACACAAAATATGTTTCCTCACTAGTTCACTTCTACTGTTGCATAGTTCATTTACCTAACCGCAGTGAATAAGCTCAACCAGTTTCTTACTCTACATTTCTGGGAAGGTTACTCAAACAGTCTCTCAATCCTCAAACATGCAGAATATGAAAATTTCGTTCCTGCGACACCATTCGTTTCCATTCTCTTCCATATGTCAATGGTCTATTTAGAGTTCTCCAAACAATGAAGTCCAAAATATTTCTCGGCATTAAGACTGGCCAATTCAGAAGAATTCAGGTACATTTTCTTTTGAATTACAAATTCCCCAAGTAATAATCGAGAAATATCTTGCTTTCATTCTTTGACAAGGAACACTGAACAATGAAAATGTTATTCTACTAGCACATCATCTCTGACTTTATATTCAATAGGTTCCACTATGTAGTTACGTTTCAGTTTCCTCGTTTTGCCACCTTCTCTGTTTACTCTAATGCTACACACCGGCTTTTTTTAGCGATCAGATGAGTTCATGGCATATGTTTATTAGTCTCATGGAAAATATTTTCAGGTTTTTTTTCTTATAAAACTGTACAGCGTGCAAGCCAGTACTATCGTGAACGAAACTGTTCGTTGCATCATCAAAATCAGACAATTATTAATTCAGTTCTTTTGCTCCTTCCTGCAGTATAAGCAAAACAGTCCCCTAGATCTCACATTATACATTCAGCTGGATTAGACAGAGGACAGTATATAAACACAGCAATGTTACCGATAGTGTCTTTTCCAATGAATCAGTTCCATACTTTACAATGAAATTGTGGTCTGTTATCTGATAAGCATAAGGTGCAAATGGTATTCAAAACATAAATTTGCCTAAATTTCTATTGTGATCTTGCTGTTAGCTTTTCTCAGTGGAAATAAGCGAATAAATAAGGAGGATAATTCCACCAGTACTAAGACCTGTGAAAAACTTTCTTGAGACTTTGGGGGTGCTCAAAATATGTTCAAAGTGATGATTTCATCTATTGTTTGTGGGAGAATATTCTTCATTAATAAACTGGTATAAATCGGTTTTCTTTTCTATTCTTCATACTAGCCAAGACATGTTATCAAAGATCGTCTGTTTCTGAAGTTGTAAGAATGCGCTTTTTATTAAAATATGAAAATTGTATGATGATGTATTTAATCAAATCAAGAATATTATGTTTAGGATACACATAGTCTCCATGCTTCTGAGTTTAAGTCAATTCTGCGGTACTAGATGTCACCATGAATTGGATAATATTGCAAATCTTAGCGGCCATTCAAACATGACACTTTGTTGATCATTTTTAACACTTACACCACCATGGAGGAGCGTCATACTTTATGCCCACCTTCTGAAAATATTGCGATCTAGTCGGTTACTTTATATTTTAAAATTTGAAAAATATGATTATTGTTTTAAATTGAGTCTTCTACCTGATTCCTTAAATAACTTAAATTTTTCCATTAAACATAACCATAAAATTTAAGTCTTAGTTGTAGATGCCACTTTCCCAATGTATGTCTTACTAAGTACCTTCAGATTCTGAATTTTAATACACATCAATAGTTATTTAAAAAGTATGTTGCGAGAAAAAGTCAGAAACAAAGAAATTTGTATTCCTTTAGTTTTTTTTTGTGTTTGTCATAAAGTACTCTACTCCCTGGTAGTACACATGATTGTAAGTGCATTGATATTACTAAGAGTCTGATAAAGGATATTTGCAGGTTCAGTTCCCTACTTACCCATCAGCACTACTTTATAAAGTATTTTGTTATTATAAGTGAAAAACAGTTAACGAATTTCGTTTTTTTTTATTTTTATTAATGCGAGCATAAAGTACCTCCCCCCTTCACTCACTAATTCACGTAATAGAAAACGTATCGGCACTGCTAGGGTTAATACCTCATCTGCCTCCTGCTCTCTTTAGATGTTCAGTAGGAGATATTTCGACTCTCCATCCACACCACTCATTAAATTAATCTTTATCTCTCTGATGCATTGAGTATCAGTGCTAATATCTTTTAAATGTTACAGAAACCATGACAAAATACCAGGTATAACATTTGCTTTATCAGAATTTCAAAATTCGATGATGTGTCAATTTATGCTGCAGAAGGAATGACAATGGCTGATGAGAAGTCTATGTGGTGGTGTGCTCAGACAGAAGCAGAAAATAACGGATCTGCTCAAAGCCGAAAACAATCATGAGTGCTCCACGTTCTGCCACCTTATATTTCCTTTCCCATACTGAAAAAACTCGAGTCGTAAAGGCAATTTAAAGTATTGTTCCTGACCATTTTCTCCCGATAAGCGGGAAATCCGAGTTCGAGTCCTGGTCTGCCATAAATTTTCAGTGTCGTCATTCCATTCTACAGCTGCTGATTGTCCTTGTTCGCGTTTGAGAACAACGTATTTCACAACGACTGTAGTCATCACATTGCCTGTTCCTCTAGACATGATTGCATGTGAAAAAGAACTTTACATCGTAATCAGAATAACACAGACACTGCACTATCGTATTTTCTATCACTGATTCATATAAGTGGATTGCAAGTCTAAATACACTAAAAAGGACCAGAGAGGGCAAAAAATGTGTTTCGAGCTGAAAGCTGACTGTCCGAGAGGGTAGGAGATGCAGAAATTGCTACATCCTACCTCAGCACTCCAAGTAACTTGGGGAAACCTATCTGATAAAAATTTTATTCTGCAAGACATCTGAAAAAACCCATTTATGAAGATAGCATGGGAAACCAGGTATACCCATCAGAATATGGGAGTTGTGAGACCAACCACTTCTCTGCGGTCATGGCACAAAATAATGTTCATTTGAAGAACCAGTAACAGTGATTGCAATTGACTCACAACAATTATTCCTGTAGAAGACGTGCTTTCCTGCACACGTCAATGTCAAAGTCTTTCGCTTGCCTGGGGCTAGAAACCTTTCATGGAGTGGGAGAGATTTTTGTTGTCGTTGACCGTGCCCATGATATAGTTTCATGATTACGCTTTCATGTGTCCACCCACTTGTACCAAGATCAGATTCCGTAATTGCAATCCCTTGTCTACTTATTAACTACTTACACACTTATTCCAGTGGATAATTTATTTCTTTGATATTTTATGACAAGAAAGAAAAACGTTATAGTGGCTGCTAGTTTCTTTTGTATTTTAGATGAGCCCCTTCATTAAATATGTCAGTATTTTGGTGTGGTACCCGTACCTTCATGCTCGATTAGGCCACGTAGTAGTTTATCTTCAGTAAGACTTTTCTGTTGTATGTCTTTGTTTTTTCTTCAAGTTACATGATTCTATGGGGAGCTTCTCTTCCCTATACATCACCATGGATCACACATACAGCACCTAAGGGATACACTAAACAGCTCAACCGACACCCCGAACAGGAATTTGTCATTCTTCGATCTTTACCAAAGCTTTTCGAAATCTCGATACCTCTAAATTGTTTTTCGTTTAACAAAATTTACCATTTGAATCACTTGCTTATTGATTACACTTTCATTGGAAAAGTATATATTAACACCATACTCCTATAAACACCGAGGAGGAGGGGTTGCGTTCTTTTATGCTCACCTTTTGAAAACATTGTATTCTAGTCATGTACTTAATGATTTAAAATTCAGTAAAACTATTTATTTTCGTTAAAAATGAGGCTATACACCAGGAGACATGTCCGAGTCTTTGACCTCTCGTAAAGGTGAGATATTTAGATTGATAAGTTAGTTTAGTACAAATTATTCATCAGTATTCATCGTGTATTAGTGCATTTTTTGAGCTGAAGGTAGACGTTTCCATAACTTATTGGTCTGTACCCGAGAATAGATTGTAAGGTCGGGCTGTATTCGTATATTTCCTTACGTTTTGGCACAGTTAAGTTAGAGAATACCATTTAATTGTTCTGTTTTTTTTCCAACATTTTCATTTTAGCGTGTTCAATTATTATTAAGTTAATATTATCAGAAAGTAGCGTAAAGCTTAAGTTAATTGATTTAGGAACTTTCGCACTAGGATTTTGTTTACATACAGTTTTCGTAGAGTAAAATTACATTCTCATGTGACTAAGTGAATTAACAGACACTGCAGTTAAGAGAGTGCTAAGTTCTTGTTGTAAGCGGAAATAAATATTTTTTTTATTTTATATCACACCTCAAGCGCTAACATGAAGGGCTAATTTTTGCTGCTTATAAATAACGAAATTTCGTGTAGTGTAAAGCGTGTTAATGATTTAATACTATTTTAAGCGTGTAATCTGTGTTGTATTGCGTGATAAGTGCGGCTGGCTACGAACGTCCAGCATGCTGGAATAGCTGTGGGTCAACAACTTCTGTTAATTAGTACAACGAAAAGCCAGTCCAAAGTTGCGAATTTCACTTTCTTTTATTCACTCGATGATTACTTTCGGGCAGAGACCGTTTTGAAATCATTGTACCGTAGTTTTCATGTAAAAAATGTGGAAATGAACAGAGATACACTCCTGGAAATTGAAATAAGAACACCGTGAATTCATTGTCCCAGGAAGGGGAAACTTTATTGACACATTCCTGGGGTCAGATACATCACATGATCACACTGACAGAACCACAGGCACATAGACACAGGCAACAGAGCATGCACAACGTCGGCACTAGTACAGTGTATATCCACCTTTCGCAGCAATGCAGGCTGCTATTCTCCCATGGAGACGATCGTAGAGATGTTGGATGTAGTCCTGTGGAATGGCTTGCCATGCCATTTCCACCTGGCGCCTCAGTTGGACCAGCGTTCGTGCTGGACGTGCAGACCGTGTGAGACGACGCTTCATCCAGTCCCAAACATGCTCAATGGGGGACAGATCCGGAGATCTTGCTGGCC
Source organism: Schistocerca americana (assembly GCF_021461395.2). Lineage (NCBI taxonomy): Eukaryota > Metazoa > Arthropoda > Insecta > Orthoptera > Acrididae > Schistocerca > Schistocerca americana. Next base: position 136,344,159 of record NC_060122.1, on the reverse strand, counting down.
AGGGTAGTTGACTTACACCTTCTAGAGCACGTTGGGTGGCACGGGATACATGCGGACGTGCATTGTCCTGTTGGAACAGCAAGTTCCCTTGCCGGTCTAGGAATGGTAGAACGATGGGTTCGATGACGGTTTGGATGTACCGTGCACTATTCAGTGTCCCCTCGACGATCACCAGTGGTGTACGGCCAGTGTAGGAGATCGCTCCCCACACCATAATGCCGGGTGTTGGCCCTGTGTGCGTCGGTCGTATGCAGTCCTGATTGTGGCGCTCACCTGCACGGCGCCAAACACGCATACGACCATCATTGGCACCAAGGCAGAAGCGACTCTCATCGCTGAAGACGACACGTCTCCATTCGTCCCTCCATTCACGCCTGTCGCGATACCACTGGAGGCGGGCTGCACGATGTTGGGGCGTGAGCGGAAGACGGCCTAACGGTGTGCGGGACCGTAGCCCAGCTTCATGGAGACGGTTGCGAATGGTCCTCGCCGATACCCCAGGAGCAACAGTGTCCCTAATTTGCTGGGAAGTGGCGGTGCGGTACCCTACGGCACTGCGTAGGATCCTACGGTCTTGGCGTGCATCCGTGTGTCGCTGCGGTCCGGTCCCAGGTCGACGGGCACGTGCACCTTCCGCCGACCACTGGCGACAACATCGATGTACTGTGGAGACCTCACGCCCCACGTGTTGAGCAATTCGGCGGTACGTCCACCCGGCCTCCCGCATGCCCACTATACGCCCTCGCTCAAAGTCCGTCAACTGCACATACGGTTCACGTCCACGCTGTCGCGGCATGCTACCAGTGTTAAAGACTGCGATGGAGCTCCGTATGCCACGGCAAACTGGCTGACACTGACGGCGGCGGTGCACAAATGCTGCGCAGCTAGCGCCATTCGACGGCCAACACCGCGGTTCCTGGTGTGTCCGCTGTGCCGTGCGTGTGATCATTGCTTGTACAGCCCCCTCGCAGTGTCCGGAGCAAGTATGGTGGGTCTGACACACCGGTGTCAATGTGTTCTTTTTTCCATTTCCAGGAGTGTATCTGTATGCGCTATCACGGTTCCTTTGCATATTTTTGACATAGTTTTTGCATTCTCGGATATACCATTTTTGACAATGTTACCTTGAGCTGAAAATGGGTCCCGGCCCGAAACTAGTCATCAAGAGAATAAAAACGTGAAATTTGCAGCTTTGGACTGGTTTTTCGTTGTACGAAGCGTGGATGTTACCGTAGTATAGTCTAAGAGGGTGCACTGTGGGTTGAGGTTTCAGTGGGATGACTATAATGAAGAACTGAATGGGTTACTCAACGAGGCTCTCCTCTAAAACTGTAGGCTCTGCAGAAAAGACAAGAGAATCACTGAGCAGGTCACAAAGATTTTTGCCCTTCAGACTGAATTAGATCTCACGGAATTTGAGCTATATAGGTTTAAGGTGGAATAGATGGTGGGAACTGGGCAAAAGCAACAAGCAATGGGCCAAAGGGAAACAGCTCTTTATCTTTATCTACATATGAGCTAACAGTATTGAGTAAATCTGACTTGTTACCTGAAGTAGGAGGGAAGAAACCTCATCCAGCTGTAAGTCCCAGTGGGTGCAGCAGACTTATAGCAAAGAAACCCAATGTCGGTGGTTACTAAAAGGGATTAGGAACAAAAGAGTCTTGCTGCTACTTGTATCCATGGGAGGGATGTAGGTCTGATGGTAGAGGACAAATTACGAACAGGATACGGGGTCACAAGTATTGGGAAGCGAATGATAGAAGCATAGAGGATACAGGGAATTTGTGCAAAGATTTTGGCAAAGAGGACACGTTATTGTTGTATGTGGAGCAGGGAACAGCCTGGCTTAAGAACAGTTATTGCAGTATTAGGGGAGACTGGATGAAGTAACAGTAGCAACTACGCACAAATGTGAATTTTGTGGAGATCCTGCAAGTCCAGGACCAGCCCTGGGAGAACACTACTGTCAGCCACAGGAACACTGAGTTAAGCAGGCTGTTGCTGACTGAAGCGAAAACTCACGTGAGACCACTGCCTGTCACTACAATTGGAAGATCGGGATATAAAAGCCACAGCCTATATCTGAATAGCAGAGGGAGAGACATGTTGGGTGGGCTTGTTAAAGAAAATGTATGGAGACGTCACATCACAGAACGAAACATCCCTATTATTCCAGGTGTCAGAGAGTTATCTTTTTCAGGTGAGAATCAGGACTCAGGCACCCTATTTTGAAAGACGTAAAAATAACAGAACAGCCCCACAAAATTCTTAAGAATACCCAGGAAAGTAAGGTTACTTTATTTCGTCAAAATATTTGAAGATTGCGTAATAAGGTAGAAGATCTTCTGGTGTCTTTGAAAAATTTAGACAGCTCTCAAAACGTAGATATCCTGTGCCTATCTGAACACCACATAATCACAGGATTATATGAGTTACGTATAAAAGATTACACCCTAGCAGCTTACACATGCAGATATAACATGGGAAAAGGAGGAGTTGTTAAATATGTTGAGATACAACACAAGTTCAAAAACATTTAGACAAGTATATTCCGTAGTGACAAGCACGTGGAACTGTGTGTTTGTGAATTAATACTGAAACGTATTTCACTTTTAATTGTAACTGTGTACAGATCCTCACTGGGAAATTTTGAACTGTTTATGTTTTACTGTGCTGTCTGTTAGACAGCATTAAGCGATTAACAGTCTATGTTGACTTCAATGTAGATTTTATAAAGGATTCTGATAGGAAAAATGCTATGTAAACCTTTTTTGGATACTTCAATTTGATGTCAGTAATCACTTTGCCAACACAGGTGGATAAAGACAGTACAACAGTAACTGATAATATTTTCTTTGGTGAAATTCAGAGCAAGAAAACAACTTTTCATCCAGTAACAAATGCTCTCTCTGATCTAGATTCACAGTTACTTAGCATAAATGATATACTGCCTCACAGTATGGTTACCCCTCAGTGGAAACCATTTAAGATAGTTAATGACTCTAGGACAAATGTTTGTAAGAGATGACATGGGATGGCACTTATAATGAACTAAATCTTAACACAAAATTCAATCTATTCCTTGATGAATTCATATCACGATTGGGAAATAGCTTTCTGCATAAACTGATCAGGAAGGACATTAAGCAGCCATGACAGGGATTAAAGTACCTTTTAGAACGAAAAGAGAGTATCTTTTGGTAAGAACAAGAAGAAATCCTGCAGTAGATTCATACCACAAAAAGTACTCAAAATTAATAGGATAGTTATTAAAAAATCAGGAATCATGCACATAATACCAGAAATCAGTAATTCTGACAACAGACGTAAGGCTATATGGGATTTAGTGAAACGAGAGACAGGACAAGCAGCCACGGAACAACATCATTAGTGAACTGAATGGTCGGCCTATAAATGATGAGTCACAAGTATCAAATGTATTTAATAATCATTTCTTAAATATAGCAGAAAGCATACAGATCAAGAGAAAAATCACAGCAGTTTTTTTTTAAGGAACTCTCACAAAATTTAATAGTATGAATGTATCATCAATTTCTTTTTCTCGTAAAAATATAAAAGCTCATCTAAAATAAATAATTATCACTAACTCTAGGTATTTTTCGCGAGAGACTGAAATATGCCATTGTTAAACCCCTTTTTAAGAAAGGTGATAAGAGAGATGTCAATAACTGTCAACATGAAGCGCTGCTGACACAATTTTCCAAAGTTTTTAGAAGATGGAGTATTCATCTCGAATTAGCAAGAATAATACACTCAGAAAATCACACTTTGTGTTTCAGAAAAGTTGCTCCACTGAGAATGCCATTTGCATATTCACTCGCCAGATTTTACAAGCGTTAATGAATAAAATAGCGCCAGTCTTTATTTTCTACGACATATCTGAAGCATTTCATTGTATAATTCACAGTATTCTCCTACATAAATTGAAGTTTTAAGTGATTCATGGCACAGCCAAAGAATAGATAATGTCATATCTGACTAGAAGAGTTCAGAAAATTATATTTCATGACTGAACCAATATAGTCGAGGGACATACTTCTGAATGGGGATGAATCACATACGGACTCAATCCTAGGTCCACTATTGTTCCTCACATTTGTTAACGATCTTATGTTGAATATACAACAAGCATAATTATTTTTGCAGATGCCGCTAGTATTGTAATCAATTCAAGCATACTTACAGAAATAGAAGAAATGATAAAGTTCTAAAAAGTACCATTGACAGGTTTTCTGCAAATGATCTCACCCTCAGTTTTAAAAAGACACGATACATTCAGTTGCGCACATCTAGGGGTGCTACCCTAATGGTAAGTGTAGCACATGGTGAGGAAATAATAAATAGGATTTATGAGAATTTAAACTGGGAAAAGCACCTTTTGGAACTCCTAAAACAATTTAGTTCTACAAAGATTGTATTTAGAATCATTGCAAATCTTGTGGAGAGATAAATCTGTAAGTTGACATATTTTGCTTATAATAATTTTATATGGAATACTGTTCTGGGGTAACTCACCTTTAACAAAAAAAGCCTTTGTTGCTCAAAAATGTACTTCAAGAATAACTTGTGATGTTAATGCACAATCATATTGTAGACATCTGTTCAAGGAGTTGCCCAGTGTGACTACCACTTCACAGGATATTTATTTCTTGATTAAGTTTGTTGTAAATAATGAACTACAGTACAAAAGGAACAATAATGTACATAAGTACAATCTCAGTGATTACTCCAAATGAAGGTTGCCTTTAGCACAAAAAGGGATCCACAAAGCTGAAAAAAATAAATAAATAAAAAAGTTTTGATCACTTATCCAGTAAGAAAAAATGTGTGACAGACATGAAAGTAAATTTTCAAAACAAACTGAGGAAGTTTCTCACGACAGCTCTTTCTATTCCACAGAAAATTTCTTTTGTTGTTCTGTGCGAAAAGCGATGGGTAAAAACTACTAACTCACACCTGTACGTCTTTTTCCTTCCTTTCCTTTTATTTTTTTTTAAGAAAAAACTTAAAAGCATTCAGCATCTAACCATATGTAAAAATTAATTTGTGATGTGAATGTAAATTACTCGTTCCACATGATTACGATTTGTCATGCAAAATCAGCCATGGAACATGATACTAACTACCAAATTCTGTAATTGTATTCCACTTTTCAGTAAGAAATAACCCAAAAATTTAGTCTTTGTAGTGAGTGTGACTTTGCGCAACAGACGTTGTATTCATTTTTTCAGGTTGAGGAACCTTCATACACTTCTACATATCTGTAAAAAACATATTGTGAATAAATCTCTATGATAATGAAATCTCCATTTTCAAAAAATTTTTGTGGTGGTCGTAAAGTACTTCTTCTCTCCATGTACACATCACATAAAATGCGTTGGTATTGATAAGATTGTGCTAAAACATGTTTTCAGGTTCTGGACCCTACTTAGACATCAGTACTTAATTAAAATGGTTCTTGTTACTAACGAAAGTAAACCACAATTAACGAAATTTGTTTTCTTTGTAGTTTTTTGTGGTGACCATAAAATAATCACATTGGTAGTATGCATACGGTAAATGCATTAAAATTGTGATAAGTTGCTTGAAATATATTTATTTGTGCTTCCCTTACAGAACATATTGCTGAGTACCGCCCATCGTTGTCCTGAGTTTCAACATTCCAATTTTGGGGAAAATAATTTAAATTTTTTGTGTTTTTATATGATTTTATTGTGTTTTGCGCCGTGTGGATTGGGAATTTGGTTATTACAGGGAAGTATTTGAAGTTCTGCGTCAGTATTTCGTAACGTCAAGATTAACCCACGCTCATGTTTAGAATAGATGAGTACAACTGGTAGGGAAGAAGACAGTCCGTCAGAAAAAATAATCTGTGAAATTAATATGGAAGTCGAACAAGACGTTTCAAGCGGTACTGAGACTAGAGAGAGTAGTGAGAGTAATTTGGAAGGATCATCACCGACAGATAGTAAATTAAGAACAATCTGAACCCGAGTTGTAATTTGAGGACAGGCAACAGAAGATTCTGTAAACACTGGTTGCAAGGGCATGACACAAAGTTTCAGCGATAGCGCACCAAGTACTTCTTCACCGCCACTTTTTGACCCACAGTCTTACTAGAAATTACATTACAAAACAATGCTCATAATGAGAAGAACGAACTACGTCATAAAAACTATGTAGAGCAGCATGTAAGGGTGGCAAAGTTTTTCAAAAAGACTGAGATATTTTTAACATCACAGTCATGGGGTTCCACAAGAAGACAGTCACATCAACTGAATTTTGCAATAAATTTCTACTAGTAATAACGATTACTCTATTCAAGGATCACAAGAGGCGAAGGTATTCTTTCAAAAGGCCAGAATATATGGGAAGATTTCAATTAGCTTACGTCGTGGTCAGAGATTCAGGAAACAGATACTTGACTGTATGGCGTACCCAGGAGCAGATACAATCACAATTTAGTTGTAATGAAGGTTAGGCTGTAGTTTAAGAGACTAGTCAGGAAAAACCAATACGCAAAGAAATGGGATACAGAATTACCAAGGAATGAAGGGATACACTTGAAGTTTACTCAGATTATAATGCGATAGTGAACACCTCAGTAGGCAGTTCAGTAGAAGAGGAATGGCCATTTTTAAAAAGGGGCAATCGTAGGAGGTGGAGAGAAAAACGTAGATACACGGAAGCTGCTATGAAGAACCATCGTTAACAGAAGATATGCTTCAATTGATCGATGAAAGAAGGAAGTACAAATACATTCATGGAAACTAGCGAACTTTGAAATACAAATTACTATGAAATTAAATAAATAGGAAGTGCAGGGAAGCTAAGGCGAAATGGCTGCATGAAAATGTGAAGAAAATGAAAAAGAAATGACAATCGGAATATAGAAAATTCAAAACAACTTTTGGTGAAATTAAAAGCGGGATGGTAACATAAAGAGTGCAATGGCAGCTCCACTGTTAAAGGCAGTGGAGAGATTGGATTGGTGGAAAGAGTGCACTGAAGGCATGTATGAGTGCGAAGGCTTGTCTGATGACTTGATAGAAGAAGAAACAGGAACATTAGAACCAGAATTTAAAACAGCTTTGAAAGACTTAAGCCAAAATAAGACAGAAGGGATGGATAACATTCCATCAGAATTTCTAAAATCATTCGGAGAAGCGCAAAAAAACGGCTGTTCATGTTGGTGTGTAGAATGTATGAGTCTGGCGATGTACCATCTGACTTTCGGAAAGATATAATGTTCCGAAGATTCCAACAGTCGCCAAGTGCGAAGATCATCGCACAATCAGCTTAATAACTCAGGCGTCCAAGTTGCTGACAAGGATGGCATAGAAAGGAATGGAAAAGAAAATTGAGCATGTGTTAGATGATCATTTCGGCTTTAGAAGAATCAATGCACCAGAAATACTGACAAAAACAGGGGTAAGTTATAGGGACGTAGGTTAATATACAATACGTACAAGAATCAAGGGGGAACAATGAGAGTGGAAGACCAAGAACGAAGTGCAAGGATTAAAAAGTATAAGACAGGGATGTAGTCTTTCGCCTCCGCTGTTCAATGTATTCATCGAAGTACCAATGACGGCAATGAAAGAAAGATTCAATAGTGGGTCTAAAAATTAAGGTGAAAGGATATCAATGATATGATTCGCTGATGACATTGCTGTCGTCAGTGAATGTGAATAAGAATTACAGAACCTGTTGATTGGAATGAACAGTCTAATGAGAACAGGATATGGACTGAGGGTAACCCGAGGAAAGACGAAGGTAATGAGAAGTAGCAGAAATGAGAACAGCGAGGAACTTAGCCTCAGGACTGGTGGTCACGAAGTGATCAAATTAAGGGACTCTACTACCTAGGCAGCGAAAAACTAGCAATGACAGACAGAGCATGGGGGAACATGGAAAGAAGACTAGCTACGGCAAAAAGAGCATTCCTGGAGAAAAGAAGTCTGCTGGAATCGACCTTAACTTCTGGAAGAAATTTTTGAGAATGTGTGAAAACCGGAACAGAAGATGATCGAAGGATTTGAGATGTGATGCTACAGAGTAATGTTGGAAATTAGGTGGACTTGTAAGGTAAGGAATGATGAAGTTCTCCACAGAATCGGCAAGGAAAGGAGTACGTGGAAACACTGACGAGGAGAGACAGGACGGTAGGACATCTGTTAAGACATCACGAAGTAACTTCCTTGGTACTAGAGCGAACTGTAAAAGGCAAAAACTGTAGAGGAGAACAGAGGCTGGTGATTAAAAAAAGACGTACGTAATGTATATTACTTAGTCATACTGCGCGGCGCATAGAGTCAGTGCCTCCAATCTGTTATACATGTCGTAAGATGGTCACATTGTAAGACAGTGGGACAAGAACTTTTCGCGTCTATAGCGTACTTGTGTCCCCTGGGTGGTGCTAAAGAACGGTCACTCTGGGACAGCCAAACCTCGAACTTGATCGTTGATCTCCTAGCTGATCGTACATCGACTATCATGTGAGATACACCAACATACCTGACTATAGAAAAGGCTCTTCTCAGAGACCCCTTGGACCTATCATCAAGACCTGCCAGATTAACATAGAAGGAATAAGTAGGGCTAAATGCCAAGTGTTGAATAAGCTTATACGTGATGACACCATCGATCTGGTTGCAGTGCAAGAAACTCACGCTGAAGATGAAGATGGAGAAGCAAGATCCCAGGTTACAATTTAGTTGGTGCAATGTATCATATCTATGCCGTAGGCACGCATGTTCCGTCTGCGATTGGAGATGCCCACCTGTGCTCAGCACCAGTGCACGACAACATACATGAATTTGTTGTCAAGATAGGAGAACAGCCAGTGGGCAATGTGTATAAACCACCAAGCACTACCTGGGCTCAAAAAGTCCTGCCCTATCTGCCACACCCAGCCATATACACTCCTGGAAATGGAAAAAAGAACACATTGACACCGGTGTGTCAGATCCACCATACTTGCTCCGGACACTGCGAGAGGGCTGTACAAGCAATGATCACACGCACGGCACAGCGGACACACCAGGAACCGCGGTGTTGGCCGTCGAATGGCGCTAGCTGCGCAGCATTTGTGCACCGCCGCCGTCAGTGTCAGCCAGTTTGCCGTGGCATACGGAGCTCCATCGCAGTCTTTAACACTGGTAGCATGCCGCGACAGCGTGGACGTGAACCGTATGTGCAGTTGACGGACTTTGAGCGAGGGCGTATAGTGGGCATGCGGGAGGCCGGGTGGACGTACCGCCGAATTACTCAACACGTGGGGCGTGAGGTCTCCACAGTACATCGATGTTGTCGCCAGTGGTCAGCGGAAGGTGCACGTGCCCGTCGACCTGGGACCGGACCGCAGCGACGCACGGATGCACGCCAAGACCGTAGGATCCTACGCAGTGCCGTAGGGGACCGCACCGCCACTTCCCAGCAAATTAGGGACACTGTTGCTCCTGGGGTATCGGCGAGGACCATTCGCAACCGTCTCCATGAAGCTGGGCTACGGTCCCGCACACCGTTAGGCCGTCTTCCGCTCACGCCCCAACATCGTGCAGCCCGCCTCCAGTGGTATCGCGACAGGCGTGAATGGAGGGACGAATGGAGACGTGTCGTCTTCAGCGATTAGAGTCGCTTCTGCCTTGGTGCCAATGATGGTCGTATGCGTGTTTGGCGCCGTGCAGGTGAGCGCCACAATCAGGACTGCATACGACTGAGGCACACAGGGCCAACACCTGGCATCATGGTGTGGGGAGCGATCTCCTACACTGGCCGTACACCAGTGGTGATCGTCGAGGGGACACTGAATAGTGCACAGTACATCCAAACCGTCATCGAACCCATCGTTCTACCATTCCTAGACCGGCAAGGGAACTTGCTGTTCCAACAGGACAATGCACGTTCGCGTGTATCCCGTGCCACCCAACGTGCTCTAGAAGGTGTAAGTCAACTACCCTGGCCAGCAAGATCTCCGGATCTGTCCCCCATTGAGCATGTTTGGGGCTGGATGAAGCGTCGTCTCACGCGGTCTGCACGTCCAGCACGAACGCTGGTCCAACTGAGGCGCCAGGTGGAAATGGCATGGCAAGCCGTTCCACAGGACTACATCCAGCATCTCTACGATCGTCTCCATGGGAGAATAGCAGCCTGCATTGCTGCAAAAGGTGGATTTACACTGTACTAGTGCCGACATTGTGCATGCTCTGTTGCCTGTGTCTATGTGCCTGTGGTTCTGTCAGTGTGATCATGTGATGTATCTGACCCCAGGAATGTGTCAATAAAGTTTCCCCTTCCTGGGACAATGAATTCACGGTGTTCTTATTTCAATTTCCAGGAGTGTACAAGACAGTAGTGGCCCATGGGGTGTATGGATCACGCCCGTATGAAAAAAAACTCTGCAGATAGTTCTATACAGTACAGGTTCTGCTGTGATTACCGATGCCTAAACTGCAGGTCTGTAACAGACTGAGAACATCGACAACAAGGGACGATGTCAATACTTTTCGAGCAAGGATTTCAGGAGTATCTATCATCAGCTGGAGACTCTTCCTGAAGACATGCCGAAGGCATCATTTTAGGGAACCACGGGGGCAATAGCAGTTCAAGAGAATGCCGTTTGGATTGAAAACTACACCTAAAAATGGTTCTGAGCACTATGGGACTTACCGTCTGAGGTCATCAGTCCCCTAGAACTTAGAACTACTTAAACTTAACCAACCTAAGGACATCACACACATCCATACCCGAGGCAGGATTCGAACCTGCGACCATAGCGGTGGCGCGGTTCCAGACTGAAGCGCCTAGAACCGCTCGGCCGCACCGGCCGGCGAAAACTGCACCTACAATGTTTCATAGATTATTGGATGGCGTGTGGAAAGGTTTGAAACCGAGGCAGTGTCTAGTTTCCACAAGTGGTGGAGACTGTTTCACCAATCAACGTGGAATTGTAGCTGCAAACATGAACGACAACAGAACATGTTGGGCGTTTACGACCATTTGGAGCTAGCAGAGTCGATTCCAGGAATCCCAAGGATGGTGCCAGAGACGAACGCGGTGAGCAGTCCTCAGAGAAAGGGACAAGAAACACCGTATGCGTTAAGATCAAGAAGATCAGGGGCATTCTCTAGGATTTATTTTGTTTATATGTTTGCATGTCTACAGGACTATAGTGAATAGTTTATGTTAGTGTAAAGATTTTTTTTCTGTTTTTTGTTGTTTGTGAATGAGCTTGCTGGTGGCACCAGCCTTCTGAGGAGGGAGCAAGGATAATATTGGTCTCTGTCCCCAGGCTGCGATAAGCCGATGATAAAACTGGAAGAAAATGCGAGTCATAGCTGTATTTCCTTTTTTGGTCTGAAAAGTACTTATTGGGGCTACCGAGAGGACGAAGCATGGTACTACCTGAGCTAAGCCTAATTAAGGAAACCTATAGACAAAAGCTACTCTTCTACCACCACACAGCGTCAGTAGGAATGCAAATTGACCGACCACGACTGTATATTCTAATTCGATTCACGGTAACAGGAAGACATGCACAGTACAAGAGTTATGCCTTTATGCCTTTCAAACGTAACCAGTGAAGTGGGAAGTTCTTGGAAAATTCATGCAGGTGAGGATCCGTTGGGTATTATTAATTGCAGAAGATGGTAGCAGGCACGTAGTAATGAAGAAGAAAGAGTTACAACATTGTCGAAGAGCGGTGGTGGTGGGGGGCGGGGGGGGGGGGAGAGGTGTGTCCGACCAAGGTAATACAAACTAGCAGCCAGAGCACGTGCGCTGTGAATTTGTTCGTAGCCAGACACAAGGGACTGGTTTGTCCGAGGGATATCGTGGATCACAGACAGCAGTTACAGACTCTGGTTTCCATTGAATTTACTCCTTTTTTTGTGACTTGGTAAGAGCGGCGAGTTGTTGGGAGAAGGGGAAACTAACGGAGGACACGTGGATTGAACGTGAGGGAACTGAGTTACGGGACCACATGCAATGCAACCGTCCATGTACTAGCCATTACTATGGGAATCACGCAAGTCAACACTTCACAACCAGAGCTACATTGGCGAGCTGTATCCTTGAAGTTATTGTCAACACCGAATATCACATTTCTGAATCAAACTATATAATCTGACATAATCCATTCCTTGGATCGATTCATTGCCGTACAGGAAGGACGTGTTTAATCCGAGCAGTTATGGCAGCACGTAGAGCAGTTCAGAGGGGGTCAACGATGCGTAACAATGAGTGTCACAGTGCCTCAGTGCACATCTTTTATTCTTTTGAACTGGAGAGCCGACCATCAGCATAAATCACCAATAGTCCTCATTCCAGTAGAGCGTAAAAGAGAGTGCAACCTCATAGTATGAATGAAGGAAAGATGTAAATTTAGGGTTAAGAGGAAATGAAGCAATAGGATAAGCGGAAGAAGGTTAAATTGCCCCAACTACAAAAGAAATGTCACAAATAGATTCGTAAGTAGCAATAAGAACCACAGTAAGTATCATTAGATGCAATATCTAACCCATGTCAGCAAGACACCTATTGTGTTGGTTATAAAATTTCACTGTATTTTGTGTGAACATGTAATATGAAACTGATTTTAAGGACGACTCAAGGGGATGGGCCTTGTTCATAGAGGGGAGTAATGTAGCATACCGACCTTATATGGGCGCAACAGTGCAAAATCTGGGCGGTGTATTGCAGTGGTGCTGACAGTAGGTCAATACGGGATGTCGTCGCTGTAATAATTCGACAAGGCCAACGCAGTAGTTTGTTGAAACAGTGAACTCAGTGGCACTTCAAACTATTACAGCAAGGGGCAAGGCAGATATCCACACTGACAGTGGCAGTCGTGCTAGAGGGAATTTGGCTGGTAGTGGTAAATATAAACAAGAAGCGCGCCGCTGCTGGCTGCAACCTCTATAAAAGTCGGTATAGGAAAAGAATACACAATTCTTGCATCATTTGTCCTTTCAGTGACTACATTTATCCACGATGCGCATTGATAAGTGGGAATTACTGGATTTAAGGTAAACGTGGAAGGGAGGACCCAACAAAAAAACTTTCTTTTCACACAATCTGTTTATTTAACAATATGTAGAACGAAAAAAAAATTTTTTAGAAAATGAACAAATTTGCAAAATTGTTTTGACCTTAAACCTTTAGATGAATAAGCCTTTGCAAAAGAATTCAAAACAGTAAACAGTATGATTACAAGACGGCCCGACCTGCAGTCCGCCCGTTATCGGGTGAAACAGCAGTGTTTACTACCGCTCTGGACACAGTCTCTCTTATTTAATGCCCTTCTGCAACACATGAAAACTATATAAGCACCATTGATGACAAGAATGATTCAATTACTCAATGCAGATACGTAACTTTTAATTTGAAAGCTGTATGTCGAAAAGTTCAGGGTTGAGATGCGCACGTGTGCTTAAAGCTTAAACTGATTAGTAAACAATATGACAATGATAAGACTTACTTAAAGCAACCAACCTCTTAATTTCAATCGGCAACCAAGCTGCGACTGAATTCCAAAAGCGTCCCTTTTGACAACCTTATTTTGCCTAAAGCCTTGGTGACAGTTGGCTGTTATATTTTCAGAGTCAAACTGATTGTCCGCTATTAAGACCGCGCTGAAGAAACGTCTTTAAAACATTACTTGTGAACACTTATTACAAGAGAACTCACTCGGCGGAACCACAGGATCCAGCTAAAATACACCAATAATGACCCTGTCTTTCAAACACAGAAACGCACAGTTTAGTACAACAGGTTGTTCAGATTATAACTAATGACTGAGAAATGCAATTACGATCAAAGAACTGAACTGGTCAACATCTAAATCTAACCACAAGGTACCACTTTCGTTTAACGGCAAACTGTGCCTTAGTACAATTGTTCCGGCTGTATTTATGACTAGGAGCTGATTCATTAGAACATTAACGATCGGGTACAACCAGAATGGAAAGGTAATATAACAGCGGGACAAATTTTTAAACGACAGCTAGTGTGTTAGTACAATACTACGGCCTCTATTTACGACCAAAGAGCCGACCGAGTACAACTTTCAGGGTCAGGTGCAAACCAGAAAATAATAAGGAGTAGACAATGACACAAATCAACACGAGGACTACAGAATGTTACTCCCCTTTATGAGCAAGCAGTTCCACGGATCCACGGTGCGTCGGAGCGGTCAATGGGTGGTGTCGATGAAAGCCAGATGGAGCCAAGCTATGAGCGGTCGTCCGACACGAATGTTGCCAATCAACAGACGGGATGTCGTCGGCCTGCTACTTGTAGTCGCTGACCCCGGTGAAGTACTTCGGTATCTTCGCTCTGTGCAGGCCCTCCTTGCACAGCTCGTGGCTTCGGCCACTCGTACCTCGTCACCACCTCTTGTTGCGACGGTACTACCAATCTCCAAACTTCGTGCCTTCTCCTCGGGTCAGGGAACTCCGTATATGTATCGGGAAGCAAAGACCTTCTAAGGACACAACCCACAGAACCAATCTTCCTCATAAATATCGGCAATGTGGCCGTAAGAGGGATAGTCGATACTGCACCTGAGTCAGTGGCGCCAGACATAACAGTCTACTAATTCAATGGCGCCACAGCTCAACCTTCCCCTCTCAAACCTGAACAAGCCTCCCCAGGGGCTAAGAACCCCTCACTCCGCTGGAATGTTTAATCTGACTGAGGTGAACCCTTATGAGCGTCCCCTTTCCCGGATCCCTCGCCAAAAGATTGACCGGGCTTAAAATTTTGGCAATGGATCTAGGAAACGCGGAGCAAGCTCCCCTAAGCGTTTATCCCGTGAAGTCCGTTCAGGAACGTTCCTGATACAGACAAGATCCCCTATCTTCCCTTGAAAGGAGGCCAGTTTCTATTATAGCGACAGAACTGACGCTCGTGAGCCTTCCTAATATTTGCCCGAGCTCGCCCCATTTCTCACTAAGAACCTCCGAAGTGATAGATGGAGGTAAAACATCATTTATCTCCCATAAATAGGATAACGAGCATTAGGTTAGCTGGGGTTGCCTGGGATGCTTCATGCAGCGCGGAATTGAACACTGTTTAACCATGGCAAGGTGGTATCCCACTTATTGGGTGATTTATGGTGGTAAGTAATCAACGCTGACTTCTAGTTGCCGTTAATTCGTTCGGCAAAGGGAGCCTGAGGATTATAAGGTGTGGTGACAACATGTTTTATCACATTGCCGAAACAGAACTGTCTAAACGACCTTGCCAGAAAGCCAGGAGCGTTGTCTATAACCAGCGCTCGCGGTGGCCCGAACCACATAAATATGTTAGTGAGATGAGAGATGGTGATTAGGGCGGTCACACCCCGGCTAGGTATCAACCAAACGAACCTGCAATTATTTCATCCGTAAGACCAGTATGTTTTTATAAAATACGAATTGCCTTTTTCCGTGGCAGAGTCTGGAACCGCGAGACCGCTACGGTCGCAGGTTCGAATCCTGCCTCGGGCATGGATGTGTGTGATGTCCTTAGGTTAGTTAGGTTTAAGTAGTTCTAAGTTCTAGGGGACTGATGACCTCAGCAGTTAAGTCCCATAGTGCTCAGAGTCATTGGAACCATTGGAACCTATTTCCGTCCGGGGAAGCTGCCCACATAATCAACAAACAATTTGTCCAATGGATGCTCTTCCCGTTCTGGCTGCAGCAATCCCCTCCAGGGAGTTACTTGGTTTTCCCTTCTTACAATCTCGGCATTCTTTGCCTAAACCTCAATTTCTTTATAAAGGGTCGGCCAGGTCAGTTGCTTCTTGTCCTTCTCTAAGGTTTTATAAAGACCTAAATGCACTCCTACTGCAGAGTCATGGAAGAACCGGAAGACTGGAATAACTAAGATTCATGGGAGACAAATTCAAGCTTCCCCAGACCTACCCTTGCAGTTACAAACAATGCCATTCTTCAGAAAACAGTCACTGGGTTCCTGTCCCTTTAATATTTGCTTCCGTAGGCCCCGCATAATGGGTCGTGTTCTTGTTGAGTTTTCAAATTATTAAACAGTTGGGGCACCTCGATAATTACCGTAGGCGTTTCCTCATCAAGCGCGTGCTGTTGGAACATCCCTCTAAGGGCATCAGCAACCTGATTATCAGATCCCTTAACGTGCCGAACCTTAAAATGGAAAGCCAACATGCGGACCGCCCATCTCTCGATACGCGCTGTCTTCCTAGGACGAGCTAGGACCCAACTAAGGGCCTGATTATCCGTATCTAGGTCAAGTTCTCGATGTTCCAGATAGAATCGAAATTTTTCCATGGAAAATAACACAGCTAACGCTTCGCACTCATATACCGAGTAATTAAGCTCAGGCCTCACCAGATGTCGGTAAGCATATGCTAACGGACGCCTGATATCTTGATCTTCCTGTGAGAGAACTGCCGCCACACCAGTATAGCAAGCATCAGTCAGTACCACAAATATTTTCTTAACCTCAGGTGCGGCTAAAACCGGTGGGTTGGAAATCGCAGTTTTAATTCCTTCAAAGGCTGTCTACTGACTTTCAGCTCAAAAGAATTTCTCAATATTTCTGCATAACAAATTTAACGGAGCTGCAAGATGCCCAAAATTTGCGACAAATCTTGCGGAAATAATTATCCATCCATACAAATCGGGCCGGTCGGTGTGGCCGTGCGGTTCTAGGCGCTTCAGTCTGGAACCGCGTGACCGCTACGGTAGCAGGTTCGAATCCTGCCTCGGGCATGAATGTGTGTGAGGTCCTTAGGTTAGTTAGGTTTAGGTAGTGCTAAGCTCTAGGGGACTGATGACCACAGATGTTAAGTCCCATAGTACTCAGAGCCATTTGAACCATACAAATCGAGCAACCTCCCTCTTATTTCGTGGCTGTGGAAAATTCCTCAACGCCTTAGTGCGGTCCTGATCAATGTTAATTCCATCCCCGGAGACCAAGTGACCCAAACATGACACTTGGCTCTTAGCCAAGACTATCTTTGAGGGTTTCACAGTCAGCCCCGCATCTCTGAGCCTGGATAGTACCTTCCGGGTGTGCTCTAAATGCTCTTCGAAGGAGGCACTAAACATGACCACATCGTCCGAATAATTGAGACACAATTAAACTTTAAATGGTTCAAAATGGTTCAAATGGCTCTGAGCACTATGGGACTTAACTTCTTTGGTCATGAGTCCCCTAGAACTTAGAACTAATTAAACCTAACTAACCTAAGGACGTCACACACATCCATGTCCGAGGCAGGATTCGAACCTCCGACCGCAGCGGTCGCGCGGTTCCAGACTGTAGCGGCTATAACCGCTCGACCACTCCAGCCGGCAAACTTTAAATCACCTAAAATTTTATCAAATAAGCGAGATGAAACAACTGCACCGGTTGACAAACCAAAGGTAACCCGGTTGAACTCATATAAATTCCAATACGCGGCGAAGGTGGTGAGATGCTTAGATTCCTCCGTTAAGGGTATCTGGTAATAGGCCTGATTAAGATCTAATACCGTAAACCAAGATACTCCCAAAAACCAGGTGAAACAGTGAAGATGAGGCAGTGACACCGATTCCAAGATCAGCGTTTGACTGAGAAGCCTGTAATCAACCACAGGTCGGAAATCCTGCGCCTGATTTTTAGGTACTAAGAAAATGGGGGAAACATAGGGTGATGGACGGTCTTCTGGCTCCGTCTTTTAACAAGCGGTCAGTTTTGTGCCGCAACATCTTTATCTTAGGTGGTGACAAGCGATATGGAGACTGGCGAACCGGCACGTCATTCATGACACGAATATGGTAACTAATGATGTCTGTGACTCCCAACCTGTCACAAAATACGTCAGGAAATTCATTTAACTGTTTCCCTTGTTGACTAGAGAGGTGGTCTACCCCAAGCAGACACATGTTACTACCGGTGTCACGTCCCGTCCCCAAATATGCACATGAAAAAAGGCTATTCGGTCGTTGGGGGAAATTTGAAATCGGGTACTAAAACCTAACACCATACCAGTCTTACGGATGATATCATGCCCTGGATTTAGGTCAGGCGCCTGTCCCTTAACTAATAAAAACTTGACAGGCCATGGAAATTCACACACGGAAAGATTTCCCCGCACAGAGGTAACTCTTGGCCATTGGCCAGCCCACATGAGGGACGTACTGGAGATAATCTACATAAGTGTCCATATTCAATTAAGTAGTGACAAAGAGCTGCCTGAATCTAGTAACCCACACAACGGTTAATGCTCTATAGCCGCACAAACAAATGGTAAGGTACGCGTGGTAGCTGCCTGTATAAGACTACACTGCACTTGTCTCCAAGGAAGCGAGCCCGCTCCCGCCTGGCGTCATTTCTAAGCGCGAGGCGTCCTTGGAACCGGGCATCCTCGTACTAAATGGTCACGTGCGCCGCATCTTAAATAAGCCCCTGATTTCATTGATCCGCGCACTCTACCTATCATGCTATCTTCTGGACTGGAGTTGTCCCCCGTTAACTCATTTCGCTGGTTGTCGGCAAAAGACAATTTCGTAACGAGTTAACAAGATTCTCTAGCCCTCGAAGAGTGACCGGACGACGAAAGAGTGAGACTCGAGACCTATCTTGCAGGCGGAATACCTGCCAAGACATTAGCAACTAAATTCGCCTCGGGAACATCTATTTGTGGGAGTCCTGCACACGCCAATAATATCTACACTCTAGCTCTTTGCGCATACGGTCTGACCCTCCACGACCGATTGCCTCTGTTGCCCTATCGTCTTACTAACTCAAAGGCGCCACGGCCCACGCATGATATCACAAAATAAAATGCAATGATCATCGAATATCTTTTTACATATGAGGCTGTTAAATGAAAATAAGCCGTTTTAAATGTTAACTACAGGCTGAAGTCTGAACTTTCAATTTTTGCTACCCCAAGGATCTGTCCCAGCAACAAATTAGATAAGATCACCACAAAACGTGTCTCAGTCAGTAAGTAAATGAAAGATAACTCTAGTACAATATTTTTAAACAGTCACAGTTACGCCGCCCGGACTGGCCGTGCGCTTTGAGGCGTTCTGTCACGGACTTCGCGGCTCCTCGCGCCGGAGGTTCGAGTCCTCCCTCGGACATGGGTGTGTGTGTGTCTTGTTCTTAACATAAGTTAGTTTAAGTAGTGTGTAAGTCTAGGGTCCCTTAGCAATTCACACACACACACACACACACACACACACACACACACACACAGTCACTGTTACTAAGAACTGATAATATAGAATAAACACCCAAGCATGGCAGATGTGACAAATTTTCTTACATCCATAGAACGGATACAATAACAAAGTAAGCTCTGGCAAGGAATAGTGAGTTATAATTAAAAATAGAAATCTAAGGAGATGGTAATCAGAATGCAAATTACATAAAATTTTCCTGAACACACTAAGTGTATATGCAAATATTTGAACAGGCAAGGAACTACCACAAAATTTATTTACAACATGCAGGCCTTTAGTTAGAATATTTAGAAGTTAACGCAGAGCCTTAAGAAGAGAAAGGCCAAACTTAAGAAGGCAAGCCACCGAGGTGAACAGTTCCACTACGGCAATAGCGGACACGCCTGGAAAACACAGCCGGAAGGCAGGCGTAGGCGCACAACAGCAGCAGCTGGTGGCCCTCTTTAACGCGAATGTGCGTGAGATTATAACGTCTCGTCTTGACAATATTTTACAATATAGCAACTTTTCTTTACGTTCAGACCGAGCGAGGTGGCGCAGTGGTTAGACACTGGACTCGCATTCGGGAGGACGACGGTTCAATCCCGCGTCCGGCCATCCTGATTTAGGTTTTCCGTGATTTCCCTAAATCGCTCCAGGCAAATGCCGGGATGGTTCCTTTCAAAGGGCACGGCCGATTTCCTTCCCCGTCCTTCCCTAATCCGATGAGACCGATGACCTCGCTGTCTGGTCTCCTTCCCCGAAACAACCAACCAACCAACCTTTACGTTCAACCCACGAGGGGTGTACTTTGTGAGACCAGTACCACGTGCTTATACAATTGTTTGACCCATCAGATTAATAGTAAGACGATAGTAACCAGTTCGAGGATTTTCTTTTGTAAATTGCGTTTCGATGTAATTCATTTTAATCATCAAAATTATTGTGGAGTTACACTCTTTGTGTAAACCAAGTTGACCACGTGAAGCATGTGGTGTAAGCATCAAAGTAGCCCTCAGCTATTCTTTTCGTGAAGATTTCACAGAGAGTTAGTATGAATTTAGTATACCAATGTGTGGTAATTTCATGACGGACAGGATTGCGCTACGAACGTAACTTCGTTGGGTGAAAATTGAATCGGATGGTTGTGGTTAATTTCGTCTTGCATATGTTTCAACGTTCTTCGTGTGTTATTTTATGAATGCAGTGTTGTATGTATTCTCCCAATCTTGGCTCCCTATTTGATGTGTTCCGTAAGATTACAAACTCACATTTCACAATCCTAAATAAGGCACCAGTTTAGTTATGAATCAAGTTTGATAAGCTGAAATTTTAACGGAACAGTCATCAATGTTAAAATAAATATCCAAATACAAATTGATTTATTTCTTTTTATTTAAATAAATAAATAAATAAATAAATAAATAAATAAATATATATATATATATATATATATATATATATATATATATATATCACCGGTTATCGTAAGATGAGTACTAAAAGATTATAATTAATGTCAGTCTGGTTGGGAATTTGGTAAGCTAGACTGGATACCTGGTGAAACAGTTGCGCAGTAATGCAAGGTTAAGTTCCTCAGATAGCTCACAGCTTTGAACCCACTTTTATGGTCTTGAATATCAGCACCGCTTTCAGAACAAATTAATGCAACAACATTACACAAACATTACACTCTGACTGCACAGGGAGGGGAGTGCCTCCTGCAATTTGGTCATAGGCGTGTTGCATGCGTTCTTCCAGGTGTCTCAAACCACGGATGCTCTCAGCGTACACTATCTGCTTAAGAGGTCCCCATAGATAAAAATCAAGGGGCGTTAAGTCAGGGGATCTGGGCAGCCACTCCACGGCACCACGGCGACCAATCCACTTCCCTGGCAGCTGTTCCTCTAGCCATTCACGGATATCAATGTCATAGTGTGGAGGGGCTCCATCGTGCTGAACATAAGATGGTAAAATGCCGTCAGCGTTCAGTGTGAAAGGGAACACAAGGTCCAGCAGCAGCATCAGATACTGTGGTGCAGTTAAGGTGTTGTAAATGAAAAATGGCCCAGTGATGCGGGTGTTCCATATGCCACACCATACCATCACGCTGAACCATTCGCTGGACTATGTTCTCGAATTGGAGCAACCCAGTTCGGATTTGTGTCACTCTAGTATCGACAATTATGTCGATTAACCTCCCTGTTCAAAGTGAAATACGCCTCGTCGCTGAACAGTATGCCCTTGGCAAAAGAAGGATCCAGTTCGTGTTGTTCAGTAGCCCGCAGGCAGAACTCCTACCGGCGATGAGGGTCATCCTCGTTAAGTCGATGGTGCATCTGCAGCTTATAAGGATGCCATTTATTGGTGTGCAATATCAATAGGACTTTTCACAAACGACGCAACAACTGCAGTTTCAGTTTCCTGAGATGTTAAGTCCCATAGTGCTCAGAGCCATTTCATTTTTTGCAGTTTCTTCATTGGTGGCAGTCCTTGGTCGCCCACTACGTGCCCTATCGTGAACAGAGCCCGTCTCCCGGAATTTGGTGATCACTTAAGCCACCGTGCTGTGCTGTGCCGGTTCTCTGTCTGGGTGCCGTCTGTTGTAGTCAGCTGCTATTGTTCGGTAGCTGCGTTCCCCTGATATAAGGATGATTTCGATCTTCTGCTCATGTGTCAGACCCATTTTAGATCACCTGGAACAAAGAGGGACATGAGTCGGTATCAAGGTAAGTTTGAACATTAATAACTTCCAAACCGTGCAAGATAGACAAAAACAAATTACACCACTAAATTCCAGAGCTCAAGCGAGTGTTATTTGATGTGTCATACACCCCACCCCATAAAAAAAAATAACTTGAATCCAAAATGGCGGATTTCAAGATGGCGGCCATGAGTGACATTCACTCCAAACGTTGCGGCCCCACGTCAAACCTAAGTTCCCATTGTGGTGTCACCGCCAGACACCACACTTGCTAGGTGGTAGCCTTTAAATCGGCCGCGGTCCATTAGTATACGTCGGACCCGCGTGTCACCACTGTCAGTGATTGCAGACCTAGCGCCGCCACACGGCAGGTCTAGAGAGACGTCCTAGCACTCGCCCCAGTTGTACAGCCGACGTTGCTAGGAATGGTTCACTGACAAATACGATCTCATTTGCCGAGACGGTAGTTAGCATAGCCTTCAGCTACGACCTAGCAAGGCGCCATTACCAGTTAATATTGAGATTGTAAAACATGTACCGTCAAGAGCGATGTACACCAATTATGGATTAAAGTTAAGTATTCCAGCAGCAACGTACCTTATTGGCTATATTAATTACATTGTCCTGTTCCAGACCTCACGCCAGTTTGCGTGAGCTTAAACGCGTGCATTTCGGCCTCCTCTAGCTACACGGTGTTGACTCTTCTGCCAACACATCACCCATCATCATGTTTCAATTTTCCCTTTAGTCTTCCAACTTGTGAAGGTGTTGAAGGACATTTGACTCGCCCTTGTTGTCTATTACGTGCTGGTTTCCAAATGAATAACTGGAAGTGATAGAAGGCTTTTACCTCTTACTATCGTCCACGCGTAAGGTGTCTAGTGACTCTAGGAGACTTTTAATATTGGTTTGGAAAACGCAGAATTTCTTAAATGAAGGAGACCGTGTGTCTCGAGCCACTGCGAGTGTGGCAGAGCTGACCGAGGCAGCGGCTGTGCAGAACACCACGGCGGGTGCGCCGCGGCCGCCACGCCCCTCTTGGCAGCCACTTGGCGGCAGCACTCGGACAGCCGGGCCGAGAGCTGGGCGCCACACAAAGGCGGCAGGCCGCGCTAACCGCCGTAATGGCGGCGGTGCCGGCCCTCCAGGTAAACGCCCCAGGCACAGGCGACGACGCCTCACTTAACACGGACCCTCAAAGGTCACGCTCTTGTGTGCAAGTTGCCTGCAGCTGGGATGAGGCGTGGAAATAATGGGTTACTCAGTGAGGCGTAAGTCCCAGACTATATCTATTCTGCAACAGATAGCGTGTCCTGAGCTCACCAACTGGCAACTGCTTTTCTTATTCATTTGTGACATGCGAGAGTAGCGACTTCCTAAGACTCGAAACTGATCGCGTAAAATGTTTTGGTGCAAATGAAGTCTCCATTCAATAGAAATGTACGTGACAATTCAGCAGTATAATTAGGAGGACAAATTAATTTTTCCAAAAATATACCACATGTATCCACAGTGTTTACTGTCAAAACGTATGTACAGAGCGCGAGATTCTCTCTCTTTTTTTCCGTCAGTCTTCTAAATGGTTTGATGCTGCCCCCCTCACCGATTCTGCGGAGAACTTCCTCATAAGGTTTATGTTGGTTAAAAAGATATGAGTAGCTTGTATAGAGGGAAATTGCCTGTGGCGGACCGTGAAAGGTGTCCATTATAGATGGTGTGAGCTGGGTGTAAATGATATGAAATTGAGGAAATACGAGCAAAAACACAAAAATGTTTAAGAAAGCCGTTGAAAGTCTCACACGCCACGAGAACACCAAATACCACTAAGCTAATATGGTAGTCTCTCACAGATAATAATGGAGGGGAAGCAGATGGATATTTTTGGGCCGACCTTTGTGGCCCAGCGGTTCTAGGCGCTTCAGTAAGGATCCGCGCTGCTGCTACGGTCGCAGGTTCAAATCCTGCCTCGTGCATGGATGTGTGTGATGTCCTTAGGTTAGTTAGATTTGAGTAGTTCTAAGTCTAGGAGACTGATGACCTCAGATGTTAGCCGGCCGGTGTGGCCGAGCGGTTCTAGGCGCTTTAGTGTGGAACCGCACGACCGCTACGGTCGCAGGTTCGAATCCTGCCTCGGGCATGAATGTGTGTAATGTCCTTAGGTTAGTTAGGTTTAAGTAGTTCTAAGTCTAGGGGACTGATGACCTCAGTTGTTAAGTCCCATAGTGCTCAGAGCCATTTTGAACCTCAGATGTTAAGTCCCATAGTCTTTAGAGTCATTTGAACCATTTGATATCTTTGGCCAAATGAGGTCCCAGGAGGTCAACGTTATAGAAGAGAATCGTAAAAAACCTATATCCCTTATAAAAAACAATTATTTTATGTGGAACGCAAAACTTCCAATTAACTTCCGATTTAGAATCGCAACGTTCTCCTGCAGATTGCAAATTTAGAGCGTTAATGTTGGAGATACTACTCGACCACGTGAAAACGTGTGCTAAAATTGCTTCCTACATCAGCAAATCGACGCAAAATGAATTGATTGAGAGCTGTGGGCAATTAATAACAAAGTACTAGCCAAAAATATTTTTAGGAATAACTGACGAGACTATAGACGTTTATATCTGTATTCGCTATTTCCATGCGGATAAAAATGAAATCAAAGAAGATTTCCTCAAGTTTGTCCAGACTGTGTTTCTTGCTGGTGAATACATAGCTCGCACTATACAGCAAGGTTTGGAAAATCTGGACCTGTGCCGGGGACAAGCACACTATGGATTGGCCAATATGAGTGGCAAAATCAAAGGGGTCAAGGTCTGCATATCCAATATTCAACCTTTAGCATTTTATACTCATTGTGCAAGCCACCGACTTAACTGAGTCACCAGCACTGCCTGCACAGTACCTAGCATAATAAATACTGTGGAAGCTGTTTCAGTTGTGCCAAACTTTTTCCGAGAGTCAGCTGAAGGAATGAGTCTCTTCAAAGAAGAAATTCAAACTCATCTGTCCATGGAAAAAAATATACTAAAAATAAGTGTACGACAACATGATATGAAAGATATGAGGTGCTTTTGACATTTATACACTTCTTCCCATGTCTCCCTCTAATTTTTCAAAGAAATAGCTGATAAAGGAGACATATGCGCAACACACTCGTTTTCGCTGCTCCAAGCTATAATCTCATCTCATAGTCAGCTTTATCATCCTCGCTGCAGTTTCAAGTCTTTGTTTATCTCGATCGATACACGACACCGAAACTGGCGTACTTCTGGCAATGAAGCTTATCAACACAACCACAAACAAACTCCAAAAGCAACGAGAAATTGGCACAGATGCCTTCAAAATAATTTTCAGAGGGGTGGAAAGTTTAGCATATGAGATTGACACAGAAATCACAGGTTGCAGGCTTGCAAAGATTTTCAGACACAGTTTGTAGAAGAGTATTACAGTCTGCCAGTGTTCAAACTTTCCTCGATCATTTGTTAGATGAAATGTCATTTGCATTCCCTACAATACAGCTACAAACAATCAGACATCTACAAAAATTACTATCGCAGAACTTTATGTATAAGGGTATACAGGGTTTTTCCGTAACAGCTTGCAAAAATTTAACAGAACATAGAGGACGCTCCACTGAACAATTTTCTTGTTGGGAACTTGGTGTCGAAGGATTCAGCTTCAAGAGGTAAAGGAATAAAATCACATTACTCTTTACTTTTTATTCACTTCAGTTAACTAGAAATATCATCATTGACACAATGAACGTATCATTCGTACTGTATATTATAAAACGTACTGAAACTGACGGCTATGGACATGAATGCGAGTCGCGCGTGGTAGCCGCGCGGTCTATGGCGCCATGTCATGGTCCTCGCGATTCCCACCGTCGGAGGTTCGAGTCCTCCCTTGGGCATGGGTGTGTGTGTTGTCCTTAGCGTAAGTTACTTTAAGTTAGATTAAATAGTGCGTAAGCTTAGGGACCGATGACCTACCGTTTTGGTAGCAAGAGCGTGGTTGTCCATGGTGTGAAGGATTGAAACCTACTGAGCATCATTCGTGTTACTATACCTAATTACAGTTTATTTTGCATCTTTCTTGTTTTGAAATCGGGGTTGCACGTGCGTTCTGTTACACGTCCGGAGTACAGTCTGAGCAAGGAGCAGCTATAGTATGAGCATCGTATCCATGTATTAACCGAAGATGGAGACGTTCCCGAACTATCGGTGCGACATCACGCAGCTGTGGTGTTGGGGGGGAGTCCATGTGACGATTGAGCGGAGAGGAGAGGTAAGCGTCGGTAACTTCCCTCTCTGAGCTCGCGTTGGTTAGGGCGGGTTGAAAATTTATCGACTGTGTTCACCGATCTTCAAGCCTGAGATTGATCAGATTAGAATGGGAGAGCGATCAGGAGTTAGTGAGCACAGGAAAACCGAAGTTACGTAACGTCAGGAATGATGCCCGTTACCCAGGACCGACGTTACAGAGAAACTACCCACCGAATTTTCTAAATTGCCCAAACCTTTTCTCAGTGTCTTGCTTGGTATAGAATGCCTTGCTGTTGACACGCAGCAGGAGTTAGCTAGTTTTTTGCGGTTTTCCGTTAAACTAGAGGAGTAAGTCATGATTTTTAAGACGTCGTGGTAAGCTGTTTTCCAGCTGATTTATCCTTCGTGTCAGGGGTGCGCTTTTAGATAGAAGGGGATCCTTAAAAGAACTGTGTGTGCAGGTTCTCATGGAGCGTTTATCTCTTAGGATAAAGAGCGACCTAGTCAATTGTTATTTGTTTCCGGTTCAGAAGAGGAATGAGGCTCTAGTTTGCTATATTCTTGAAGTGTCTACAATGGGTTACCTTTTGACTTATATTTGTCTGAGTATGAGGTTGTTAAGACTATCTTGCAAGGTATTAAGCCGCAGGATCGTTCCAGGATACTATTTTCTGAAAGACCCATGACGTATCACGACTTGGATAGTCTGGTTACAATTGTGGAGGTGTCTAAGGAAGCAGACCGAAGGAGAGTGTGCAAGAGGGCGTGTTTTAAGCTTTTCCCAACCCCACTCTAGGAGGGGGTTCCGCCAATAAGAGGCCTGACGAAAAAGGTCGTTGCTTTCGATGCGGCCGGCAGGGACATTTTGCCCACTAATGCGAGTCCAGCGGCAAGGAATGTCCTAACAGCTGACGCCAGAAGAGGCCTTGGCGTGGTATCGGTTCAGTGTTGCCGCGCCAGTATAATAAACTTAAAGCGCTGACCAGAAATTCTCTCCCTTCCGTTTGATCTTATGTTTATCATGAGCACTTGTGGACTTTGTTGGACTCTGGCAGTAGTGTTTAGCTGAAGAGTCGTAGGCGGTATTCCAGATACCGGCACAAGCTCCCAAATTTAAAACATGTAGGACCCTTAATGGTCAAGCTCTTCCCATCTTTGCCTGTTTAAGCATTTCCTGTCGGACTGGTATGTTTTCTTGGCCTATCTACGTTAGGGTGGCCTAGAGTCTCAGTACCGACCTCTTAGTGGTATGCTGTTTGGTTAGACGAACTGGGTTTGTGTTAGATTACGCGTGATGCCGATTTTCTTTTGGGTTTCACCTTGAATTGAAGTTCCGCATGTGCTAACATTCTAACGGGGTGAGTCTGTGTAATAACCATACTTGTAGGACTAACTTCGATGTGGAGCACCTGACTCCCAGCCAAGCTCAAGTCTTGCTATACATGTTGCGTAGTTTTCCCTAGGTGTTGACTGTCAGATTAGGTGTTACCAACCGTACTGAATATCTTATTTCCTTGTCTGATCAAATTCAGGTCAGACAGTGACTGTAATGGTTGACCCTACCTAAAATGAAGGTGCTGCGAAAAAAAATGGAAGAGGATTCCGACCATTTGTGGGCTACAGTGTTCTTCGTCAAAAGGTCTTCTTGGAGACCGTTCCTATTTCTCATTTGGGCAGCTGTTTTCCTTCGTTTTTGCTTGTTCGTTATTTTTCGGTTGCTGGTGTAAATTAGACCTACAGCCAAATTCCTTTGAACAAACAGTCCAAGGTGATCGCAGATTTTTGTACCGATTGGAACTTATATGAGTTTTACTGGGTTCCTTTTGGCCTGTCCACCTTCTTTCAAGGTTGCTTGACACTGTGCTTGGTGGCTGACGTTTAAATGTGTCTGAAGTTATCTGTTGACGTCGCGATTTATAGTGCCACCTTTGACGCTCATTTGGAGCATGTTCGTGAGCGTTTGAGAAAAAAGACACTTACTGTCAACCCATCTCAGGTTACCTTAAACCAGCGTGAGATATTCTTTCTTGACCGTTTGGTTTCGACAGAAGGGGTTCGGATTGACAAGTCAAGGACCAAGCCCATTTGTACTGGGTGCCAATTATTTAACTATATGAAATCTTAATTTCTGAACGGTCTGCGTTAGGACGTTAAAATTGCACTGTTGGCAGCAGGGCATGATAGGAATTAGTATGCACATGGTTTGGTTTAGCCGACTTTCATTTGGAAGGGTTCATCAATCAGCCAAATTGGGGCATTGGAGGGACTGAGAATCCACATTTCACGATCGAGACGTCTCTTCACACTCAACAGGTGACTGTGCGGTGTGTAATGTTCAGTTATGGAATAATCGGCGCGATATTCCTTGATGGCATGGTTATTACTGAAGATTTCATATCCATTATCCAAAATTACACTGATTTCGACAAGATGTGGTTTATGCAAAACGGAGCTCGTCTCCATCGCAGCAGGGGAGTGTTTGATGTACTGTAGGAGCATTCTGGCTCTGGGGTACCCATAGGCCTCTGCTCTGCCATGGGCCGCCGCATTCTCCCAATTTGAACACGTGAGACCTTCTTGTGGGGCTGCATTACGGGCAAGGTGTATGTGGTGCCACCGCCAGACACCACACTTGCTAGGTGGTAGCCTTTAAATCGGCCGCGGTCAGTTAGTATACGTCGGACCCGCGTGTCGCCACTATCAGTGATTGCAGACCGAGCGCCGCCACACAGCGGGTCTAGAGAGTCTTCCTAGCACTCGCCCCAGTTGTACAGCCGACTTTGCTAGCGATGGTTCACTGACAAAATACGTTCTCAATTGCCGAGACGATAGTTAGCATAGCCTTCAGCTACGTCATTTGCTACGACCTAGCAAGGCGCCATTATCAGTTGCTATTGATATTGTAAATAATGTACAGACAAGAGCTACGTTCAACATTAATGGATTAAAGTTAAGTATTCCACCAGCTACATCCTTTTTATTTGTCTAACTTCCATGTCCTGATCCAGACCTCACGCCAGCCGGCGTGAGCTAAAACGCGTGCCTTTCGGCTTCCTCTTACATTAGTGGGTTGGCCCTCGTGCCAATCCACAACATTTTGGCGACGAGGTTTTCCGCGTTCTTATCGACATTGCCCTGATTTACTTGTGTAATGGCTTTGCCACCATCTCCAGATGTACTGTCAGAATTTTATCGCTTACAGAATCAGCAGATGCAGGCCTTACTGGATGCCCTTGGACAGCTCTTCCAGGGTCAACGTGCAATGCAAAACGATGCGGCAGCCGCCGCTCCACCGCTATCGCAGCCACAACACGCAGTTGCTCAAAGTTTTCGTCCTTTTGATGCTGCACTGGAAAGCTTGACGGAATGGTCACGCCAATTTGGATTCCATCTCGCCGCCTACAGAATTCAAGGTAACGAGCGGCAGCCTTTCTTGTTATCTTCCGTCGGGGTGACCACGTACCGTGTGATAGTCAAATTATTTCCCCGACGCGATGTAGCAACTCAGTCCTAAGAAGAAATTTTGTGTGCATTAGATGCATATTTCAAGGAATCAGCCAATGTAGTTGCGAAAAGGTATGCCTTCTCTCGTACAAAACGTACGGCAGGTCAGACTAATCGGGAGTGGGTTGCAACCTTGCAAGGACTTACTAGGGATTGTGCTTTTGAGTGTCAATGTGGACTCCCTTATCCAGATACTATGGTGCGTGACACATTTGCACAGAACGTTTCTGATGTTCGTATAAGGGAACAGATTTTGAAACTAGTCAATCCCTCCCTTCAACAAGTGATGGACATATCGGATCGGCAGGACGCACTTGACTTTGCTCAGGAATCATTTGCAACTTCGCCACCCATGTGTCAGGTTAACCGGCCCGCCGGGCGAGCTGCACGGAACGGTAAACAGCCCTCGCACCCGGCCGCGCCGCTGCCGCCAGGCTCTCAGCCACGTGTACCCTGCCAGCAAGCAAATACAGTGCTAAAATCATGCCTGCGGTGTGCTACTAGACATTCACGTGAGAATTGCCCATCACGCCAAGCTGTTTGCTTTTACTGTAATAAAAAAGGACATGTTCAAAGTGTTTGCCAGAAAAAGCTCAGATTGGAAACTCAAAATCATTCCAGGCCCTTTGCTTCGCGCCAGATTCGGAATCGAACCATGGATACTCAGGCTCACGAAACTTCGCCCATGGAAATTCATATAGTCCATTCCACTCTGCCCAGTGCCACTCTCTCTAACAGTGACTGTGTTCGTCCCACAAATAGTGTGTGTCGACATTGCCGGAACTCCCGTCAAGTCGCAAGTGATTTTGTACCAGTGTCAGTTCACGTTGCACGAGACAGTTGCTCTTGTCGTCAGCAGAACAATAAACTTTTTGTGGACTTGGACATTAATGGCGAAGTGATACCATTCCAGCTCGATACTGGGGCTGCAGTTTCACTGATCAATCAAGACACTTACAAACTGCTGGGCACACCTCTGTTGCGTTAACTAGCTATTCAGGTCAAGCGATCCCTGTGTTAGGACAGTGCAGCCTTCTTGCAACATACAAAGGACAAACAAAACTTGTGTCATTTTACGTCCTTCGTTCTTCTTCTGCAGTGAACTTGTTTGTTTTAGATTTATTTCAGTTGTTTAACTTGTCTACAGTAAATCAGGTCTTATCAGTGAACCAGACTGTGCCTTCCGACAGTGTTTCTCGTCAATGTGCAGAATTTGCAGACATTTTTGCACTGGGCCTCGGTTGCGCTAAGAACTATAAAGCACATTTGGAACTGACAGTAAACGCGCAACCGAAATTTTTCAGAGCGCGCAATGATCCCCACGCATTGCGTGATGAGGTCGCAAAAATAATACACGATTTGGAATCACAAGGTGTAATTTAACGTGTGCAGGCTTCTGTCTGGGCATCACCCTTAGTAATTTTGTCAAAATCTTCCGGAAAATTGAGACACTACAACTAGTGACTGCAACTTTTCCTTTACCCCGCCCAGACGATCTTTTTGACAAACTGTGCCCAGGTAAATATTTTTCGAAGTTGGACCTAGCAGATGCGTACTTGCAAATACCGGTGGACGAAGAATCCCAGTGCGTTTTGGTGGTTAACACACATCTTAATTTGTATCGATTCAAACGACTGCCATTCAGGTGTGCATCCGCCCTTGCATTGTTTCAGCAATATCTGCAAACTGTTTGTGCGTCGGTCCCTACTGCAGCAAAGTATCTGGACGATATTGTGATCTCCGGAAAGACGGAAGAAGAACATTTAGCCAATCTCAGGACATTATTTCGGGTCTTGCGACAAAATGGTCTTCGATTGCGGAAGAACAAATGTGTGTTTTTGCTCGTGACTTACCCCATCTGGGACATGTACTCAATGCCCAAGGCATACATCCCAGTCCCGAGCACCTCCGTGCCATACAAGTCTTGCTTCGCCGCAGAATTTGAAGCAGCTACAGAGTGTGCCGGGAAAAATCAATTATTATCATCGCTATGTGTGCCACGCCTCTTCCCTTTCAGCTCCACTTCATCGTTTACGTCGTAAAGGTGTTCCGTTCGTCTGGACGACGGAATGCGAACGCGCCTTTCGCCAGTTGAAACCGGCGTTGCTTTCCAATACTTGCCTTACGCCATTCGATCCCCAGAAACCCCTTTTGTTGATGGTGGATGCATCGGATGTCGGGATCGGTGCTGTGCTTGCGCACAAAGATGGATCGCATGATCGCCCTATTGCCTTTGCGTCCAAATTGCTCTCGTCTGCGCAAAGAAATTATTCACAGATCGAGAAAGAAGCATTGGCTCTCGTATTTGGTGTTACTAAGTTTCATGATTTCTTGTATGGTCGTCACTTTACCATCATCACGGACCACAAACCTTTGACATCGCTTTTTCACCCGAACAAGCCTGTACCTCCACGTACAGCGCAGAAATTCATTCGCTGGTCTATTTTCCTCTCGCAGTACCGCTACGATATCTTGTATCGGTCCACTGCTAAGCACAGAAACGCCGATGCGTTGTCCCGTTTGCCTGTTGCTGAGGACAGAGCATTCGATTCTTCCGAACTTGCTTGCATGTTCATTGATGCGGAAACCGATGACGTGGTCGAATCGTTTCCGATTGATTTTCGTCATGTAGCTACAGCCACAGCTGCCGACCCTGTCCTTGCTACCGTTCTGCGTTTTGTTGCCACGCAATGGCCCTTGTCAAAGTCACGGATCGAGGATCCGTTGGTTCGCCGATTTTTTGCTCGCAAGGAGAGACTTTTTGTTCGACGTGGTGTTTTGCTGTTGCGTTCTGATAATGATCAGTCCAGGGTCGTGGTCCCACGGTCGTTATAGTCCTCTGTCTTACGGCTTCTCCACCAAGGACATTGGGGTATAGTGAGAACGAAACAACTTGCTCGTCAGCACTGTACTTGGTTCGGATTCGATGCTGCGATTACGCATATGTGCTCTTTTTGCATGGCGTGTGCCGAACAACAATCCGCACCACCGCGGAAATTCTTTGCATTGCCAAAAGCCACTTCCCCTTGGCAACGCTTACACATCGATTTTGCTGGTCCGTTCTGGAATGCTCGATGGTTGGTTGTGGCAGATTCATTCAGTAATTTTCCTTTTGTTGTCCGGATGTCTTCCACGACGTCATCTGCCACCGTCTAAGCGTTATTTGCTATCTTTTGCATTGAAGGTCTTCCTCAGACTATTGTTTCCGACAATGGCCCACAATTCATGTCCACAGAATTTCAGTCATTCTGCAAGGCCAATGGTATTCAACATCTGACATCCGCGCCGTTTTCGCCTCAGTCAAACGGTGCCGCTGAGCGATTGGTCTGGACTTTCAAGTCGCAGATGTTGAAGTTAAAAAAGTTGCATTCTCGGGAAGATGCGTTATTGCTCTTTTTGTCCTCGTATCGCTCTCAGCCCCGAGATGGTCGCTCGCCGGCTGAGTTGCTCCACGGTCGTCCTCATCGAACCTTGATGTCTTTGCTACATCCGCCGCATCAGGTTCCTGTGCAGCGGCAGACACCTGCTTTTGCCCCAGGCGACGTTGTCTACTACCGCCACTATCGAGGTTCACGGCGTTGGCTTGCAGGGCGCATTCTTCGCTGCCTCGGCCGCGCTATGTATCTGGTTTTGGGGGCCTCTGGTGAGGTGCGTCGGCATCTCAATCAGCTGCGCCTCTGTCGTCGCACGGGTTCTGCCGCTCCCCGTCTGCTTTCAGCGACGGTGCCGTCCGGTCAGCGCCCTGGGGATCCATCTACTGGCTCGCCTCAGCCCCAGGTGTTACCGACGCTGCCTTCCATTTTGCCCCATGGCGACGCGCCGCCGCGATCGCCGCCGACGCCTGTTCTCCCGCCGGCGACGCCCACAGTCGACGCGTCGCTGCAACCGCCGGGCGCCTCCCTGGGTCACGCGCCGCCGATCGCTTCCCGTGACCAGTTGTCCTCTGACATGGACCTCTTGCCCTCTCCGGACCATATGGCGTCTTCGCCCGTCGGGTGCCCCGGCCCGATGGAGGTCGACCCTTCGGCCCCTCCTGTCCCTCCGTGCACACTGGAGCAGGTTTTCAGGCGTTTCCTAGCTCACCTCGTGCCGAATGGCAGGTTGCAGGTGGCACAGCCTCGCCTGTTGTTAGGCTCCCCACCTCGTCGCATACGTCAACATGGGGTCCTCCCCACGGTGGGCGGAAGCCTTATAACACCACCGTACGCCGATTTGCTGGGGGGGGGGGGGGGGGGAATGTGGTGTTACCGCCAGACACCACACTTGCTAGGTGGTAACCTTTAAATCGGCCGCGGTCCGTTTGTATACGTCGGATCCGCGTGTCGCCACTATCAGTGATTGCAGACCGAGCGTCGCCACACGGCAGGTCTAGAGAGTCTTCCTAGCACTCGCCCCAGTTGTACAGCCGACTTTGCTAGAGATGGTTCACTGACAAAATACGTTCTCATTTGTCGAGACGATAGTTAGCATAGCCTTCAGCTACATCATTTGCTATGACCTAGCAAGGCGCCACTATCAGTTGCTATTGATATTGTAAATAATGTACAGACAAGAGCTACGTTCAACATTAATGGATTAAAGTTAAGTATTCCACCAGCTACATTTTTTTTTTCTAGTCTAACTTCCTTGTCCTGTTCCAGACCTCACGCCAGCCGGCGTGAGCTAAAATGCGTGCCTTTCGGCTTCCTCTTACATTAGTGGGTTGGCCCTCGTGCCAATCCACAACAGTGTACATCAATAACACCAAAACCATTGCTAAGCTGGAAACAGGTCCTCGAGAGCGTCTTGGACGCCTTGCCACGGTTCGCGCGGCTTCCCCCGTCAGAGGTTCGAGTTGTTCCTCGGGCGTGGATGACCTCAGCAGTTTGGTCCCCTAGGAACTCACTACAAATTTCCAATTTCCAGATACAAGATGAGTGACCAATTTTTTCGGAAATTCGTCCTCTAATTCGCGGAACTGGCTGCTCCCTGTATCCTTTTGCGAAAGAAGGGAGAACTCTTGATCTGGACTGACAGCCAACAACCCGCCTTCGATTCTCTGAAAATTGCTGTCAATAACTCCCCAGTTCGGATGGTCCAAGATTTTAACCATCCATTTAGAGTTCAGACCGATGCTTAAATCTGTGATTCAGGAACAAGATGGCAACGGAGGCCCTTAGTCAATGCCTCCAAGTGCCTGCCTCCCAGCGAGAAGAAATACTCCACTTACGAGCTGAAAGCGCTAGCGGTTGTTTTTTCATTGGTGAAATTCAAGTTTTACTTGGAACACCGGGAGTTCTTCTTGGAAACGGATTATCAGTCACTCAGTTGGGTTTCATCTCACCCCCATCAAACAGGTTGTATAGTGTGATGCACTGTGTGTGTGTCCTCCTTTCGGTTCAACAAGCGTCATACCAGAGGCGTGATATCATTGTTGCCTGTACCCTAAGCCATACGTTCGAGGATCAGGAAGAGGATCCTCCCTTTAGTGTGGACGTCCCAGGACAGGTTCCTGTGAATGCGTCTCCTTGTCGATTACGTTGGTCCCCTTCCATGCAACTGTGAGGACATCGTTATATGTTTGTCGCTGTCAAAGCTTTTACATTGTTCAGCTGGCTGTTGCCCAGTAGCGGCATTATGGAGGTGAAAATATTAAGCACCTAGGTAGAATTTTCTCTTGATTTGTGGCTTCTAGAATCGTTGTTAGTGACAACGCCCCCTGCTTAATTTCTGCAGAATTTCGTAAATTCTGCTTCCCTTCTGGGGCTAGATATTCACCACCACCCAATATTACCATCAGCCTTAATTTTCAGAGCGTGTTAATCACAAACGTAAAGACTTGCTTAGTCACTTTCCACTCTGGGGCTCAAACCTTACCTTGGTTGAACCTGGATTTTAACACCGCCATGTACGAGACACACTGAGCCACTCAAGCCTCTCTTATGTTGACTTATCCCCTCAGTTCCCCGTTGGCAACCATCTGGTCCATTCATGACCTCCCACCCAATGAAATTATTGCTCCGGTAGTCAAAGATAACTGGTGCAGGGCCATCATCCAAAGACCACATAAAACAGAGTTGTGCCACCAGGGCTGACGCCCATGGATTGTGCAGGTCGGAGATGTGGTCTTCGTTAGGAACTTTGGTTGTAGATGTCCTTCAGGTGAAGGTTCTGGTAAATTGGCACCCCGTTTTGTAGGTCTGTAAAGGGTTATAAAGGTTGCCACTCCAGCAGTCACACTCAGGCTTGGGGATGAGTAAAATGAGAGGGAATTCCGTGTCCATCTGAGCCAGGTTAAATGGAGTCTCTACCAATCCCCTCCTCTCCCGCTCCGCCCCCTCCCTGTTTTGTTCAGTGTGTGTGTGTGGGGGGGGGGGGGGGGGGGTGAACTGTCGCGCAATCGAGATAGGTCGCGCAATAGTTTCTAGTCGGTGAGACCGGGAAGGTTCGCTTGGGGTGAGGCGACCGAGTTACCGAGTTGGAACGTGGCGCTGGTTGGCCGAGCGGTTGTAGGCGCTTCAGTCTGGAACCGCGTGACCGCTACGGTCGCAGGTTCGAATCCTGCCTCGGGCATGGATGTGTGTGATGCCCTTAGGTTAGTTAGGTTTAAGTAGTTCTAAGTTCTAGGGGACTGATGACCTCAGAAGTTAAGTCCCATAGTGCTCAGAGCCATCTGAATCATTTTTTTGTGTACCAGTAACACACAACAAAAACACGATCTGTGTACCAGTAACATACATCAAAAACACAGTTTCACTGATTGTGCACTATAAAAGCACGTGAGGGCTGTAAGAAGGTGAAACTCGGACTGAGCTTCTGGACAGTATGAACACACCAGTCTACACAACACAACTGCAGAACAACGTAGCTCTGACAGGTCGCTCACAGTGTTGTCAATCTCGCTACTTCTCTCACGCACCTCGTAAACTGGCCAATAGGTAGCGAGAGCGACGAGAATCGGTGTGCCTGGCGAGGAGTTACCTGGCTTCAGCAGCCGGAGCACAGTCGCAGGCCACGATGTGCGATAAGGCGCGGCCAGGCCGCCCCCTTGTCTGACTGACTGGCCAGCGGTGAACGGCGCCAGACGGCGTGTCTCGGCCGCCGGCCTTGGATCTCTCAATGGCCGCGACCACCTGGCCACACAGTTACGGCGGACATTTGTCAGATGCAAACGGTGCTTTGTCAAACAGCGGTCTTTGTCCGAAGCGTGAACTTGTCCTTAAAACTTATAACTTTATACCGTAAGCTGCAACCAGGCTCGCTCAGCAGATTGGCTCGCGGAGTTTAAAGACAGATTAATCTGCAGCGAGATCTTGACAGCCTCACTGCCCACAGGCGACAACCAGTCACTAATGGAAACAACAATCTGAAGCCATACACTTACACTCACTGACCACCCGTAATTCTTAAGATATGTTTTGATTTGTCAGCACTGTCATACAGCCACAAACATAATCTCACAGCCCTCCCCAAATTAAGCCTCGCAAATACTTCCATCCTCTACCCCCCCCCCCTCACTCCCGAAACGCCTAACAACACCTCATTATCAAATTTCGCCCCTCCCTCCATCCTTGATTCAAATGGCTCTAAGCACTATGGGCCCTAACATCTGAGGTCATCAGTCCCCTAGACTTAGAACTACTTAAACCTAACTAAAGACATCACACACATCCACACCCGAGGCAGGAATCGAACCTGTTGTTCCAACAATTTGTCCACTACTCACTTTGTGCCTCACTGCCTCACTGCCATCTCTCTCTCTCACACACACACACACACACACACACACACACACACACACAGCCGGCCACTGTGGCCGAGCGGTTCTAGGCGCTTCAGTCCAGAACGGTGCTGCTGCTACGGTCGCAGGTTCGAACCCTGCCTCGGGCATGGATGTGGGTGATGTCCTTAGGTTAGTTAGGTTTAAGTAGTTGTAAGTTCTAGGGAACTAATGACCGCAGATGTTAAGTCACACAGTGCTTAGAGCCATTTGAACCACATTCATACATACATACGTACGTACATACATTGTAATGTTGTTGCATTAATTTGTTCTGAAAGCGGTGCTGATATTCAAGACCATAAAAGTGGGTTAAAAGCTGTGAGCTATCTGAGGAAGTTAACCTTGCATTACTGCGCAACTGTTTCACCAGGTATCCAGTCTAGCTTACCAAATTCCCAACCAGACTGACACTAATTATAATCTTTCAGTACTCATCTTATGATAACCCCTGATATATATATATATATATATATATATATATATATATATATATATATACTCCTGGAAATGGAAAAAAGAACACATTGACACCGGTGTGTCAGACCCACCATACTTGCTCCGGACACTGCGAGAGGGCTGTACAAGCAATGATCACACGCACGGCACAGCGGACACACCAGGAACCGCGGTGTTGGCCGTCGAATGGCGCTAGCTGCGCAGCATTTGTGCACCGCCGCCGTCAGTGTCAGCCAGTTTGCCGTGGCATACGGAGCTCCATCGCAGTCTTTAACACTGGTAGCATGCCGCGACAGCGTGGACGTGAACCGTATGTGCAGTTGACGGATTTTGAGCGAGGGCGTATAGTGGGCATGCGGGAGGCCGGGTGGACGTACCGCCGAATTGCTCAACACGTGGGGCGTGAGGTCTCCACAGTACATCGATGTTGTCGCCAGTGGTCGGCGGAAGGTGCACGTGCCCGTCGACCTGGGACCGGACCGCAGCGACGCACGGATGCACGCCAAGACCGTAGGATCCTACGCAGTGCCGTAGGGGACCGCACCGCCGCTTCCCAGCAAATTAGGGACACTGTTGCTCCTGGGGTATCGGCGAGGACCATTCGCAACAGTCTCCATGAAGCTGGGCTACGGTCCCGCACACCGTTAGGCCGTCTTCCGCTCACGCCCCAACATCGTGCAGCCCGCCTCCAGTGGTGTCGCGACAGGCGTGAACGGAGGGACGAATGGAGACGTGTCGTCTTCAGCGATGAGAGTCGCTTCTGCCTTGGTGCCAATGATGGTCGTATGCGTGTTTGGCGCCGTGCAGGTGAGCGCCACAATCAGGACTGCATACGACCGAGGCACACAGGGCCAACACCCGGCATCATGGTGTGGGGAGCGATCTCCTACACTGGCCGTACACCACTGGTGATCGTCGAGGGGACACTGAATAGTGCATAGTACATCCAAACCGTCATCGAACCCATCGTTCTACCATTCCTAGACCGGCAAGGGAACTTGCTGTTCCAACAGGACAATGCACGTCCGCATGTATCCCGTGCCACCCAATGTGCTCTAGAAGGTGTAAGTCAACTACCCTGGCCAGCAAGATCTCCGGATCTGTCCCCCATTGAGCATGTTTGGGACTGGATGAAGCGTCGTCTCACGCGGTCTGCACGTCCAGCACGAACGCTGGTCCAACTGAGGCGCCAGGTGGAAATGGCATGGCAAGCCATTCCACAGGACTACATCCAGCATCTCTACGATCGTCTCCATGGGAGAATAGCAGCCTGCATTGCTGCGAAAGGTGGATATACACTGTACTAGTGCCGACATTGTGCATGCTCTGTTGCCTGTGTCTATGTGCCTGTGGTTCTGTCAGTGTGATCATGTGATGTATCTGACCCCAGGAATGTGTCAATAAAGTTTCCCCTTCCTGGGACAATGAATTCACGGTGTTCTTATTTCAATTTCCAGGAGTGTATATATATATATATATATATATATATATATATATATATATAAAGACAATTTAAATAAAAAGAAATAAATCATTTTATATTTGGACATTTATTTTAACATTGATGACTGTTCCGTTAAAAGTTCAGCTTATCAAACTTGATTCATAACTAAACTGGTGCCTTATTTAGGATTGTGAAAATGTGAGTTTGTAATCTTACGGAACACATCAAATAGGGAGCCAAGATTGGGAGACTACATACAACACTGCATTCATAAAATAACACATGAAGAACGTTGGAACATATGCAAGAGGAAATTAACCACAACCAACCGATTCAATTTTCACCCAAAGAAGTTACGTTCGTAGTGCAATCCTGTCCGTCATGAAATTACCACACATTGGTATACTAAATTCATACTAACTCTCTGTGAAATCTTCCCGAAATCTTTGATGCTTACACCACATGCTTCACGTTGTCAACTTGGTTTACACAAAGAGTGTAACTACACAATAATTTTGATAATTAAAATAAATTACATCGAAACGCAATTTACAAAAGAAAAACCTCAAACTGGTTACTACCGTCTTACTATTAATCTGATGGGTCAAACAATAGTATAAGCACGTGGTACTGGTCTCACAAAGTACACCCCACGTGGGTTGAACGCAAAGAAAAGTTGCTATATTGAAAAATATTGTCGAGATGAGACGTTATAATCTCACACACATTTGCATTAAAGATTGATAATCTTAGTTAGAGTTACTGATCAACACGTGGTTCCACTTTACTCACAAAGTAGTGACAAAGCAACTACCGGAAGATATTCTGAACTTCACACTCGAATTACACTGCGTTGCAATTTAAGATAACATTAGATATTTTAGAACTAAACCTGAATTAAAGGTGATTAAAGTTTCAGTTAGGCTGAACTTAAGAAATCCATTGTCCTACGGACTTAGCAGTCACGCGCTTAGCCGGAGATCTTACCACTTCAGACGCCTGCCACGGACAGACTGACTGGGCCCCTACTGAGGGTGCTTAACAGATACAAACGGAAGTGACCAGAGAGGCAGCTTCCTATACCAACATGACAAGGGACGGACAGGACCATACTAAGAATAGAAACCTCTCTGCTTTTAGAAAGCGTAGCTATCTGTTCCGACGTTGGTCCTACAGTTCTCTAGCAGACAGGCTTGTATGCTACCATCAAGCATGCAACTAGAAATACGTTTGCGCACTCATCCTTCTCACACAGAAGGGAACGGGGATGACAGTATCTTATCATATACAGTATATAAAAGAAAGCGGATGTAGCTCCCGTACGAGACTGTGTGACATGAATTACATATAAACTGTGTTTTAAAGTGTAGTAGTGTGACAGATCGTTCTTGTTTGTGTGTAAAAGTAACACGTTTCACTGCTCAGTCTCCTCCCACATAGTCAGAAACACCACACTAAATTTAGAAGAGAAATTTATGCCGTAAATGACAACAGATTTAAGAAATTAACATGAAAAGAATTCAACAGAGACCTTTCATAACCCCGACGCTCGGGGAAAAGACTGTGCAAGGAATTTGCTGGCCATGCTAGGACATTCCCAAGCAGGCTTCTCACACCCAACTCAAACCAAAAATGTAAAGAAATGGCAAAAGGTCACCAGCTACTTGCTAAAACACAATAATTTCAACACATCTTTAGAATCTACCAATTTCAGAGAGAAAAAAACAATCTGTGACACCTATTTAAAAGATACTGTAGACCTAATTTGGTCAGCAATTGTCCCTATGTCATTAATATGAAAACAATTTCTGGTTGTTACCCTTATGGAGTTCACCACTATTTGCTCATTACAAGAGCCAACTGATCACAGGAAAATTTATGACTGTTTATTAACAAGTAAAAGCTATGAAAATAGCAAAGGTGCCACGGCAATTTAAAAAAACATGAAAATAACATCAGTATTATAAAGCACAACAGTACAATGCACAAGCCGCAAAAGCAAAAAAAAAAAAAAAAAAAAAAAAAAAAAAGAGAAAAAACATGTTTTACATAGTGGTTATCGCAAGAAAATTCTATATCTTATAAAACTAATAATTTGTAGAATTAAATTAACTTTGTGGCACTAATTCAACACTCTACTATATTTCAGTTAGTTAGCAAACAATGATCACTGTATCATTATACTGAAACTACAGTTAATTATGTGATTG
This sequence comes from Schistocerca americana, assembly GCF_021461395.2. Classification (NCBI taxonomy): domain Eukaryota; kingdom Metazoa; phylum Arthropoda; class Insecta; order Orthoptera; family Acrididae; genus Schistocerca; species Schistocerca americana. The sequence continues at coordinate 136,302,612 of NC_060122.1, read as the reverse complement.
TTACCCTTAAGGGGTTTCTCTCTACAAATATGCCCCATGCAAAGGCTGATCGATCACAGTCCAATGAGCATGAATAGCTATCTGACTGATAAACGAAGCAATGCCACAGGAATGAATTTACGAAACAAAATATCACAAATCTAAAACAATACACAAAAACAAACATTGAGAAATAAAACAGCTCTGAAAGTACAGTAGCCAACGTCTAAAAAAAATACCAATAAATAAAACACCTGCAAAATACAAGATTCCATCTAATAAAAAAAAACACCAATAAATCGAACTTCTGCAAAATACACGATCAGTTTCTCTGAAAGCACACACATATATGCATTGGACTAAGAACCATATAATCACTGTTCACTGGCACACTCAGTAGTTCCATTGTTCCGAAGCACAATATAAGAGGAGGGGGGTTCGTCGCCGCAGGTGTCAGTAAGGATTTTTTTGTCCATCTGTTGCATGCAATCCCGCCGTCTCTGCCCTCTCATGATGTTTCTCTTGGTGGCCCGTGTCACGTACATCTCGATTTGGTTCCATGTTTGTGTTGTCAAATGTGTGCGGTATCCTCGTTTGACACGCCAGGTTGATATTCCTGGGCAAGGATGACACTTAATGGCTCTTCTTTGTACCACCCTTAGCTACCAGAGAACATCAAACTATGATTTACTGTCGCTTGACAGTGGGCATCCACCAGGAAATGTTGATAGGCGTCATTGAAGTCTGCCAGTTTCTCTGGACAGTATGTGTCAAAAGGCTCCATACCCCTTGTGTTGTTGCATTCTTGAGTTATCCTCAATTGGCTCGCCGGTTTGATATTCCTGGGCAAGGATGACACTTAATGGCTCTTCTTTGTGCCACCCTTAGCGACCAGAGAACATCGAACCATGATTTACTGTTGCTTGACAGTGGGCATCCGTCAGGAAATGTTGATAGGCGTCATTGAAGTCTGCCAATTTCTCTGGACAGTACGTGTCAAAAGGCTCCACGCCCCTTGTGTTGTTAAATTCTTGAGTTATCCTCAATTGGCTCGCCAGTTTGATATTCCTGGGCAAGGATGACACTTAATGGCTCTTCTTTGTGCCACCCTTAGCAACCAGAGAACACCGAGCCATGATTTACTGTCGCTTGACTATGGGCTTCCGCCAAGAAATGTTGATAGTCGTTGTTGACGTCTGCAAGTTTCTCTGGATAGTACCTGTCAAAAGGCTCCACTCCGATTTATCCCCTGTCTTGTGTCGTCTCACTGCGGTCGTCTCGTCATGGTAGCGTGCGTGTGGTGCGTTGCCAGCAGATGGATTTCCGTGCGGTGGACCGCTCGCCCATCTCAGGTCACACTGGTGAGGCCGGCCATTAGCTCCGAGTGCAAGGGAAAGTGTTTGCCGCGTACCCTTCTTTTGTTGTCGACAGCGCTCCCGAAGTGGCGCGGTTGACAGTGTGTCCTTCTGGGAAACCCGCCTGTTTACAACTAGCCCTCCTCCACGCTGCTCCCACTGTCTCGTAAGAGTTTAGCCGGTTCACTTTCACGTTCTCAGCTGCATTCACAGAAATTGTTCATCATAGTTACGTGATTACAAAATGTCATGCATAATACCACTTAGTATTGTCTTTCACAATTTTTAAGAACAAAAGTGAGATTTAATTTTTGTTAATAAAAAAGTTAGATGAATCGACAACATAAAAATAAAAGTTAAATGACTTGACAATATAAAAAATAAAAGTGAAATGACTTGACAGTACAAAAATTAAAATTAAATAAACTGACAATATAATATCTAAATCCACATCACTAATGTGGTTCACTTGCGTTTTAATAAATCAAATGCTACTTATTGATTCACTAAAATGAATAGAATTATGCCTTGTGCAAGTATAGGTCAGGACAGCATGGGGTTAACATGTTATTTAGACACACACATGCACACCTGTCGTCTATTCTACAAACTAACTACCCATAAACATGAATTACTCAAAATTTTACTTCAATCCACTACTAGTTAATCCAACAAGCTACTTCAATGCTACTTCAACACAGTGTTTATACCACTACAACATTGTTCTAATTCGTCCTCTTCCTGACGCTCGTGACATATGTCTTGCCACATGATAAATATGGAGAAACTTTCCTTAAACATACACAGTAAAAAGAAAAATGATTATTTACACATCAAAACATTTATACCAGTTGACACACCTGATAAGAGACTCGCAATTATACATTTATCATATTCATATGTTCATACGTAAAACAGTAAGACAATTTCATGTAAGATTACATTATCACAGGAATTAATCACACAGATGACTCTGAGAAGGGTAAAAATATTTTCATCCTACAGGTTATATTACATTTTCTTACCCATTTTGCTCCAATTTCGTTCCTTCTTTAAGTTACCTTTCGCTTCCAAATCAGTTATTTCACCTGTGGTGGTTATTCTGGATTCATTTCTCATGAATGGCAAAATTTTGGTCTCCTCTATTCTGTAAAACAGTTTCATCTTAGCATATTGAACTTACAACAGACACAAAAGATCCGAATCCTCCTGTAGTTTAAATAACAAATGTTTTGCTTCATCCTTATTACATTAAACCAAGCTTTCCTTCAGTCCCATAATCAAAATTATTTAATCTCCCTCTACCTTCAAGAGGTTGAGTTAAACTCAATTGTTCCGATTGGGCGCCTTCTGCGCTGATCATTTGTCATTGCTGGATTTGTTCATTTCCGTTTGCTGGGTTATGTCTTGGGTTAGCCGGCCGAATTTCAACATCATGTGGTGCTCCGCCTACAATCCTATTCCCACTGTGTTCACCATGGTATCGATTCTGGTTGCCGTAACTGTTGCGTTCACGATCCTGTCCACGTCCTCGATCATTTCCGTTGTTCCACCTGTGTTCACGACTGTTACCCCAGTTTATAAACGGCCGGTCCCGATTATTGTTCCGTTCGCGTCGCGACGACCAGTCAATCCGTTGATTAGTACTACGGCCATTGCGATCGCGCTGCTGTACCCCGTAATAACTTTGTGCCTGATTAGGCGGGCATTCTCCTGTATTGTATTCCAACTCTTGGAGAAGTGTCTTAAACGTTTCCATGTCCTCTTTGCATCGTCCCGCAAGAATGACATGGCGCAAGAGCATCGGCTATTTGGTGATGCATATTCTAATTAGTTCCGTAGGCCCGTATGGGTTGTATAGAAATTGATTTGCCTGCGGCATGTGGTCGAATAGGCGTGCTAGGCTGCCGAAACCAGACTGGTTCAAATTTGGCAGCATAATTATGCCATGCTTGACCCTATCATGTGCCACTTCCGACCAATAGGCGGACAGAAAGGCTTGTCGAAACTCCCGAGTGGAGTTGCAGTGACGCACTGCCGACCTCATGCGAATCGCCGGTTTGCCTTCCAAATAGCCACACATATATTCTATCTTATGTGAACTTGCCCAGTCGGGGGGAAGACACAACTCAAATTGCTCGAGCCATGCTCATGGATGTATTCCTGTTTGCGAATTTCGAAATATCTCAAACTTTCTAACTGTAAGTAAATGTTTGAAATCAAATCCCCGCATTTCCTCCCTGCAAGGCCCTTGAATGTTCCTATATTTCTCATGTCTGCCCCTCAAAATACATTCTTCCCTGTCGTCAAAATCTCCCTCGTGGCCAGAGTCCCTCTCTACACTGTTCGTACAGCTATTTTTAGTGCTAATGGCGAGTTCGGAATCACAGCCCATGCGGCTTTCCAGATGCGCCACGTGTTCTTGTAATTCGCCTGTTACAGCTTTGTGCCGCCTGTTCACTTTGAACTGTCTCTTCTGAAATTAAAGAAGCGAACGCACTTCTTCGGTCTCTACGACCGCTACCGGTGTAGTATTGTTATCGCTCTCCGTCACCTTCATTGTGCCTACGATGTCCGCTAATGCCTCAATCTTACCATGTATTTCTCTGTTGTCCTCCACCCCAGTCTGCTTCAATTGTTCTACTTGCTGTTCGAGTGCGTGAATTGCTTGACTGTTGTCCACTACTGTGTTGCTAACGGACGCGGGACAATGCGTTTCCGCCTCCTGGACCCTCGAGAGTACCTGCTGGTGTTCCTTTTGGCATTCTTCTCTCAGCACTTGGAAATTGCTGAGTAGCTGTTCCTCGCTCTCTTCCGATTCTGCATCACGACTCCGCTTGCCATGTTCTAAGGCTTGCAGACGATCATCGATTTGTTCAAATGTACGGCCTAATTCTTTCATAATATCACTTTTTATTTCACTTGCAAGGTTGTTTATTCTTTGTGAGTTATCATCGGACACTCTCTGCATCGACTTGTCGACTTAATTTGTCTGCTGGATTAATTTTTCGTCTATTTGGTCGCCTAGCTCGCGGAAAGATTTTTCAGATTTCTGCGTCATTTGTTCGCCTAGCTTTTGGATGACTTGTTTTGTTCTCGGAACGATTTTTCTGATTTCTCTGCGTGTTCTTTATTTTGATGCAATAAGGCTTTTATGAGTTCTGCCAAATCAATTTGGTTAGTTGGAGGCAAAATAATTTCTGGCTCTGCTGTGAGCCCTTTCGTCCTGTTTTGCATTTCCTCTGAAGTATTCCCCATTGCATTCTCGGAACCGTCCGACACGTTAATATTCGAAATCAAATTATCCCCTTGGTCCATGTTGCTTAAGTTGTTGGACCGCCTACTTTTATCTTGGTTACGTGTCTGCATTAGTTCAATTTATACCCAGTACGCAACACACTAATCAGAATAAATGTATCCCCCAAAAATTGTGACAGTCACACGAAAGGTACCCAACCTAGTACGCACTTTTTCACACGCAAAACAAATTTATATCTTTGATCGAAGTCAGTGCATTTTACAAGCGAGAGAAAAAAACACATACATATAAAACATGCAAATATATAAAACAAAACAAGACAAACAACACAACGCCGCTCAACAACACCGTGAATCTTTTGAAAGTCTGCTCAGAAACAACACAGAAGTTGTCTGAGCACTGCACGGAAAAAAATTAAGATTATACAACACTCGAAATCTAACGTTTCAGAGATTCCAGAGTCTAGTGGAATCACAGAACAGGATCGCCGTGTGTAATGTTGTTGCATTAATTTGTTCTGAAAGCGGTGCTGATATTCAAGACCATAAAAGTGGGTTAAAAGCTGTGAGCTATCTGAGGAAGCTAACCCTGCATTACTGCGCAACTGTTTCATCAGGTATCCAGTCTAGCTTACCAAATTCCCAACCAGACTGACATTAATTATAATCTTTTAGTACTCATCTTACGATAACCGGTGATATATATAAGACAATTTAAATAAAAATAAATAAATCAGTTTATATTTGGACATTTATTTTAACATTGATGATTGTTCCGTTAAAATTTCACCTTATCAAACTTGATTCATAACTAAACTGGTGCCTTATTTAGGATTGTGAAAATGTGAGTTTGTAATTTTACAGAACACATCAAATAGGGAGCCAAGATTGGGAGACTACATACAACACTGCATTCATAAAATAACACACAAAGAACATTGAAACATATGCAAGAAGAAATTAACCGCAACCAACCGACTCAATTTTCACCCAAAGAAGTTACGTTCGTAGTGCAATCCTGTCCGTCATGAAATTACCACACATTGGTATACTAAATTCATACTAACTCTCTGTGAAATCTTCCCGAAATCTTTGATGCTTACACCACATGCTTCACGTTGTCAACTTGGTTTACACAAAGAGTGTAACTACACAATAATTTTGATAATTAAAATAAATTACATCGAAACGCAATTTACAAAAGAAAAACCTCGAACTGGTTACTACCGTCTTACTATTAATCTGATGGGTCAAACAATAGTATAAGCACGTGGTACTGGTCTCACAAAGTACACCCCACGTGGGTTGAACGCAAAGAAAAGTTGCTATATTGAAAAATATTGTCGAGATGAGACGTTATAATCTCACACACATTTGCATTAAAGATTGATAATCTTAGTTAGAGTTACTGATCAACATGTGGTTCCACTTTACTCACAAAGTAGTGACAAAGCAACTACCGGAAGATATTCTGAACTTCACACTCGAATTACACTGCGTTGCAATTTAAGATAACATTAGATATTTTAGAACTAAACCTGAATTAAAGGTGATTAAAGTTTCAGTTAGGCTGAACTTAAGAAATCCATTGTCCCACGGACTTAGCAGTCACGCGCTTAGCCGGAGATCTTACCACTTCAGACGCCTGCCACGGACAGACTGACTGGGCCCCTACTGAGGGTGCTTAAAAGATACAAACGGAAGTGACCAGAGAGGCAGCTTCCTATACCAACATGACAAGGGACGGACAGGACCATACTAAGAATAGAAACCTCTCTGCTTTTAGAAAGCATAGCTACGTGTTCCGACGTTGGTCCTACTGTTCTCTAGCAGACAGGCTTGTCTGCTACCATCAAGCATGCAACTAGAAATGCATTTGCTCATTCATCCTTTCACACAGAAGGGAAGGGGAATGACAGTATCTTATCATATACAGTATATAAAAGAAAGCGGATGTAGGTTCCGTATGAAACTGTGTGACATGAATTACATATAAATTGTGTTTTAAAGTGTAGTAGTGTGACAGATCGTTCTTGTTTATGTGTAAAAGTAACACATTTCACTGCTCAGTCTCCTCCCAGATAGTCAGAAACACCACAGTAAATTTAGAAGAGAAATTTATGCCATAAATGACAACAAATTTAAGAAATTAACATGAAAGGAATTCAACAGAGTCCTTTTAAGAGTGGTTGTGGCGACTACAGTTGCGCATTGCACGGCATGGACAACACGTAGAACATGTGTTGCAGCAGTCATTATGAAAGTAATTTCCCAACTTCGAACATTAAAAACCTCTAAACTGTACAAGATAGACAAAAGCAAATTACACCACTAAATTTCAGAGCTCAAGCGAGTGTTATTTGATGTGTCATACACTCCCCTTCCCACGTAAAAAAAAAAAAGACTTGAATCCAAAATGGGGAATTTCAATATGGCGGCCATGAATGACATTCACTCCAAAAGTTGCGGCCCCACATCAAACCTATGTTCCCATCATCACATTTCAATTTTCCCTTTAATCTTCCAACTTATGAAAGTGTCCAAGGACTTTTGACTCGCCCTGTATTTTTGTTTTTTGCTGAAACTCTGTTTCAGTAATGTTCTTCCTTACTACCTTTTTTTTCTATCTTATTGTATGGAATATCTTCGATTATCCGTCACACCATAGCGAGAAAAAATTTTGGTCGACCACCATCTCTTACGGTCCAGTTCAAATCGCAGTGATTATTGCAGCACCAGAGAGGGGCCACCTAAAGAAGACGTAGCATGAAGGTATGTCCGACTGTAGTATGTCTGTGTCACAAAAACTTTACATCTCAGATACTAACGAATTTTACGAAGTTTACCAGCTTTAAGACCGAAATTTTAATGGCTGTTGATCATCTTTAGAGTCAAGGACTCGTTAAAATAGCCTTATTCAGTTAAAATATTCTAATATTTTGTGTAGTGGAGCAATATTTTTAAATTTGAATCCTGCAATTTTTTTTCAATCTCACATCATAAGCTGCAACAGCAGTATACATGATGAAAATTATTCAAACCGACAGTGTCTGGGAGATTGCACGGGACATCAAAAGAAATATTTTTCTCTATTGTTATAAGTTCCTATGAGCTTTACTTTATACGATAGAGGGCGTATCACGTTTCAGCCTTAATAACTAGTTTGTTGTTGTATCTGTTCCTATTGTACCAGTGGATGGCTTATCCAGTCTTCAGTTGTAACAACTATTTCACGTTCACATTTAGTTGTACGCCATGGAGCTGCACATTACTTTGCCTGCTAATGGGTTGATACACCTGCAGTGTGAACATTGATATGGTTGGCGCTTATTACACAGCGATGGGGATCTTCAGCATCCACAACTGACGTGTCTGGAGTGAATTTAATCCATCTGCCACATTTTCTCGTACTCGTTTTCATCAAGTGCTGTTCTACTTGAATGCGTGAGCAGATGTTATTGGTGACTAATTTGGCTGCTTCTCTTACCTAGGCCATTAAGTTCCAGATATTTTTAGTTTCTTCGCAAGAGCGTTGCTTGGATTACTGGATGACTTGCTGTTCGCAACAAGACAGCGCATATGGTTCCAGTACGACAGAGCGCTGGACATTTCAGTAGTCTTGTGCGTTATTCTTGGGGCAACAGTTTCCAGGAAAGTGGGTTGGCAGAGGTGGTCCTATACCATGGCACATTCGATCTCCTGATTCGACCCCTCTAGACTTTTTTGTGTGGAGAGATACGCGAAACTTTGCTTAGAAAATTACTGCTGAATCGGCAGAGGATCTGATTGGCCGGATAATAGCAGCAACAGGAACAATTAAGGATAGTGCAGTAGCTTTTAACTGTGTTAGACAGAACATGACCTGCGAGTGTACCCTTGTTATAAGTCAATTGGGCGTTTTTTTTTTTAAAGTAATTGTGTTGTGTTAACATTGTCGCCCAGTAAAAGTTGTTTGTGTTTCTTCTCGTCTACTGTAAGAAATATTGGATGTTTCATTCAGTGGTGCGTCACAGAAAAACGCATTAGAGATAGTGTTTTCCATGTCTCATACGAACTGACAGAGTTTGTTGGTTTTATTAATTTTCATCTTTCGGTAACTACTTCCACCGGTTTAAAACATTCTGGAAAAATAAAGGAAAAAAATGTGGAACGCATTGCAACGTATGGAAACTGGAAGTTTCTGTAGTATTGTAGAGCGCCTCCAACAACTATTCGAAGTTGATGACCTGTACAGTTAATCTCATCTTATCCACCGACAGTATAGTGGATGTCTCAGGGTTTCACTTTGAAAAGCATTGTTCCTTCAAAAATATGTGATTTCCTAAGGGACCAAAGTGCTGAGGTCATGTGTCCCTAGACTTACACACTACGTAAACTAACTTATGCTAAGAACAACACACATCAATGCCCGAGGGAGGACTCGAACCTCCGGCGGGATAGGCGGTGTAATCCGTGACATGGCGCCTCAAATCGTGCGTCTACTTCGTGTGGTCATTGTTCCTTCATTTTGCAGTCGTGTACATGATTACTGTTCTGGTGTTCACCACCGCTGGAAGGTACTGTTCACAACAATAAAAAAATAAAAACATGGAAAGGGCATTGCACCATATGGAAATAGGATGAGCCTGTTGCATTGAGGAACGCTTCCAAACAACTGTATGAATCTGATGACCTCTACACTTAATCCCATGCTCCACAGCGACACTAGCAGATATCCAGTGTTCCACCAAAGCTTCCTCATATATATAGTGGATTTGCACATTTAAAATACACATTTGTTGCAGACTGTATTTTGTACCTATTATTATTATTTTGAACTCTCTGCTTGTATTTTCGCAAATCTACTATATTTTTTATATCAAGGCTTTTCCAAAATATAAGCTTTAAGACGAGGGATATTTACAGTTTTGTAAGTTCCATGGCTAAATAAATCTGAATTTGCTAATTTTGTGATTAATGTTTTGTGGGTTTACACGAGAACCAAATTTCCGATTTTGAATTCAGGAAGTTTCGTGTTTTCATCATGTCAACAAATCCTATCTTCAGCATGTTCTGCCCTCTTATTTTGAAGTACTTATTTCTTCTCATCTAGAGTTATTTGCTTACAAGTAAGTTTTCCACTAAACCTTTTATTTCTCCCTTTTTGAATTCATTTTTCAGGAGTAAAAGCTTATTTATTCATACTCTGTTACATACTTGCTGCGAGATCTGTAGTTTTCGAGGCAGTCAGTCCAACATAAACGCCCACTCTCTCGTGTATATCTCCTTACTAGGTTTAATATCCTACTGAAGTCCTTTTGCACCCTTCCGCTTCTCTTGTGCATCCTTGATTATTTATTCTCCCTGTTGCATACCAGCTTCCCCGTCCTTGTCGTCTACAATATCATCAGTTACAATTACTTCTGTTTCCTGTGGTGTCTCAGTAACTTCATTCATGGCAATTTTCACTAAAGTTGTCTTCCTACTATTTACTTCACACAGGCCATTACTGCTTCAGTATTTATTACTTCAATGGGAAAGATAAAATCTTCATCGTTACTGTTTCCATCTGCAGCGTTCTCTAGATGAAACTCTGATTTATTTTCTTTTGCCTGACATGCTGCTAGAAATTCCGCGGTTAATCCATAAACCTCTTCGTCATCTTAATACTCTTCGAACATTTTGCAGTCCGAATCATACATGTAACCTTCCTCTTCATCCTATGCTGGCATTAAATCTTCCCGATTTTCTTCGCGTTCAGTAACACTACTATCCTCTCATGAACTTTTACGTCTTCGGATACACACGTTATGACATCACTTGTATCTTTGGAGCCACTTTCACATGGACTTCCGCCTCCGCGTAATATACATCAAAATCGGAATGGGATTCTATTAATTTGATACTAGGTTTATTGTCTTCGTTTTTCCTTTCGAAAAATACCTTCTTTCCGACAGTCTTCTCTAATCGTTGTTCGTATTCGGAGAATGGGATTATTTCATCAAAACTTGTTTCCACATGCATCAACGAGAAAGGATTTTTCCTTTCTTCTTCTCTACTATCGAATGTAGACCCTCCTCTAGGTCACTACCTGTCGTTATCTTGCTCGATTTTCCTATTTTCCAACCTTCCAGTTCCCCAAACTACGCAACGTCATCTGATCCGTCTTCTAAATTTCACCCATTGTTAACTTCCGCAACAGTAAGCCCTTCCTTCAGTGCTTCCGAAACACCTTCTTCCTGACCCACGATGTGTGTTTCTCTTCCGTTCACTATACCCTGTTCCATTTGGTCATTTTCAGTTTCATCTATCTCCTTAGCGATCGCTCCTCTTCTACCTTCATGCGTCTGTACTGCTTCCACAAAACTGCTGGATGAAAACTCAAAGTGGGATCGCAACTCGCTTGTTTGCTTTGTCAAAAATAGTGTACATGTTCATATTACCTATGAATATAACAGTCTTTATACCTATAGAAAATATTCACTATTATGCTTTTAGTTTCTTTAAACAATATTTATTACTGCATTTATTTTTAACAGGCTGTCAAAGATATTTTACATCTTTAGAAAATACCACCACATTTAATATTATTTGTATCGATTTTAATGCTATCAGTTTAATCGAAAAAATTTTAACAAACTTTTTCATCAAGTTTATGCTGCTTCGTTAGAAACTGCGACGCCTAAACTCCCTCTCTTGTGCCTTTACCTTTCCTGAAGCGAAACTGATCGTCATCTAACAGATCCTCAACTTTCTTTTCCATTCTCCTGTGTATTATTCTTGCCAGCATCTTGGGTGTACGAGCTGTTAAGCTGATTGTGCTATAATTCTCGCACTTATCGGCTCTTTCTATCTTCAGAGTTGTGTAGATACTGTTTTTTCCAGACGTCTGACGGTATATCGCTAATCTTATACATCCTAGTCACCAACGTGAATAGTGAATAACATTAATAGTCGTTTTGTTGCCCATTCCTGCAATGGTTTTAAAAATTCCGATGGAATGTTATCTATCCCTTATTTGATATTGTCACGCAGAAGAAGGTATAATTAGATGAATGACAAACTCTAACTTCACTTAACGAAGATTTATTCAGCACTTGCATATACAAGAGTGTGGAGAGAGCTGCATCCAGCCAGAACACACACAGTATATATACAGCTACAGAACGTTCCAGAACAATGAATCTTGACATTTGTGGATACTTCTAGCATGTACGCGAACCGAATGTAGAACTTAAGATTGTACAGTCCAGGTACGTTTTGAAGTCACGACCCTCCATGCAACAGTTAAGTATCAGAACCACTACACCACGGTGCTACAGAGCTTCTTCTGTGACAATATTAAGTCGTCCAAGCCTCTTTTACATTCTGGTTCTAGTACTGAATCCCCTGTCTCACCGCTGTCGACTCCTGTTTCTTCCTCTGTTAAGTCATCAGACAAAGTCCTTCCTCCTTTAATTTCAACTTCCTGCATACTGAGTCAGTCCTTGCAACAGTCACTTTTTTCGATTTCTTCTTTTTTTTTCATACAGCTATTTCCCCTTAACTTCCTTGCTCTTATTATTTATTCCATTCTTAAGTGATTTGTGATATGTATTCCTCAATTTCTCGGAACATATTTGTATTTATTTCTTTCGTCGATCAGCTGAAATATTTCTTCTGTTAGCCATGGTTTCTTCGCTGTTACCTTCCTTGTACCTACGTTTTCCTTCTCAACTTCTGTGACTGTCATTTTTTGAGATGAACATCCTTCGTCAACTGAACTGTCTACTGGGCTATTCGTTATTGCAGTTTCCATAGCCTTGGAGATCTTCAAGCAAATGTGTTTATTCCGTAGCACTACCGTATCCCAGATCTTTGGGCATTGATTATTTATGCCTCTTAAACTTCAGCCTCCTCTTCATCATTACGAAATTGTAATCTGAGTGTATATCTGCTCCTGCACACACCTTACAATCCAATGTACAGTTTCGGAATCGCTGGCTGACCATGATGTAATCTAATGTAAATCTTCTGTACCCAGTAATCTTTTCCAGGTGTACCTTCTCCTGTTGTCTTTTGATTCGCTTTACTATCTGAAATTTATTGCAGAGTTCAGTTACTCTTCTCCTCTCTAATTTCTAATACCAAGCCCATATTCTCCGCTCCTTCCTCTACATCTGCTCTCAACTCCTACCCTGCTTAACTATCAGATTTTCATCTCCCTTTGCATATTGAATTACCCTTTCAATATCCTCACATACTTGGTATATCTCTTCATCTTCTGCTTATGACATTGGCCTGTAAGCCTGAACTATTTTTATCAGTGTTGGTTTTCTGTCGATTCTGATGAGGACAACTGTGTCACTGGACTGTTCACAGTAATCCACTCTCTGCCAAAATGTCATACGTATTAATAACCGTTCCTGCTCCCATTTTACTATTTTCTGCTGCTGTTGCTATTACCCTATACTTATCTAACCATTAATGTTTGTCTTTATTCCATTTCACTTCAGTGGGCCCCCTATACGTAGATTGGGTTTTAGCATTTCCCTTTTAAGATTTTCTAGCTTCCCTACCATGTTCAAACTTCTGGCATTTCATGCCCAGATTTGTATCCACCCGTATATAGACCTTACAATGGTAAGACATATCCTATTCCCCGGACACATACGTGCTCCTGTTACTGGTCAAGAAATATCAAGTGCACTGGATGTCTCAAACATGAGAGAGGCGCTGATTGTTTCAAAGTGTAGCGTGCACCTACACATACATCCCTGAGGTAGAAACTTTACTGGAGATGGCCATGGTCACACACTGTCACACATAATAGCACCCAACAGTGATCACATGCTGCCAGTTCATGCCGCAGAAGAAGCAGTCTTGATAATATCAATGGTACATCAAGCAATTAGAGTTCATATCTGAATTAAAATAGCGAAATGAATACCTTGGCTCAGCTAGTATGGAGTTTGAAATATTTCTAATTACTATAATCCTGCTAACTTGCTAAGCTGTGATGACTACGCTTACTATTGTTAATTTTTAAGAAAGAAAAAAAATACATTTTGAAAACATTTTCTTATTTGTTTGCTTTTACGACCATCAAAGTGCAGTTTAATAGGAGAAAGGCCATCAGTTTGCCATTGTGCATTCTCATCAAACTGCGGGTAGCATGGTTCATACTTAGAAACAAGAACATCATTGTTAAACACCTGTGGTAGCCAGCGCAATATGCGTTAATTATCGCAAAGCAATGATATAAGTTGTGTAGAGAATAAATAATAGTCAGTTTTATTCGAACTATCATTCCCTCCTGTAAGTTGTCCTCAGATACATAGTAGCAAGACGTATTCAGAGATAATTTGTTCCAGAGTATTTAGGATATCTTGGCTCAACAGATTTCTACAATACACCAACATTGTACAGCTATCATTCTCCTTTAACTTCTTCGGTCTCAGTGATAAAATAATGGAAAATGTGTGCAGTCCAAAAGCATAGACTGCACACCGACCACCGCAGTGCTGCGAAACGGCAACAAGAAGGCACTGACCCATGAAAGAGCAGGCGTCGCCACACCTCCAGGATGACAGACTTTAGCGCCCTCTGTCAACGCTGATTTAACTTGTTGTCCATCGCTGGTCGGCCCAGTTCAGTTGCAGTCTTTGAGAGCATGAGTACTGAGTAATTGGAAGACGACTGTTAGCCTATGTTCTGTGAGTAATAATACGGAGAATAGTACTTGTATGTAGGAAGCACAGGAATCTAGTTGTATTTACTTTATTTTTTAGAAATAAAATGTCCCTCTAATTAGAAAGTGTTGTACACAGATGATTTTGAATTCATGCCACTGGTCCTCGCAACTTCTCTCCTTCCTTTTCGCATCAATGCTGATTCCCACAGCTGCTGAAACAATAAAAAGTTTTCATAATTTGTTTCATCGTTGTTACATTTAGTTAATTTCTAAATTACATTGTTCTACTTTTTTTCTAAAGAATTTAGTTACAAAGAAGGAAAAAATATTTTATAACATATATTAAGATTTTTATTCACGTAACTTTCAAAAGAGTTGTCCTTAAGTACACACGTATTTATGGTTCACTTCTTGTACACTGTTTTTGTGCATAAATTACACACTTTGCAGCTACGATTAGAGGCATTCCTCTCATACCATGTCATACCTTTGAAACACCGTCAGAGTGTGGTATCATATAGCAATAAAATATCAAACTATGCAACCTATGAAAGTGTGTGATACAAATACTAAATTGATAAAAACCGCTTATTAATGTTACAATTTTAATTCTAGAAATTCACATATGTGTACCCATGGACTCAAGATGTACTCAAAATGTGGGTAGATGCTTCAGTGTTCAGAACTTGCAGTATACATCCACTGCTCTCGTACAAGGTAACAATAAGTACCACCTCTCTGTATTTATTGGGCTTAGCACTGAGGATTATAATCTTTTTTCATTTTACATGGGTGATAGTAATGAACAGACTGCATGGCCCATAGTATTTTTTTTATACCTGAAAAAAACAAAAAAGATATAAATCAAATCTTTTTAAGTTGCATTTGCTGCTGCTAATATTAATATTTGCAGTAGTACATGTATTTATAACAGTTTAAACACCAGCAGCAGCAAGAGTGTCACCGTTGGAATGATTGTGAATCATGAGCTCTACCCAGCAGTGCCTTTTGAAACCACTGATATTTTGTTAGGAAAGTCCGTTACCTCTAGATGAGTGAATTTGCTTATGTAACACATCAACCCACATTTCCCCATGTTCCATGGAAATCACTCTGCCTTAGTGATACAGGATGATCATATGACCTCTGCTGGGACTTCCCATAAACAGTTAAGTTGTTTAGTGAGAGATAATGCACTCACTTACAAGAGCATACGGTTAAAAATCTAATGTATGCTAGCTATGTGATCCAGAATGCTCTGCGCTACCATATGTGCACTAATTCTATAAGATAATATGCAGCAATCTGTTGGAGTTAGCACACCAAGCTCTTCATTCATCAGGAGAACCCATTACAATTCATGTTGTGCATCAATACATATAGATATGTATGAACAAAACGTGTCTGATGTAGGCACAATTCTACTTCCTTGTTTAAATGTGTTCACATATCCTGCTGTATTGAAGATGTAGTGTTGGCAGAAGAGCCAACACCGTGTTACTAGAGGAGGCCGAAATGCACGCCTTTTTAGCTCACGCAGGCTGGCGTGAGGAGGGAAGAACCATACTGACGTGAGGTCTGGGCATAACAAATAATTAGAATTCAGGAAGCGGACGTAATTAGTTTCATACTTAACTTTAATCCATTAATGATGAACGTCGCTCTTGACGGTACATGATTCACAATATTATCTGTTCAGATTATAGTAACGGAATATGGCGCCTTGCTAGGTCGTACCAAATGACGTAGCTGAAGGCTATGCTAAACTGTCTCTGCAAATGAGAGCGTATGTAGCCAGTGAACCATCGCTAGCAAAGTCGGCTGTACAACTGGGGGCGAGTGCTAGGGAGTCTGTCTAGACTAGACCTGCCGTCTGGCGGCGCTCGGTCTGCAATCACTGACAGTGACGACACGCGGGTCCGACGTATACTAACGGACCGCGGCCGATTTAAAGGCAACCTCCTAGCAAGTGTGGTGTCTGGCGGTGACACCACATAAGATATTATATATAAAAACAAAAAGTGTAAGAGCTGAATGTGTGTGTATTTTATGTCTCTACAAAATCCTCTGTATGCTAATGTAAGCACACAGTCATCACCATGACCTGGTGGACGATACACCCCCTGCCACTCGGCCATTGTACTAACTGACTAGTCCTGCAATTATACTGAAATCCATAAGAAGTAGAAGAATAAGACAAAGAATGTCTCACTCCTTCCTGATAATATACAAGCTTTAACTTTGGTCCATCTAGCTGTGGTAGCACCTGAGTCATAATGTCATTGCTAACACCTCCTGAATGTATCTCCTTCAAGCATGTATACATATTTTAAAAAACATTATTTCGGCCAAAATGTCTGTTATTACAGGAGATTTAGCACGTCATCGATGTTGTAACCCACAAGACAGTCAGTGTAAGCAGTGATATCATGCAGCTGGAAAAAGTAAAAGCGTAGCATATATACATATTTGACTGTGTTACAATAGAGAAACAGGCCAAGTATGGGTATAGATGAAAATTCCAATAGTTTCTATGTAGTGTATCAATTTGTAACGGTGTCAGTGTATTGTACACTATGAACAAATTTGCATGTATCTCATGCACTCATTTCAAAGGGATAATGCACAGGCCAAAGAAATGTTTGTATGTTGATAGAAAAATCAGTCTTAAAAAATGTACTACAGAAATTAAAAATGTCAAAGAAACTCTGAAATATCATACTATCAAAATGCAAACATAAGGGGATACTATGAAAACTGTAGCTGTGAAGGTCCACAAAATAGAAAAACAATTACAAGATCAAAAAAATCCTCCTGTAAGTATTAAGAAAAGAAATGCTCGTGGGCACTAAAACCATTCTGAGATTAATCATTGCAGTAAATGCAAAGGTTGATGGGATTGGAACAGCTTTGGACCAAAGAGAAAAAATTGTGTGTTTTTCCAAAGGCTATATAAGAAGTGTACTATCTTTTATTCAGTTGATTATGTAACAACATGTCGACAAAATGTAAAGTCATAGAGCCTCTTGTACATTATGAATACTAAAATGAGAGCAGTTGCAGTGAGATCATTCTCTCATAGATTTTCAGCCAGTAGAAGTAAATATTAAATGACTGTTATACACAACAGATGAGTTAAGAGAAGCAGCAGAGAGATGATGTACTATTAGCAATTACATTAATAGTTGCAGTGTTGGTGAAATGGATGTAACATATGGGGTAAGCAAGTATCAACTGTATATGCTGGGGAAGTACACCCTATATGTTTAACTAAACATTTGATACAGGTTGGGGATGAGGAATCTGATTGAACACATCATTTAGTGGAAATAATGTTCTTAAGAACTATGAAACGTTAGAAGTAGCTGCCAAATGACATAAAAATATATGCAGAAATGTAATGTGTGACTAACACACAGCCAAAAACAGTAAATTAGTACAAGGCCTAAACTTGGGCTAGGAAATACCAGAATATTATTAGACCTGCATGCAACAGTGTAGATTGCACATATGAGGGCATTGACGTTCAGTATTAAACAGTGAACAATCCACATCTTGAATGTATATGTTATGACGACCGAAACGGAACAATAGAATGGCTATGACTGCTCATAACATCAGTTCCCACAGGTAATACAGCTCACACAAATGAAATCATTTCAGTAATTTTGGAGCTTTGAGGAAGATGCATCACTGAATAGTAATTATGTACATATGGAGACAATGGTCTGAGAACTCCACAAACCAGTGCACTAAACATTCTCACACAGACATGTTTTAATACGAGAGCTGAGTGATTTATGGCAGGTGGACCTCGTAGATACCAAACAATTGTCTAAATAAAATAAACGTTTCAGGTGTATTTTAATAGTTGTAGGTAAGGTTTTCCAACTTCACCTGGGTCTTGCATGTGAAAGCAAGGACTTGGAAGGAAGTTGTTCAGGTATTTGAAAAATTGCTGCAGACACGAACGAAACCTTGCCCAGATAAGTCAAACCAGTTATGGAGGCGAATTTTCGTTAAGCATTCGAAAATGACGATGGGGCAATATGGAATACTCCATCACTCAACAATCTTTGACATGAAAGTGAAGTTGTTAAAGGTTTGAACAGTACAATAAAAAACCATATGTAGCTGCGATTTAATCTTTGATGATGATACAAATGGATAGATGTTCTTCCACAAATAATTGAGAATGCAATCAAATGAAACATTCAATAAAAATGAGACAAATTGAAACTTGTGATAATGAGTTTCTAAATACAGTATACAGTCATATTAAAATGGTGGTTCCATGCAACCAGAAATTGATTGTAGGTGATTTGGTAAATATCTAAATTTAGAAGAGTGTGTTTGTGAAATCTTACCTGTTTAACTGGTCAGCTGAGATATTTAGTTTCCAATGTGCAACAAACAGACTCAAGATACTGCTGGAAATTTTTAAATAGTTTAATTACAAACAAGTTCTGGACCAGATGTGTTTCTCATAGAGCGAGTTAAAATATGTCAAATGAAGAAGGCTTTAGTTAAATGGCTAGCTTTTCCATCATCGCAGAACAATGGATGAGCACTCATGATTTGGTATATAAGAGGCGCACTCTCCCAAACAGTGCACTAGCGTAACATGAGAACTAGGATGCATATCAGAGTACACAATAAGTTTCCATATGAATTGCACACCCCCATATATAACCCTACACATAATAAATGAAGATAAAAAAGGGTCTAGCTCATGGGAATTGGGTAATTAATCTATGGCGTTAGACCTGTAAGTAATTAGACCTGTAAGTAACATGATTTAACTCATACTGAAAATAAAGGACTGGCAGAACGTCATGTTGCAAATCAGATGTTAGCTTATAAACCCAAGGAAATAAGTAGAAGAAGGGACACAGGCAAAGAGCAGCATATTTCAGAATTTGCTGTTGATATTCCAATGGGTACTAATCTTAAATGGTATGCTGAGACTAATTTCTGTGAAGTTATGAACGCAGCTCATCACACACTGAAGAAGCAGAGGAAAAACCCTTGGGATATTTTTTAAAAAAGTGTACCAAATCAGAGGTGTCTCCACTGTGTGCATTGCCTGTTGCCGCAGTGGTAACACTGGTTCCCGTCAGATCGCCGAAGTTAAGCGCTTTCGGAATGGACTAACAGTTGGCTGGGTGGCTATTCTTCCAGAGTTGAAATTCCTACTCCACGCGAATCCGTTTTTACAATCTTTCTTCTCTTCAGCTAATACCCGTTTTTCCTTCTTTTCACTTTCTTTTTATTCTATTTCTTTATTTGCCGCTTCTGTGTCACTGTTAGGCTAATCCAACACTAGACGATTTTCTCCCCTCGATAATAATCGCGGCTGAAATAGTCGCCTAGGGTGCCACACTTCATACGATTATAATCGCGGAGGATGAGCTCGGGCCGACGAAACTGGATGCCGCACTAGCGACAAAAATCGGTGGCTTCTGCAGTTGTGTTGCAATCAGCGACGAGAGACACCATGCATGTTGACATGCCATTCAAAACCGAAATATTTAGCTGCAGTAGCATTATAAGTAGTTTGACGTCGCAGAAGGCGTAACCGCCAACGAATATGGTGGCTTCATACAATTGCTATGAATCGTCCAAGTCAAGGAAAGTTTTGTTGTTAGACAAGAAACTTAGGAGCTACCCGCAGGAATACTTTGATTATTACCGCATATCCGTAGCATCTTTCGACTTACTGCTCTAGAATATAGAAACTTGCTTACAAAATTACCCTCCGCCACACACCGTCAGGTGGCTTGCGGAGTATGGACGTAGATGTAGATAAGAATATCAAGTTACGTAACTGTGTTGGTGCAGAAGAAAAACGTGCAATAGCACTGAGGTACGTTTTTTAACTAAATAAAGTAATTTATGGACATGAACATAAACTTAACATAACGTTAACATAAACTAGGTTACAATGAAAGAGTTTACAAGTTCATGTCAGCTGCCTAATATTCTTCAAATGACAAGATCGAGTCTTCATCCGGCAGTCCATTAGCTGGTGAAAAATAAGTGAGTGGACTCTCAGGTGTAGGGCTTTGTGTGCTCGTCGATGTCGACGTACCTGACGGCGCAGTATTGACGAAGGAGTCGGTAGTAGTGCTGCTCTCTACAGTCTTTCAGCTTTAAGATTTTATTAATTGTAATGTTTTTATTTGAAAGTCTAGTTTATCGTCAGTAGTTATTTCTTTTAAGTAAGGCAAAAGAGATGTCAAAAACAACTCATCAGGATCCTTTTGTGGTACAGCACGAGTTGAACCGTGTGTCAAAACTCTTATCGACTCTCTTTCACATGGGTTCTGAAGTATTCTTTCATTTTCTTTAGCAGTGGAAGGCTTAGCAGCAGTGTTAGGTGGCGGTGCACTGTCTTCACGATGCTTTTCCGCTTCATCATCATCAAGAATAGAGGCATCATTCATATTTCCGGAGGTCCTCAAATTAAAAGACACATTTTTGGAAAAACCCATATGCCACTTAGTACTGTGCAAATGTGTGTGATGTGATAAGTACATAGTAAGTCTGTATTAAGCAGGTAACTAACTACCTCATCCACTGGAAATACA
This sequence comes from Schistocerca americana, assembly GCF_021461395.2. Classification (NCBI taxonomy): domain Eukaryota; kingdom Metazoa; phylum Arthropoda; class Insecta; order Orthoptera; family Acrididae; genus Schistocerca; species Schistocerca americana. The sequence continues at coordinate 136,281,778 of NC_060122.1, read as the reverse complement.
TTTAAATGTTAGAAAATTGCAGAAGAAAATTTTTACTTACTGTCTATGGCTTCTTGCAGGAAAGACATCTGTCTACAGAAGACACATGATTTTTTTGTAGTCATTGTGCTGCCACTCCTTTTAATTTTTTAAATTCTTTCAGGCTGCGACTGTATTCATCATGCACATTTTTCCGCCGTTTTTGTACTTCTTTTCCTGTAGGAACGTTAAAAATAATTATTCTTACACTTGCTCATTGACGTTAATTAATTTCTATCAACCTGACATTGTGTTTTATACTCTACTTATTTATGACAGGTATCTTGGAATGGGATGCTCCATGAAGTCTCTGCACTATGGGTTTTTACTATGACGCTCAACTACTGCATCTGTAATTGAAGGTACATACAGAGAAGTATAGAACTGCTTACAACCAAAGTACATGCCAATGCCAACGAAAAAGGTCTTACAAGAAATAACTCTGACTTTTGAGAAAACTGTAGTGGCGTGGCAAGACAGCCAAGCCACTCGGAGGTAGCCGAAAGGCACGCGTTAAGCTCACGCAGATTGGCGTGAGGTCTGGAACAAGGTAAAGTAATTATCCTATAAAGAAAAGAACGTAGTTCTTGGAATACTTAACTTTAATCCGCAATTGGAGAACATCGCTCTTGTTTAGACATTATTACACTGAATATAAACTGGTAATGGCGCCTTGCTAGGTCGTAGCAAATGACGTAGCTGAAGGCTAAGCTAACTATCGTCTCGGCAAATGAGAGCGTATTTGTCAGTGTAGCATCGCTAGCAAAGTCGGCTGTACAACCGGGGCGAGTGCTATGAAGTCTCTTTAGACCTGCTGTGTGGTGGCGCTCAGTCTGCAGTCACTGACAGTGGTGACACGCGGGTCCGGCGTATACTAATGGACCGCGGCCGATTTAAAGGCTACCACCTAGCAAGTGTGGTGTCTGGCGGTGACACCACAAAAACTATAAATTTTCTTTACTGCATAGTTACCGTTGACGGTAAGCACATGCGGTTTGTGAAGCCCTGGAATAGTGAAAGTAATTTTTTTTTCATAAACAGTTTCATTCCGTAGTGCTTATGGCAGTTGCGGATAGTGACGATTGCTTCCGATACATTAATATAGGAGGATATGGACATGATGGTGATTCAAATATTTTAAAAATAACTAACTTCGGAAGAGCACTTTATAATGAAAGGTTACCTTTCCCAGATGCCAAACCTTTGGTTAATAAACAAAACAATGAAAATGTCCCTTTCGTATTTGTAGGTGACGAAGGTTTCGCTCTTGATAATCAGTTGATGCGGCCTTTTGCAAGAAAATCACTCACATTGTCGAGGAAAGTGTTTAATTATAGGTTGAGTAGATCAAGGCGTCTAGTAGGATGTTCGTTTGGCACACTTGCTAACAAGTGGCGAATTTTCCACAGGGTCATAGATGTTAATATTAACTTGGCTGAAGGTATTATAAAAACTTGTTGCGTGGTGCATAACTTTGTGTAAAAGGATGATGGCTGTCGGTTTGGAGATACTTTAACCTGTTCTCTGGAATCTGTGGACAACGTAGGACTAAGAGGTAGCAACCGTGGTTGTGACATCAGGGATACGTTTTGCGACTACTTCTCTTCAGTGGAAGGATCAGTTCCTTGGCGAAATGCATACATTGTCGGCAAAGATAACTAGACGTCTGCAGATGAGGATGTTATTGTTGGCATAAGCTGTACTTAGTTGTATTAATAGTTGATATATTTCATGTTCACATTGTCATGTTACACTGTTTGGTTTATGACTTAAATACATAATGCTACGAATACATTCACAAGGATACCGTACTTTCAAACAACTCTTTGTAGTTTCCCTTTTAACTTTTGAAATAACTCATTCCATAAAACCTTATGTTAGCGATTGTTTTCAACTGTATTCTCATAACTGATTTTATTTTTACCTTAGGTAATATGGATTAAGAAAAATTTGTACAGATTCAGAGTATTAACTTTCTGACTTTTTTAAAACATTGAAAATGGTCTGAAAATACCCCTAAAACATTATATTAAATCATGCAAAGTTTCAACACAATTAATTAAATTGTTTTGGCGCAACAGGTTTGTATGTATGTCAGATTATTAGAAGGAGAAGGAAAATAAAAATTAAACTACTTTTTTGGTAGTTGTCTAGGCGAAAGTCACCCCGATTGTCATGAAACTTAGCATGCACCTGTATACATGTGTGTACGTATATCATCTTACCTATTACATTTTGTGCGTCCACTTCTCAGCCCCAACAACATCTGCACACACCTTCTTCCATGCTTCTGTCTTCAGCAGACGATCTTCATAATCTTGCGATTTTATGTTGTTCACTGTCCAAATGATCCATTGGAACGATATTTACAGAGTTTTCGGACATCGCCACACGCAGACGAAACAGAACCGGGCGCAGTATCCCTGTGGCTGCTGCGCGACTGGCGATGATAACACTCTAGTGCGGCAGGGATGCCGACGATTATTGCCGCTCCAAAAATAGGCCGGGCCCATTCGACATCGAAAGTGCCGCGCGGAAACTTACGGAGGACAGTTACAGACCAGTGTGGCACCTTCAATTTTCAACATGGAGTTCCATTTCCAGACCGACAAAAATCATGGACCTTCAGTTGAGAAAATAGCTTAGTGTGGCATTAGCGTTAAAGGATTTGCTGTAAGTATCGCCCCGGAGACCTTCTTTCGGCCACCACTTTTATGCTTTCCCTCTACACAAAGTGGCCATAGCCATATTCGAAATGGCCACATTGCCACACTGACACCTTTACACAAAAGCTGTATACAGTATACTATCGTGGCCGAACTTTCAGTATCTATAGTAGAACTATAAAGTCAAGATATGACTCTTTCAACACAATTTTGTTGAAAAGACGTACGTGACATTCACTCTCAACAATAAAATCACGAAGTGACACCTTACATCTGGATAACTGAAATCTACAAAAATTGCTACAACTCCGAGAAGTGACACAGGAGACACGTTAGGCTTCGCAGGGTGATCGGGCTTCCAGGTAAAATACAGTAAGTGAAGGCATTTCCTGCGGGATGCCGTCACCCCACAGCTCCCGGGGCCCCGATAGCCACTTTGCTCGCCATGGCCACTTTGCTCAACTCTCCCGTGTATACCTAAGATGATTTTTGTATGAATGTATATGTCTGTGTGTCTCTTGTATATAAATGCAGTCTGATAACGACTTTTTTTTTGTTGCAGATTGGGTGTAGTGTCACCCAAAAGATAATACATTTGAAGAACTAATGGAGATAATAGGTACTTCAGGGGCTGGCGGATTCCACGAACAGGAACCTTAAACAGGCGCATTTCTTGATCGTAAGTATATATATATATATATATGTGTGTGTGTGTGTGTGTGTGTGTGTGTGTGTGTGTGGTGTCACCGCCAGACACCACACTTGCTAGGTGGTAGCCTTTAAATTGGCCGCGGTCCGTTAGTATACGTCGGACCCGCGTGTCGCCACTATCAGTGATTGCAGACCGAGCGCCGCCACACGGCAGGTCTAGAGAGACTTCCTAGCACTCGCCCCAGTTGTACAGCCGACTTTGCTAGCGATGGTTCACTGACAAATTACGCTCTCATTTGCCGAGACGATAGTTAGCATAGCCTTCAGCTACGTCATTTGCTACGACCTAGCAAGGCGCCATTATCATTTGCTATTTATCTGGTGATGCATGTACCGTCAGACCGATGTTCACCAATTATGGATTAAAGTTAAGTATTTCAGAAGCTACGTACTATTTTGCTACTATAAAGACCTTGTCCTGTTCCAGACCTCACGCCAGCCTGCGTGAGCTTAAGCGCGTGCATTTCGGCTTCCTCTCCTAGTGGCCTGGCTGTCTTGCCAAGTCACAACAATATATATATATATATATATATATATATGTGTGTGTGTGTGTGTGTGTGTGTGTGTGTGTGTGTGCGCGTGTGTGTGTGTGTGTGTGTGTGTGTGTGTGTGTGTGTGTGTGTTGGACAAGTATAATACTGTTTTGTTATATAACGAAATACGTTTTTTATTTGCAGAAATTTTCAACGAAGTTGCTGCAGTGGGAATGGATGAAATCCAGTCCAGCCCTATGGCTGTGCACAACCAGAGTATTGTACGTCCACTCTGCAACCTATTATGACACGATACCCAGTCCACCTACAGCAGCACATCAAGCTGAGTAACATACTGGGTGATCAAAAAGTCAGTATAAATTTGAAAACTGAATAAATCACGGAATAATGTAGATAGAGAGGTACAAATTGACACACATGCTTGGAATGACATGGGGTTTTATTAGAACCACAAAAATACAAAAGTTCAAAAGATGTCCGACGGATGGCGCTACATCTGATCAGAATAGCAATAATTAGCATAACAAAGTAAGCAAAGTAACAAAGCATGTCCGGATTTATGCTGAGGCACTGGCGTCAGATGTTGTCTTTAAGTACCCCTAGAGATGTCGGTCGATCACGATACACTTGCGACTTCAGGTAACCCCAAAGCCAATAATCGCACGAACTGAGGTCTGGGGACCTGGGAGGCCAAGCATGACGAAAGTGGCGGCTGAGCACACGATCGTCACCCAATGACGCGCGCAAGAGATCTTTCACGCGTCTAGCAGTACTTGGTTTTTTTTTTTTTTTTTGTTCTAATAAAACCCCATATCATTCCAAGCATGTGTGTCAATTTTTACTTCTCTATCTTCATTATTCCGTGGTTTATTTTCAAATTTATATTGACTTTTTGATCACCCGGTATATGTGTGTGCGCTTGATACTTATACGGCAAAATCTTTTGCGTTTTTTTTATAGAAATAGTTAGTGCTAATGAGGTCCCTAGTGTGGACTCAGAACTATAGACAGTCGAATACGTAAGTTGTATTAGTAATTCACATGACAGTGTTATACAACTACACATGCATATGATACGAAATTTTATTGTTTTCCTTGTAGCATGTGATGCTGTTACATAGGAGTGTAGTAGTATAGACGCTGCTAATATTTCCCAGCCACCAACAATGAGAAGACTGGTGAGATTTACCCATTCTTGGTTGTGAAAACTTTCTGTAGAGTGAATTCACAGGGACTGGCTCCTATTATTAACAAATGCTTACGTACATAGTGACTGATATTTCTTCAGCATTGATGATAGTAATATAATAATAATAATAATAGTTTATACTTGCAGGCATTGCTTGAGAGATTCTTTTCACTTCCTTCCAGTTGCTGTCGGTGGCTATGGGGGAACAGATTGATGCTGCAGTTGCTGAAACCCAGTTGAATGACTCATTCTTGATTCCATCCCAAGCTACGAATGCCTTCCGCTAGCGTGAATTCTTAGGGAATGACACCAAAGTCAAAGAGTGGTAGTAGTTTATATTTTCTGTTCTACAAAAGTAATAATAATAATTTTTACGTACTTGCACGCTTGCTTATGAAACGTTTTTCTTTCATGCACTCGATAGAAATATTGTGATGGGAGAAGGGAAAGACGACATTCTAGAAACTTTGCTAAGAGGTGGTACACCAGTTGATGACGAGTGAAGTTCTCGTATTTCAGCAATACAGACACTGATGGTTTCCTATGCGAGTACTAGAAACTATAATTCTTACTGACATCTGCATACTTCCACTGGTTTTTTTTTTTTCGGGGTGGTTGCACACGACATTTATGAATGCCATTTCGTTTTCTTCGTTTGCAGGAATATTGAAACTGTCTAGAGATGGGCTTGTGCCAACAACATAATGGTCGGACCCATCAGGGATGCATACATCATACCCGAAAACACTACACGGGAGAACATCAATGCTGTGTTCACTGCATATGGCCGCGCCAAGGATGAGTTCGCTACTATCATTCCAGCCTGGTCCATTTAGAATGCGTTCGCCACGCTATGAATCTTCTCAGCATCAACCATCTGCACGTAATCCTGGATGTAGCAGCAGACCCCTGGCCAATCGCGTTAATGAGCATCATCTAGATCTCGTGCCTATTTTCAATTACTAAGTGTTGCAGACACTTTTGACAGTCAACAGCTTGAGTTTCTTTCAAACATGAATACAGAAGAAAATCCAAGGATAGATGAGTCACTGAACTGAGATATTCCTATTGTAATGGGATACGACACGAAGAACGCTTGATGGAATTCTCTCTTGTTTCTTGGGTTTTACGCGAGATGGCAGTTTAATTCTTAGTTCATATGAAACAGCTTCGCGGACCAAAAATTCGCACCACGTGGGCTGCATGTTAACCTCACCTGCTGTATGAGAGATATCAAATGCTCTGGTGACTGTGGACCGTTATTTCGAACAGAGAGCTGCTTGCTGTTAACGTCTGCAGCACATCCCGGACACGCTCAGTACATTACGGGTCGCTGGTCACTCTATGCGACGGGTTTCTTCAGCTGCGAGAAATTCGCAACCTACTGTGTCTCTAATAAGTCCCACTGTGTTTACCATTCTTCTTCTTTCTGCTTTCAAACACTGACCGTATACCTTCGACCAATAATAAAAACGTGCTGCCCTACTCACCACTACCGAATTTCGCTCTTTCCACTGTGGTTCTTTTGATTGTACTGACTACCTACCAGTCTGGTGTAGAGGCAAATTGCTAAGCGCCTCCTACATAAAGGAGCCGCTGTTCATGAAGTAACCGTCAGCTGTGCAAACAATTGTCTACAGAGATAGTACGCTAGTAAAACATACTCCTATTTTCAAATGCCTGTGTCTACGACTTACATTCCTGTATCTGGGGGTCACAAGAAAAACCTCAAAAACAAGTGCTGGCACATTCACTGCACCTGAGACTGCAGTCTACATTCGATTACTTTTGTAAGTAGGCTGTTTAGGTTTTTATATTGATAACGCCACGTAGTGCTCTGTATGAAAATCACTGGCTGTGCTGTGTGCAGTCCGTGACTGGTTGGCATTGTTGTAATATTCGCTACTGTAGTGTTGGGCAGTTGGCTGTTAACAGCGTGTAGCGTTGCGCAATTGGAGGTAAGCCGCCAGCAGTGGTGGATGTGGGGAGAGAGATGGCGGAATTTTGAGAGCGGACGATCTGGACGTGTGTCGAGCAGAAAGAGTAAATTTGTAATATTGGATATCATGGACTGATATATATATTATGACTTTTGAACACTATAAGGTAAATACATTGTTTATTTTCTATCAAAATCTTTCATTTGCTAACTGTGCCTATCAGTAGTTAGTGCCTTCAGTAGTTCGAGTAACGAAGATTTTTGTGAGGTAAGTGATTTGTGAAAGGTATAGGTTAATGTTAGTCAGGGCCATTCTTTTGTAGGGATTATTGAAAGTCAGATTGCGTTGAGCTAAAAATATTGTATGTCAGTTTAGTGTTGATCAGAATAGGTAAAGAGCGAAATGTCTGAGTACGTTCAGTTCTGCTCAGCTGTTTGAAAATCAAATAATGTAAGAGGTTTATCAGCACAGTAATACATTAATTTTTCTGAGGGGACATTTCACTTTGAAAGTGTCGAAGGTTTCTCATTGCATCCGCCAAAGAGACATTATGTGCCTGACACAGTGGTATTTCCCTGCGTTTCAACTTAGTGCTTTTTCTGCGTAGAGAGCTAGGTAGTGGCGATTGGAAACCATGTCCGGACATCCACGTCTAGTTAAAGGTTTACTCCTAACCATTCCTCTTTACCCCTCCCCCCCCCCCCCCCCGTCCCTGCCTCGAGAAGCATTGTGCTTTGTCTCCAATGGTGTCGTTGACACTTTCAACTCTAATCTTCCTTCGTTCACTCGTACGATGTAGAAAATAATAATTCTCCATAAAGTTTTCACACTTTTGGCTTGTGGAGAAATCTCGACGTTCATTTACCGCGGTTGTTCTCCTTTCCCTACATCCACTTTGTTCTTTTAACGTTTGTGCAATAATGTGACCCACCCATTACTCACACGGTCGCGTTTAGCGCGTTAGCTCCGCGGAGGCAAGCTGGCGAAACACGGCGGCGGCCAGGGCGCTGTAAACCGAGCAGAGGTCCGCTTCGACGTCACGGCTAAATTGCCCGTGGACCGGCCGGCAGTAACAGAGCGAAACAGCGGGCCGCGGACGCTATTACGTCAGGCTGCAACTCAGGGCGCATAAAACGTTACGGCGAGCTGCTTAACGCCGCATGTGCATGACATAATGCCCCTGTAGAACCGGGCAAACGAAATGATGGGCCGATGTATTTAAATTACACAGTCAGTTAACTACCGCCAACATGATCGATCGATAGCGTGTTCGTTTGTCGTTTTCAACCTCTGTGTTAATTTTTTGTGTTGTATACCATTGTGCAATGTCGGTCATTCAGACCACTACATTCTGCATCATCATTTCTGTCTCAGTAAACCAGACGTAATAGAAATAGAATTACAGCTGGCTTAGTTTAATATTACTAAACAAAGGTATGATTACTGATGAAAGTAAAAGTGTTTTTTATTGTTTTATACCACATTTTCTAATTGCTTACTTCAAGACAGTGCTTCTGAAATACTGCACACTGGTTTCGCACTTTGCTTCATTTTGTTAAGTATTGGCGTATTACATCTACATCCATACTCCGCAAGCCACCTGACGGTGTGTGGCGGAGGCTTCCTTGAATACCTATCGGTTTCCCTTGTATTCCAGTCCCGTATTGTTCCTGGAAAGAAAGATTGTCGGTATGCCTCTGTGTGGGCTCTAATCTCTCTGATTTTATCCCCATTGTCTCTTCACGAGATATACGTAGGAGGGAGCAATATACTGCTTGACTCCTCGGTGAAGGTATGTTCTCGAAACTTCAACAACGCTTTCGCGATTACTAAATGATCCTGAAACGAAACGCGCTGCTCTCCGTTGGATCTTCTCTCTCTCTCTCTTCTATCAACCCTCTCTGGTATGGATCCCACACCAGTGAGCAGTATTCATCAATTACATGATGAAAATCAAAAATGGTAAGGCACTGCCCTTTAAAATAATAAAACTCTATGCTTTAGGAAGACATTTAGTATTATTAAATTTCTGTTGCGTAAAAAATACGGGCAACAGACCTTCCAGTACCTTTACAAGCTGATTCCAATACGCCTAAAATAATAAACGAGAATAATTAATTGGTTGAAAGTCATGATGTGTTTCCTGCTGGCGATTCTACAGCCACAGAATACAGAAAGACATTAAATAGAAAAAGGAAACTATTTCCAAATAACATTACAATACTCTTGAAGGCAAACCATGTATAAAATGGTAATTAGATTTGAAAGTTTTATGAGCACTCTGTCTTTAAAAAACCTGGCGAACTTCGCCATGACATGAATGTGTAACGGTAAGCATGTAAGGAAGAGAAGGCCGTCACATGAAGAGTGGAAATGTCATCGTTGTAAGTGCCTTTATTCATAAATACGACGGCTATTTGGAAAGCAAAGTCCGATCGGTCGCGAAATGGAAACGGCATTGAAAAGCAAAGATGTGTTATTCGCAGCAGTTTGCTACAGCTTTCAGCTACTTCTCTACATACCCCCCCCCCCCCCCCCCCTTCGACTTTGACACTTATCGTAGCGTTGTACGAACTTTCCAATACCCTCGTCATAGAAGGCACTGGCCTGTGCTTCCCACCTCTTTTCTATGTTAGTCTGCGGCTTTTCGTCTCTGTCAAAATGTCGTCTTCATAGCCAGCGGATCATGTGAACAGAGATGAACATCAGCGTTTGCCTAGTCAGAACTGTATGGTGAGTGATCAAACATTTCCCATTGAAAACGCTGCAGGGGCTCTTTATTGCACCCGCAGTGAGTGGATGAGAATTGTGACAAAGAAAGAAATGCATGACAGATATGTTATGAGGGGTTGCATGGAATCAGGAGAAACGTCACAGCAGACACCCTTACTTCGCGGGAGACACTATTGTCCAAGGCACTTTTACATTTTCAATGTGTGCTCAGAACTGAACGAGCGACGTCATGCGATCGACACGCATGCTAGAGACACTGCCCAATACATGCTCGTATATGCAAAGCTTCACCAGATTGCCACTGTCGTTCCCATTTCACGACCTATCGGACATTACTTTCCGGACATCGTTTTTCTGCCAAGCAGAGCTTCCCTCTGAAGTTCCCTCTGACGTTCCGCAAAGCTCACACAAGACTGTTAAATCACCTAAGACTCTGAGCCCAGGACATGTATTTTGCTGTGGTATCAGAATACCTTCTCAGTGTTGTAGATACAAATAAGGTACCTATCACAAGACATACATTGTTTCTTGATTCTTCCCACAAATGTGATGTGTGACAGAACTTTTGACTTTTTCATTCTTCCTGTATTGTCAACTCAGAGAAATACATCGTTGCATATTTAGAAAATTTCCCAATAGAGATACAACTAAGGACTACAACTGCAGTATAAGCTGTCTATATTGATGACAATTGAAAATGAATTCTGAATCAGTGAAATTGGTGGTTGCCTAATAATTCTTCTTTAGACACATGTTGAAGAACAACTTAATATAAAAATTTCATCCTCGAAGCTTTCTGACCTATACAAGATAAAGACGTCTTTTCCTAAGTTAGCAATATCTCTATAATCGCTGTGATATTGTGTTTAGGAATTAACATGTCGGGTGTAACATTATTCTTGCATTATCAGCAGCAAATCCACTGTGAATATGGCAGGAGTATATAAAATTTATTAGAAGCTTTTGAGCTCTAAATACGATAAGGAATGAAATACCAAACTTACCCTTGAGACTTGGTAAAACGTAATTTACAGACACAGAAACAGACAGAGAAATGGAGATGCTAAATAGTTCATCACTACAATGACGATGCGTATGGTTCTACAATTGGTTGATATGTTTAAGATGAGGGTTCCTAGTAAGCGAAGGTAAGGGCGTGACGGGATGAAGGCATCTACACGTGTACTCCACAAATACACTTTATGCTGCTTCCACTACTACTATCTTACTGCCTTCCTTGTTCCACTTTCGAGTGCTGCGTGGGAAGAATGACGGTGGATAAAATTTTGTATAAACTCTCTCTCATCGCGTTCACTTCTCAGACTTTCAACAGTAAACATCTCTGTGATGCACAAAGCCTCTCTTGTACTGTCTCCCATTGTAGTTCATTACACAATAGTATTGCGAAACAGCAGGTCCTGGTACATTTTTATACCAAATCCATATGCTAAATAATTAAACTGTGACAACTGATTGATTTATGCCTTTCACCTGTTGTTATGCTAATTGTTTTATGGCCTAATGGGGATAATCCGTCCATCAGAAAAACGCCTCACCCCTCTGGGAAATCCGTAGCCCCTCCTGCTCTTCTATGGCAATATGAGCACATTTTTGACCTCAAATTAATTGAGTAATTAATTAAATTGATCAACTAATTACCCTTACGCACTCTGAGAAATTCGCAGGCCATCGCAGGGTCATTCTTTCCCCTCCTTCCCCACCTCCCGCTCCCCCTTCCTTAACCCCATTAGCAAAAAATTCAAACATCGGAGGAATATTTAAAAATCGGCGAGAAATTCAACATTTACTGGTAAACTCGAATTTTGAAGGTAAATTGAAACGCTAATTATATTTTATTACAGAGGGAATAACAATGAATAATAATAATAATACATACATTACTTATAAAAATTCAATTTCCGTCTCGCTGGTGTGGAAGGATGTAGGGTACTCTCCCTGTTTCATCATCTCTGGAACACTGACGCAGTCTAAAGATGACATCACAGTCTAAGACTGTCAACCCACAATACTGGTGTAGTCTAACTTCCCTCCTATTGGCGGTGAGCCGTGGCGCCATTAAGTTAGTGGACTGTTCTGTCTGTCGCCACTAGCTCGAGGGTAGTATCGACTATCCCACTTGCGGCCCCGTTGCCAATATCCATGAGGAAGAGTTGGTATCTGTGGGTTGTGTCCTCAGAAGCACTTTGCTTGCCGATATGTATACGGGTTCGCTGGCCCGAAGAGGAGGCACCAAGTTTGGGGATTGGCGGTAGCGTCGCGACAAGGGGCGGTCACGAGGTCCTAGCGGGCGAAGCCACGAGCTACGCAAGGAGGGCCTGCGCAGAGTAAGGGAACCGGAGTACTTCACCGGGATCAGCGTCGACTACAAGCAGCAGGCCGACATCCCGTCTGTTGGTTGGCAACATTTGTGTCGGACGACCGCTCGTGGCCTGACTGCCCCCTTCTACCTGCCTGTCATCGGCACCCCTCAGTAACCGCCGCGACGCACCGTGGATCCCTTGTCGATAAAGGAAGGGGAGTGACATTCTGTAATCCTCGTGGTGGTTGGTGTCATTGTCGCCCGACCTTCTAATTGTTTTCTGGTTTGTACCCGACCCTCAGAGTTTTACCCGGTAGGCTTTTTGGTCGTAAATATAGACTATAGTATTGTACTAGACACTAGTTGTCGTTTGAAAATTTGTTCTGATATTATATTGCCCTTTCTTTCTAGTTTATACCCGATCATTAATGCTTTAATGAATCAGCTCCTGGTCGCAAATACAGTCGGAACAATTCTACCAAGGCACAGGTTGCCGTTAAACAAACAGGAGTCTTGTGGTTAGATTTAGGTGTTAACCGGTTCAATTCCTTGATTGTATTTGTGTTTGAGATAATCTGAACTACCTCTTGAACTAAGCTGTGCGTTCCGTTCTTTGAAAGAGCGGGTTACTATTTGTGTATTTTTAACTGGATCTTGTCGTTCCGTGTGTTGCAGAATGGCATTTAATAAGAGAAACGGTGTCCAGTCCGGTAGTAAACACCGCTGTTTCACCCGATAACGGGCGGGCTGCCTCGTAATTATTGTCATGTTCTTCTTGTTTTATCTTATAAAAGCCTGTTCATTTCACAAACTTGTTAATTTGTAAAGAAAACAAATTTATGATTATATATTGTTAAATATACAGGCTGTGTGAAAAGAAAGTTACACTGGTGGGTCCCCCCTTCCAGGTTTTCCTTAATACCAGTAAATACCACGTATCAGGCGGGAAATTCCAGAAATTGGAATGGGAAAACTCAGAAGGCTTCCTCTAGTTGTGAAGTGTAGGGGAAGAATAGTTGCTACAGACCTAGCAATAAGGAGTAGGTCTACCCAATCTCGTAAATAACTGGTGGATGTAGCGAGGTTATTTTCGCTGTTAGTCTAGTCAATAGCTCTTTGTGGGAAGGATGGATACTAATAATAGGAGAGCAAACTGTCACTGAAAGTGACAATCTAAATGTGGATAGCTGCTGGGAAGGACATAAGGATAGCTAGTAATATTAGTGCAGCAACTACTGTCCCAGTACAGCAATTTTTGGTTGTTAATTCATCACCCTCGCCTCATGTAGGTGGTGGGGGATGGTGCGGGATGGGCTGGCAGTAGTACAAATAACTCGCTCGTCAGCCAGTATAGCCAAGCACATATCCTGTGAACTTCAAATACTTTAAAATGTGATTGAATGGGAGAAATATAAATAATATAATGACGTCTTCATTAATTGTTTAAAAACAATGATAAAAATATAAACTGAAAATACAGTTTATAACACTTGAGAAACACTTGAACACTATACACTTGAAAAAAACACTGAACACTGCAGGAGATACATTGACCATTAAAAATGGCACCACGCAGTTTCACCATAACTGGTAAAGGACCTGCCCTGGGGAGGAGGTGGGTATGGAAGAGATGGGGGATAGTGGTGATAAGGACAGTGAACTGGGAAGAGGTGGCGACAAGACTGAGGTGGCTGTGAGGGACAAGTAGAGAGGGCAACTGGTATTGGGAGTTGTGGAGTGAAAACAGGGTGGGGGGCAGCAGGGAAAAGGGAAAGGACGAGATGTGGTAGCGGAAGAGGAGTAGAAGAGAGCCCTGTGGGGAGGGGGTGGGGTTGGATAGGGTAGGATGGATTTAAAGTTGGCAAGATGGGTATATCTCGGGCGCAGTTCAATGCCTGGGAGAGGGAGACAGCTGAAATTTCTTTGCGAAGGGTGTGGAGGGATTGCAGGTGATGGGTTGGTGGGTTGTGTACATAGAGGTGCAGCAGCACGCTGGGATTGGAAAGGAGAGGGGATATAATAGGATTGTTGGAGAGAAGTTTACAGATGATATAGGTTATTTGGAGGTGTTCAATTTGAGTGAGGAGATGTCAGAATTTTATGAGTTTGTAAAGGATCCCAGGAGATGTGGAATGTGACATAGGGAGCATCTGGAAGGACTTACAGAATTTAGGAGGGGTGGTGATCCAAGCAACATTTGCATAGCAAAGGATGGGGTGGATCATGGATTTGTATATGTGAAGGATAATAGAGGGCTTTAGGCCCCATGTTCGGCTGTTAGTAGTTTTAGTCGTTTTAGTTGGTTGTGGGCTTTGTGACAGATGGTTATTAGGTGCGCTCTCCACGTTAATTGTCAGTCAAAGGCTATTCCAAGGTATTTTAGTGTGTTAGCTGGATGGGACGGTCGTGAATGGTGAGGTAGAAGTCATGGAAACGCAAGTTGCAGGTAGTGTGTCCTATAATTTGTTGTTGCCTGGGTCAAAGGGATTAATCATAAGGAATCAATAGTTAAAGCAGGATGTAAACTAATTGAGGTGAATTGGGAGGGATCTTCAGGATTTATGGAGCATAAGACAGAAGCTAAGGAAAACAGTGTTGGCAGCATACTGAAGGAGGTGGATGAGAGGAGATGGTTTGCGCATATTGGCAGTTTATAAGATATAAAGGACAGGGGAGAAAACGGAACCTGAGGGCACTTACACAGTGGGATGGAAGGTATGGGGATTGGTTTCATTATCAATGCCATACAATGGGTGAATGGAGAGGAAGGATGCAATATGGTGGACATAATTGATTAGAAGTGAGTAATTGTATTTTGAAAAGGAGACTGGAATACCATATGTGGTCAAACGAGACAAAGATGGTGGACTTACAGTTGTTGGGACAGGAGATTGGTGAGATTCAGGAGTTGATCATCAGCAGAGAAGGAGGCACAGAAGGGACACTGGCTGACAGAAAGCACATGGTAGTGATGTGTCGGGAGATAATGGATTCAAAGACCTTGCTAAACACAGGTGAGGCATATGGTGCAGGGCGAGGAAGTATCAGTGCAGATGAGGTTCTCGTTTGAGAAAAAGTAGGATTTTGCAGGCTTTCCACAGGTCAGTATAGTAGCATATGGAGAGGATAGCACTGTACAAGGTTGCAAGGGCTATGAAGAAGGAGATAGGACATTCTTTGTGGTGGTGATACAGTCATAACCAGGGGGATGTGTTGTGTTTTCTCTGAAGCACTTGTTTTATGTCCTGTGCTGTGGTTGGGGCATTTAATTGTGTTTCAGGTATGTTGTTCAAGTACTGGAATCTGGGAGCCAGTGGTATCTGTGTGTTCATGGATAACAGAGAATTGGGAGTAATCAAAGTGAAGGTCATTAGGAATGGAGAAGATGTTGGAGAGATAAGATGCGAAGTGTATCGATTTGTTCAGGCTGTCAAACAAGGGAAGGTTGTTGTGAAGGATCATATTGTAAGGGATATGACTGGTGCTGGTAAGCCGGTGGAATACTTTCCAGTACTTTGAAGAGCTAAATGTGAGGGTAGCATTGCGTTTGATAATTATCTGGGACTGGTCCCAGTGTTTTATGGCAATAAGTAGATTTCTAATGAGTCGTATTTGCCAGCGGCATGTGAGTGTACATCAGTCACGAGTGAGGACAAAGGAGCAATATATGAAATGGGATTCACCTAGAAGGAAAATGGCTCATGGTGGAAGAGTGAGGTGACGAGTATATATGGCTTTAGTAGGAATATGAGCAGAAATAACATCTGACAAGGTATGTCGTTGGAAGGCTGTGGCATGGGAGATGTCATTAGTTTGCTGGAAGGTTATGGGGTGGCTTCCAATCTAGGTATTTATGAACCCCCAGTAGGCATTCCAGTTGACAAAGAAATAGTTGTGGACAACTTTTAGATGCAGATTGGGATGGGGTGCATGGGGAGAGAGAGGGTGTAGGATATGGTGAGGAGGGCAGATGGAGGGCAGATAGGTGGTCGCTTCCAGTTGGAAGAAGGACTTGTGCAGTGAGGCGTCCAAGGAGGATGGGAGATAAAATCTTCTGTGATGTTATGCCATGTCATATTTCCTTCTAAAATAATTGATGTTTCGACCGCTCTGTTGGGATCATCTGAAGAATGTTTTGGTGTCCAGTATTGCTAGGTTGGGAGTTGCTAGGAAGACATTATGGGTGGTACTGTTTTGGGGACTGGTTTGGTGTGGGATGGGGACAATGTTATTAGCGCCATGGCCAGAGTTCTGCAGGGGACATACTATGGATGTTGAGGTCAGTGGCAATAATATATATCTAACACGTGTGTTTGATGTGGTGAGGAAATCATAGGGGATGCGATTGTTAGGTCACATGTAGATGATAGCACAGGTAACAGTGTTTTATAAAAGAGGTTAAGGATAATGTGTTTGGTGGGATTGTTGAGTAAGGGTTGTTGCTGAATGAGGATCTTCCTGTGATGACCAGCTGCTATTCTACCTCTGGCCAAGGGGAAAGGATTATCACTGTGGTGGAGGATGTAGGCCTAGGGAGAGGTACAGATTGTGTGGTGTGGTTGTAGGAACATTTCATTAAGGATGAAGGTATTGTGTTGGGCAAGGTATTCACAAAGATGGGCTTGTTGGGGGATAGGGAGTGATCGTTGTTGTATAGGATGTGGTTATCTGTCGCACCATGGGAGGGACTAGGTGTCAGGTTTGCAGGGATTAGGGGTGAAGGGATTTATATGAGGGTGCCAAGACAGTTGAAGACAAAGTGGACCTGTTTGCAGGAGTATACAGCTTGGGAATATTGAGCAGGGTGGACCTGACTGCGGGAGTATGTGGCTTGCGAATACTGAGCAGGCAGCAAGAGATATCTGCTGAAGGGTGTGGGGTCATTGGAAAATTGGAAAGTGTGGATGTTGTGAAGGACGATGGTAAGGAAATGGATGATGTCCTCAGCTGTGGGGACTGGGCACAGGGAGTTGTTAGGATGTATGGGATGGTCAACAGGGGAGATACATAAAGTAAATTGGGGTTTGTTGGATAGGTATTTGGACTGGCACATGGTGTAGTAAATAGGGTGAACCTTATTGGGGGTGTTGCAGATGTGGAGGGAAGCATGTGGGAGCCTAGGTTGTGGCTTTGATTCCAGAAGTGAGATTGCTTACAGTGGGGGCAGGTGGGAGGATTCTTGGCATCAACAGTAAAGTGGTAATTATGTAGAAGGTATTTCTGCCATCAGTAGGACAGGGGAGAATTTGGGCTCAACCTTGTGATGTCATTTGTACATGAGAGATCCCTCTATGAGAGAGTGATTAATGGTTGGATCATGCTCTGTGGAACCAGAGTCATTGTAGATAAGGCTGTCAGTGGGGATCTCTATGGAAGGATGGTAAATGAGTTCTGCGACCATCACCCCTGTCATGATCTCAGAGCCGAGCTTCTTGAAGACAGCAGTGAGGGTGGGGAACAGTGAGGTGACTGAGATTGTTCGGATTGGGGGTTTGGTGTTTGAGCTGTGGGTCGTAAGGACACACCGATATCACAATAGTAATCTATTGTAGTTGCCACACACTTTATTCAATCATAAAGCATTATCAAATCATAATCACAATAGTAAAGGCAATTGCCTTATAAAACTGGATCACTTGGATAAATGACGAACAAATTTCTTTAACTAGAACAAGACCGATAAAAACTTGAAAATTGAGTATAACTAGTTAAACTAACTTAAACAAACTTCATTACTTAGATGGAACCCATAGCACGACGATTCCTATCAGAACTACAATTACTTCCAATCAGCTAAGTAATACATTAAGTGACAGAACACAGATCTTGTAAGACTTGAATAGCCAACTTTCCTAAATAAAACACTATTCCTAAAAGCTTTATTGCAATAAAATCACTTCCACAACTAAGGAGGTGCCTTAATTTGACCAAACAAATTTTCAAGTTTCCTAACTCAGTATATTAATCAACAATGTCGTTAAAATCATTACTACTAGAACATGATCATATGACATTAGTCCCTAAAATGAGGCCGCTTTAATACTGCGTGTGAATTAGTGATAGACGGGAGCACACCAAAGGGTTTTAAACAATACTAGAGATCCACGAGACAGAAAATGAAATAGAAATGTACTCAACTTTGCACTGCAATTGAACTTCAGACACCATAACTCTTCACCGGAAGGACAGGATCACAAGACAGTAACAACATAAGCCGAGATGTAAAAGGGGGGGGGGGAGGGGGGGCAGGGCCTTAAATATCACTCTGCACCGTGGTACTCTGCGCCCAGTTTCCTCGCGTCGACCACTGCCAATTATCTGCAACATAAAACACATCAGCGGCGGACAATATTCTGAGGCATGAGATACACAATGATATCTAGAGAACAGGTGATTGATACTTTCATTGAAATCAGTCTCCGTGAGTTACTTGGCCAGTCACGGCCCTTAAAATTTGGTTAACCAATTGGCAAAAGGACCACTAAAACAATGTCCTAAAGTTAAAAATGACAAGAATTATCTCCGCACAGATTTAAACACCAAACTACAATAATAAACTACAAAGTAGAATGGAAGAAATATCTCGGCACGGCTTGGAACGCCAGACACCGACGTACGCACTACTCTTTGCACTTCTAACCACATATTTAGCCATTCTTCATGTCGGTTTGTTGGACGTAGCCACACTTCCTTAACTGCCGACAAGTATCAAGTCACGACACCGAGTTGCGTGATAACAACTAGAACAGTTCCAAATAGTTTTTAGTATACTGGCATGTCCAGTTAAGATACACGCAACCCACCGAAACAACTCGACATTTCCAATTCATTCGGCCTGTGTGGCTTGTAACAGGCTCGAAGGAACTTGTCCTTCCAGTCTCTAGGAAAACCAAATCACCATGGGCAATGGATCGGCGTTGCGCGATTCAACGCGCCGTAGCGGCTGGCCATATTCCTTCGTCGTGCCGACTCGGCCTCTCCGCGTGCTGCCTACGTACACAGTCCCACGTCAGTGCACCTCATACCGCCGATACCCACACAAGATACTCAGCAGAACGCACGCGCTACCGCTAAATGCCCGCCGCCAAAGATACACTCCTGGGAATTGAAATAAGAACACCGTGAATTCATTGTCCCAGGAAGGGGAAACTTTATTGACACATTCCTGGGGTCAGATACATCACATGATCACACTGACAGAACCACAGGCACATAGACAGGCAACAGAGCATGCACAATGTCGGCACTAGTACAGTGTATATCCACCTTTCGCAGCAATGCAGGCTGCTATTCTCCCATGGAGACGATCGTAGAGATGCTGGATGTAGTCCTGTGGAACGGCTTGCCATGCCATTTCCACCTGGCGCCTCAGTTGGACCAGCGTTCGTGCTGGACGTGCAGACCGCGTGAGACGACGCTTCATCCAGTCCCAAACATGCTCAATGGGGGACAGATCCGGAGATCTTGCTGGCCAGGGTAGTTGACTTACACCTTCTAGAGCACGTTGGGTGGCACGGGATACATGCGGACGTGCATTGTCCTGTTGGAACAGCAAGTTCCCTTGCCGGTCTAGGAATGGTAGAACGATCGGTTCGATGACGGTTTGGATGTACCGTGCACTATTCAGTGTCCCCTCGACGATCACCAGTGGTGTACGGCCAGTGTAGGAGATCGCTCCCCACACCATGATGCCGGGTGTTGGCCCTGTGTGCCTCGGTCGTATGCAGTCCTGATTGTGGCGCTCACCTGCACGGCGCCAAACACGCATACGACCATCATTGGCACCAAGGCAGAAGCGACTCTCATCGCTGAAGACGACACGTCTCCATTCGTCCCTCCATTCACGCCTGTCGCGACACCACTGGAGGCGGGCTGCACGATGTTGGGGCGTGAGCGGAAGACGGCCTAACGGTGTGCGGGACCGTAACCCAGCTTCATGGAGACGGTTGCGAATGGTCCTCGCCGATACCCCAGGAGCAACAGTGTCCTTAATTTGCTGGGAAGTGGCGGTGCAGTCCACTACGGCACTGCGTAGGATCCTACGGTCTTGGCGTGCATCCGTGCGTCGCTGCGGTCCGGTCCCAGGTCGACGGGCACGTGCACATTCCGCCGACCACTGGCAACAACATCGATGTACTGTGGAGACCTCACGCCCCACGTGTTGAGCAATTCGGCGGTACGTCCACCCGGCCTCCCGCATGCCCACTATACGCCCTCGCTCAAAGTCCGTCAACTGCACATACGGTTCTCGTCCACGCTGTCGCGGCATGCTACCAGTGTTAAAGACTGCGATGGAGCTCCGTATGCCACGGCAAACTGGCTGACACTGACGGCGGCGGTGCACAAATGCTGCGCAGCTAGCGCCATTCGACGGCCAACACCGCGGTTCCTGGTGTGTCCGCTGTGCCGTGCGTGTGATCATTGCTTGTACAGCCCTCTCGCAGTGTCCGGAGCGAGTATGGTGGGTCTGACACACCGGTGTCAATGTGTTCTTTTTTCCATTTCCAGGAGTGTATAAAGAAGAGCAATCAACATCGAAGTCGATTCAAAGATGAAAATGAGAATCGATGGCAACTGGCGCCAGAAACGCGCCAGCTCAGTGCTGAATGGACTGACAGTGGCATGAGGAGCAAATGTAACATGGTGGAGTTTGAGAAGAAGGTCTGTACGGAAGTTTGGATTAGTGGATTTGATGAGGACCGAGTATTTGCAGGGGATGATTTGGGTAATAGGAATGTGGTGGATACACTTTCTGATTTCGAAGGTGAGGAATTTTGCATTGAGGAAAGGGACGTCACAGTGGGATACGAGGAAAGTGTGCACAGCCAGGGAAGAGGCTGCAGTGGAGGGAGCAGCTCCCATGTCATCAGTGGGGTCTGGGTTGGTCTGATATTGTTTTGGTCATAGTGCTGGTTGTGATGTTTATGTTGAGTTTCTTCTGGGGTGTTTTTGGTGGCAATTCGATGGGGTGGGGTTGAGGAATTGGAGAGGGTGAAATATGGTGCTGGACAGGTCCTTCCAATGGACTGGAGCCAGTGTGACTGCTGGTGGATGGTGTTGTGCTGTCTAGTGTGGCAACTATGGAATGAGGAGATGTAACTCGTGCAGGTGGTGCAGGGGCAGCAGTGAATGTGGGGAGTGTTGGGGATGGAGGATAGGTAAATGAAAAAATGGAAGGTAGGGAAAGTGTTGCGGCGAGGGGAGGTGACTGGGGAAGGGGAAGAAATTGCGGAGAGAGTGGGTTGGCATATGGTGGTGGGCCAGAGGAAGCACACCATGTAGTGATGGTTGAAGCAGAGGGAGATGTGGTGTGAATAATGGAGGTGGCTGGAGTGTAAATTCTGGGTCAAAGAAAGCAGGGGGCAGTAGGTCAATGATGGTTACTAGCGAAAGAGCGTCGCCCAGTTGGTGGGGGATGGCGGCAGTGGCGTCCAGTGTGATGTGATGGCAGCACGTGAGGATGACGGCGGCAGCGTCAGTGGCAGCAGTGAAGACGAAGAAGGAGGCAGTGGCGGCGAGTAGACTGTGGTGATAGCGGCGATAAAGACGAATAGGAGGGCAGAAAAAGATGCGAGAACGTGGCAGCAGCAGTGGCGATGCAGTGACGGTTGTACAGCAAGGCAGAGGGGGCGACAAGAAATCGATGGTAAGCAAAGAGATAATAATGAACACTCAGAGAAGAAAGTCTGGACGACACAGACAAAACTATAACGGCAACAGAGAGATGAAGAGCATAGGAAGCGGCTCCTACCATGAGTAGCAACAAACGAACTAGTAGTAGAGACTGGTAGTTGTTTGCAGACAGATGCATGTGCGGCTATAAATGATGGTGGGGGTAAGTTCGTATGGGACCAAACAGCTGAGGTCATCGGTCTCTAGGCTTACACACTACTCAATCAAACTTAAACAAACATATGTTAAAGACAACATGCCCGGGGGAAGATGGGGAAAGCCACACGAACTGTGGCAATGCGGCCTACACCGCGCGGCTACCCCGCGGGGCGGCAGCTATAAATCCCTGCCCCTACATACAGGACTCCTGTAGCAACAGCACTGCAGAATGAAACACACTTTTACCTATTTACAAGTCGCAAGTCACATCCTAGCCAACAGAAACATGGGAAAATCTATCTATTCTATTCCATTCTATCGCTAGAGCCTTGTCCCCCAGTTACGCAGGGTCAGCCATCGTTAATAGGATTTGGCATGTTAATGGTTAAGGGGTGGCCGGATGCCCTTCCTGCCGTCACCCCGTACCCCCCAGGATGGAATTAGTGTACCCCAGCTGTCAGCGTCGAGTGTAATCCATGGAATAGTGCGAATGTGTTCAGATGTCTGCGAGCCGTTTAACTGAGGCAGAACGTGGGGACCAGCCCGGTATTCACCTAGCGGGATATGGAAAACCGCCTAAAACCACATCCAGGCTGGCAGGCACATCGGCCCTCGTCGTTAATCCGACGGGCGGATTCGATCCGGGACCGGCGCGCCTACCCGAGTCCAGGAAGCAGAACGTTAGCACTCTCAGCTACCCTTGCGGGTTCAGAAACATGGGAAAATACAGCGCACAATATTTTTTGTGACTGTACTGCTCATTATCCTGCTTGAAAACGAAATCTCAATACGAAAAAACTGACCAGTCACCTCCAGTCTATGCAGCTCCGAGTGTATTGTGTACCTGAAGATCGGCCATCCAGAACCTTTCTTTGTAACTGCCGGTCTTGACAGGCTTAAGCCGTGGCTTCCAGCCGCCAGCCTCTCGTGACTACTCCTGCCGCTTGCTGTGGCACACTGCGAGCCAAGCAGGGCGCCTTGGATGTTTGGTTCTAACTGCAAATTCCACCGCCATGTAGACTCCCCAGTTTAAAACACCCACTTTATCCAGTCTAAAACGGGAATGCTGTTCGGCCCATTAATTTCGAATTCTTCATGCAAAATGTAGATTCCTCCCTTTTATAAGAGTTATTTCTGAAGACTGAAGATATCAGATAATGCAAGAGTTTTCACATAGTTAAAATCTCATTGTTCTGAAAATCCGGTGCGACTGTATAGCATAGGCTGTATTTCCACGATGTATTCTCTCATCAGGTAGAAAAATCTGTTCTTATCAGCTTAATATCTGCCACACCCTGCATCAAAAACCTAGAACATTAGACACATTTTTGGTTCGTCACAGGATGCCTCTTCACTTTCGAACTCTCAAGCTAGTCAAATGTCTCGTCACCGGCAGAGACTCTTAAGGTTACTAAACATAGAACAGAGAAGTTGTGAATATGACATTAATACTACGTATCTGTTTATAAATTCGGTAATATAGCTGAGTTTAGTATGATGGAATCTCTCCCTGTGTAGGTGTGAGACTGAAATCCCATTAAAAGGTCTAGTCACAACGTAAACAAGCCTGATTAGTACTCCAACTCACGAATCATATCCATGGTACTCACACACTGGCATCCAACCACCCAGCGAAACATTATTGACAACAAATTGATTGAATAATTAATTAAATTGATCGTAAGAGTCCCTTCACGTGGTGAGTAATACTTTCCTGCAATATTCGTGACGTTTCTGGGTGTTTCCCACAGGCTGCGCAGTCACTTCCTGTGATACCAAAATGGATGGTAACCGTCGTCAAACAGCTGTAGATATCCAACGCTAATTAATTTCTGTCTCTTGATGGCCATATCATGTTTGTGGAAGTAAGTCAGTCAGAATTCTAGTATACTGCTCCTGAACTATCATTGCTGAGACCTGTCAGTCTATGGGAGGAGAAGGATCATTCACTCTGCAACACCTCTGCCCCCATCCCCACCACCACCACAGGGTCGCATGTGAAGAGCTTCTTGCTGACACTGGGGCATCAACATCCGCCTCTGCGTCCCGGCTGTACTGCTCCTGGCCGACAAACCATGCAGCTGATAATAATGAAAGACTTGCACTTAGATGTCTGTGGGGTAAAAAGCAGGATGTTCAACAACATGCATCCCTCAATACCTCCTGCAAACCGAAACGTTCTGAGATGTATTTTCGAAATATCCCAGAAACTTTGGCCCAGTGAACGACAGCAAAATACTTGTCTGCTGACAACACCATCCCAGACATGTACGAGTCTGCAGACATGGCTCTACCTCAGAACAGAGTCCTGTAGAGCGCTCCCATTAGCTCCCGCCAAATTAGTGGGCAGATACTTCGAGAAAATTGGGAATCCCTGGAGGGAACGTGAAGGTCTTGTTGAGCGACACTATTGAGAACTGACACTTGAAGCTAACTACAGAAGGATTCTACTGCCGCCAAAATACATTTCGCGTAAGGACCACGAAGTTACGAGAAATTAGCGCTCTTACGGAGGCATATAGACAGTATCTTTCTCCCTAGCTCTATTTGCATGTGGAATAGGAAAGGAAATGACTAATAGAGGTACTGGGTTTCCTCAACCACGAACCCTACGATGGCTTGTGAGATATGTATATCGATGTAGATGTGAATTTAATCTACTTATTAAGATGTCAGTTCATCCATTTATAGGCACACAACACTCACAGAAGAATGTTGTCTCTTATTCATCGAGAACACAAAAGACGGAACATTTGCTGCTCATTGTCTCTCTGTAGAAATCTTCGTATTACCCCGTAATTTTTTCACTTGCAGTCACTTAGCGAGATGTATGCGAAGAAACGGTAGAGGGCTCACATCTCAACCCACCTTTCGTCAAAGTATCGCTTATCTGCCGTATTCTCTCGAATTTTCCAGACTTCGATATGCAGCATTTGAAACCACCTGACTTCGACGAGTCAAAGACACAGACCCCTGCTAATTCTCTCGAAATCCCATCACATTCCGTCAGCACTGTTCCATTAGCTAGAACGTTGTCTAGTCCTCCACCCATTACTGATAGGTGGAGAGCTATCACAATGAGAAAAATAGCACGATAACGTACAGGAGGAAATTCACAGCCATGTAGAGTATACGTGGACTGTAAAAAGAAACTCAGAAGCATAATACCTACAATTCATCGATATGGAATGACTATCTATAAATACGCACCTGTACATGTACTAATTTCCTTTGTCATATTCATACGATTACTACGCTACAAATACAACAGTGTACTGGTGTCAGAGTCTTCGTTGACATACATACAGACATACATACATACAGCACAATGACTCTTTCTGTCCTCGTTGTTTTTGTAATATCCAATGTAGTAAAGCTACAAACTATAAAAACTTCGCTAACGTCACCTAGTAGAGAAATCCATAAGATTTTAAAACGTCTCTCTATTCCGATATATCGAAAACAAATACCGTCTGAGTGTTGACATCGTGCATATGAGGTGACCCCATTAAATATACACGTATTGATCCATTAGAAAAGGTAGCCAGTGATGGAAGTCACTTCCACAGACCTGTGTAAAGTTTTTTCGCCTGTAATATAGGAAGACTAAATCCCTTAGACTATCAGTGACAATAGAGGGTTCTTGTGTTCTTATCTCATAAGCTGTTTGATGTGACTGCCATACATTTTGTTTTTCTACCATGACTTTGACGTCTGTGTCAGGTGCTAAAACGACATTAACACGTTTCGATCTATTGACTCTCACAGGCAACTAGACTTCACATACTGTAAGGTAGCTTGCTCCCACTACACGCAGGGTGGTTGAAATAAAAGACAAAGGCAGCGTTTCTTACTGACAAAAATGTGGAAACTGGAAGAGCTTGCAACATTGAGGAGAGTTTTCAGACAGCTGTACGAATGTGATGATCTCTATATTCATAGTCAAAGGGTTTCGTTTTCGAAGAGACCAAGAGCAAGGATTCCTCACATTGGTGGTGCATATTGCACCAGGTATGCGGTCACAGTTTCGGTGTTCTAGATGGTGGTCATCCTGACCTCGAAACCTTCAGAAATGGAGTTTTCCATTTTTATGGCGTACCGTGCATAAGAACATACGTAACAAGGAGATATTCTGCAGATCTTAAATCCATAGAGCATGTATAGTATACACCATCAGTCGTCACTCTCACTGGTGGAGCACTGTAATGATTTTTATACACCGAGGCTAGCGTGTAATTACCCTCATTCCTCCACATTATTGTCGTCTTATCCTCAATTTTACATATTTTCCATAAATTTTCGTGATTTTGCAAGGTTTTCCGTAATTTCAACGCATTTCAGTCATTTGCCAACGGCCTTGCCGCAGTGGTAACACCGATTCCCGTCAGATTACCGAAGTTACGCGCTGTCGGGCTGGGCTATCACTTGGATGGGCGACCATCCGGCCTCCCAAGCGCTGTTGGCAAGCGGGGTGCACTCAGCCCTTGTGAGGCAAACTGAGGAGCTACTTGATTGAGAAGTAGCGGCTCCGGTCTCGGAAACTGACACACGGCCGGGAGAGCGGTGTGCTGACCACATGTCCCTCCATATCCGCATCCAGTAAAGCCTGTGGGCTGAGGATGATACGGCGACCGGTCTGATCCGTTGGACATTCCAAGGCCTGTTCGGAAGGAGTAAAAGTAAAATCAGTCAATTACTCGAGTTCCAAACCACCACTCTTGACGACTTCTTACGTCAATAGACCGTCTCATCAAGTCGATCTCGTGATGCTACCAGCCAGTGATATTGCAGCATGGTTCTCAATTTTTATTACTTTGCGAGTGCTATATACATGTTGACATATCGCGAACCCTGTTACACTGCCAACATCACATGACACAAATACTGTATCTTTATGTAGGAAGTAGCCATCAGCAGAGAGAAGGTGCAAAAACTGCGTTCCTTTGCCGAAACACTTTATAAATTCGGTAAGAATTTATTACGATTGGCTGTCTTTCCCTATATGGCTGGGTGTTACAAAGTGTTAAGGGTTAATGTCGGAGAATGAAAGATCTCCCCAACACCTTTGATTATTGCCACCCCAACAAAAGAATCATATCCAAAGCAGCTCTCTGCCCTCTATTACAAGACGAGCTTCATTGAACCTGTCAGCTAAGGATCCCGAGGAAAACACTAAATGGTGTCTTTATGCAACTTGTAACTGTTCCTTTGTCTTTAACCAAGCTACCTACAACGTCTCCGATTTAATTTGGATCTGAGCAGAAGTAGGATGGCACTATACTTGCCAAATTTGACTTCCCTAAGGAAACAGAATGAGCTGAATTCCAAGAAATCACTACACTTCGATACTTTGCGTTTAGAGAGAGCATAACACATTTTCCAAACCTGCACAACTGACTGACGCTAGTGATATGGACCGGTATTCTTATTCCAATAACGTAAATGGTATTTTGCGACGACTCTACTGTACCAATCTTACTCATGTCAAGCATTCAATTACACACGATCTCTCTAGATACATGCATGCTGAGGAGGTTAGAATTCCTTATGGTTGTATAGCAGATACGAGCATGATGCCATTGAGAGTGTTTTGGTGATATAACACAGGATTATGAAGAAGAAGATACGTGTGGTTTATGCATAATAAAACTCCTGACTGAAGGAGTTCGAAACATTTTACGTAAAACACTTATTCTATAAATTCTGTAGTATTGTTATAGCGTTTGGATTCAATACCTAGAAGGTCTTGGAAAGAGAAAAATGATCATAGTACATAAATACACAATCCTCAGGTTACAAAGTTCCGAACTTAAACATGCTATAATGTTAAATCATTGAGGTTTCCGATATCTTACTAATGTGGAAAGCAACGCTGTTAATACTCCAATGCAGGAAATATATTTCCAACGCCTGATGTACATTCAGCCCGCAAGCTTTCGATCCCACTCACTATGGTGAGAAACTTTAAGACGATAAACTACTACCTTCTACACCAGAGAAGGAAGGAAACATAGGTTCTTCGTGATAAATGTACTATATATCTTTTTGGACGTGTATAGCGTCCACTGTTTATGTCTAATTGTGGTTCGAAAATTATGCCATGCTCGCATCGTTGCTATACAATGATTACCAACAACGGAAAATGCACGAAACAACGACATCTTATGAGAAAATAGACAAATGCATAGCAACGATGTTTGACACGTGAAATTACACGCCGTGCCCCACTAACTCCGTAAACAGGTCTCTTCCACACACAACAACTGTCAAGCAAACGCACAGACAGGGATTGCTGTACCTCACAAACTCCTGTCACTGGTTTAGAATGACTGCTGTTATGGAACTGAAAACTCGATTTATGTCCAAGTATGTTAGGAAAATGGAATACTTCGCTTACATCTTTGTATTCCTGGAGGAGGGTTCCGAAATAGGTTTCCTATCGGCTTGTTGGACATGATTCATCGCACACGCGTTGGAAGTTCTCTGCTGACTGGCTAGCTGTTAACGATCACAGGTAGGCAGTTCCCTGAGTCACACCAAGAGCATGCAGTTGTATATGAGTCGAACGCAAATTATACCTAACAACTGATACAGTCAAAGCGAAAAAAGAAATAAAATGGTTAAATGAGCGATAAACGGCCTGCAACAACATTCCCCTTTCCCTAGAATGCATCATCTGTCTACCTCGTTACTCTCCCTCTCAACCAATTACTCCACGTACTTCCTATTACCCTTTAACGCACATCCATGTCTATTTAGAGACAGATGGTTCTCTTTTCTAGGAAAGCATCGGAGATAGCAATCAATCTGCAATGTTTTCTTATTACCTCGGTAGACATCCATAGTATGTTGTTAAAAACCTTGCAACGACTGTTCTGTAAGGCATTTCTTAGCTCACACAACATGGTTGCGATTGGTAGAGAGTACAGAGAAGCACATTGTAAATACTGTCTGTTATAATTGAAAACACTTAAACAGTATCCCGCAGGGTCAAACATGTGATTGATATGGTAGCTGTACATGGTAGTTCCCAATCTGGTAATACAATACTCTTCAGGTAACAAGGACGTAAAGTTTATAGTGGTCACTTGGGTGGACACAGTTATTGGTTTTTATTAACATAAAAAGTGATGAAACTAAAATAAAATAACTTGCCAATTGCACCACTGTTCTGGAAATTTCTCTGTTAAATAATGCACCAGCCGATGCTCCAAGACCACAATGTATCAACAGTGGATCAACACTGTAAATACTGTTTGCAAGAGTTTAAAATATTGAAACAGTCATACACAGAGGCTAGCACGCGATCCATTCTGTAATTATATACTGCAGTCCCCAATCTGATAGTGCAATGCCTTTCAGCTAAGGAGCCGGCCGTGGTGGTCTAGCGGTTCTAGGCGCTCAGTCCGGACCCGCGGGACTGCTACGGTCGCAGGTTCGAATCCTGCCTCGGGCATGGATGTGTGTGATGTCCTTAGGTTAGTTAGGTTTAAGTAGTTCTAAGTTCTAGGGGACTGATGACCATAGATGTTAAGTCCCATAGTGCTCAGAGCCATTTGAACCATTTTTTTTTTCAGCTAAGGAGGACGTAAATGTATCGCAGTCGTATGTCTGGACACTTTATTAAAACGAGTAAGGGGATGTTGCTAACTTTTTGGTCACACCAGCGCTTGTGACTCGACACACATAAATTTATGACCCTCAATTTGGTGGTCATTCATGTTAAACAATCTATTACAACAGTCTTGTCACTATCGACGATCTGTTATACTTTCCCTGATTTCAGTGTTTCGATGCCTATATTTTCTCGTATTCTTCTTGCTGTCACAGACTCGATAGGCAAGCGTAGGGATGGCTGCCGTATCCTAGCTGCACATCAAATCATAAATCCACTACAACCCAAAGATTAATTTAGAAGCTCCGCTGGTCGATAGAATACCGTAAAAACGGTACTGAACCAGCAGTCGGGTTTAGCGGAGCTGTGGCACTGGTACGTTAAACAGTAAACCCCATGTAGCGAGTCGTGCTGCTGTATACTCTCACCAATCCGCTGTGGCGGTGAGCCAGAGAACCGTGGTCATAGCGGACAATCAGAATCTTTATATGACGGTAGTATTCTGTATATAATTAAAATATGGCTTCCCGGGCATTGATCTTCTTGTGCGAACGCACACGCTATGCCCGAACTCGTACGGGACTTGGTAGATTAATTTGCCACGAGTAATGAATATGATGGGCCAACATCTATTAGGCGCACTACGAATGTAGTGGTGTGGACATGTTGGGAATGTGGGTCACACGGAGAGCGTGCAAGGGATAAGTCCCTGCAGGCGCACTATCCTCTGTGCACTCGGTGGCTCAGATGGCTAGAGCGTCTGCCATGTAAGCAGGAGATCCCGGGTTCGAGTCGCGGTCGGGGCACACATTTTCAACATGTCCCCAATGAAGTACATCAACGCCTGTTTGCAGCTAGGGTGTCCATTTAATTATCATTTCAATCAGAATCTTGCTCGTCAGGACGCGGGCACTTCGAAGCACCACGACCTCTCGAACAAATGACCTACCCACATCCACCATCAAACCAAGAGTGTCACTTTTTTTTCCACCAGCTCCCGACTCGACGGCTTGCGCCAATCTGGCCGCAAACGCCAATCAGGAAAAATGCTGCTTTCCCACCAAGAGCGTGTCAAAGCCACGATTAAAATCCTCGTTCCAGAATGACGTCAGTCGTAGTACAATCAGCGCACATCTTCCTCGATAGTTTTTCCCAGAAATTCCCATCTGACGTCAGCCAGCGACAGGCGAACAAGATCGTAGTGTAACACTTCTGAATTTTCTGAGTCAAACCACATTGCAAGACTTGTACTTTTCCACCATAAATTGTGGTATCCCAGCAAGCACTCCAAACTGTTCCCTCTATCACTTCAAGAGGCGAGTCGTGCCAAAGGCCGCTAACCCAGTCTTAGTGAAAAGGACCGGTAGGTTCCATACGTCTACCTCGTTGGCCACTTGACCCACGCAAGCCAGCACAATGCTAAAGTGCCCACAACACACTTACTGCATCCAGAGCAGTGCGCGAGCTGTGTGCATTTGTCACACATTGACAGACTGGAACTACTAGCCCCTTAACCGATGACCACTGAAATTTTATAACATCGGTTTCCCTGTAATAAATCAACGTAATGTGACTAAGCTGATACATCTAACGTGTCCTGCCTATCGCCAGCCGTGAGAGGGGGCAGATATATTTAGTATTTACAAGCCAGACGGCTTGTAGCCTTCCAATATGAACTTATATTTACATGAGAATAGCAACTGAAAACCAATAACCTATTAACTACTTGTGGTACTTTCTTTTCTTAATAAACTGTGCAGTTTGTATGAAGTTTTATTTACAGTTTTCGGCGGTATTTACTTCTTATGTTATTGTACTAATATCATGTTATTGGTGACTGCTCGTCATTACGTTTATACTTTAACAGATTCTCACTCTATTTAAAAATATTTAAAAATGTCTATTGAAACAGTTAAACCAATTGTTGCCTTTTAGAATATATTGAAAACAGTCGTTGCACATAGTGCCTGATGTGTACATTTAAATTCTGCAGTTCATCTTACATTGCAAAACAAAATAAAAAAATATTTACAACATATAGTAACTACACTATTTATCCACATATTTAGAAAATAGACTAATCTGAGCAGATCATTTGAATATTATTCCTTACCATTGCACATCTTTGCATTGTAAATCTTAACATCTGTGAAATATCTCTGTGCACTGGAGGAATAAACTGTAACAACGATATCATGTCATCTATTTTTGCTTTCTTTAAACATATTGGCCCATGTCGAAGTAGTAGAAGTTGTTCAGGTATTGTTCCAGACCTACATGGACGTGCAAGATTTACTTTTCGAAATTGTGTGTCTTAATTCAACATGTCCTAGATGAAGAAAACTTTCGGTTTAGCTTTTCTGTATTGCATCCCTCTCAGTGTCACCCACTTAACCTTTTGCTCCTCAGTGTCTATTTTTCTGTTGATGAGAATCGCAACTATCACATGTTTAATATCAGATAGCAATGATTTTACATACTGCAGTAACCAATTTCTGAAGGTCCACGAGAGGCAGTATTTTCAGGGCACATATACATGAAAGCATGATCTGTTCTACATTCATGTATTCCAAGATTAAATGTCCAAAGCTGTTTCTTGTAGTAAATAGCATTGGTTGTTAGCATTGGAGTTGGCAATGTTTTTCAAGGTATAAAGTAAGTACATGTGTTGAGCCTTCTTTTCACTTCTGTATATCTCCTTTCTTAGCGGCTCCTGCTTGCTCAACTTCCCTTAGGTGAAGCTCTTTCTCCAGCTTTAGATTGTTAATTTTACTGGTATCTATCTCTGCTTTGATTAAATTTTCTAATAGGTCACAAGTACTGCAGGTGTCACTCTTTAGCTTATAAAATGATAGATTAAATTCTGAATTGGTTTACGGTAAATGCAGGCTTTCACTGGCAAAATGTTTTCTTCCTCAGACATCTTAGTATAAAGCATATACATTTTTGAGACAGATAAATCTGGCGATATGTATTTCCTGTGAGGATTATGTTTATGAGAATAGCGACTTGTGTGATGGGGAAAGCTTTTTATGAAAACCGTTCAACGTGACGGAAGTGCAAACCATCCACAACATCATCAATATTGGCTTTTGGAGCCGAAGGCCCACTCGTGTACCCCGATGACTGCACAACACAAAAGCTTTATGCCTTGGAAATATGTTGCCTGGTCGAACGAGTCCCCTTTCAAATTGTATCAAGTGGATGGACATGTACAGGTATGGAGACAACCTCATGAATCCAAGGACCCTGCATGTGAGCAGGGGACTGTTCAAGCTGGTGTAGGCTCTGTAATGGTGTGGGGCGTGTGCAGTTTGAGTGATATGGGACCGCTGGTATGTCTAGTTTCGACTCTGACAGGTATACGTATGTAATCATCCAGTCTGACCACCTCATCCATTCACGTCAATTGTGCATTCCGACGGACTTGGGCAATTACAGCAGGACAATGCGACACCCCACACGTCCAGAATTGCTGCAGAGTGGATCCAGGAAGTCTCTCCTGAGTTTAACCACTTCCGCTGGCTACAAAACTCCCCAGACCCAAACATTACTGAGCATATCTGGGATGCCTTACAACGTATTGTTCCAAAGACATCTGCAATTCTTCTTATTCCTATGGATTGATGGACAGCCCTGCAGGAGTCATGGTGTCAATTCTCTCCAGCACTACTTGAGACATTTGTCGAGTCCATGTCACGTCGTGTTGTTCCACTTCTGCATACTCAGTGGGGGCCCTGCACGACATTATCAGATGTACCAGTTTCTTTGTCTCTTCAATGTATTTTCTATTTTCCACATTGTACATTCTTCACATATTTACAAGCTTTGTTTCACATTCATTTGGGATCAATAGGTTGAGCCTAACACTTTATCAAATATGAAATGGCAGTGGAGGACTGGATGCCAGTTGACGAGCCCTATCCATTATCATGGAGCATGTACAGCCTTGGTGCTAGTCATGTAGGAACTCCATCATTGGTTGGAAACAGGCAGGTAATGTGCTACAAAGCCTCAGATGAGTCTCAAGTCGGGTCTGTGCCCTAGCTACACCAAAGAAGCCAAGTCCCCAGGGAGCGCCCTTGCTGCACTTCCCTTTCAAAAAACAGTGACTGCCTGCTGGCTGCTTTGTACCTTGTAGGAATGTCCACAGTTGACAGTGCGCAGGGCCCTGTACACCATCTGCCCCCCTGCTGAGTGGGTCTGACCCAAACCTTTTGCCTGAGTGAGGACAATGGATTTGTGGTCGATTCCGTGGTCTGCATACTTCTGTGTGATCAGCGACCTGACTGCTACCTGCCAGCCCACACTCATGGCAGCAAGGTAGGGTCTGCCAAGCTGTCGCCATTGTCCGCACACCGTCTTACGAATTGGCAAAGGGGTCGGGTCATCGGAGAGCTTTTGAATGGGTCCAGTAGTCCACATTTCTTCAATTTTCACCACATCATATCCCTTTGGTGCCAATGCTTGTGTTACACGTTTCTCATCAGATTCTGAATGTACAACACAAACATACAGATAATGTAACATAATGCAAAAAACAAGTATACATATATAATGGAAAATAAATAATAACCCTCTTCTTTGGAATGAATCGTTTCAAGGAAAACATATATCTGCCTGACAACCTCAAAAATTTATTTTTAACATCACTAATTGAATTTGTTTGATTTATCTTTCGGGTCTCTATGTACAATTAGTCCGTTTACAAGTATATTAACTACATATCTATAACGTAAGTACGATATAAAAAACTAAAACTAAACTCTGCCCGAATAGGAAATGAAGGCCCTATGGTACCGAGCCGCCGCATTGTAATCCTTAGCCCACAGGCGTCACTGGATGTGGATATCAAGCTCAATCAAGTAGCTCCTCATTTTGCCTCACAAGGGCTGAGTCCTCCCCAGTTGCCAACAGCGCTTGGCAGAATGGATGGTCACCCATTCAAGTGATAGCCCAGCCCGACAGCGCTTAACCTCTGTGATCTACCTGGAACCGGTGTTATCACTGCAGCGTAGTATGATATAAGTATTCATAAATACTTATAGTTACCCAATCAACGTGGATTTTGCTAATGCATGTCTCATGAAACTCATTTCGCACTTTTCCTCTATCAGATCCGTACCACTGTAGACAACGGCGCTCAGCTTGATGCCGTGTTTCTTGACTTCAGTAAGCCTTCTGATACATTTCTGCACTGTCGCTTAGAGAAAAATATACGAGATTACTGCATATATGACCAGGTTTGTGACTAAATGCTAGAATTCCCCGCAGATAAAGCTCAGCACCTCACTTTTAAAAGAACAAAATCGACAGATGTAATGATAATTTCAGGAGTACCCTAAGGATACGTGACAGGCAATTAATCTTTAGAATATCCATATAAATGATTTTGAAGGTAACAACGGAATCCCCATCAGGCAGTTTGCAAATGATGTGGTTCTCTAAAGAAGGTACCAATGTCAGAAAATGTACAGAACGGCAGGAAGAGCTGCAGGGGATATATGAATGGTGCAGTGGTTGGCATTTAAATGTAACATGTTACCCATAAATTGAAGAAGATTAAATTAACTGTTAGTGACAAACTGCTGGAAACAAAAACTACCGTAAAATAATTAGGAGTGACAATCCGTAGCAGACTTAAGTGGAATGACCACATAAAAAGCAACAGGAAAAGCAGATGTCACATAGGAAGAATCTTTAGGAAACATAATTCATCCAAGAAATAAGTGGCTTGCAAAACACGTGTTCGACCGATTCTTGAGTCTTGCTCTTTCACTCTGGGATCCTTACAAGAGCTGGATTAATAGAACAGATAGACAAGATCCAAGAGAGAGATGCGTTTCGTCACAGGATCGTTTCGTCGGCGCGAGATGCTCAACAAACTCCAGTGCAGACACTTGAGAGGCATTGTACACCACGAAGAAGTTTACTATCGAAATTCCGACAGAGTACGTTCCGGAAGAGTCGAACAACATATTAGCCCCTTCCAAAGAAGCCTCGTGAAATGAGAATGTCGACAAAATTCGAAGCATTGGGGCTAACACGGAGGTCTATCAACAATCATTCTTCCCATCATGCACCATTCGACCATTCGCGAGAGAAACAGGGGATTGCAGGACGAGGGGGGGGGGGGGGGGGAGTGAAAACAGATAGTGAAGCCAGAAGTATCCTCCGCCAGACACGGCCAGGTGGCTTGCGGAGAACATGTACGATTGTTGGAGTCGACGATTGTCCAATTCTGTTGTAATGACACTCGCCAATTTTGTTACCATTGGTCACTTTTCCACGAAGTACGTAATTCAAATATCAATAATTTCCACTGTGGAGACATCTCGAGTTAGACGGGTATTGTTACTTAAGCAATGGTCGAAACTCGTCCAGATAATCTCTGCCGGGGTTGGCGGTAGGGGCAGTGCAGTTGGCCTAGACTGTCTCACCAGTACATATTTGCAGTCTGAATACATATCCTCTGAGTAAGTAGATCCAGTGGCTGGGCAATATTTTTCGAAACAACTATGTGCAGGACGTCTGAATGGTAGTGTGCAGACAACGGAATGTGTGCGGGTTGGTTGCAACACAAGTCATGTTTAGGCTCTTCTCCAGGTTCAAAATGGTTCAAATGGCTCTGAGCACTATGAGACTTAACTTCTGAGGTCATCCGTCCCCTAGTACTTAGAACTACTTAAACCTAACTAACCTAAGGACATCACACACATCCATGCCCGAGGCAGGATTCGAACCTACGACCGTAGCGGTCGCTCGGTTCCAGACTGAAGCGCCTAGAACCGCTCGGCCACTTCGGCCGGCCTCCTCCATGTCTGACTATGTGATTCCCTTGGCGTTTACGTTTCATGAGAGCCATGAAAGGTGTTGTGCATTTAGGTCGCCACTCAACAATACTTCACGAAGTGCTCTTTGATGTTCCATGTAACAGCATCCAGTAATAGAACCCCTCAATCGTCCAAAAAGTTTGTGTTCACTCTTTACAGCTTTGCTATAGCGCGCGTATCACATTTGGTGAGACTAGTATCCAGTCAGGCACATGCGCGGTAGTCTGGACCCTGTGTCCGGATTTATTTGATAGCGTTCTGTGCTTTGGGACTGGAAGCGTAGAAGTTCGGAGACGACGACTATGTTGGAGATTATGGGAAGACCACTTCAGTTATTTTGCCACCGTTCTTCTAACGCAACGTTTAGATCATTTCTGCCATGTGATACAAGTATTTTCACAGTTATTTGCATTTGTTTTGCTTGCAGAACATGTAGTGGATTGAAATGTGATTCGGCATTCATGCGCGTAACACCGCAAAGGCTCCCTATTCGTCAGCTGGAATCTGCTTACGAGATCGAGTCTACTTATCCAGTCCGATGCATTATGCACTCAATCATATCAACCTATCCTGCGCTTGAAATCATTTATTCTTTATTGGACGAGGTACACAGAGAATATTTATTTCTTGCCTTTACTTAATCTCAGTTTATGCCACGTGTGTTGAGACACCCACATGGTTTACGCTATATGTCTGACGAGTCTGCGATCAATATAGCGTATTAATTTAGTATTTGTGCTATTTATTTTTACTCTGCCTGGGCTATTTATCAGTTCTTGCGCTTAATTCAGTATTGCTGGTACTTGTTTTTATTGTGCCTAAGCCATTTATCAGTCCTTGCATGTAAGATACATGCACGCTTAATGTCATGCCATCTTGTGGAGACCGGTTGCCAAGATCCTCTTACTGTCTTTCCAATGATTAATTAGTGTAGAAATTAACAGACTGTTCAATCTGTAAGTAGGCTGTTTATGTTTTCTTATTGGTAACGCCACGTAACGCTTTGTGTGAGAATCACTGGCTGTGCTGTGTGCAATCTGTGTCTAGTTTGCATTGTTGTCTGCCATTGTAGTGTTGAGCAGCGGCAGCTGGATGTGAACAGCGCGTAGCGTTGCGCAGTGGGAGGTGAGCCGCCAGCAGTGGTGGATGTGGGGAGAGAGATGGCGGAGTTTTGTAATTTGTCATGAACTGCTATATATATTATGACTATTAAGGTAATTACATTGTTTGTTCTCTATTAAAATCTTTCATTTGCTAACTATGCCTATCAGTAGTTAGTGCCTTCCGTAGTTTGAATCTTTTTATTTAGCTGGCAGTAGTGGCGCTCGCTGTATTGCAGTAGTTCGAGTAACCAAGATTTTTGTGAGGTAAGCGATTTGTGAAACGCATAGGTTAATGTTAGTCAGGGCCATTCTTTTGTAGGGATTTCTGAAAGTCAGATTGCGTTGCGCTAAAAATATTGTGTGTCAGTTTAAGCACAGTCGTGTACAATTTTTCTAAGGGGACGTTTCATATGTTGACCCTTAGCCGAGGATACTTCACTGGAATCTTCTGATTTTTTTCTTGTAGTTTGTGTAATTAGTGTAGCTATTGTTTATTGCTAGCGCGTAATTGTAGAGAGAATTTCCTTTGTAGTTGCAGTCTTTCATTGTTGTCCAGTAAAACAGTTGTGTCATGCATGTAGATTTGCACCAAGTATTTCGCTGCTGCGCTTGCCATTAACTACATATTATTTTCAGTGCTATGTTAATGTGTTCTCTTATTTTTGCTCTTCAAATTGTGCTTTTCTGTGTTATCATGTGAAATATTGTGACAATAATGGCGTGTGAAAAACGTAACACTAGGCTCCAAAGTAAACTGAGAAATAATAGTGACGACGAGTGTAGCTTACCAGCACCGCTGCGTAATGAATTAACAGACATTCAAAGTAGTAATTTGGTAACTGTGCATAGGGAAATGGAGCGGGCGTCAAATAATGGTGTAGACAGTAAAACAGGTAGTGAACAGGGAAGCATTATCGATCGATCGGTCGGCAACAGCTCGCCTCAGGAATCGGGAATGACAGAACACAATATAGCAAATACTGTAGACTCAGGTTTTGGGTTCTCACCGTTTTCTCAAATGAGTCAAGACACATTTTCTGCTTGTCAAAATGTGAATGTTGCCGGTGAAAATGCACTGCAAAAAAGCATAGAGAAACAGATTCCAGACAATAATACATTATTATTGCAATTAATGCAACAAATGGAACAAAATCAGAGACAAATGGGACAAAATCTTCAAAAGTTAGACACAATGGAACAAAATCTTAAAAAGTTAGACACAGTGGAACAAAATCTTCAAAAGTTAGACACGGCGCTTGAACAAACACGTGAAGATTTTACTACTGAGCTACATAACATTGAATCGAAATGTCAAAAAGTCTGTAATGACGTAAAAACACAAATTTGTGAGCATTTTCAACCTATTTTTTCGCGGCATGAAAATGCATTACAGAATTACGAAGCAGCCATAAAAGAACTGCAAACCGTTGTTCATGAAAATCATGAGACCTTGTGGGCTAAAATTGACTCAGTTGCATCTACCGATTCGGTTACGCAACTTGCAAAAACTCAGGAAAACTTGAAGGACACAGTAGATTCGATTTCAACACAAATGGACACTCTGAAACTTGGTTCAGAAAAACACACTGAGGAAATGTGTTCACTATCGGAGAAAGTAGCCGAACTTTCGGATCAGGTCACTAACTTATCTACAAAGGTAGATGATGATCTGAATGACACAAGACCTGTAGCCTTCACTGACACAGAAGAGTATGAACAAATTAGAAAATTCAAACGAAATCAAAATCAAATTAATTCGCAATAGAAAAGAGAAATCCGGGAAGTACAAGATCAGTTGGCACAAGTAATACAAAAATTTCATATGTCAGAGGACACTTGCACTCCAACACGGGAAGAGGGACATAGAAGTACGGAACAGCCACAAAATAATAACTCAGGGCACTTCGGAAATTATGAAAGAAATTGGCAAGGTGCACCGAATTTTGAGATGGAACCGCCGACACGACGTAACAATGACCGATATGCGACTCGCCGACATGATGATTTTGACTATAAGCTGTTCATTACTACACATAGATTCAAAACGTTTAAGAATTCTGCCAACGACATTCATCCACAAGCATGGCTCCATCAATTCTCTCATTGTTTTCCTCCCAACTGGTCGTTAGAACACAGATTAGAATTTATGTGTGGCTACTTAGAGAATGAACCAGCTGTGCGAATGCGATCGGTCATTCACGATTGTCACAGTGAAGGAGAATTTTATCATGCCTTCCTCTCAGCATATTGGTCTCAAGTTACACAAGACTGAGTAAAACATAGCATCATGATGATGAAACACTTTGAACAATCTGAATTTTCCAGTCTTGTCAAATATTTTGAAGACATGTTGCATAAGAATCAATATCTTTCAAACCCATACAGCCCTTCAGAACTCATCCGCATTTGCTTAATGAAATTGCCTGAACATTTACGACATATTATTTTAGCAGGACGTTGCAAAGACGACATTGAAGCTTTTCAGGGACTGTTACAAGAATTAGAAATCGACACAGACAGTTGCGGGATGCGAAAACAGGAAAACAATCACTACAGGTCACATCCGTCACAATTTCGTGACGACAGAAACAATAACTGGACACGACAAGTCTATTCTTACAAAGCAAATCGTGACCAAAACAGACGCCACCCAAGTGACAACCACTGGTGGAGTAATAACAGTTACAGAGAAAGATCGTATTTCTGTAGTAATGAATATGACAGAGATTACCATAGAAACAGACAATATGGGAACCAAAATAATTATTATCAAGGGAGACAGAATAACTTTAGATGCAATGGTCCAGTGCGCAGTTACGATTCAGGGAGAAATTCTCCACCACATGACCGACAAACAAGAAACTATGTAAACTACCGACAAAACGACAGACGTGAATTTCATCAGAACTGGCGGGATTCTAACAGAGCTGGGCCCTCTCGGCAAGGCGAATTTGTAGAAGTTAGGTCTCCTAATCCCAATAACAACGCGCGCCAAAAGAGACAAACAATGACTCGCGCCGCAGGCACCCACGTGCGCCGGCTGGCTCAGAGAAAAATAACATAGAAGCTAACCTTGAGAAAAATTCCAGTATTCTTTACCGACGTATACCGTATGATAATTGCGTTCAAGTTGAAACTCTGTGCACTAGGAAGAGTAAAGGTTTACACCACATTTCACATGTTAAACCGTTTATTGAAAGATAATCTGCTTTTTAACTTTGTCTTTGCCATAAAACTTTTCACTTCACATTTCTAGTATGCTTTGTCAGACTTAGAATCTGTTAATATACAACAATGTTTGAAGTTAAATATCCAGTCAAGAACCAAGAGAACTTATTTAAACAGAAATTACGAATGCATTGTTATTATGAACAGACGACACAGTGTTATTGTGTGTGTGCATTCTAATGAGATTTTAATGCAACATTTTGGTTTATTTGAAAATACTTTCTGAAGTTAAAGTGCTTTCTGAGAGTTACCAGATGACACAGAGGTTAGTTTATGTGACAGCTACACGATTTTATCACGACGCTACTAATGAGTGACAATTTACAATGTTGCTTTTGCGGTGTATCTGTTTTATATCCGCACAGTTTTCTGAATTATTCTGGAAAGTAAAACATGTTTTAGTAGTAACTTTTGTGGTATAGCTACAATGAGACTGCCTTTTCCGTAGCACAACAATACGTTACAGCACAGTACTTTCTCCATCATGGCAATAAGCGTAATAACTAAGATATCTATACGCAAAGCATTTCACTTTTGTTTATCATAAGGTCAGTACATTGACTTCTGCAGAACTTAGCTTTCGGAGGACGACAACTATGACACTTCCACAGAGATTATCTTACAACAAGACGCACAGTTTAGCGCTACAGGACACGTATTTGAGTGATTAATTTTGTACTTAAAACATTTATTTTTAAATATATTTGAAGTACAATGATACAAAGGATTTTCATGATACATTTCATTCCATTGCTGTACTCTGTAACACCTGAGGGTATAATTACATTAATCCTCAGGGGGTACACGCCTACTTTGTGTACCATGTGTTTGGCAAGCACAAGGAGCCCTAGCTAATATGGTATATGCTTACACAACTTCACACATCGGAACCATATTTCTCTAACACATAATTACACATCTATCTGATCATTTAAGAGAGAAAAAAACTTTTTTTTACTACATCAGTGACAGATGTTTACGTGATTACACAGTTGGATAACTTCACACTTACGAAA
Source organism: Schistocerca americana (assembly GCF_021461395.2). Classification (NCBI taxonomy): domain Eukaryota; kingdom Metazoa; phylum Arthropoda; class Insecta; order Orthoptera; family Acrididae; genus Schistocerca; species Schistocerca americana. Next base: position 136,240,081 of record NC_060122.1, on the reverse strand, counting down.
TTGTATTTTGTCTGTACTTTGTGAACTGTTCATATTTTTTCGGACCCATTGTGATATTATGAGAGCTTTGAATGATCTATTTGGTATGGGATCACGATTTTTAAAGTACGTTTGAGGCAGATGACACTTTCGACATGAGCAGAGAATTTTTTAGGTTTTGAAATTATTGGAGGAAGCTACGACGATTTTGAGAGTTGACTGAGGTGTTATGATGTTATTATTACGATGACTATGTGTATTATGCTGTTGCGGTATGTTTATGATCAATAAGCTGATGCTATATGAGGAATTTGATTATGCTATGTATTTATTAAGATGAAATATTGAAAAAGTGTCGACGAATATGTATATGTGTAATAAGGTAAGGAGTAATGAATAGTGGTTAGGGACTCTGACTTGTGAAAAAGGATGTTGGAAACCAAGAATCGTACTTTAAGGGTTATGAAATAAGTGTAAATGCGTGAATGTATCACAATGCCGGCGAAAATTTTTTGGACACTGTTATATTCATAAGGTTTTGTATCTACACATTTGCAACGCAAATTCTCAACCTCTGGAATTTTTATATGAGACTGTCACTGTAGCGGAAACTGGTGTCGTAAATATTTCGGTAAGAAAGTTAAGTGACCACCTGCACGTAATGCGTCGTGGGCACCCAGCTGGGCGACAGTCGCCTGAAAAAAAAAAAGCCATTAGCGTGTGCCTTTCAGAGGTACAGGTGGAGAAAAAAAAAGGGAGGCTATTATCCTCGCTATTGACATTCCTTTGTAGAAAGCATCGCAAATACGACACGCTCATAACTTGGAAACATTCTTACATCTGCACACCTGATTAGGACAAGTGTCTATCTACGAGAATTGAGAGAATTTTTACTGCCTTATTAAATGCCATATGGCTAATGAATGGTGTTTCATGCCGTCCTTTGTACATATTTGCTCATTTTCTTTAATATCTAGTTTCTAGCTGCACTGCAGCATTGGTTAAAATAAAATTTAATATATGTACTAATATAGTTATTTTATGCCTACAGATCCAGTCAATAAGAAATTTTATGATCTATTCAAAAAAACGAAGGAGCATGAAAAGACATTTCCCTTCACAGGAATTGCATACGAAATTTTCTTTTCAATTACTTGGTAATTTTTTTGGTAGAATAACTTCTTGTGGTGCACCACTTTAATTACATAGACATTAAGATGTGATTATACATTTCCCTTATCTGCATTGTTGTCTTTACAGTAATATTTTTCTGCTTGAGCGTTGTCATGTTTAGATATAATTTATTGTTTTTGCTTCTGCTGTTTGCCAGGCATAGTGTTACTGAATTTGACTTTGTATTACTGGGTTAAGCCTGTTTTACTATTGATTTATTTTTATTGTTTGCTGCACATTGCCTTATATTAGTTGTAATATTGCAATTGCTCTGCTAATTTATGCTGCTTGCTTTGGCATTTGTATTTTTTTATCATTACTGTTTGTGTTAATTGTTTTGTGCTGCTGCATTGCCTCGTCCCTTAGTTTAGCATCTGAGCTCAGTTGATTTAAGTTAGCTTAATAGGGGGTAGACTATATAAGAAACTAACTATGATGAATTGGAAGAAATGCATTTAGAAGCTATAAGAAAATGGTTTGGCCAGAAAAAAAAAGTATTTTGAAAGAGGATATGAACCAAAAAAGTAGGGTTTAGGGACAACAGGTTTAGGATTTTCTTGGAAATAAATGATGAGGTAAAATAATGGAAAATAAATAATGAGGTAAGAAATGTGTGAACATATAAATACAGAAAGCATGCTTGGATAGAATTATTTTGGTGCAAACAAATCTTGAAATAAGAGGAAAGATATATGGAATGAAGTTCTGGGTTGGACTGCAGTACCAAATGTTACACTGAAAACAAACCCTGTCCTTTCCTTTTGTGTTATCCCACTATGTGTTTGTGTACCCTTGTGTATTTCTTTTCTTCCTGTCTCTGTGTACTGTTTCATAGAAACTTTTTTCTGTTCTAGTACTAAGCTACATTCACTATGATGAGGAATACTGTAATCCTCAAATATAATTTGCATTTATAATATGTTATTTTCTTTGTAAAAATGCTTAGACATTATTTATTCTGTTTTGTTTTAATTCTCATATGTGAAGTTGATGTTTCAAAAGTTATTCTGATCTTTATGTATGTACTTATGTCATAATTCTTGTAACACTGATATGCATGTCTATTTCTATCCCTTTGTGAAGCCTGTACTACAAATGTTATCTGTATTGTTATGTTTTTAATGATATATTTTGTACCTTTGTTATTGTGTTCTTCTGTCATAAAATTGTAATTGACACCAGTTCATCATATTATTAACTTGTAAGTTACATTTCACTGCACACGTTTCTGTTGGTCATAGTATATGGACAATGTGTGAGAAGTAGGGACTGATAGTGTTTGCACGTGTGTTAATGATTCAGCAAGGGACTGGATAACAGCATTGCTGGTTCTAAGGACAATTCCAAAAATTTCTTGAGTGGACAAGTGGTGGTTTATGGACTTGCTATATTCTCCGCAAGACTCTTCGATGGTGATTGTGCACCTGCACAGTTGCAACAGATGGCTGCTGGCCGTCTCTACATGGACTACAGTGGGTCTGCATCTTTGATGACCACCAATACCATTATCTCTACAAGGACTACAGCGGGTCTGCATCTTTGATGACTCACCAGTACCATTATTTCTACAAGGACTACAGTGGGTCTGCGTCTTTGCTGACTCATCAGTACCATTATTTCTACAAGGACTGCAGTGGGTCTGCACCTCTGGTGACCCACCAATACCATACTCTCTACCAGGACTACAGTGGGTCTACTCTGTGATGACCTACCTACCAATATTCTTCAAAACGTCAAATGACTCTGCTGTCGATTTGCTCTGTTGTGACCCATTACTTGTCTGCATGTCGAGAGTCAGCACTGTCTTTCCGTTGGAAGGACAACACTACTTCTTCAAGACTGCATGGAAATCCACTACTTCCGTGTGCATTTTCTTTTACTGCTCAGACTTTGAGAAAAACACTACTATTTTACTGTGATGAACGATTAGGACTGTCTTTATGGACTGTGAGAAAATTTTAGCTTTTGACCAACATTGTATCAATAAGCGTGTGCATTTGATATCTTTGTTATTGTAGTTATAAAAAAATTTTATCAAATCATTGTTGGCCACTGACCAAAACAATTTGTAAAATTTTTTGTGGGGAGCATGGGGGCTATGTAAGTAGGCTGTTTATGTTTTCTTATTGGTAACGCCACGTAACGCTTTGTGTGAGAATCACTGGCTGTGCTGTGTGCAATCTGTGTCTAGTTTGCATTGTTGTCTGCCATTGTAGTGTTGGGCAGCGGCAGCTGGATGTGAACAGCGCGTAGCGTTGCGCAGTTGGAGGTGAGCCGCCAGCAGTGGTGGATGTGGGGAGAGAGATGGCGGAGTTTTGTAATTTGTCATGAACTGCTATATATATTATGACTATTAAGGTAAATACATTGTTTGTTCTCTATTAAAATCTTTCATTTGCTAACTATGCCTATCAGTAGTTAGTGCCTTCCGTAGTTTGAATCTTTTATTTAGCTGGCAGTAGTGGCGCTCGCTGTATTGCAGTAGTTCGAGTAACCAAGATTTTTGTGAGGTAAGCGATCTGTGAAACGCATAGGTTAATGTTAGTCAGGGCCATTCTTTTGTAGGGATTTCTGAAAGTCAGATTGCGTTGCGCTAAAAATATTGTGTGTCAGTTTAAGCACAGTCGTGTACAATTTTTCTAAGGGGACGTTTCAAATCGTGCGCAGCTTTCTACATCATTAATGATAGATATCCCGCTGCGCACATGAGTACCTTACAACTACAGGAAGATAAGTTTGGATATTGTGTCTAGAATGCAGATTGCTGTGGTAGACTTTGCTGTGTGTATATTCATATAATGGGGCATCTTGTGTAGTACATGGAGTTGGTGCCTTCTCCCATTTCCAATAGTATGTTTAAATTTGTCTTGAGTTATGCTATTATCCTGTTGATCTGATGATTCTTTTGAATCCCAGTTTCGAAACTACTTTGAGAACGAACTATCCTCATTACAGTGCTTCTGGCTACAAGCTGAACGTTACGTCATCTACAAGTATTCTTTTCTTCCACTTTGCAGATTTGTGTAAATGTGCATACTATCCTAAATTCATTTTTTACTTCTGATTAGATAGCGTTTTAAATTATAATTATTACGCTTTTATTCACATCTGCGAGCATTTAGCACGAGTCATGCATCTTGCATGTTGTTGGTGTGGCCTTCAGTCCTGAGACTGGTTTGATGCAGCTCTCCATGCTACTCTATCCTGTGCAAGCTTTTTCATCTCCCAGTACCTACTGCAACCTACATCCTTCTGAATCTGCTTAGTGTATTCATCTCTTGGTCTCCCTCTACGATTTTTACCCTCCACGCTGCCCTCCAATACTAAATTGGTGATCCCTTGATGCCTCAGAATATGTCCTACCAACCGATCCCTTCTTCTGGTCAAGTTGTGCCACAAACTTCTCTTCTCCCCAATCCTATTCAATACTTCCTCATTAGTTATGTGATCTATCCATCTAATCTTCAGCATTCTTCTGTACCACCACATTTCGAAAGCTTCTATTCTCTTCTTGTCCAAACTATTTATCGTCCATGTTTCACTTCCATACATGGCTACACTCCATACGAATACTTTCAGAAATGACTTCCTGACACTTAAATCAATACTGGATGTTAACAAATTTCTCTTCTTCAGAAACGCTTTCCTTGCCATTGCCAGCCTACATTTTATATCCTCTCTACTTCGACCATCATCAGTTATTTTGCTCCCCAAATAGCAAAACTCCTTTACTACTTTAAGTGCCTCATTTCCTAATCTAATTCCCTCAGCATCACCCGACTTAATTAGACTACATTCCATTATCCTTGTTTTGCTTTTGTTGATGTTCATCTTATATCCTCCTTTCAAGACACTGTCCATTCCATTCAACTGCTCTTCCAAGTCCTTTGCTGTCTCTGACAGAATTACAAAGTCATCGGCGAACCTCAAAGTTTTTATTTCTTCTCCATGAATTTTAATACCTACTCCGAATTTTTCTTTTGATTCCTTTACTGCTTGCTCAATATACAGATTGAACAACATCGGGGAGAGGCTACAACCCTGTCTCACTCCCTTCCCAACCACTGCTTCCCTTTCATGTCCATCGACTCTTATAACTGCCATTTGGTTTCTGTACAAATTGTAAATAGCCTTTCGCTCCCTGTATTTTACCCCTGCCACCTTTAGAATTTGAAAGAGAGTATTCCAGTCAACATTGTCAAAAGCTTTCTCTAAGTCTACAAATGCTAGAAACGTAGGTTTGCCTTTCCTTAATCTTTCTTCTAAGATAAGTCGTAAGGTCAGTATTGCCTCACGTGTTCCAGTGTTTCTACGAAATCCAAACTGATCTTCCCCGAGGTTGGCTTCTACTAGTTTTTCCATTCGTCTGTAAAGAATTCGTGTTAGTATTTTGCAGCTGTGACTTATTAAGCTGATAGTTCGGTAATTTTCACATCTGTCAACACCTGCTTTCTTTGGGATTGGAATTATTATATTCTTCTTGAAGTCTGAGGGTATTTCGCCTGTTTCATACATCTTGCTCACCAGATGGTAGAGTTTTGTCAGGACTGGCTCTCCCACGGCCGTCAGTAGTTCCAATGGAATGTTGTCTACTCCGGGGGACTTGTTTCGACTCAGGTCTTTCAGTGCTCTGTCAAACTCTTCACGCAGTATCATATCTCCCATTTCATCTTCATCTACATCCTCTTCCATTTCCATAATATTGTCCTCAAGTACATCGCCCTTGTATAGACCCTCTATATACTCCTTCCACCTTTCTGCTTTCCCTTCTTTGCTTAGAACTGGGTTTCCATCTGAGCTCTTGATATTCATGCAAGTCGTTCTCTTATCTCCAAAGGTCTCTTTAATTTTCCTGTAGGCGGTATCTATCTTACCCCTAGTGAGATAGGCCTCTACATTCTTACATTTGTCCTCTAGCCATCCCTGCTTAGCCATTTTGCACTTCCTGTCCATCTCATTTTTGAGACGTTTGTATACCTTTTTGCCTGTTTCACTTACTGCATTTTTATATTTTCTCCTTTCATCAATTAAATTCAATATTTCTTCTGTTACCCAAGGATTTCTACTAGCCCTCGTCTTTTTACCTACTTGATCCTCTGCTGCCTTCACTACTTCATCCCTCAAAGCTACCCATTCTTCTTCTACTGTATTTATTTCCCCCATTCCTGTCAATTGCTCCCTTATGCTCTCCCTGAATCTCTATACAACCTCTGGTTCTTTTAGTTTATCCAGGTCCCATCTCCTTAAATTCCCACCTTTTTGCAGTTTCTTCAGTTTTAATCTACAGGTCATAACCAATAGATTGTGGTCAGAGTCCACATCTGCCCCTGGAAATGTCTTACAATTTAAAACCTGGTTCCTAAATCTCTGTCTTACCATTATATAATCTATCTGATACCTTTTCTTGCATATCAAGTGGAATAGTTTCATCACCGTGTTTTCGCTCAACGATCTCAGTAAGTCTAAGAAAACGGTATCTAACCTACGTGCCTCTTTTTGATTTAGGTCTTTCAGTGTTGCATCAAATGCATCTCACTGTATCATATATACCATCTCAACTTCGACTACTTCGTTATGTTTTTTCATAATATTACCCTCAAGATCGTTTCATTTGAACAGTATCTCGGTACATTCCTTTCCTTTTTTGGTTAGTACTCGCTTGCCATCTGAGGTCTTAATACACGTTCAGCTGCTTCTCACTTACCAGTTCTTCAGTTTTCTCAAGACAGGCATCATATTTCCCAATTTCAAGTGTCTTCTAAAGTCTCTGTCCCTTGCTCCTTAGTAATTTTGCACTTCCTATCAACCTCATTTTTTTGATATCAGTACTCCCTTTTGCATGCTTTATTTACTAAATCTGTATATATTCACCAGTCTTAAATTAAATTTAATATTATGTGTTTTATCCAAGAGCTTTTGCCATATCATTTGGCTGTTTGATTCTCCTTCATCTCTCAAAAGTATCTATTGGTCTTCTATTGTTTTCCTTTGGGCTCTTCCATTGAATGGTTGTGTGATTCTCCCTTTGAAACTCTGCAGAGCCATTACTTCTTTACAATTATACAGATTACGTCTCCTCAGTTTCCTACCTTTCCGCAATATCTTCAGTTTTAATCTGCAATTCATAACGAATAAATTACGGCCAGCTTCTTCATTTCCTCCGAAATATTTTACAGTTGAAAACCTGACTCTGAAATTATAGAATTGATCTGAAACCTTCTGGTGATTCCAGATCTCTTCAAGTACAAAACCTTCTTTCATGATGCACAAACCAACTGTTATTGATCTCTGTGCAAACTTCTAATATGTGGCTTCCCTTTTCGTTCCTGTTCATGTTATTCTGCTATATTTACCTTCAGTTGCTTTTGCTACTATCGGACTCTATTCCCCTGTCAAAATTAAATTTTAGTCTGCCTGAATAACTGCTTTATCATTGCTTACCTTCTTGCAAACTCTTCATAGCCCGCAAGAGGTTTTTTTGACACACAAACAATACGATATTGCAGTGCCTGTGATTGTGAGAAGTACAATGAAAATATGCATTCTATTGATTTCCTTTGGGCTCTTCCATTCAATGGTTATGTGATTCTCCCTTACTTCTTTACAATTATACGGATTACGTCTCCTCAGTTTCATGCATGCATGTCCGAAGAAACAGGCACTGTGGCGAAATACAGGAAATGTATTCGCAATTGCGAATATGGGCAACCTCTAACTGTAGAATGGAAAGCCGACATTGAGAATTTGTGCCGGACCGGGAACCCGGACTTTCCGCTTGTCGAGATCGGGCGCCTTAAATATTTCAGTTACCCGAGCTCGCTTCATGGCCAGTTCAAATGGTTCAAATGGCTCTGAGCACTATGGGACTTAACATCTATGGTCATCAGTCCCCTAGAACTTAGAACTACTTAAACCTAACTAACCTAAGGACATCACACAACACCCAGTCATGGCCAGTCCCAAACCTTTATATGTGGTCGTCTATGTGTCATTAACCTGCACTCGTACACTCATTGTAATACCTGTACAGGGGAGACATTTAATCGAAAGTCGCTAGCATGTTAGTAGAGGATAAATACAGCACTGCAGCGCCTGTGTTTGTATAAAGTACGAAGCATGTCCGAAGATTTCGGTGATAATCTCTACTGTACTGACAAGAGCAACTGCCAGCCACCGTAGCTGCTGCTGTAACGGCAGCATAAACCTCAGTTTGTAGACGAAGAGAGAATAAAAACTGTGATTTTTAGACGGTTCAGTAGAACGTAAATCAGGTCCGCGTGTCGGCCACTCTGTATACAGCAAGCCACTGAACCTAGCACAGAAGATGGAGCTTTAAGAACATACAGCTACAACTCCTTTCGTAAGAGCTACTGTCTTTCCGAATTAAATATCCAAAAAAAGATTTCCGAAAGAACATCTATAGTTATCTAACCATCAAGTTAACACTCATTTCGAAATGTAAGCTTGAAAATACTTGACATTCACTGTTAAGGTTGCTTTTGGCTACATGGCCATTGAAATTTACATTTCTATTCAGTGCGAAAGTAACTGTATAGGTTACTCAATCGCTGCAGTTTTCCCATCGCATACATTTACATATTTCTGGCAGCATAACTTCACGGCGAAACACGTAGACCAATCACTGATTGATAATTCAAGACCGGCCGCTGTGGCCAAGCGGTTCTAGGCGCTTCAGTCCGGAACCGCGCTGCTGCTGCAGTCGTAGGTTCGAATCCTGCCTCGGGCATGGATGTGCGTGATGTCCTTAGGTTAGGTAGGTTTAAGTAGTTCTAAGTTCTAGGGGACTGATGACCTCAGATGTTAAGTCCCATAGTGCTTAGAACCATTTGAACCATTTGATAATTGAAGAAGGCCATGGCAGCAATGGTTATGACAGTCAATTTCTGCTAACTAACAGTTTTCTTTCATTTTTTAATTTTTTATTTTTTAATTCGGCGTGCTGAGGCGAACGTGAACATTTAAAGGACGATGGAGTCGCGAGAAACTTTATTCCCTGATTTGTGTTTAGTTTGCTGTATTCTACATCTAGCAGCTTCGCAGCAACATTTGATCAACTATGGTGATCTGCGAATTCCCGTCAGAAGCAACTTTTCGAGAAAGATTTGAGTCTCTCCTAGTACTATTTGCCCCAAATACTAAAAAGATGTTTCGATTGTCGAGTCTGCATTCTCTGTTCAGGAAAATCAGTCTCTGAAGCCAAATTATTCAACGTCAGATATTAACTCCGTTTTGAATTCTCGGAATATTTGTTGCCCCAGAGGAAGGAAGGAAGATGATAAGAGTCTAACGTCCCGTCAACAGAGTCGTCCTTAGAGACAGCTGTTGTGCTGACTGATTCTGGTTAGAAAAATTGAAACCTATATTACATTCCGATAGAGTAAAATGCAATTTGCACAAGTTCAAGACTTTTCAGTCCAATATAGAATAACTTTCCTTCATTCTGAGTAAAGATGGTGCCACTCGAACTAAAGTCTACCACTTTAAAACAGTTATGGTCTTTCCTTGGATATACAGTATTACACTACTGGCCATTAAAATTGCTACATCAAGAAGAAATACAGATGATAAACGGTTATTCATTGGACAAATATATTATACTAGAACTGACATGTGATTACATTGTCACGCAATTTGGGTGCATAGATCCTGAGAAATCAGTACCCAGAACAATCACTTCTGGCCGTAATAACAGTCTTGATACACCTGGGCATTGAGTCAAACAGAGCTTGGATGGCGTGTACAGCAGTTTCAACACGATACCACAGTTCATCAAGAGTAGTGACTGGCGTATAGTGACGAGCCAGTTGCTCGGCCACTATTGCCCAGACGTTTTCCAATTGCTGAGAGATCTGGAGAGTGTTCTGGCCAGAGCAGCAGTCGAACATTTTCTGTATCCAGAAAGGCCCGTACAGGATCTGCAACATGCGGTCGTGCATTATCCTGCTGAAATGTAGGATTTCGCAGGGATCGTATGAAGGGTAGATACACGGGTCGTAACACATCTGAAATGTAACGTCCACTGTTCATAGTGCCGTCAATGCGAACAAGAGCTGACCGAGACCTTTAACCAATGGCACCCCATACCAACACGCTGGGTGAAACGCCAGTATGGCAACAACGAATACACGTTTGTAATGTGCGTTCACCGCGATGTCGCCAAACACGGATGCGATCATCATGATGCTGTAAACAGAACCTGGATTCATCCGAAAAAATGACGTTGTGCCATTCGTGCATCCAGGTTCGTCGTTGAGTACACCATCGCAGACGTTCCTATCCGTGATGCAACGTCAAGGGTAACCGCAGCCATGGTCTCCGAGCTGATAGTCCATGCTGCTGCAAACGTCGTCGAACTGTTCTTGCAGATGGCTGTTGTCCTGCAAACGTCCCCACCTGTTGACTGAGGGATCGAGACGTGGCTGCACGATCCGTTACAGCCATACGGATAAGATGCCTGTCATCTCGACTGCTAGTGATAGGAGGCCGTTGGGATCCAGCACGGCGTTCCGTATTACCCTCCTGAACCCACCGATTCCATATTCTGCTAACAGTCATTGGATCTCGACCAACGCGAGCAGCATTGTCGCGATACGATAAACCGCAATCGCGAGAGGGCAGAATCCGACCTTTATCACAGTCGGAAAGGTGATGGTACGCATTTCTCCTCCTTACACGAGGCATCAGAACAACGTTTCACCAGGCAACGCCGGTCAACTGCTGTTTACGTATGAGAAATCGGTTGGAAACTTTGTCAGCACGTTGTAGGTGTCGCCACCGTCGCCAGCCTTGTGTGAAAGCTCTGAAATCTAATCATTTGCGTATCACAGCATGTTCTTCCTGTCGGTTAAATTTCGCGTCTGTAGCACGTCATCTTCGTGGTGTAGCAATTTTAATGGCCAATAGTGTACATATTGCGTGCTGTGGTCGGAAAGACGTTATTAGTATTGCAAAAAAAGTTAAAATCATCTTCGTGTCCTGCTTACGGCCGTGCTTTTTAATAGCATAAGTGTTAGTATGTGGCTCCTTGCATCCTGGATTAAACTACTGCCCCAACAACCGAATTGTCCACCTTGATGCAAAGCAGGAGTGGCCAACCCTTTTGGCACGGGGGCCAAAATTTGGAAAAGCGACTTCCCCGTGGACCGCATTACCAGTTTTTATTTTGTAACCAAGACAAGCAAAAAATATTCATTTATTTTTTGAAGAAATAAAACAACTCTGAGGAAGAAACATATTTATAAGATATTTTAATGAAACGCAATGTTAATGGGATGTCTGGCTTTTTCTAACTGAACTGAGTCAGTGTTGATGTCGACTGAAGTTGCTGCTACACGCAAATAGTTTCCAGATGAATACAAGCAACTCGTTAGCTCATTTGTGATTCGGCTGGATTCATCCGAATAAAAGCTGTTCACACCCGTAAGTTGTTCCAAATAATGAAATCATCAATATCTTTGTAAAACGGGGGATGTTCGTTCTTGTCCAAGTATGTTTCATAAAACTCTTCCAAACCAGCCTGATTAAATTTGTCCTTTAAATGTGCGCAACACTGCATTTCCCACCAACTCATGTGCAAATGTCCCATTAGGAAAATTATGTCGGCGGAGAATAACGTAGAAATATGAAGAAAAGGCAGGCAATGTGTCTTAAAATCTTGAAATCGGGTATCGAATTCGAATTTCCAGTCAAATATGAAAGAAGCTTATTAAATCGCTGTTCCCTCGCTGACGTCCGATTGTTTCGACATCGTTTTTTTGCTCGTGACTGTTCTTCCCAGTTACCTAGTTTCATTCTGAATGCGGTAATAAGGTCATACATGACATTAACCAGTTGATCGTTTCCTTGTAGTCGAGTATTAAATTCATTTACGTGTCTAGTTATATCGACCAAGAACACAAAGTCGTAAACTCCTGGATACTCACTGAGTTGGTTTGAAAGAGTAATTGCATTTCTTGCTGCAAATAAAACACTCTCTTGAACATTTTGACATGGGTCAGCCATCTTCTGCATGAAATGTAACGATATCAGGCTCTGAATCGAAAGACTTGTGGAATTCGAGGAGATGACGTTGATTCAATCTTATCGGCTTAATAAAGTTCACTGTTTCGACAAATACTTTCATGAAATGGTCCATTTTGAGGGACAACGCACATAAATTCTCTTGGCGGATAATACAATCAAAATTTAGTATTGACTTACTGCCAACTTTGACGGAGTCATATTCAATACAGTGAACTAAACCCTTGCGTTTCCTTTCCCAGCCATTGCTGGAGCACCATCCATTTGCTAGCGCAGGTAGGTTGCTAAGTTTTAACGAAAATCAACTTAATATTGATGTAATTGCTTGCAACACATCTCGTCACTTCGTGATATCCGTAAGTAATTACATTCCCATTAATTCTTCTGTTTTATCAAAGTAGGCATCAACATACCAGATATAAATCGGCACTTGGGCGGTATTATCTGTGCGTTCATCCAGTATTAAAGAATAAAATATGAACTCAGATGCACAATTTTTAAAATTACCTTCACATTTAAGGTGTCACCGCCAGACACCACACTTGCTAGGTGGTAGCCTTTAAATCGGCCGCGGTCCATTAGTATACATCGGACCCGCGTGTCGCCACTGTCAGTGATAGCAGACCGAGCGCCACCACACGGTAGGTGGCACTCGCCCCAGTTGTACAGCCGACTTTGCAAGGAAAGGTTCACTGACAAATACGCTCTCATTTGCCGAGACAATAGTTAGCATAGCCTTCAGCTACATTTGCTACGACCTAGTAAGGCGCCATATCAGTTGATAATTAATATTATATGAAGCATGCATCATCAAGAGCGATGTTCTACAATTGTGGATTAAAGTTAAGTATTATATCAACTACTTACTTTATTTGCTATTATTAATTCCTTTAACTGTTCCAGACCTCACGCCAGTCAGCGTGTAATTAAACGCGTGCATTTCGGCCTCCTCTAGAAAAACAGTGTTGACCCTGAATATGCTCTTGTAAATATCTGCTGTTGAGTACAAACTTTTCTTATTAAATCGTTTAGGTGATATTGTCGAAGTCGATCTTTGTACACATCAAACGCAACTGCTTGTCTAGTGTCGTAATGCCGTTTGATTTTACAGTCTTCTGAAACCAACGTGTGTTTATTGCAGGTAAAGCATACAGGTTGTATTTAAAACTCCACAAAAAAATATACAGTGCAATTGTCTTGAAAACTTCTCACCTTTTCTGTACTTTTCGTTAGGCCTGATGTTAGTACTAGTTGAATCCATTCCAAGATATCGTATTGAAATCGTCAGTCAGACACTGAGGCAGAAAAGGAAATGTAAAACTGTTTTAGAATGTGCAGGTAAATCTGTTTCATATGATTCACTTGACTTAGCATCCTTAGTTTAAAATTTTGAGCCCCGTTTCGGTTTCTTTTACAACTAACGATTTTTTAAAACTGTTCTAGATTTCAAATCGGTAGCAAAATTATTTGCTGGAGATACGGACAGATGGATGAAGCTGCACCTTTTTAATGAGGAAGTCTTAAACGTCTCAGTAACACATAGTATTACAATTAAGTATCTATTTTTTGTTCTAACGAATTTAAAAGTAAGTACTGAGGCAAAAAACAGTTCTAATGTTCGTTGGTACACCTACCAACCACATTAGAATACATAAAATAAAAGAAGCCTCCTAAAATTAAAGACAAGCATTGCAGATTAATTGGAATAAATAGAAGCTGTTTTTTCTTACCGTAATTAACAGTAGGATCACCGTGATACAGTGTGCACCACGTACACACCTAAAGGGACATACTTTTACAGCCGATAGTGTTGCGAGTTCGTAGTACAGTGAACTGTGGAATGTGCTGGCTGTTTCTGACGTTTGTCTCATTCGCGCAGAGCGACAGCCGTGTGCTGTCGGAGTTCATACTCTCGTTGTTCTTTGGCTGCATATCGTCAAGACAGATTTGCATCTTCAAGACGGCGCGCGGTGTTTGGAAGACAAACACAACAGCGTGATATTTATTCAAACAGGAATATAGAAGAAAATGTAACGATAGTTAAGTTAATTAACTGCGACATTCCTTCTGTAATTGGACATGATACGAACAACGCTTGATGGAACGCTCGTTTTTGGGTTTTGTGTTATCTGGAATACTTAGCACACTGAAAGCTGTATGCGGCCCGCGGGCCGCGTGTTGGTCACCCCTAGTATGAATTTTGATGTGACCACTGCGGCTTTTGATCGTGAATTACTGCAATGCGAATACACTGGAAATTATGGAACATGTCAAAATGTTGCCCTTGTCAAGTGTGAATGCTGTTCCATAATGACTGTACAGTATTATCTGTTACACTGTGTTGTTGGTTTAGTGATATGTGCTTCTGGGATCTTTGGGATCCATAATCTTCAAACTTTGATTGCACGCAAATGCTGAGTTACACAAATAAGTGACATACATGAATGGTATATGGTTTTTATACGTTAGAACTTTGGTAATTCCCTTATCAGAATATCCTTGGAGGCCTACCTGTAATTAATTTAACTGAACCACTTTCAATGAGTGTTAATAACAGTTTGTAAGGAGAAGATCTGAATGAGAAATGAACTATGAAGATGGACGATGCCATTTGAGAGTTAATGAACTTTATATTTTAATAGGACATAGCTATAATGGAACCCATCTCGACTTTCAGGTCAGTCACTGCACGAAAACAAACAGTTAAGAAGACCGTTTAGACGAGTCAGTGCTGGACAAGCATTTACCTGTTGCTGCTGCCTGTCCATCATTGACTGTTTGGGAGGACCTCTACAGAGTCGCGACGAGGTCCATTGACAGACGTTGCTCCTAGTGCGTACAGTGAATTCCACACTAAATTGATATTAGTGGCGACCGCAATGAGACGCTATGCAACATTGGGTTCAGCGATCGTTGGAGGGAACAAGTCATCAACCGCTTCTTCCGTGCTCTCAGATCAGCACGGTGATGTAATTTTCGATAACGGCTCAATTCAATACTATGAAACATTATAAAGCATGGGAAAATTGCTGTGAGACAATTCCTTTATGTGATCGCTGTATGCTTGATTTGCATAAAAATCAGCAGCGTACGCACATTAACCCAACACGATGCCGTTTTATTCAAAGTAGCACCTGTCTGAACCGGGCGCTGTTGAGGGAGCCGGCTATGTAAATGAAAAGGACTCGTAAATATGAAAGTAGTGCCTTGGTCGCCGGCGCGCCAGTACAGCGAAGTGACGCAGGGATTACATCACTACGTGCTAACAAGCAGGACAGAGCGGCGCTGGCAAAGAGTTGTTACTGGCAGGGAGAGGTCTGCGATCGTAACCGCCTAAGAGGAGTTTCTAGGAAATACATCGTCATTTGGTCACAGAAAGAGCGCTACACTGATTCAAAAAATTATTGACTATGGCGCTACTTAACTACATTTTCCACAGCACTTGCTCTTAAAAGCTCCGTAGAGACGCCCATCGTTCCCATTTCCCTCTTATGCTAGACTGTAACTGTTAAAAAGATATCATGGCTTCTCAGAAGCACTCTCCTCGGTCATCCAAGTAGTACGGATACAAACTTGACACGTCATTAATCTTCACTACTAAAACGTTGTCCTTGTCCATTGGTGGTGCGTGTTTCAAAGGACTCACACTCGGTAATGGACGACTGAGGCAATGAGGGATCATAGCGTCAGTCGGTCATTGACGAGTATGAGTCTTCTGAAACACAAACTACACTTCTTTGCAAATATCGTCTTAAGTTTATTACTTTCTCCATGGGCGGAGAAAGAGAGAGAAAGGGAGAGTCCAGAGATTCAATTACTCACAATGCATTTGTGGGACTGTTTGCAGTTAAGAATCCGTAACGCTGTTTCCCGGTTCGTGGCACGTTGGGAGCGTGGAACCATGTTGCTACACACAAGAATAGGTGAAGCATTAGCGTTAAGAGGAGCGTCAGTCAGCCTGTGCAAGTCTGCGTGTGACTAGCTGAGCGCAGATCAGATGTCTGTAGGCGGTGAGCGTACGTCACGGCTCAGTGGGATCACCTGCAGCAGCCAGGTCGCAGTTTCTTAAACAGTTAGTGCGACAAATAATATGAATACCTCAAACGCTTATGAACATGTCCTCATCATGCTCGGAGACGTGCATGAATGTCTTAAAAACTCCGATAGTATCAGCAAAATTCAGATGATACTGTATCTCGGCTGTGGTCAAAAATAAAGAATTTCCCATATTATTTGCTTTTGTCAAGCTGCAGTCAGCTCCGTTTGTTGCACTAAACAGATGTAACAGTTTGTCGGCGACAGTAGCCTATATCTCATTCACAAACCACCAGAAAATATTGGAACATATTGTCATGAGTATACAGGGTGATTCAAAAAGAATACCACAACTTTAAAAATGTGTATTTAATGAAAGAAACATAATATAACATTCTGTTATACATCATTACAAAGAGTATTTAAAAAGGTTTTTTTTTCACTCAAAAACAAGTTCAGAGATGTTCAATATGGCCCCCTCCAGACACTCGAGCAATATCAACCCGATACTCCAACTCGTTCCACACTCTCTGTAGCATATCAGGCGTAACAGTTTGGATAGCTGCTGTTATTTCTCGTTTCAAATCATCAATGGTGGCTGGGAGAGGTGGCCCAAACACCATATCCTTAACATACCCCCATAAGAAAAAATCGCAGGGGGTAAGATCAGGGCTTCTTGGAGGCCAGTGATGAAGTGCTCTGTCACGGGCTGCCTGGCGGCCGATCCATCGCCTCGGGTAGTTGACGTTCAGTTAGTTACGGACAGATAAGTGCCAATGTGGTGGCGCTCCATCCTGCTGAAATATGAATTGTTGTGCTTCTTGTTCGAGCTGAGGAAACAGCCAATTCTCTAACATCTCCAGATACTGTAGTCCAGTTACAGTAGCACCTTCGAAGAAAAAGGGACCAAAAACTTTATTGGCTGAAATGGCACAGAAAACGTTCACCTTAGGCGAGTCACGTTCATACTGAGTTGTTTCCCGCGGATTCTCAGTGCCCCATATACAGACATTGTGACGGTTGACTTTCCCGTTAGTGTGGAAAGTTGCTTCATCACTAAACACAATCTTTGAAACGAAAGATTCATCTGTTTCCATTTGAGCGGTCGCCATCTTAGCATCAACTGACGCTGACGCCTAGCCAACAGCGCCACAAGCGAACAAATGTACAACTAAATGAAACTTTATAGCTCCCTTAATTCGCCGACAGATAGTGCTTAGCTCTGCCTTTTGTCGTTGCAGAGTTTTAAATTCCTAAAGTTGTGGTATTCTTTTTGAATCACCCTGTATTATAACAACTACAAGAGAAAGTGACTACAGTTTAACCTTATTTGCTTCCATTGTTCGATTTTGATCTTTTTAAAGATATGTATTGTATTCGCAAATATATTGATGTGAAGAAAGTGTTGGATATAAACCAGTACAGTATCAGCGAATTGGAGAACGAGAATAAATATACTTGCTAATAGGAAGATACGGGATAGGTACATTGTGAGTTGGTAATAGTACGCAGAGACACAGATATTATTTTCAGAATTTAATGAAAGCTAACTGAAGCAGTGATCAAGGCCACATACACGCATCACATACAAATGATGACACTGCGAACATACAAGCACGAATGGTTAAAATGGGAATGAGAGACAGACATTTAGACTCTTTGTTTCCGGAACTTGTTGCAGGGTACCCTCTAGTCCAGCATCACAAGAGAAGCAGTTCTTGATAAATTCCAGAGCACATAAGAGGATAACTCGACTACGAAGTTGACACAGAAATCTAAATAAGGTGCAGAAAATTAATTCTTGAAACTGAATATTCGGAGGTCGTCATTGTGCGGAAGTATGATGTAGAGCATGGAGATACGGGAGACGAAGAAACTAGAAGCGTTTGAAATATGGCACTGTAGAAGGATTTTAAAAAACAAATAGCCCGCATCTCGTGGTCGTGCGGTAGCGTTCTCGCTTCCCACGCCCGGGTTCCCGGGTTCGATTCCCGGCGGGGTCGGGGATTTTCTCTGCCTCGTGATGGCTGGGTGTTATGTGCTGTCCGTAGGTTAGTTAGGTTTAAGTAGTTCTAAGTTCTAGGGGACTGATGACCACAGCTGTTGAGTCCCATAGTGCTGAGAGCCATTTGAACCATTTTTCGACCTATTCTTGAGTACTGCCCGAGCGATTGGGATCCCCATCAGGTCGGATTGAGGGAGGACATAGAAGCAATTCAGAGGCGGGCTGCTAGATTTGTTACTGGTAGGTTTGATCATTACGCGAGTGTTACAGAAATGCTTCAGGAACTCGGGTGGGAGTCTGTGGAGGAAAGGAGGCGTTCTTTTCGTGAATCGCTACCGAGGAAATTTAGAGAACCAGCATTTGAGGCTGACTGCAGCTAAATTTCACTGCCGCCATCTTGTATTTCGCGGAAAGACCACGAGGATAACGTAAGAGAGATTAGGGCTCCTACAGAGGCATATAGGCAGTCATTTTTCCCTCGTTCTGTTTGGGAGTGGAACAGGGAGAGAAAATGCTAGTTGTAGTACGAGGTACCCTCAGCCACGCACCGTATGGTGGATTACGGAGTATGTATGTAGATGTAGATGCAGATATTTACACTTACACAAAGACAGTGACATGTGCCGCTCTGATTGATCTGCGTACCTCTTACGCATAAATGACTACCACATTTTAAATGTAATTGCTAACTTCAAACTCTTGTTAAAGAAAAACGGAATTTTGAAGCACTGTGTTTTTCAAATGATTGTGGTTTACTTTTTTTTTTTTAATATCATCTCTCAGATCCAGGTTAAACATCATATAGAAAACGCTAAAGTAAATAAAGGAAATATAAGTTACTCGCGGACACAATTAACCGTGGTGTTTTTGCGAACACGATCTCGTGAGTTTGAAAGTCCAAGGACGCTGGACAAACCACCTAGTGCAGCTATCGCCTTAGCGCCCTGAAGAGTTTGTTTGTTGAACGTAGCCCTCGCTCCAAGACATTCCAGCTGCAGCAAACGGCACAAGTTGCGCCGCGGGACATTTCACTGCAGAACGAGGCACGCGCCTCCTGTCATTCTGCCTGCGGCTGTAGTGGCGACCAACGCTTCGCCCTCCGGCGGGCGACTACGACTAGGAACGGCGTCGGCTGTGGCGCGCGACACGCTCCGCCGCTTTTCAGAGCCGTCGCGGCCTCGCCGCGGCATCCGCGAGTCCTCAGCGCTCACCAAGGACTGCTGCACCACTTCCTGGTTGCGCGGCCTGTAGCTGACCACCGCCTGCCTCTTCCGCGTCTCGCTGTACAGAGACGGAAAGCATACCACCCAAACCACACTATGTTCGCTTCCCCTGCTATTGTTGCACTTTTTGGATAGTTAGCACTCAATTGCAGAAAGCTGTAGAAGACGTAGTTCTGACTGCGTGATACGTATAATGAAAATTTCTTCCGGAGCGAGATTCTCCTGCTCTCGTTCTAGTACTTGCTATGCCCATTAAACGTGTTGAGTCAGACGCACACTCGACCGCGGAAATCTGCCTTAAACGCTGTTTCATTTTATCAATGTCACGCCACACTATGCGATTAGAAGTCTACCAAAAACACTACTGGCCATCACAATTCCTACACCAAGAAGAAATGCAGATGAGAAACGGGTATTCATTGGACAAATATATTATACTAGAACTGATACGTGATTAAATTTTCACGCAATTTGGGTTCACAGATCCTGAGAAATCAGTACCCAGAACAACCACCTCTGGCCGTAATAACGGCCTTGATACGCCTGGGCATTGAGTCAAACAGGGCTTGGATGGCGTATACAGGTACAGCTGCCCATGCAGCTTCAACACGATACCGCAGTTCATCAAGAGTAGTGACTGGCGTATTCTGACGAGCCAGTTGCTCGGGCACCATTGACCAGACGTTTTCAGTTGGTAAGAGATCTGGAGAATGTGCTGGCCAGGGCAGCAGTCCAACATTTTCTGTATCCAGATAGGCCCGTACAGGATCTGCAACATGCGGTCGTGCATTATCCTGCTGAAATGTAGGGTTTCGCAGCGATCGAATGAAGGGTAGAGCCACGGGTCGTAACACATCTGAAATGTAACGTCCACTGTTCAAAGTGCCGTCAATGCGAACAAGAGGTAACCGAGACGTGTAACCAATGGCACCCCATACCATCACGCCGGACATACGTCAGTATGGCGATGACGAATACACGCTTCCAATGTGCGTTCACCGCAACGTCGGCAAACACGGATGCGGCCATCATGATACTGTAAACAGAACCTGGATTCATCCGAGAAAATGACGTTTTGCCATTCGTGCACCCAGGTTCGTCGTTGAGTACACCATCGCAGGCGCTCCTGCCTGTGATGCAGCGTCAAGGGTAACCGCAGCCGTGGTCTCCGAGCTGATAGTCAATGCTGCTGCAAACGTCGTCGAACTGTTCGTGCAGATGGTTGTTGTCTCGCAAACATCCCCATCTGTTGACTCAGGGATCGAGACGTGGCTGCACGATCCGTTACAGCCATGCGGATAAGATGCCTGTCATCCCGACTGCTAGTGATACGAGGGCGTTGGAATCCAGCACGGCGTTCCATATTACCCTCCTGAACCCACCGATTCCATATTCCGCTAACAGTCATTGGATCTCGACCAACGCGAGCAGCAATGTCGCGATACGATAAACCGCAATTGCGATAAGCTACAATGCGACCTTTATGAAAGTCGGAAACGTGATGGTATGCATTTCTCCTCCTTAAACGAGGCATCACAACAACGTTTCACCAGGCAACGCCGGGCAACTGCTGTTTGTGTATGAGAAATCGATTGGAAACATTCCTCATGTCAGCACGTTGTAGGTGTCGCCACCGGCGCCAACCTTGTATGAATGCTCTGGAAAGCTAATCATTTGCATATCATAGCATTTTCTTCCTGTCGGTTAAATTTCGTGTCTGTAGCACGTCATCTTCGTGGTGGAGCAATTTTAATGGCTAGTACTGTAGTTCATTAGAACTATGAAGCTCTGTGAAGCATTTGTGTGATAGAAAGCAAGTGACATCATACCAAGCAAGATCATCTAAATTTTCGGTATTTGTGACTAATATCTCACTGAAGGACACGACCGAACCACACGAATTGAAAAGAAGAGAGACTGCTCACAGTAGTAACGAATTCTTTGTCATAGCATATTTACGAGTGTTCCTCAACCTTGAACTGTGTCCTTGTGTTGCGACGATTTAATTAAAGGCTCTCAGCTAAGCCGTAGTGTACTAGCACTGTACTAGAGACGACGAGCGCCGGAACAAAACCAGATATATCCACTTTTGCTGTATTCGCGTGTTTGAGCTGTAGGGGGGAGATACGGGAGTAATAATACATGTTGCCACAAAATAATTTTCAGCACAACGCGATATCAAGTGTTTTATGGTGTGTTTCTTCTTTTTATAGCTTGTGCAGCCATTTAGATATCACTATTTGTTACTTTCAGTATTAACAGCAAATTCGGATTTATCGGTTTTTGTTCTGGCGCTCCTCAGATTTAATCTTATTTTCAACTCAGAAGAGAGCGACATGAGTGTCTTACATTGCAGGCACCGCCACTAACAGAACGCACATGGTATGTACACAAATCGAGGCATCAGTCACATTTTTTTCGTGCCAGACCTCGCCCATGGCATACACCCTAGAAGAAAAGCTCTAATGGTTCAAAATGGCTCTGAGCACTATGAGACTTAACATCTGAGGTCATCAGTCCCCTAGAACTTAGAACTACTCAAACCTAACTAACCTAAGGACATCACACACATCCATGCCCGAGGCAGGAATCGAACCTGCGACCGTAGCGGTCGCGCGGTTCCAGACTGTAGCGCCTAGAACCACTCGGCCACTCCGGCCGGCAAAAGTCCTAATCTGAAACAAATTACTCACAGTCGATGTGTTACCTATCACAGTGTATATTTATTCAAGCAATTAATGCAAGTCACTGCAGTAGATCTGTACTATTGCTAATACACACATTTACATGTAAAAAGTTATTCCAGTTACCCAGAGAAAAAAGAAGTCCTAGAAACTTTCTTTCTCCCCCAGAGGTTTACTTCGTTCAATATGAATAAGAAACCACTGTCACAATTAGAATAATTTAAACCAAAAACGACGAAACAAGTGGACGTTATTGTAGTATAAACGGTTTCAAATTCACGATGGTGATGATGATACGGAGATTTACACGACGTGATGTTGATTAGTAGAGCTACTGCCGTTCTGGTGTGTTGCTGAAAAGTAGATTGATGCTTTGGTTGGAAGGTGGATGCAGCGACCAGTGAGATCACGAAGTGAATTACCTGAAACTTCAAAATTCGTAAAGTATGTTTCTTGAAGAACATCATGATCGCCTCTGACTACAAATATACTTACAGTAGTGTTCTAAAGTATTGCTCGCCCTTGATTCCAGTGCGTGTTTCTGTTAATTACACGTCTTCACGCAGTAATGTATATGTAGTTTCGTTTTTTTGGGTGGGGGGGTTGCCATATTGCAATGCCTAGCAACACTGTGATCTCATATTACCGATTATTGGCTCAGAAGGTGCCCTGCGTTAACTGAGGTTTGGCGTTCCCTGGCTCTTGTCTATAAGTATTGCTGGATTTTTCAAAATTTTCTTCCTACTGTGCGTGTGTGCATTTAATTTACCGTCATGTTGAAAATTCATGAATTAACCCCTAGAAATAAAAAGTGAATCAAAGTTTTACACGACACTAGAATTCCGATGGGAATAATTGTTGGAGATCAGCTAGAAGGCCGGCCGAAGTGGAGGGGCTGTTCTAGGCGCTTCAATCTGGAACAGCCCGACCGCTACGGTCGCAGGTTCGAATCCTGCCTCGGGCATGGATGTATATGATGTATTTAGGTTACTTAGGTTTAAGTAGTTCTAAGTTCTAGGGGACTGATGACCTCAGATTTTAAGTCCCATAGTGCTCAGAGCCATGTGAACCATTTTTTGATCAGCTGGGAGTCCAAAGATGCGGAAGCTGATGGGCGAAGGAAATATGGAAATCTTACCACGAAGCAGGAGTCCACGCATTGCTTTGTCCGTGGAGGACAGAATACTTCGTCGACTAAACCGCAAAAACAGGAGCACTAGTTCAGCTGAACCGGCAAATGCGTGATAAGACACAAAGGAAGTTGATTCAAACTCATCAGCTGTTAAGGCTCTGTGGAATCAAAATGAAGGTTGAAGTTGCCAAGAAGAAGCCTCTTTTAACTGCTGAAATGAGGAAAAGAGGCTTCCACGGACCAGACCGCATGTAAACTGGGCAAAAGAACAGTGGTGAGTTCTTGTGTTTCGAGATGAAACCCGATTTTCCCTGACACCTGATGAGTGAGAAACCACAGCACGTTAGGGTGAACCCAATGAAAGAATATAACCTGACTGTTTTATGCGGACCTTGGACCAAGCTCCATCGGTAATGGTGTGGAAGCTGGAACGCTGAACTTTGTTCAGGGAACTATGAACCGTCATCAATATGAAGTTGTGATCCGGCGCCCTTTGATGTTCACTGCACATAATGCTTTCCCAAATGCCTAGTTAATTTTCCAACAGGAAAATGCCACACATCACAGAAGGTGAATTTTGGTTATTTCATCTCTGTAGTACAAGTTACAAAGTTACTGCTGTTACATATGGTCCAAATCTATCATTTCAGATACATTCTCATATAACTTAATTGGGTATCAGCGAACTTCAGTGGCTGGGAAATTCGCCAAGCCTTTAATCTAATAGACAATTTGTGCGAGTGGTTGGGAAAGGTGTTCAGAAGAAGAAGCACGCGACGAAACTGGAGCTGTTGGAAGTGATTTTGAAAGTGAGGCTCCATGAAACTTAAATCAGTACCATTAAAAAATTGATCTACTCCATGCCTGACAGAGTGAAGGGTGTTGAAAAGGCCAAGGTAGTCCAAAAAAATACTAAGCCCATTTAGAGTATGACCACTGAACAATGCAATTGTGATACATAGTATTTTATACTATGACCAAATTAAGTGGAAGTTTCGTCAAAATATTATATATTTAACTTCGATATCATCAGTGACATGCCATGTCATCATACATATATGTAGGTACTGCTGACATATTTACATGAATTAAAATATTAGGAACAATCTTCTACTTCATTATAATGTTCTCACTTGTATACTATCGTTCCTTAATAAATATTTGAAATTTCAAAGATGAATGGGTTTTTAATAGTTATCTACTATAATTTTCAAATTCTGTAGGAATGTGCAGTATTTTAGAATAGTAGGCATTTATAAAAAAAGCTGTATAGCAATGCAGTTGACATCCTGGACCACAATTTAGCCTTGACCTCCTGTCCACATGTGCTGTTCATTCCCCAACATTATAGCCCTCTGTATATCTTACTACTTTATTACCCTAGTACCTCCCCCTACCCATTTTATTCCCACATCCCTAACTTCAAAGCCTAGATGCTACCCCTCCACTCGCATTTCAAAAGCCACACGTTTCTTGAAAAGAGACCCACAAGCGGAGCTGGTAATTGTGTTACAAACATTAAGCTCTCCCAGTCAGATCTTATGACTTTATAGACATATAAACGAAACAGTCAATAACGGCCAGTTCCCCATCCCTTTACCTCCTCCAAACCTCATCCCTCTTCCCAACCTCTGTCACATGCTCTGCTTTTCCCCTTTCTTTGAAATACACCAATCAGTGAATTTGTTATTTCAAGGAGGGGCAGGTTAGGTTGCTAATTACATAATATCTAGTAGCTTCAGCGTATATACACTGACGGAAAAAATGCATCAAAAAAAGTCAATGTAAGTAATGAAATTTTCGAGAATGCATTTTTCTATGTAACACATTTCAGAGATTCACATTGCAAAATCACAGGTTAATGTAAGCGCGAGATAATCCATTGCAAATGTGAAGTGCTGGTAGTTTAATAAACAGTTTAACCACCAGAATGTTGAGTTCAAGCATACAGACTTGCATGCATTGTGTTGTACAGGTGCCGGATGTCAGTTTGCGGGCTGGAGTTAATGCCTGTTGCCTTTGGTCAATCAATAAAGGAACAGTTATTGCTGGATGTAGAAAATTCTGGAGCTGTCATCCGATGACGTCCCATATGTGCTCGACTGGAGACAGATCTGGTTATTAAGCGGGCCAGGGCAACATGTCGGCACTCTGTACAGCATGTTAGATTACAACAGTGGCATGTCGGCGAGTGTTATCCTGTTGGAAAACAACTTCTGGAATGTTAATCATGAATGGGAGCACAACATCTACATTTACATTTACATCTACATCTACATCCATACTCCGCAAGCCACCTGACGGTGTGTGGCGGAGGATACCTTGAGTACCTCTATCGGTTCTCCCTTCTATTCCAGTCTCACATTGTCGGTATGCCTCTCTGCGGGCTCTAATCTCTCTGATTTTATCCTCATGGTCTCTTCGCGAGATATACGTAGGAGGGAGCAATATACTGCTTGACTCCTCGGTGAAGGTATGTTCTCGAAACTTTAACAAAAGCCCGTACCGAGCTACTGAGCGTCTCTCTTGCAGAGTCTTCCACTGGAGTTTATCTATCATCTCCGTAACGCTTTCCCGATTGCTAAATGATCCAGTAATGAAGCGCGCTGGATCTTCTCTGTCTCTTCTATCAACCCTATCTGGTACGGATCCCACAGTATTCAAGCAAGTGTAGTGTAACCTACTTCCTTTGTTTTCGGACTGCATTTCCTTAGGATTCTTCCAATGAATCTCAGGCTGGCATCTGCTTTACCGACGATTAATTTTATATCGTCATTCCATTTTAAATCAATCCTAATTCCTACTCCCAGATAATTTATGGAGTTAACTGCTTCCAGTTGCTGACCTGCTATATTGTAGCTAAATGATAAAGGATCTTTCCTTGTATGTATTTGCTGCACATTACACTTGTCTACATTGAGATTCAATTGCCATTCCCTGCACCATGTGTCAATTCGTTGCAGGTCCTCTTGCATTTCAACACAATTTTCCATTGTTACAACGTCTCGATATACTACAGCATCATCCGCAAAAAGCCTCAGTGAAATTCCGATGTTATCCGCAAGGTCATTTATATATATTGTGAACAGCAACGGTCCTACGACACTCCCCTGCGGCACACTTAAAATTACTCTAACTTCGGAAGACTTCTCTGCATTGAGAATTACATGATGCGTTCTGTTATCTATAAACTCTTCAATACAATCACACAATTGGTCTGATAGTCCATATGTTCTTACTATGTTCATTAAATGACACTGAGGTACTGTATCAAACGCCTGGCGGAAGTCAAGAAACACGGTATCTACCTGGGAACCCGTCAACTAGAGTGCTTCTAAACAAAACACGTTATCAGTGGCACCGAGGAAGAAACAGCTTTCATCAGAAAACACAACAGACCACCACCCTGCCTTCCAGTGAGCTCACTTAACACCACTGAAATCGTAAACGGTGATTTGGAGTCAGTGGAATGAAAGTTACAGGGTAACTGCAGCACGATGCAACAGAGCCATACGACGAACACGATGGTCTTTCCTCTCGGTGATGCCACGTGGCCGCCCCGAGCCCGGTTTTCTTACGACCGACGTTCCCGTGTTCACTGCTGCCACTAAACATGTACATTTGCTACATTCCTGCCATGTCTTTCTGCAATATCGCTGAAGAAATATCTAGCTTCTCTAAGCCCTGTTATACGACCTAGTTCAAACTAAGCGATGTGCTGATAGTGGCGTCTTTGTCGCCTTAAAGGCATTGTTCATTAACATCAATCAGCTCACCATGTCCAATCTCAGATTTAACTATGACTCATGACTGTTGCAATTCATACATAAAGCTAACTTGATTTGCACCCTCGTTGTGGCACTATTACAGTAGCATTTATTAACAACGTATATTATCACAAATACCTGCCATTGTTGGCTGGAAAGCGATTACTTAATACAGTATAAAGAAAGCTTCTGATGTGAAGTTTTTCGTTGCCTTATTCGCGTGTATGTATACTAATTTCGACAGGACTAACTTGCCATCTTCAGTTCTGAAATGTTACAGAAATTACAAAAATACTCGCACTGCAGTAGCTGTAATCGTCAACTAACGATTTTACATCTTTGTCACGTACCCACAGAGTACAGCCTATGAAGTGATGTTGTGCATTAAACCCCGCGTTTGTTTTCCTACCACTGACGTGGACTGTGAATCTGAAACAAAACAAATTTACTTTTACATCAGTTTTATAGTAAGTTTATAATTCCAATATATGCCTAAGGTAACATTACCTCATAATAAAAAGACAATATGTCATTAAAAATTACAGCTGCGTCTTTATGGTGACACAGAGTTGCACAAGTGTAGCACGTCAGGAAGTGACACATGTGTTGGGTTTGCTGCCTGCTACATACTGCTGGATACCAGTTAAGGCTGAAAGAGTAATACCAAGGAGTGCTACCAAACGGAGTCTCGTGAAAAATAATAATTGTTTTCTAGGTTTCTTATAAATATATGTGTGACAGTGTATGAAAATATGCTATGTGAATCATTTCAAATGGAAAATAGTATAATGCCAGTCATATAAAAAGGAAAAGACACTAGCGAAAAATAGTCCATAAATTTTTAAGACCGGAAAAATTATTTTCAGTAAGGCAGTTACCACTAGACGTTTGTTACGGTCTAAACGAACGACGTAAGTAGGACATAAAGTAGATAACACTATGAGAATCGTTCGTTCAACACGATTCTTTCAAAATGTCTACTTTTACAACTTGTAACATCGTGTATTATACATTACCTCTCACAGTAGACATCATATTGAAATTTCTAATTATAGTGCCGTATTACGTAATTGTTTACTTTCAGTGCACACATCGATACAGAAACATGGCATAAAAGTATAGTGTCTTGGCAAATTACTGTAATGGATATAGGAACGGACGTTCTTACAACCAGATGTCTAGGTTACCAATTTAAGGTAGGCACATACATACTTCACAATGAATGCTCACATAAATATTTTATTATGCATTCATGACAGTACGAGATCTAGAACAAGCAAAAAATGAAATATAATTTTCAACTGGCTCATATTTTGCTTATCGATGACAATAATATCATTCGATGTCTAGATAATAAACTGGGAACAAAAGGTCACTACACATAATATATAATGACCAATTTATAATCTAACCTAAAAAAAATTTTAATATTGTAGACGAAATTTTACAATCCGACGCAAACCCCTACTTCTCTTCATTATAGTTTTCTTATCGTTTCTTCACGCTTCGATTTTGTACAATTCATTGATGCCCACTCATTCATACTGTACCCCACAACTATATTCATGCTCAGACACATGTTGAGTTCCAATGTTTCATCAATAAGTACACTCATTTATCTGTAATCATACACACACACACACACACACACACACACACACACACACATATATATAGCCATCATGTCCTCTTTTTTTTGGTAAAATCAACTAGATCCCCTACATTTTCCGAGACCTCTTTTTCGATGACTGTGAATAGTGCAATTTAGTCTAATTCATAAAACTCTCCTGTTTCTTGTGCAGTGTGCAATAATAATGTTTTATGTATTACAAAGATAATGAAAACCCATCCACCTTAAGAAAATCAGTTAATGCATACTTTTAATAATAATGACATAGACTTCAGTCTACAAAGGCTACTTCTGCACCTTGAGATAACTGTGACAACACTGCTCATCTCATAAGTCACATAAATTGTATGATTTACACTTAATTATCATTATATACGGTAGTACATATAAGTGCCACCTACTAATGTAAGTAGTGCGACAAACAGAGCACCACCCCAAGTTGCTTTGTTGCCAAATTTATTCATGATAGCAAATCCAAGATGGCGGCCTTAGATGTGGCATCGTCATAGTGACATCATGGTTTGAAGTTCAAATTTTGGCAGGAAAATAGGTCAATTGGCTACCTCCACTTACCTAACCCCCTCCCCTCCACACCCCACCCCATCCATCCCCTACCCCTTTTTATCACACCCCTCCACTACCCTCACAACCTTTATCTGGAAATGGGCAGGGAAAGGACTCAGTCTGTGTTGCACTGTCAGTTAGGATGGATGTAAGTCTTTATTTTGCATGCATTTCTCCCCTCCCCTCCCTGAACTGAAAATTAGTGGGATAAGGACTCAGTCTATGCTAGGCTCTCAGGTAGAATGGGCGTCTTTATTTTGTCTGTATTGTTTATTTCAACAATTTGAGTTGTCATAAGCAGTAGCTACATCTGGTATGTTCAGTGTACACCATGAGGTCCGGAGTCCAACTGACCACCCCCCTTTCCGTCCCGTCACGTAATCCAAAATGGTGGTTTGGGGAAAAATATGGCGGGAAAAGGACTCAGTCTGTGTCTAGCTGCTGCAGTGGGAGGGTGGACGTAATTGTTCACTGTGTTAAACGTATGAGATGTCTGTGCTGGAGAAGGATGGGTATATTAGCATATGAAGAGTGTGTTGATAGCAATGCTATTTGGTGAAGACTAATCCGCTTCATTGAATAATGAATAAGCAAAGCAACAGGATGGTGCTAAGCTACGCTCCGCGACTTATGCTGAAAAATGCGTCTGCTGTAACTGCAGATCATTCGGTAACAGTTCGGTCAATCAGTCTTTTAAAGTGCAACAGGGAACATGTTCACCCCAGGGTCTCCGAGACAACCTGGAAGAGAGGCCATGCGCTGGCCTCCCTGCCCCCCAAGAGTCTCCACGCCGGCTTACGGCACAGACAAGCAGTAGCAGCAGGGCAACACGCTAAGCGCTTCATGTTGCATTGGAAATACACGAAAAACTCCGCCTTCCCATCTCCGGCGCACGGATACACTTTGTCATTCAACACGAACTTCTTCAAAGGTTGTTGCAGATGGTGTTGGGGATTATTGTCACATGCAAAACTTGAAGATGTCACAGGAACAAAATGTACCACAGCACAAAGAGAGAGAGAGAGAGAGACAACCTTGCAGATGACGTGAGAATATTTAAACAGTCCTGAGGAACTGACTAAAAAGATCGCGAAATTTTTGTGAAATCATTCCTGAACATTTCGCACGCATTTGTAGAAAATACCCTTGCCTTTGAGCACGAGATATTTCAGGAGTTACTAAATAAAATCGAATATGTCTCTAAGGACATTTTCAAAAAGATCACTGTACAGTAGTTTGTTTCAATTTCACGACGTATACCGCTATGTTTAAACATAGACCAAAAAAAAAAGAGGGCGACACACTTGCGAAACTATCCAAAAGATCTTGTGGGAAATACATTTGGCTTTGACAATGGGTTGTTTCAGGTGTTACAAAATCCAACTGAGTAGGTCTCTAAAGACACCTTCAAAAAAGATTGGTGCACAGTAGCTCGCGTCAGTTTTGTGATGTACATCGCCACACTTGAACACAGACTCTAAATTTTGTGATTTACACCGCCACACTTGAACACAGACACTAAATTTTGTGATGTATACCACCACACTTGAACACAGACACTAAAAAAAATTGCTGAACACTTCTGAAACCTCCCAGAGACACTTCATACGTTTTTGTGACAAACTGATCCCGAAATCGATATCTACTGCAAGATCTAATTCCACACACCAAAACGACGATATTTGGAAGTTGACATAAATATCTCTGTAACTCTAAGAATATGATGCTTACCATTTTTCAAGCTGTACCAGCCTGTTCGAAGAACTGACAACAGAGAGAGAGAGAGAGAGAAATATTTCTGAGTCTTACAGCTGCTGTGCATTACATTTCTGAAACGATGAGTGGGCTTACTTTATATTTGTTTCTGCAGTTGGAGTCAGGGACATTATTTTCCTCACTTCTCTCAGCACACACTGCTGTCCAAAACACAGATAGGAAAATCAGAAAAATTACACAAACAAAATTGGAAATACTGCCCTTCAGACGAGAAAAATGGCTGGAATTTCCGGTGAATTTTCGATGTCTACAGCTGCTGGTCTGCAGATGCTCTAAAGCGACCCACGAGAAGAGGATGGTCTGCTTAGAATTGTCTTTGAACATTCGAACAAAGAAAACATCACATGACTCTCAGAACGTTTGTAGATGATATGTACCCGTCTTATTTGAACCAGTCTTCAGAGGCTCCTATACCCCTCACAAAAGAAGTCTTGTGAATGGGGCATTGTAATTGATTTTTACTGTATTTACCAGTTGGACTGCTGCTGCTGCTGCCGGTGTGCCAGCATTATCCGACATTTTCCGCAGACGAGCCTTTCAGTGGAAAAGCTATTTTGTGCAGATCTAATGGAAAAAACATACAGCAGTCACAGTGCTCTGACAGTTAAACCCTGCAAAATTGCTCTATAGATCATAAACTACTGAAATTATCGCCAAAAACACTTCCTCAATTACACTGCTCTCCTAATGACGAGGAAAGCTTGAATTTTTCCGTGTGAAACTCGTCAAACTGCTGCTGCTGCTGCTGGTGTTGGAGCATTGTCAGCCATTTTTCTCTGCAGAAGGACGAATTACTAGACTTTGAATAGCAGAACTATTTTGTACACATCGAAAAAAAAAAAACATACAGCAGTCATATTGCACTGAGAGTAAATCCCTGCAAAAGTGATCTACAAATCATTAAATATGTACACCATAGTCAAAGACACTTACTCAATTACACAGCTCTGATCCAGTTGACGGAAGATTGAAGATTTCAACGTGAAATCGATCTCCAACCAGGCTATATCACCTCAAATCATATCGATGTGGTAAACAAACAATTCGCATTCTGCACCATACAAAATGATGACTTTTGAATACTGCATACAGCTATCGACCAGCAAACGTAATCATACCGCGAATACAGACAGATCGCAAAAAAAAGAAGCGCACCAGATAAGCACATACAGTGTGTATACTCCACGCAGCACGAGATATTTTCCGCGAGGTCGGTCGGTTATCCAGCGTGGCCAGCGGTTATCAGAGCGCCCTCAGTGGACCGCAGTCACTATCCGAACTATAATACATAGGCTGGGCTCATTCCCCTCGGCACAAAAGCGTTAATGTTTCCGGCCCTGACCTGCTTGCTTGCTTGTTTACTGCCATACTTTCCACATCCATCTCCAGACTCTGGGATTACAAGAACACATGCTTTTTCACGTGGTTTGTCAGAATACCGTAGCATTTACACGATACTTCTCGATATCAAGCACATAGCAATATCGCCTTCATAGCAGTATCGCTTGCGTATTATAATCCCGAAGATAAAGAGTGGTAATTGTATCTCCGGAAACTTTATCGAGATGCAGCGAGGTGGAACATGGTTTAATCTACTGACTATCTAGAAACTTACCCCGTCTTCGAAGATCTTTACGTGAAAACTCGAAGAAATAGAGGGAACTGGTAGTTCCACTCTTGAATACTGATGTCAGTGACAGACCAGATTCAAATCATCCTTGTACTTTAGAAAGTCAACTATGAAATTTCTCATATCCAGAGAACCAGAAAAAGTGTCTTCCACCCATTTTTTAGCATCTGGATGCATACCACACACACCACAATCGATGTTCTCTCAACCAAATAAAGTCGGGAAATGTGTAGAAGCGGTCAAATGGACAATTTACATGGGAGGGAATAATGTTCAGCGCAAACACAAGCCCATATTGAATCCTCTCAAATTTCCACAGAGAACATACACGATAACGAAGGCTGCCCAACACATACTGAGTATCAGTTCGCTATTCACCAGCCTAGAGAGTGACAAGGTTAGGTCAGCTACATTCCAGTACCCCAGCCAGGCTCTCCAGTCCAGACGGATCATACTGTAAGCTGGAAACGTCAGTCGTTCGCGACAGGCCACTGCCATCTTGCGACCCACATCCCAGAGAGATTCGTCCTAGGAAGCCAGCCACATATATTTTATCACTGTACTTACAATTAAATATTACGATTGTATCCTCAAAAAATCGTTCAAATGGCTCTGACCACTATGGGACTTAACATCTGAGGTCATCAGTCCTCTAGACTTACAACTACTTAAACCTAACTAACCTAAGGACATCACACACATCCATCCCCGAGACAGGATTCGAAGCTGCGGCCGTAGCAGCAGCGCGGTTCCGGACTAAAGCACCTAGAATCGCTCGGCCACAACGGCCGGCGAGTGTAACCTCAATCTGACTACATTCAACAACGAGTGAAGTATGGGAAATTCCCCCTGCTGCCCATAGTGGCTCTTGACATATGAAAATCTGTAGCATTCTTATGATTGGACATAATTTACCGTGTAAAAAGAATCTTTCATTCCCTTTACGGCCATCGCAATTTCCCACGTCAAACCTGTACCTATTTTATGAGAGGCCAAAGCCTTTTTTTTTTTTTTGCACTTGTTGGAACACTGACCAGAGTACACATACTACTACATAAGCCCGCTGATCATAGCGAATCTATCGCGCGTCCCCTACTATTAAGTATAATACTTCGCCAATAATGAATGCTAGCGATATCGAAAAATACTGACGCGAAAATCCGCGATGGATTGACATGTCTCATAAATTTTTCTTGTAAGTGATACCAGTGTGTCTTAGAAAGAGACTGAAAGATTTCCTCGCATTGCCTTTGACCAACCCTCCCTGCAGCCGAATTCCTAACTGCTGTTCCCCAACGGTGTTGCTCATGGTACCCATCCAAATGCACAAGATTTCTCCAGATGCGCACATGTGGAGGAGGTTAGCACCACTTATCGGTGTGTAGTAGTCGACATGAAAGTGTTGTGATGTAATAGCAGATGGTAAGAAGAAGAAGAAGAAGAAGAAATGGGTGATTTTTATGCATGATGGAGCTCCAGACAGATGGCATTTGAAGCGTTCTACGAAAATCAACTACACTAGAA
This sequence comes from Schistocerca americana, assembly GCF_021461395.2. Lineage (NCBI taxonomy): Eukaryota > Metazoa > Arthropoda > Insecta > Orthoptera > Acrididae > Schistocerca > Schistocerca americana. Next base: position 136,205,919 of record NC_060122.1, on the reverse strand, counting down.
ATTCTACAGTATACATAAACACATGCACTCCTAAGGCTACACAGTTCTCCACTTAAAACTTACTACAATGTTCGAGTGGTGCAGTTTCCGACCTATTAGTCATGTGGAATGCAACGCTGTTAATATCCCAATGTCAGAAATGTATTTCCAACACATGACATATTTTCTCCTTGCAGGTTTCTCTACGATATACTATGGGGACAAACTGTAAAATGAGAAAACTACTTCCTTAAAACATCGATCTTTGCGATACATGCACAATATAGCTTTGCAGAGGTGTACACCGTCCACTGTTCACACACGATCACGGTTCAGAAATTATACTATGCTCCCATCAGTCCTATAAAATGATCAGTAGTAATGGTGAATATCACTTCTAAGGAAACAGACAAACGCATATCAGCGGTGTTTGACATGTGAAATTACACATCATCACCTCACTAATGCCCGCATCTCGTAGTCGTGCTGTAGCGTTCTCGCTTCCCACGCCCGGGTTCCCGGGTTCGATTCCCGGCGGGGTCAGGGATTTTCTCTGCCTCGTGATGGCTGGGTGTTGTGTGCTGTCCTTAGGTTAGTTAGGTTTAAGTAGTTCTAAGTTCTAGGGGACTGATAACCATAGATGTTAAGTCCCATAGTGCTCAGAGCCATTTGAACCATTTTTGAACCTCACTAATTCCGTAACACAGGGCATCTGTCAAGCAGATGTATACATGGGAATTGCAGTATCTCACAAACACCTGTCACTAACTTAGTATCACCATACTTATGAAACTGGAGACTCGCTCATTTACCCAACATGTGACAGGGGAATGGAGTATGTCGCATTAATCTTTCTTCGTCTAGAGGAAAGTGCCGAAACAGACTGGAGATGTTTCATCATCGTCACACATGATATAGATGTCGTCTGATGACTGAGAGATTTGCTGTTAAGGATCGTAAGTCGATAGTGCTCTAAGTCACACACACAACACACAGTTGTATACCAGTCAAACGCAGGTTATGCCACACAACTGATGCACCCTGACGGAACAACGGAAATAAGTGGTTAAATGACCTACAACAACATCTCCCTCTCTCTCTAGAATTCATCATCAGACAACCATTAAATCATAACTCGTTACAACGCAATCTCAACCGATCGCTCCACCCACATTCTGTCACCCTCAACGAAGATGTAGGTAAGTTTGGGGGCAGAGGGTTCTTTTTTGTCTACGAAAGCATCGAAGACAGCAGTCAACTCCCGTGTATCACTACACTCAACAGAAATACAGTATAATGTAGTTATACAACTGTCTGTTAGCTGACACCGCACGGTTGTGATTGGCGGAGAATATAGAGAACCACATCGTAAATACAGTTTGCTAGGGTTTAAGACACCTAATCAGCCCTGCACAGGGTCAAATGCGATTCATTCTGTAGTTGTATATTGCATTCACCCAAGCTCGTAATACAGTGCACTTCAGCTAAGAATCAGCTAGGGTACAGGAGTGTAGCTGACCTGACCTTGTCACTCTCTAGGCGGGTGAATAGCCAACTGATACTCAGTATGCGTTGGGCAGCCTTCGTTATCGTGTGTGTTCTCTGTGGAAATTTGAAAAGATTCAATATGGGCTTGTGTTTGCGCTCAACCATTATTCCCTCCCATGTAAATTGTCCATTTGACCGCTTCTACACATTTCCCGACTTTATTTGGTTGAGAGAACATCGATTGTGGTGTGTGTGGTATGCATCCAGATGCTAAAAAATGGGTGGAAGACACTTTTTCTGGTTCTCTGGATATGAGAAATTTCATAGTTGACTTTCTAAAGTACAAGGATGATTTGAATCTGGTCTGTCACTGACATCAGTATTCAAGAGTGGAACTACCAGTTCCCTCTATTTCTTCGAGTTTTCACGTAAAGATCTTCGCAGACGAGGTACGTTTCTAGATAGTCAGTAGATTAAAGCATGTTCCACCTCGCTGCATCTCGCTAAAGTTTCCGGAGATACAATTACCACTCTTTATCTTCAGGATTATAATACGCAAGCGATACTGCTATGAAGGCGATATTGCTATGTGCTTGATATCGAGAAGTATCGTGTAAATACTACGGTATTCTGACAAACCACGTGAAAAGGCATGTGTTCTTGTAATCCCAGAGTCTGGAGATGGATGTGGAAAGCATGGCAGTAAACAAGCAAGCAAGCAGGTCAGGGCCGGAAACATTAACGCTTTTGTGCCGAGGGGAATGAGCCCAGCCTATGTATTATAGTTCGGATAGTGACTGCGGTCCACTGAGGGCGCTCTGATCGTGTGTCGTGCCAACGTGTGTGGGGGGTTAGTTGTTGACCCGTGACCGTTGGTCATGGTGAATCACCGACAGACCTCGCGGGAAATATTTAATTCTGCGAGGACTGGTTGTCTGTCTTCACGGTATGTGTACGAAAGTCAGGTGGTTAAAAAAATGGTTCAAATGGCTCTGAGCACTATGGGACTTAACATCTGAGGTCATCAGTCCCCTAGAACTTAGAACTACTTAAACCTAACTAACCTAAGGACATCACACACATCCATGACCGAGGCAGGATTCGAACCCGCGACCGTAGCGGTCGCTCGGTTCCAGACTGAAGCGCCTAGAACCGCTCGGCCACACCAGCCGGCCAGACAGGTGGTCGACAGCTATATGCAGGATGGAAAAGTCATGATTTTGCCTGGTGCTGGGTACGAATTGTGTGTTTACCACATCGATATGATAGGTGGTGCTATAGCCTGATTGGAGATCGATTTCACATTGAAATATCCATGCTTTCCCGACGGAAGCAGTGCAGGGTAATTAAGGAAACATTTTTGGCGGTAATCTCCATATTTGATTATCTGTGGATGACTTTTGCATGCGGGGTTTAACTGTCAGTGCACTGTCACTGCTGTATGTTTTTCCTATTCGATCTGTACAAAATAGGTTTTCCACTGAACGGCTCGTCTGCAAAAAATGTCGGATAGTGCTGGCACACCGGCAGCAGCAGCAGTCTGACGGGTAAACTCAGCAAGAATCAATTAGAATGCTCCATTAACAGGACTTCCCTTGTGAGTGGTACAGGAGCCTCTAAAGACTGATTGAAATAAGATGGCTGCATATCATCTACCGTACAGAAAGTTCTGAGAGTCATCTGATGTCTTCTCTATTTGAACACTCAAGCCCAAGCAGACCATCCTCCTCTGGTGGGATGCTTTCCTTCACCTGCCATTGTTGGTTTCGAGCATCTCCAGACCAGCAGTTGTAGACATCGAAAATTCCAGCATTTTTTCTCCTCTGCAGGACAGTGCTTCGAATTCTGTATGTGAAATTTTTCTGATTTTCCCCATCTTTGCTTCGACACCAGTGTGTGCTTCCAGAAGTGAGGATAATAACGTCCCTGACTCCAGCAGCAGCAACAAATATAAGGTAAGCCCACTCATCGTTTCAGATACGTGGTGAACACCGCAGCAGCTGTAGGACTCAGAAATTTTTTTCCTCTATCTCTGTGTGAGTGCCTTCGAACAGGCAGCTAAAGCTCGAGAAGTGGTAAGGGTCATATTCTTAGAGTTACAGAGATATTTATGTCAGTTTCCAAATATCATAGTTTTTGTGTTTAAAATCAGTTGTTGCAGATGACCAGTTACGGGATCTGTTTGTCACAAAAGCGTGGGAAGTGTTGTGGGAGGTGTGCAGCGATCAGTTTTTAGAGTCTCTGTTCAAGTGTGGTGGTTTACATCACAAAACTGCAAACTGGTGTGCACCGATCGTTTTTTTTTAAATGTGTATTTAGAGACCTATAAAGGTGGATTTGGTAACTCCTGAAGTAGCCTGTGATCAAAGACAAGCGTATTTCCGACAAAGAACGCAGCGTGTCTCTGGCATGTGTTCACGAGTGTGCCACCATCTTTTTAGAGCCTGTGTTCAAGTGAGGTTTTGGTGGAATTCATCGGAATTGTTTAAATATTCTCACGTAATCTGCCAGGCTTTCTCCCTTTGCGCAGTGTTACATTTAGTTTCTGTGACATCTTAAAGATATATATGTGGCAATATTCCACCACACCACATGTAATACCTCTTGAAGCAGTTCGTGTTCAATGACAAAGGGTATCCCTGCATCGGGGATGGGAAGGAGGAGTGTTTCAGGTGTTTCCAATGCAACATGACGCGCTTAGCGTGCTGGCCTGCGGCTACTGCTTGTCTGTGCCGTAAGCCGGCGTGAAGACTCTTGGGGAGCAGGGAACCCAGCGCATGGCCTCTCTTCCAGGAGACCGTGGAGACTCTGGGACGATCGTCTTGCCTCTTGCACTTTGAAAGACTGACTGACTGGACTTTCACCAAACGATATGCAATTACAGGACATATAATAGTCAGCATGAGTTGTGTAGTGTAACTTAGCCCCATCTTGCTGCATAGTCACTATTCAATGAGGCATATTTATCTTCACCATATATCATTGCTATTGACACAGTCCTCAGATGCTAATATACTCCTCCTTCTTCAGTACAGACATCATATCCACTGAACACAGGAAACAATTACATCCGTCTTCCCAGTCCAGCAGCTAGACACAGACTGAGAGCTAGACCGCCCTCTTGCATTACATTGCGTGAGGGGAGAGGTGGGAGGGTCGTTAGCGTCCTCTGGTTGTGGTGTTGTCAACTCAATGGATGGAGCTACTGCCAATTACAACTTAAATTGTTTAAATAAACGACGTACACAAAATAAAGCCTTATGTCCATCCTAACCATCAGCACAGCACAGATTGAGTCCTGTTCCCACCAGTTTCCAGATGGAGAAGGGGAGGGGAGGGGTGGGTGATGGGAGGGGTAGGGTGGGGGGAAGAGAGGGGGTTATGTTAGTGGAGGTAGCCCAATTGACCTATTTTCCCACTAAAATCTTTACTTCCCACAGTGACATCACTGTGACATTGTCACATCAATGTCCGCCATCTTTTATCCGCTATGTTGAATACGTTTGGCAATATTGCAACGTGGGGTGGTGCTCTTTTTATCCCACTGCTAACGTAAGTGTGATCTTCAAGCATAGGCTTCATTCTGTGTCTTGTAACAGTTTTGTATTCATTATTATTTATATGTTATTTTTTTACAACATTTGTACTCATCTGAATTAGTTTATTCCAGTATATTAACCAACAAATCACTTTGTTAACACTATTCTCAAGGTGACTGTACGAGAGTAAGCTGTACCCATGTACATTTAGATTCATATGCTACAGCAACTTACAATCACTTGTTCTAACCACGATAACTGACTTACGTAACACAACTTTGTCAATAGTTACATTTTTTCACTACGGTTACTATAGTTTTAGTTTTTCTCACTTAGATCTAGATAATTATATTGAATTGTTGCTCCAAAGTATGGAGGATTTCCTAGGTTATTTTTAGATCTCACAACACATAGCCGAATTACAGAACATATTTCTTTTGATGTTATATGTTATCATGATCTTGATATTACTTATTTATTTCTCCCTAAGACTTTTGACATTTTATTAGATTGTTGTATACTGTAGCTGTAAGGCCCACCGCCATAAGTGTCTGCCTCTAGCTAAGTCGACAAAAAACTGTACTCTAGGTTGGACAACGCCAATACGTCTTCTTACGGGTATGGATAATATTTTGTCTTTATAAATATGAACATATATAGTATGTTAGCAGTTTTCTCACTTGTAATTTTTATACCCCCATCGTTGTCATTGATAAACAAAATTTATACCAGTTGCAAATTGTCTTCCATTTCCTGGGTGTCACGCTGTTATCAGTTCATAGGAAAATGTATACGAGAGCATTCGTTTTGAAATATGTACACGAAAATGGGGGATCATGGATGTAGGGTAGTGACGTATATGTATGTTTGGCTGTGTTAGAAAAGGATGGAAGATACATCAATCGCGTTACCGCGATTCGATCTGGAACGAAGTGCAAACAACTGTCAGTGAATTGACGCCGTACTCGCTGTATGAGGTATGTTTACTTCATATATTTTCAACAATTTCATGTCACGTATGAGTACAATACAAGACCGTGGTTTTTCAGAGTTAAAGTCCAATTAAGCACCGTCTTTACGTACTGGTTGCGTGTACCATGCGACCCTAACCTCAAATGAAAACATTGTTTTGCGTTACCATATATATTGGATAATTCTGGTCTTTAAAAGTGGGATAATCCCGACTGTCCGTAACTACTCCCCCACAGTTAATCACATCAGTTTTAGATGGCACGAAATTACCAAAGAATGAAGGAGACCAAATGCAAATTAGACGACTTTGAGACAGCCATTAAGGATATTAAGAACAAATTTGCTTACTGTGTTCAAAAAACTGCTATACACCACCATCGCAAGAAAGAAGTTATCAGTAGCCAAAATCTGGACGTAAGGCTATATCTTTCGAAGAGCAAGGAAGAAAATTACAAGAACATACCTTAATATGCATAAAGATCGTGTGGAAACTAGATTTAAAATTTGCTGACGTAAATAATTTGAAGCTTAATTTCGACAAAATATCCAAATTGTCAGGAAAAGACTGGTTCTATGGATAAAAAAAAAGAAAAAAAGCATCCTGATATTTCGCTGCGGGAACCTGAATTCACACCCGTCAACAGAATTACAGATTTTAATGAAATGCAAGTAAAAATGTTCAAAAGCTTGCAAGCTTTGCAGAAAAATATCGCTTTGATGCCAACCTTATTTACAATGTTGACGAGACAGACATTTCTCTTGTTCAGCACCAAAGAGCCAGAAACAAGTGTGCGTGGCAAGAAGTGGTGAAAGAGACTCTACAACAAAAATTGTTTGCGAATGTTGTGCTTCAGGAAAGTATGTTCTCATGTTTTTTTTTTAATTATTATTTTTAAGTGGAAGGGAATGAATGCTCATTTATTGCGTGGCAGCAATGCTAATGTTATAGCAGCAGTTAGCGAATCCAATCGGATCAGTGAGGTCGTAGATTGGCTGCACCGGTTCATCTCCTATGCTAAGTCTACTTCCTTTAGACAAAGTCACTTTAATCTTGCCTGCTATCTGCTTTGTACCCAGAGTGGAATAATATTGTTATCTGTTCTACAGCATACAGCATACATCACATCGTATGCAACCACTGGACCTGTCGTATTCTGGACATCTCCAGCCTTCATACAACAGAGAATGCGACTTGCACAAGTCTTCAATATGTAGGCCGATGAGTTACACAGTATGAAGTTGTCAAACTTTTCTCGAAAGCCTTCAACCGCGTCAGCAATACAGAGAAAGCAACTTTTAGCATTGTACTTGATAATGGCATAGAATCCGAAATGTAGATAGTACGGAAGATAAAGACAGTAATATACAATCAATTGGCGGTTTACTGTTTTAAAAAATATTGCATTGCTTTGGCTCAACACTATCAAAAACTTTTTAGATACCACTAAATTTGATGAACATTTCAAAGACGTGGCATCAGTGTCCCCAGATGCACAGGTAGCATTGATATCGAACGTGCCAAAATCAGTGACACTTGATACACAAATAGGACAGTGACCCATGTAGCTCTTTTGGACAAATCAAGTCATTTGAAGATACTGTTAGACCACATGTTCGCAAACTATCACATCCGGAACGTAAAGAAAAAGTTAGAAAACGGCATTCAGCTATAATAACCAGTTCTCCTGTGAAAGATATTAAAAAATAAATAAATAAACCACTAGGAAGCAGTTGATGAAAGTGAAAAGACTGTACATACCACTAAAGGTAGGAAAGGTGTGAAAGACCGTGAAGCATTTGCAGATGATAACAACAAGACGAAGGTTCAAGAAAAGAACATACCACGCAAGATGAAAAGGTCAGTGAAGGAGCTGAGACAGAGAACGAGTATTCTTGCCCAATTTGTAAAGAAAGGTATGAAGATCTGCCCACTAAAGATTGGATAAAATGCTAAAAATTTCCTTTATGGGCCCACAAAAACTGTACTTGTTGTAAAGGTACATCAAGAGGATTTAACTATGACTCATGTGATGATTAGGCTATGTCTTTTTTCACCCCGCACATCATCCGTAATTACCGCACGCTCTGTGGGGTAATCCTGGACACCAAAGGTTTATTTTTTGTTAATATTTGACATTTTATTTAAATTTATCTACAATCATTATGCGAACTTAAGACAGATTCTTTTCAGCAGCCGACCGGTGTGGCCAAACGGTTCTAGGCGCTTCAGTCTGGACACGCTACCGCTACGGCCGCAGGTTCGAATCCTGCCTCGGGCATGGATGTGTGTGATGTCCTTAGGTTAATTTGGTGTAAGTAGTTCTAAGTTCTAGGGGACTGGTGACCTCAGATGTTAAGTCCCGTAGTGCTCAGAGGCATTTGAACCATATGTTTCAGTAATCAATAGCATTGGTATCTTTTTGTTTTGTTTCAGTTCTCCCATAAGTCTTTCGCAGTTATCCCACTCTCTCCCCTTAGTGTCCACCCTAAATTTGTAAACTAGACCTACAGTTATGGCGTGTTCCTTCTGGTACCGATTGCTGTAATATGCCAAGATGCTATTACTTTTACGCCATGTTTTTGTATCGATGTATGCATTAAAGGTAAACAATTATGTGAAACGGCACTATGATTGGAAATTTAAATATGATCTCTACTGTGTGACGAATATTATAATGCATGATATTACAAGAATGAAATTTTCACCCTACAGCGGAGTGTGCGCTTATATGAAACATCCTGGCAGATTAAAACTGTGTGCAGGACCGAGACTCGAACACGGGACCTTGCAGAACTGCAGGAGAGCTTCTGTAAAGTTTGGAAGGTAGGAGACGAGGTACTGGCAGAAGTAAAGCTGTGAGGACGGGGCGTGAGTCGTGCTTGGGTAGCTCAGTTGGTAGAGCAGTTGACCGCGAAAGGTAAAGGTCCCGATTTCGAGTCTCGGTCCGGCACACAGTTTTAATTGCCAAGAAGTTTCATGATATTACAGCTTGTAAAAGTAGGCAATCTGCCATAATTCTATTAAATGAGCGATTCTCACACTGTTATCTATTTTATGTTCCACTTACGTCGATCATTTAGCCAATTAACCTTATTGAAATTTATCTTTTCGGTCTTAAAAATTGACGAAATATTTTTAACCAGTGTATCGTTACGCCCCAGGATAGTATCCCCGGTGGACACTAAAAATTCATCAAAGTTCTACCTTGGCGCCGTCTAAGGCGCTTCAGTCATGGACTCTGCGGCTGGTCCCGGCGAAGGTTCGAGTCCTCCCACGGGCATGGGTGTGTGTGTTTGTCCTTAGGATAATTTAGATTAAGTAATGTGTAAGCTTAGGGACTCATGGCCTTAGCAGTTGAGTCCCATTAGATTTCACACAAGTCTGAACATTTTTTTTTTCTACCTTGGCAGCTCCTGGAAGCCGAACCGTCTGTGTCTATTACTAGTAGATTGCCAGCTAGGGGGAAATGCTGAGCGAGTTGCTGCGAACACGGAAGCTATCACAGTATGGAGGAGTGACCGAGAGCCCAAGTCAGCAAGCGAATCATAATGGCATCATGGAAACGAGGTATCGTCATGTTAGTGACAAAGCAGAGTTTCGTAAGAAATGCTAGGTACAACACAACTATTCAGGTGCAAAGGCAGCGGAAAAGAGCCTCTGAAAGTCTGAAGTCACTAGGAGAGCTGACAGCGAGGTATGACACATGATGTCATAGCCATCACCACCGACGCAGCGTCAATATAACAATCCCATCCTCCTTAATAAATCTCATTTCTGATTGATGAGCGCTGATTGCCGATTGTCCAGTCACAGACCTTGTGTCACAGCCATTGTGTCGGTTGCAGCTGTCGAATGAGAGAGAAGGCTATGGAGGTCGATCCTCGACTCGCGTAGCTGTCTTCGCTCGTCTATGGAACGACAAATCCGGGTGGAAGGACGCTACTGTTGCCAGTTGCAGTGCCAACTTCCGAGACCACACTGACGGGGTGCAGAGGCCGCCATCACACTGCAGGTCTGCTGGACGCGTGACCTGAATGCTGTCCATCATTCAGCTTCGAGTGGGTGGCCACCACTGCCGGTCACCCCGTGGCAGATACCGATGCTGCTGGCTCTCACTTCCTGAACACGGGCTGAGAGCCGGCCCCAGTAAGTCAGCGAGAACTTCAGGTGGACCTGGAGTGAGACTCTTGGATACAAACCTTCGGTGAATGATTTATTTTCAAAGAATTTTCTTGACAATTTATTCTACTTACTAGCGATTCGTCAAGAACGTTAACACATTTAATCACACTATGTGAGCGTGGAAGTAGTTGCCAGGGAGTAGCTGATGAAATCATAAACAAATGGTAATTTATTCATTTTAATGGTGACTAAACATTTTTTAAAAGAAACACATTTAAAATTATAATCGGAAAGCACCCTCTAAATATCAAGTTACAATTTATTCAGAGGCAGAAAGAACAAACTTTTGACTGTATGAGCTTTCGGGCTGAGAACCTTGACACTGCCGTAGTCACGACCGCTCACAACAACCTCTGAAAGACTACACTGGTGCAAATCTGCAACACACGAGATTACTTTAAACTAAAAGTTTTAACAATTCACACGAGCACCTAAACTAAGCACCCCGTAGGAGGGATGGAAATGGTACAAAACACTACAATTAAAATATTAACTTCTCACCGAAGGTGCAACTTGATTTTAACTTCTAAGAAAAGTCTTACGGGCCGTCCGCGGTGGCCGTGCGGTTCTGGCGCTGCAATCCGGAGCCGCGGGACTGCTACGGTCGCAGGTTCGAATCCTGCCTCGGGCATGGGTGTGTGTGATGTCCTTAGGTTAGTTAGGTTTAAGTAGTTCTAAGTTCTAGGGGACTGATGACCTAAGATGTTGAGTCCCATAGTGCTCAGAGCCATTTTTGAAAGTCTTACGGTGGAAGGGTGGTAACTTTATATACTAAAATGACCATTTAAATAGAAGCCCATAAAATGCAATCTTATATAAAATTGTACAAGGTTTGCCAAACAAGTTAACATGCTCTACAGTACACAGATACCGCCTCTCAAGATCATAGGCAAGATCAAAACATATTTCAGGTATTGAGCCGTTACACTCCAAGCAATAAATTCGTTAACACACCAAATCCGACAAACATGACAGAGGTAGCTCCGAGCGACACACAGACACTAACTCTCCGACCGACAATCTGACCAATTTCCAACCGTCAGAACCAACTGCACAAACAACTGAGGATATCGGCCGATGTCGAGTAAACCAAGATACCTACACCTTCTAACTCGTCCTCACCAAGACGAAGGCATCAAACACCACTCAAGACAAGTTTAAAAGAACACAGAAAACACAAGTCACAACTGTCAAATCACTACGGAGGAACGCTGCGAGTTCTAGACAACAACACACACCACTTGTTACCACACGCGTGAACGGCTGAGGAAACAACAATCCACAAATAACATATCGTAACAGTCGAGATTTAAAAAGAATTAACTAATTACTCAACTTTAGGATCCTGCTTCGGAGGAAAGCGAAAAGTCGCTCTCGCAGCTAGCGCCTCCAAAAGCAACAGCGCGTGCCTGCCGCCAAAAGCCCCGGCCTGGCTTCGCACTGTGGAGACTACGTCGCTGCTCAGTTCCAATGAACCAACAAGGTCCAACCACATCCCGACTCACAAAATGGTGTTCATCCTGAGGACCCAAGTGGTCGTCGACTAAGACGACCGGCCGAGCAAACGACCAACGGCAGCCCACCTTCGCCGACATCGGTCCCGGCGAATACTAACACCATACGGACCCGACTGCTGCCAACTCTTCCCGACTGATACTGGAGTCAGTGCTTAGCAGACCACATGTCGCCATCCGACGACCAGCCGACCGATCGAGCAGCGGCCTTCCGTCTGCGTCGACCACGGTCCCGGCGCGTACTTGCACCGTGCGGACCTGCCTGCTGCTGACTGCCAACTCGTCCAACAGCGGAGTAACGACGAACCCGATTCAGCCCACAACCCAACAGAGACTGAGACTTAGAGCTGACTGACTAACATGCGTGTGTCTGCCTTCCTACTGAATCTGTCGACTCACTGCACCGACTCCCAGACTGACGAGCTCATAGCGCCGCTTAAATCCACGTGAACAGGCAACCTTTCCCACCAGAGGGAGACACCAAAGCTGCGATGGCCACAGCGGCGCCACCGCCAGAAACGGAGGGCGACTGCTTCACACTACGCTTTGCTGCGCGCTCTTCAAAACAGCAATTTTTACCACGGTTCATTCGCCATCCGTTAGAGCACTTTGGAGACCGATATGTAGAGCTCGATGCTGTCGGAATCCGCTATTGATGGCTGTCCATGACGTAGCTACTGCTACTCGATGCTTTCGTTCGTTGGCCATACGACTGCAAGTCGAGCACACGCCACTGACGAGGCACTGTTCCACTGGCTCAGCTGAGTCCAGCGCTTTGGAGGACAAACCTGCGTTACTGCCTAATAAATATGGTATTGTCAATGATGTTTCCTTGGCGCCCTCGAGCGTAGCCAGGACGTCACCACTGCATCGTGCCCAGCTCTCTCCTAACCACTGGCATTGCACTATTTTCCATTTTACTCTGTCACATGTACATTTTTTTTTTAAATACCTCGACCACATGTATTATTATTCATGAGACTGCTACGGTCGGGTGGTAATCCTCTATATTACTCTGTTAGCCTGATTGTTATGCGTCAATATGTAGCCAGCAGCTAACCCAGACACCTGCAGCACTTCTTGATGTGCCACACTTGTACTCCTCTGTCTTACCATGAAGACCCAGCTATACTTTTTAATGCTCTACTCTCTTTTTGCATATATCGGAATTTGTGTATTTACTATAATAACTCATTTTGGGAAATTCGACATTCACCTTATTCAGTTTAAGAATCAGCCTCACTTTCCTAAGGTGTATGAATACCTCTTCATAATTATGCCACATGCTCCTGCTAACAGTTACTAACAATCACTAAATCGTCCCCATAACGGTACACCAATTAGAATATAAGAGCAGAAAAGAACATATGTAACAGCTGGAACAGAACAGCCATCCCAGTTGCGAGACAAAAGGGCACCCAGTTCAATTCAAACAGGTTTCAATGTGTTTCAAGTACTGTCATTTGTTTCGACCCCTCATATAATGCAATTTGATAATATACCTGGTTCATATCTGATATAATAAACAAATACGTACCTGCAAACCACACAAAACATGTATGCAAGCCCGGAAAAGGTGTGGACTGGAAGGCTACTAACATGGGTTTAGATTTGCTTTGTTTCATCAATCTATGATGCTGCAGTATATGTTGTTTTCTGCCACATCGATCCGACTGTATTGGAGCCATTCTCGCATTAGTGCTCGTATTCAGTTCTTTCTTCTGCTGTGGGAAATCTCACCTAAAATGCCCTACAGCACCACAGAGAAAACGGCTCCCTTTCTCAACATACCTAAACCCTTCAGTCTGTTACGCTATATCCCATAAGTCCATAATTGTTTGAGGGGGTTGAGTGAAGGTCACCTGTAAACTATCAGATGGGTTGATCGCTTACACAATATTGGCTACAACTTCTGCTTCCATTTTCGGAAGAAAGAATGCACTCGCAGACGTAAAATGCGATTTACATAGAGTAGAACCTTGTTAATTCGACACTGAATTGTCCAAATCGTCTCTTAGTCCAACCATTCTGTTTTCGTTGTTTGTTTACATATATAGGCTCTTACTGTAGTCAATCGATGGCTCAGATATTGGTTACTGATTTTGATTTGTGTGGGTGATCTTAGTAGAAAGGCCTACACATGCCATATTGGATTTAGGTGTTCCAACGGAGACGGAAGAAATGCGACAACGCAAACAAATTAATGACACACAAATGTACACTTTATTGTGCTGTGGTACTTAAATAAAGTTGTACAGTAACTCGTTGGATGTGCTTGCGGACAAATACAGCTGTGCAGTGGCCTGTCAAGGCATGCATTATTGAATACAATGTCAATAAGACTACGAGCAGTCTTGGGCGCCACCCTGTCAATCACATGTCCCTATGCAAAGGCTATAGCCGACTCTACTTGTAAGACTGTGGCTCACAGGTTGATCTCTGATATGAACTGTAGCTATGAACAGCAATCCTAGAACTCCGTACTAGAACTGTCATATGGCAACCCAAACATGAACCCGTTGCTGCCTTTGGCCACTGCTTATGACAAGACGGAAATCCATGTCTTTGACGATGGCGGGAGATTGCTGTTTGGGCCAAACTTGGGGTTGGCGGCAAGCTTCAAAGTGCCCGTGGAGCCAATCATAAACTGTCACAGCATTGCCGGCCGTGGTGGCCGAGCGGTTCTGGGCGCTTTAGTGCGGAACTGCGCGACTGCTACGGTCCCAGGTTCGAATCCTGCCTCGGGCGTGGATGTGTGTGATGTCCTTAGGTTAGTTAGGTGTAAGTAGTTCTAAGTCTAGGGGACTGATGACCTCAGAAGTTAAGTCCCATAGTGTTCAGAGCCATTTGAACCATTTTGTCACAGCATGCCAGTTCCAGTTGCGTCCGTTGGCGAGAACACAACAGATTTAGACGTTGAAAAGATTGAAACTTCATATCTTGTTTTTCATAAATGTTAAAATGCGAAATAGAGCCAAATAGAGCACACAAGGTTAACATGCCTATGTTTAGGCTCATAATGCTCACAATAGCTAAATCAGAAATAGAAAATCTAGCAAAATACACCAGCAGTATCATTTCAAACGGTTCATGGTTGACTAATTTAGGCCCTCCTTCCCCCCCCCCCCCTCGCCCCCCCCCCCCCCCAGGATATAGTGAACAAACTAACATTGTCAGTGGAGCTAATATGTCTGATGTCTTCAAGACATTAAGAAATTACAACATAATTGTGTGCTGCAGGATGCTCTGTAACTGGCCTGTTTCAAACAAGGAGATTTTCGTTATGAAGGACTTGTGACTGGACAAAATGATAAAGCAATAATATAATGATCTGTGGTTGGGCTAAGTATATGTATTGACTCTCTGGTGGCCTAATTCCAAGAAAGGGGCGTGGTTCAGGAAATGGGCCTGCAACTGGACTGGGGAGGGGGATGGGTGAGAGGGAGAAAGGGGTAGCTGGAAAATACGAGTGGCTGTTTCGATTATATGGCAGTAAAATACTTTGCTGTTATTGAGAGAGCTAAATGTGACACAATTGACTCAGAGGCTCTCTGATTAGCATGTTTCCAACAAAAGGTTTGAAGCTTCAAACAGGTGCAGGGGTGGGGTTCAGGAACAAGGGGAGGGGAGATGTTAACGTAGGGGAGTGCAGAAGTTGGGTAGTGGTGGTCAGAGGGAGGGGAGGGGTCTGGTGGAGGAGGAGGAGAGTGGCAGGGTGAGGGGGGGAGAGGAGTTCAAGGTCAAACCGATGTCCAGAATGCCAGCTGCATTCCTACTACCCACTACTGCAATTTCAGACATGTGCCCCTTACTGTAAAACTGTGCTTAGGCACATGTCAAAACATTAAAAAAATATCTCATACCTATGTATCTCGTTTCACATCCATATGTTGGGTATTTAATGTAACCATTGTTATCATTTTTCATATTAATCACATCAGAACCTCTACTCGTGCCCACTCCACAAATGACACTTGTCATCAACATAAATCACATTGAATCAACAATCATGTACACTGTATAAATGATAATTGTCATTTACATAAATCATATCAAACCACAAGTCATTTACACTGTATTAATGACAATTGTAATAGAGAATGAGAGTGCCATTTCAGACATGTGCATCTCATCAAGTTAAGTACAGTAAAATTGTGATTAGGTGCATGTCAAAACATTAAAAGGTATCTGATACATCTATACATGCATGTCAAATGTTGGTAAGCTTTTGACATGCGTTGAAACAGATTTTCACATTGTTGGACTTGTTAACAGGTGCATCGCAGAAATTGCAAAAAAAATGGCTCTGAGCACTATGGGACTCAACTGCTGAGGTCATTAGTCCCCTAGAACTTAGAACTAGTTAAACCTAACTAACCTAAGGACATCATAAACATCCAAGCCCGAGGCAGGATTCGAACCTGCGATCGTAGCGGTCTTGCGGTTCCAGACTGCAACGCCTTTAACCGCACGGCCACTTCGGCCGGCGCAGAAATTGCAGTACTGGGACCTACAAATAAATAATTTTTCGGTCGAAGGTGATCACATCACTTTGAATGCTACCTACAATAAGTTAATCATTTAAGGTGTGTAGAAGATTAAGTTTTCACATACACTGCCAGTCAAAAAGCGGATGTCAGTATAACTTCATACACGTAGATATCATCGACATTTGTGTAATCAATTACAGCTGCAATTCTTCATGAACGGCTACCAGACTGCATTAGTGTTGTTCTTGGAAATGCCGCGTGAGGGAGCGCTATCAGCTCCTGATAGAATTTGAAAGTTCTTTCATTGTGGGATTCCATTTGATTGGATGGTCGAATTGTGCAGTATTATGGTTTTTAGGGCATTCGGATATGACAGTGGCGCACCGTTGGACTACATTTTAACATGAGGGCAGGCATATTCTACATCTACATCTACATCTACATCTACACTCTGTAAGCCACACGACGGTGTGTGGCGGAGGGTACCCTGAGTACCTCTATCGGTTCTCCTTTCTATTCCAGTCTCTTATTGTTCGTGGAAAGAAGGATTGTCGGTATGCTTCTGTGTGGGCTCTAATCTCTCTGATTTTATCCTCATAGTCTCTTCGCGAGATACGAGGGCAGTTCAATAAGTAATGCAACACATTTTTTTTCTCGGCCAATTTTGGTTGAAAAAACCGGAAATTTCTTGTGGAATATTTTCAAACATTCCCGCTTCGTCTCTTATAGTTTCATTGACTTCCGACAGGTGGCAGCGCTGTACGGAGCTGTTAAAATGGCGTCTGTAACGGATGTGTGTTGCAAACAACGGGCAGTGATCGAGTTTCTTTTGGCGGAAAACCAGGGCATCTCAGATATTCATAGGCGCTTGCAGAATGTCTACGGTGATCTGGCAGTGGACAAAAGCACGGTGAGTCGTTGGGCAAAGCGTGTGTCATCATCGCCGCAAGGTCAAGCAAGACTGTCTGATCTCCCGCGTGCGGGCCGGCCGTGCACAGCTGTGACTCCTGCAATGGCGGAGCGTGCGAACACACTCGTTCGAGATGATCGACGGATCACCATCAAACAACTCAGTGCTCAACTTGACATCTCTGTTGGTAGTGCTGTCACAATTGTTCACCAGTTGGGATATTCAAAGGTTTGTTCCCGCTGGGTCCCTCGTTGTCTAACCGAACACCATAAAGAGCAAAGGAGAACCATCTGTGCGGAATTGCTTGCTCGTCATGTTGCTGAGGGTGACAATTTCTTGTCAAAGATTGTTACAGGCGATGAAACATGGGTTCATCACTTCGAACCTGAAACAAAACGGCAATCAATGGAGTGGCGCCACACCCACTCCCCTACCAAGAAAAAGTTTAAAGCCATACCCTCAGCCGGTAAAGTCATGGTTACAGTCTTCTGGGACGCTGAAGGGGTTATTCTGTTCGATGTCCTTCCCCATGGTCAAACGATCAACTCTGAAGTGTATTGTGCTACTCTTCAGAAATTGAAGAAACGACTTCAGCGTGTTCGTAGGCACAAAATTCTGAACGAACTTCTCCTTCTTCATGACAACGCAAGACCTCACACAAGTCTTCACACCCGAGAGGAACTCACAAAAGTTCAGTGGACTGTTCTTCCTCATGCACCCTACAGCCCCGATCTCGCATCGTCGGATTTCCATATGTTTGGCCCAATGAAGGACGCAATCCGTGGGAGGCACTACGCGGATGATGAAGAAGTTATTGATGCAGTACGACGTTGGCTCCGACATCGACCAGTGGAATGGTACCGTGCAGGCATACAGGCCCTCATTTCAAGGTGGCATAAGGCCGTAGCATTGAATGGAGATTACGTTGAAAAATAGTGTTGTGTAGCTAAAAGATTGGGGAATAACCTGGTGTATTTCAATGCTGAATAAAACAACCCCTGTTTCAGAAAAAAAATGTGTTGCATTACTTATTGAACTGTAGGAGGGAGCAATATACTGCTTGACTCTTCGGTGAAGGTTCCAATAGGTAACATCTGACCATCGCAAGGGACAACTGCAGTATTGTACACCAAGCACATTGTAAACCATTTATACTGACGACTGCAAGCCGAGGACAAGTATTCTGTGTCACACCATTGCTTGGAAAGTAGCGACAGCCGGACTAAGGAATTACTGCTCCATCTGCAGCCTCCTGTCAACATCACAATGGCTGTGTTCTGGTGCCTAACTGGGAAGCATGGACTGTTGATGAACGGCGTTATAGTGATCAGCGATGAAACACGGCTCTGCGCTGCCACGAATAACCTTCGTCGGCGGCCTAGTGAGAAGTCCCATTTTTCCAATGTTTTGGAGAGCCACACCATTCTTACTTTTGGAGTCGTAGTATACGATGCCATTTGGTATGTCTTCAGGATATGGCTGGTAGTGGTTCAAGGACCTCTGACAGCTCACCAGTACACTACCAGAATGCACAGGTTACCGCAGAGACAGGCTGGACAGTGAAGGGGGAGGCGTGTTTATAGCGATAAAAAGTGCAATAGTATCGAAGGAAATTGACGGAGATCCGAAATGTGAAATAATTTGGGTGAAGGTCACGGTTAGAGCAGGCTCAAACATGGTAACTTGATGTCCCTATAGGCCCCCTGGCTCAGCAGCTGTTGTGGAAGAGCACCTGAAGGAAAATTTTTGAAAATATTTCGAGTAGATTTCCCTACCATGTTATAGTTCCGGGTAGATATTTTAATTTGCCGGGTATAGACTGGTAGAATCAAACGTTTATAACTGGTGGCAGGGACAAAGAATCCAGTGAAATCTGAAAACTACCTTGAGCAATTAAACAGAGAACCGACTCGTGGCGATAACACATTAGACCTTCTGGTGACAAACAGACCCGAACTATTTGAAACAGTTAACGCAGAACAGGGAATCAGCTATCATAAAGTGGTTACTGCATCGATGATTTCAGCCGTAACTAGCATTATTAATAAAGGTAGGAAGATTTAGCAAAAGTGACAAAAAGCAGATTTCAGAGTACTTGACGGCTCAACACAAAAGTTTTGTCTCAAGTACAGATAGCGTTGAGGATCAGTGGACACAGTTCAAAACCATCGTACAGTAT
Organism: Schistocerca americana; assembly: GCF_021461395.2. NCBI lineage: Eukaryota > Metazoa > Arthropoda > Insecta > Orthoptera > Acrididae > Schistocerca > Schistocerca americana. The sequence goes on along the minus strand of NC_060122.1, from coordinate 136,186,665 downwards.
GCATTAGATGAGTATGTGCCAAACAAGATCCTAAGAGATGGAAAAGAACCACCGTGGTACAACAACCGAGTTAGAAAAATGCTGCGGAAGCAAAGAGAATTTCACAGCAAACATAAACATAGACAAACCCTTGCAGACAAACAAACATTACGCGAAGCGAAATGTAGTGTAAGGAGGGCTATGCGAGAGGCGTTCAATGAATTCGAAAGTAAAGTTCTATGTACCGACTTGGCAGAAAATCCTAAGAAATAGAAATTTTGGCCTTATGTCAAAGCGGTAGTTGGATCAACAAAAAGTCCAGACACTCTGTGACCAAAATGGTACTGAAACAGAGGATGACAGACTAAAGCCCGAAATACTAAATGTCTTTTCCCAAAGCTGTTTCACAGAGGAAGACTACACTGTAGTTCCTTCTCTAGATTGTCGCACAGATGACAAAATGGTAGATATCGAAATAGACGACAAAGGGATAGAGAAACAACTGAAATCGCCCAAAAGAGGAAAGGCTGCTGGACCTGATGGGATACCAGTTCGATTTTACGCAGAGTACGCGAAGGAACTTGCCCCCCTTCTTGCAGCGGTGTACCGTAGGTCTCTAGAAGAGCGTAGCGTTCCAAAGGATTGGAAAAGGGCACAGGTCATCCCCGTTTTCAAGAAGGGACGTCGAACAGATGTGCAGAACTATAGACCTATATCTCTAACGTCGATCAGTTGTAGAATTTTGGAACACGTATTATGTTAGAGTATAATGACTTTTCTGGAAACTAGAAATCTACTCTGTAGGAATCAGCATGGGTTTCGAAAAAGACGATCGTGTGAAACCCATCTCGCGCTATTCGTCCACGAGATTCAGAGGGCCATAGACACGGGTTTCCAGGTGGATGCCGTGTTTCTTGACTTCCGCCAGGCGTTCGATACGGTTCCCCATAGTCGTTTAATGAACAAAGTAAGAGCATATGGAATATCAGACCAATTGTGTGATTGGATTGAAGAGTTCCTGGATAACAGAACACAGCATGTCATTCTCAATGGAGAGAAGTCTTCCGAAGTAAGAGTGATTTCAGGTGTGCCGCAAGGGAGTGTCGTAGGACCGTTGCTATTCACAATATATACAAATGACCTTGTGGATAACATCGGAAGTTCACTGAGGCTTTTTGCTGATGATACTGTAGTATATCGAGAGGGTGTAACAATGGAAAATTGTACTGAAATGCAGAAGGATCTGCAACGAATTGACGCATGGTGCAGGGAATGGCAATTGAATCTCAATGTAGACAAGTGCAATATGCTGCGAATACATAGAAAAAAAGATCCTTTATCATTTAGCTACAATATAGCAGGTCAGTTACTGGAAGGAATTAATTCCATACATTATCTGGGAGTAGGCATTAGGAGTGATTTAAAATGTAATGACCATATAAAATTAATCGTCGGTAAAGCAGATGCCAGACTGAGATTCATTGGAAGAATCCTAAGGAAATGCAATCCGAAAACAAAGGAAGTAGGTTAGAGTACACTTGTTCTCCCACTGCTTGAATATTGCTCACCAGAGTTGGATCCGTACCAGATAGGGTTGATAGAAGAGATAGAGAAGATCCAGCGGAGAGCGGCACGCTTCGTTACGGGATCATTCAGTAATCGCGAAAGCGTTACAGAGATGATAGATAAACTCCAGTGGAAGACTCTGCAGGAGAGACGCTCAGTAGCTCGGTACGGGCTTTTGTTGAAGTTTCGAGAATATACCTTCACCGAGGAGTCAAGCAGTATATTTCTCCCTCCTACATATATCTCGCGAAAGACCATGAGGATAAAATCAGAGAGATTAGAGCCCACACAGAGGCATACCGACAATCTTTCTTTCCACGAACAATACCAGACTGGAATAGAAGGGAGAACCGATAGAGGTACTCAAAGTACCCTCCGCCACACACCTTCAGGTGGCTTGCGGAGTATTGATGTAGATGTAGATGTAGATGTAGATCATACGTACTCATTTCTTACCTGTCATGTCATAATATCATTCTGCCATTTTTCAGCTGGACAATGCTAATTCTCAAAGGGGACGTGTATCTGTAAACTTTACGTGTGACGCTGAGGTACTCTCACAGGCAGGAATATCCCCAGATCTGCCTCCTATGAAACAAGTGTGGGACCAGTTCGGACGTTAACTCTGTTGCATTGCCAGTATCCAGGGCATCAAGGATTAGTTAACAACAGTTGTGTTCCGGCTTGCCCCACGAGGAGATACAACTGCTTTACGACACACTTTACGACCGAATTTGTGTATGCATCCAGGCCAGAAGGGGCGCAACGTCGTACTGATAAGTAGAACATACTACCAAGTTCTCTAAAAAACCTGGCTCTATTTTGTGATAACTGCAGTGTGCATTCCACTTGATGTGCTAGAAGTCGTAAATTACTGTACATATGAAGGCAGGGAGATCGACATCATAAACCAGATAGAGGATCTGTAGTGCGACGATGGGTAAGAACGTAATGTCACGCAAGTGTGAGAGCTGGACTTGACTGTATTTTGGGAAGGCTATGCCGATGAAAGGAAACTTGCCTACCTTGTTGCACGTTCTGAAACCAACGCCATTCTGTTAGTATGCCTCGTCTGTGGCAAACAGCAGTGGTGGAAACTATTTTCTCAGTGTATTTATGAAGGCAGCAGCAGTAGCATGTTTGGTAAGAATATGAATCGTAGAAAAAGGAACACTAATATTTTTAAGTGAATTTGAAGACAGGAAGGTAGTCTTTCGCCCTGCCGTTGAACGTGTACCTCGAACGAGAAATGACGAAATTAAAAATAAGATTCTGAAGTGGGATTATAATTTAGGGTGACAGGACATCAATGACATTGCTGTCCTCGGTGAAAATGAAGACTTGCAAGATGCGTTGAATGGAATGAAAAGTCTAATGAGTACAGAATACAGACTGAGGGCAAAAAAGTAATACACGATTATTAAATGTTGTTGCTTACAAATATTGTTGTAAAATGTAATTCAAGGATTTAGCAGTGAAACACAACACAATTTGCTATCACATGAAAATAAAAAGTTCTTACGACTGTTGGAAAAAAATTAAGTTTTCGTGTCCACCTATAGCTTCTGTTTGTATTTCTGTTAACGTGCACGAGTATGTGTTAACAGACTAGTGGCGTGCAAACAGTTGAATTCATAGTATACAGCCAATAGTGCATAATTGCCCAAACGTTTGTCGACCGGAAGGTCACAGTTGTGTGAGAAAAATAGCATGTCCCTTATTATCGTCATCACAATAAGAAATTCTTTAAATTTCAACATATTTCAACATTGGTACACAGACAAAGCGTCTTCTAATCTATTGCTACACTCCAGCATGTTCCTTCGGAGAACGATGTTCAGGCGTTACTAACACCTCCTGTTAGGAGAAAAACCGCATAATAATGCAGCATTTTCCTGTCCGAGAACTAAATTAAGCGCAGTTAGTCAAGAAACCTCTGAACGTAGCCATCATATAGCCAAGTCAGCGTGTTAGGCAACAACGAGAGGACAGTCCCTGTAACCCAGCGATTTCGACGATCTTTTGCATACTAATACGGGGACACTGGAAGTAACTCCTGTGAAAATATAGTTTGTTATAAAAATTAATTTATATCTCATTTGGGTTCTCCCAGAAGAGAGAGAGCTGCGAACAGATACTAAAGGCGTTCGATAAGTAATGCAACACGTTTTGTTCGGAAATGAGCTTGGTTTTATTCAGGATTTCAGTAGATCATATTATTCCCGAATCTTTTGACTACGAAACCCTAGTTTTCAAAATAATCTCCGTTCAATGCGACAGCCTTACGCCTGCCTGGTATCACTCTACAAGTCGACGTCGGAGGCAACGTCTTGCTGCACCAGTAACCACCTCACCATCCACGTACTGCTTCCAGCCAAACAGATGGAAGCCAGAATGTACGAGACCAGGACTGTTGGGTGGATAAGGAAGGAGAGTCCAACGAAGTTTTGTGAGCTCCTCCCGGGCGTGCAGAATTGTGTGAGCTTGCGTTGTCATGGAGAAGGAGAAGCTCGTTTCCATTTTTGCGGCGACGAACGCGCTGAAGTTGCTTCTTTACTTTTCTGAGGGTAGCGCAGTACACTTCAGAGTAGATCGTAGCACCACGAGGGGGGACATCAAACATATAACCCATTCAGGGTCCCAGAAAACCGTCACGATGACTTTACCAGCTGACTGGGCGGTTTTGTTTTCTTCGGAGGAGACGTGGTAGTACCACTCCATGGATTGCCCTTTTGTTTCGGGTTCGAAGTGATGAACTCGTGTTTCATCGCCTGTCTGCAGTCATGGACTGTGCGGCTGATCCCGGCGCGAGTCCTCCTTAGGGCATGGGTGTGTGTGTTTGTCCTTAGGATAATTTAGGTCAAGTAGTATGCAAGCTTAGGGACTGATGACCTTAGCAGTTAAGTCCCATAAGATTTCACACACATCTGAACATTTTTTTCATCGCCTGTAACGATGTTAGACAAAAAATTGTCACGATCAGCCTCGTATAGCGCAAACCATTCCTCGCAGACATTCTTTCGTTACTCTTCTGTTAGTCGGCGAGGAACCCAATGGGAACACACCTTTGAGTACCTCTACCAGTGGACGAATGTCGCCACTACCAACAGAGACATCCAGCTGTGCAGCGAGCTGTTTGATTGTGGTCCGTCCATCACCTCGAATGACAGTGTACGCACGTTCCAGCATTGCAGGAGTCACAGCCGTGGGCGGCCGGTCGGAACACGAGAGATCTGGCAGGTTTGCCCGATCTCGCTGCGATGACGACAAGCACCCCGCCCAACGACTCACCGTGCATTTGTTCACCGCCAGGTCTCTGTAGACATTCTGCAAGCGCTACGAGTATCTGCCATGCTCTGGTTTTTCTCCAAGAGAAACTCTGTGACAGCCCTTTGCTTGGAGCGCGCCTCCTTATAGCCGCCATTTTCAAGGCTGCGTATACCGTCGCCAGGTGTTGGAGCATCGTGAAACTATAGGGTCTGCAACGTGAATATCCCACAATCTCCCACAGCAAATTCCGCATTTTTTCAACTGGAATGGATGAGAAAAAACTGTGTTGAATTACTTGCTGAACGCCCTTTGGATCTTGCTGTTCGTGTCTTTGATTAAGACGTTTAAAATGCATGCAAGGGTATGAGTATCGGGAACGATCAAGGAACATAACGTAATCGGTATGGTAGGATTGCAGTTACGCACTGAAAGTGTGGATTAGAGCCTTCATTTGGAATGGGAAGTAACAGTTGATAGGGTTGTTAGATCTCAGGAATTATTTCATTGTCTGGAATGGGAATGCGGTTGAGATTACTTTGCGGGAAGACATGGAGAGTGGGGAAATGTAAAGAAGTGGAACTTGGTGGCAGAAGGGCGGCACCACGCTAGCGCTTCCAAGGACAGGCTACAGTCAGGAATAGGGAGTCAGTTTAGCGGAGCAGAGTGTAATGTACACCACAAAATAAAGTGTAAAGAAAAATGACGTGACTTTGAATGTCAGTTATTCGAGTGGTGGGACACATCACATCGGCGACAACAAGGCGCTAATATGGAACTGTAGACTTTTCAGTTAATAATAGATGAAATCCTCTCTAGTCACCTAATCTTTACCATGGACCTTGCCGTTGGTGGGGAGGCTTGTGTGCCTCAGCGATACAGATAGCCGTACCGTAGGTGCAACCACAACGGAGGAGTATCTGTTGAGAGGCCAGACAAACGTGTGGTTCCTGAAGAGGGGCAGGAGCCTTTTCCGAAGTTGCAGGGGCAACAGTCTGGATGATTGACTGATCTGGCCTTGTAACATTAACCAAAATGGCCTTGCTGTGCTGGTACTGCGAACGGCTGAAAGCAAGGGGAAACTACAGCCGTAATTTTTCCCGAGGGCATCCAGCTTTACTGTAGCATGGAGAGCTGCATCAAAGCAGTCCTGAGACAACAAATCTTTACATACTCGACAGCCTTAAAAAGTGAAGTGCTCAGCCGCAGAAGTCGTTGTTGACGACTGATGAAGCTTGATGTCACAGGACCGTGAGAACAATTTCATGTTAACAGCAGTGATAGTCAGACTTTGTTAAAAAGAATAGAATTCAGGCTCGACATATGGTAACGTGAACGTCGTTACGACAGCGTACTGATGGTTCGCACCCGTTTCGTCACCAGTCTGATTTCTGTCAACCGATTTAATAAGGTGGAACCATACGGAAAGGTTGCAAATGGTTCAAATGGCTCTGAGTACTATGAGACTCAACTTCTGAGGTCATCAGTCCCCTAGAACTTAGAACTACTTAAACCTAACTAACCTAAGGACATCACAGACATCCATGCCCGAGGCAGGATTCGAACCTGCGACCGTAGAAATCACGCGGTTACAGACTGTAGCGCCTAGAACCGCTAGGCCACCCCGGCCGGCCGAAAAGGTTGCAGTTAGTGGAGCAGGCTACTAGTTATTTTTCTATCGATTGAAACAAAATGGATTTTAAATACCTGATAGTTATTTTATTATGAAATACATCAACAAAATAATACCTCTTCTCCAGAGGCCGACAAGAGAGAGAAATAACAAGCATTCAAGACATCAGTTGAAACAAGAGTAAGCCGCATATCAATTTTTTTAAAGAGTTGATTCTCGAAATCCACACAGCTGTTATAACAAGCACTACAGGCGTACTCTCCTAGTGCAAGGATACGATTGACGGAGGTTAAATGTGCATGATAAGACCGGAGTGCAAGGATTCCAAGCCAGGGATAAAATACGGGAGGGCCAGAGATTCATGTATTTGCATAGGTAAGTATGCGGCGGATCCAGATCTCGTAAATACATATGATAACAGTTGGACTTATTCCCCACGTCTGGCCATTTAGTAGTCTTAATCTACTGCGAACTTTCTTTGTTAGGCAAGTAGTTGGGAGTACCAAGTCAGCATTTAATCGATCTTTAACCCAATGTATTTAAGTGTTGTGGTTAAGTGGATTCGACGGTTTTTGGCTGTAAGTATTAGAACGTAGGAGGTGGGTGATGTTCCTCTGCGGTTGTCGATGTTTGTTGAAAGGTAGGATTATCAGGAAAGCAGAATGTCCATTTGCGGTTTTGTGGGCGAGTGATTCGATGCGGACGGATGGTTGGAGTGGAGTCCTATTATGGCGTGTGAGTAGTCGTAAGCTTTCAATGCTTGAATTCATAGGAAATGTTATGTTAGGCCTAGTTCATATCTGTCAACAGTTCCATAGCTTTTTTCCATTCAGTAAATTGCAGTCGTGTCTCCGTAATTACAAGTGGCGTGTTATTGTGTCACAGTCATGCCTGTAGAGGCAACAATGGTATCTGTGGTGTGTCAAGGGCTCGAGAGAAAAAGACCGGTTGTGGCAAATGGGACAAGTGAATATGTGCGTAACATCAAAAAAGGACTGAGAGCTAGAATTCTGAACCCATGGCACAATATCTGACTGAATAGTAAAAATCTCAACCACTCCAAGGCTACGAACACCAGTCTTGAAATTAACTGAATTTTAGCGAGGTCGTCTTATACGTTTGTGTAAACCTAGATGTTCGTTCTGAAGAAATGTCACATAGATTGAACATGAGACGTCAGCTGTGTATAATAAAGAGAAAAGACTGTGCCTATCTCCAGTCATCAATACTTGGAGGCATACATTTACGCTCTTCACTGGTGTAAGCAAAAAGTCAGTCCTTGCTCTGATCTTTTGGAAATGAATCAACAAATCATTCATTTCTTTCTTCCAATTTTTCATTACTTCTGATACTTCTACAAACGATTAACAGTCACCAAATGTATACGTGATGCTTGCGCCTGCACTCTGATGTAGATAACGGGACACTCAGCTCTGGCGCAGTACCACGCCTGATTATTACCAGTAGGGTATTACAGTAGTGGAGGCTCATAATTCAATTTCGGTGACTGTTTTAGAATTATGAGACTTCTAATTTTCACGCATATTCTTCAGGAGAGGAGCTCCTTGCATGAATGAGAACCCAGATACAAACGTGGTGTCAAACGGAAAGCCTCCTACACTGTTTGCTTTTATCCATTTGTGATGCTTGCAGCGACAACGTAACGGTAACGTGCCGACCGCAGTCGTCCATCAGACACAAAGAAAAATCTCTTCTAGCGTGAACCCATCAGAGAGAATGACTGGTAATTTGAGCAATTACACTCCTGGAAATTGAAATAAGAACACCGTGAATTCATTGTCCCAGGAAGGGGAAACTTTATTGACACATTCCTGGGGTCAGATACATCACATGATCACACTGACAGAACCACAGGCACATAGACACAGGCAACAGAGCATGCACAATGTCGGCACTAGTACAGTGTATATCCACCTTTCGCAGCAATGCAGGCTGCTATTCTCCCATGGAGACGATCGTAGAGATGCTGGATGTAGTCCTGTGGAATGGCTTGCCATGCCATTTCCACCTGGCGCCTCAGATGGACCAGCGTTCGTGCTGGACATGCAGACCGCGTGAGACGACGCTTCATCCAGTCCCAAACATGCTCAATGGGGGACAGATCCGGAGATCTTGCTGGCCAGGGTAGTTGACTTACACCTTCTAGAGCACGTTGGGTGGCACGGGATACATGCGGACGTGCATTGTCCTGTTGGAACAGCAAGTTCCCTTGCCGGTCTAGGAATGGTAGAACGATGGGTTCGATGACGGTTTGGATGTACTGTGCACTATTCAGTGTCCCCTCGACGATCACCAGTGGTGTACGGCCAGTGTAGGAGATCGCTCCCCACACCATGATGCCGGGTGTTGGCCCTGTGTGCCTCGGTCGTATGCAGTCCTGATTGTGGCGCTCACTTGCACGGCGCCAAACACGCATACGACCATCATTGGCACCAAGGCAGAAGCGACTCTCATCGCTGAAGACGACACGTCTCCATTCATCCCTCCATTCACGCCTGTCGCGACACCACTGGAGGCGGGCTGCACGATGTTGGGGCGTGAGCGGAAGACGGCCTAACGGTGTGCGGGACCGTAGCCCAGCTTCATGGAGACGGTTGCGAATGGTCCTCGCCGATACCCCAGGAGCAACAGTGTCCCTAATTTGCTGGGAAGTGGCGGTGCGGTCCCCTACGGCACTGCGTAGGATCCTACGGTCTTGGCGTGCATCCGTGCGTCGCTGCGGTCCGGTCCCAGGTCGACGGGCACGTGCACCTTCCGCCGACCACTGGCGGCAACATCGATGTACTGTGGAGACCTCACGCCCCACGTGTTGAGCAATTCGGCGGTACGTCCACCCGGCCTCCCGCATGACCACTATACGCCCTCGCTCAAAGTCCGTCAACTGCACATACGGTTCACGTCCACGCTGTCGCGGCATGCTACCAGTGTTAAAGACTGCGATGGAGCTCCGTATGCCACGGCAAACTGGCTGACACTGACGGCGGCGGTGCACAAATGCTGCGCAGCTAGCGCCATTCGACGGCCAACACCGCGGTTCCTGGTGTGTCCGCTGTGCCGTGCGTGTGATCATTGCTTGTACAGCCCTCTCGCAGTGTCCGGAGCAAGTATGGTGGGTCTGACACACCGGTGTCAATGTGTTCTTTTTTCCATTTCCAGGAGTGTAGATGATTACCACCTTCTCGACAGCTGACATCGCCCGTGCCATGGAACAGCGGAAAACCGCGGTGATGAGGTTCTGCTGAAACACCGGGAGCACAGCCTGCGAGAGGATGAGGTCACAACTGCATTTTGCGGCAATCTAGCAGCGCGTCATCTCTCCGGGCGGCATCGCTGCTTAATCAGGTATCACGATAACAGAACCGAACTTCCATGCAGTTTTGTGCCTGCCGAAGTTAGAGGCTGTACTCAGATTGATATCTCCGCACCTGAAAAACTCAGTAATATCAGTCATACCTCACTTCGTTCAACCTCGATCTGAGATGATAATATTCGTTGCATGGTCACGTCATTCGTGCACGGCAATAACTATGCAGAATATCACAAGAAAAATTCTAACAACACGTGGCACGCAAAGGCTTACTCGGTGAGAAAAATAACATATTGATCTGGTCACTTAGATCAGGGGAGACAGTCGTACCTGGTGGTTAGCGTACCAAGGAACACAACAAGTTTCCTCGTTGGTGTTATAAGTGTAATGCCCTATATTAGAATCATATGAAGAAACGCGCGCTAGAGAGCGCCATAAGCAGTTTATGGCATTTTCCGCTGTGTTTCTTGTTGTAAGAATTAAGGCTTGGTTTTGTGCAGTGTTTGTAAATACGGGGTGATCAAAAAGTCAGTATAAATTTGAAAACTGAATAAATCACGGAATAATGCAGATAGAGAAGTAAAAATTGACACACATGCTTGGAATGACATGGGGTTTTATTAGAACCAAAAAAATACAAAAGTTCAAAAAATGTCCGACAGATGGCGCTTCATCTGATCAGAATAGCAATAATTAGCATAACAAAGTAAGGCAAAGCAAAGATGATGTTCTTTACAGGAAATGCTCAATTTGTCCACCATCATTCCTCAACAATAGCTGTAGTCGAGGAATAATGTTGTGAACAGCACTGTAAAGCATGTCATGAGTTATGGTGAGGCATTGGCGTCGGATGTTATCTTTCAGCATCCCTAGAGATGTCGGTCGATCACGATATACTTGCGACTTCAGATAACCCCAAAGCCAATAATCACACGGACTGAGGTCTGGGGACCTGGGAGGCCAAGCATGACGGACGTGGCGGCTGAGCACACAATCATCACCAAACGACGCGCGCAAGAGATCTTTCACGCGCCATCTGTCGGACATTTTGTGAACTTTTTTTTGTTCTAATAAAACCCCATGTCATTCCAAGCATGTGTGTCAATTTTTACCTCTCTATCTACAATAGTTCCTGGTTTATTATGTTTTCAAATTTATACTGACTTTTTGATCACCCTGTATTATGAGATCAGTATTTAAGCGGTGTATAATGTACTAAAGCTATTTCGATGGTATCGTTAATTCTGTAGCTACACAGTTTTATATAGAGTAAAACTGTGCCTATTTTTAAAAACAGTTAAATAACGTGTGAACAGTTAAGCCACACTTCGTCCGTCGTGCACCATCTTGTACTTTGAATGTGGACGTCTTTTTATCACAGAGCAAGCGATATTTGCAAATGAACTGGGTTTCGTTAATGTCTTAATAAGTTTCCCTGTCTAGAAAATGGTATTTTCTTCAGCTGCCAGTAGCTTCTACTTCATAATGTTTTTAACTAGTAACTTGTCTTTGTGGCTACTCCTTTCTAAACTGATTTCATTTACTGATTGTTGATGAGTAGTAGAGTATCAATGTAAGTCACTGACTACGAAATACGACGCTGACAATTTTTTTTTATTGCAACACTTTTGAATTTGAGTAGAGTAGTTGTTCCTACGTACATAATCATGTTCTTCCTTGGAACAGTTTCTCACATTTCGAAAAACCTTAGTCTCCTGGAGAACTTCTTGCTATTTCACAAAAAGACTGCAGCACACATAATGTGGACGCTATCATTTCAAAATGAAATAAGAAGATATACTAAAATTTCATCACAGAGCTGGCTAGAAGGGAAAGTCTGAAAAGTATTCCAACACCTTCCTCTGCTTCCAACGACAGTTCTTTTTCACATAAGGCACATGGGAAACCCTTCTTGGTGGAGAAAGTACACTCCTAAGGCTCTCACAATTTTCTGGAGATAATTTTAAATCTTTGGCAGCTTATAGAGCGGGGTAGCCGCGCGGTCTTAGGCGTCATGTCACGGTCCGCGCGGCTCCCCCCGTCAGAGGTTCGAGTCCTCCCTCGGGCATGGGTGTGTGTGCTGCCTTTAGCGTAAGTTAGTTTAAGTTAGATTAAGTAGTGTGTATGCGTAGGGACCGATGACCTCAGCAGTTTGGTCCCGTAAGACCTTACCACAAATTTCCATTTCCAGCTTATAGGCTGACCCCTCAGTTGGCTGTAGGAAGAAATAAATGATTTTCGTGTTCCTAAACATGTCAGCTACACATGTGCCTCATAAATGGCGCGTTACTGAAATACTGCAGCACTTCCGAGATGGATTCGCGACTTGCAGTAGCTGAGCAGTATTACACTCCTGGAAATGGAAAAAGAACACATTGACACCGGTGTGTCAGACCCACCATACTTGCTCCGGACACTGCGAGAGGGCTGTACAAGCAATGATCACACGCACGACACAGCGGACACACCAGGAACCAAGGTGTTGGCCGTCGAATGGCGCTAGCTGCGCAGCATTTGTGCACCGCCGCCGTCAGTGTCAGCCAGTTTGCCGTGGCATACGGAGCTCCATCGCAGTCTTTAACACTGGTAGCATGCCGCGACAGCGTGGACTTGAACCGTATGTGCAATTGACGGACTTTGAGCGAGGGCGTATAGTGGGCATGCGGGAGGCCGGGTGGACGTACCGCCGAATTGCTCAACACGTGGGGCGTGAGGTCTCCACAGTACATCGATGTTGTCGCCAGTGGTCGGCGGAAGGTGCACGTGCCCGTCGACCTGGGACCGGACCGCAGCGACGCACGGATGCACGCCAAGACCGTAGGATCCTACGCAGTGCCGTAGGGGACCGCACCGCCACTTCCCAGCAAATTAGGGACACTGTTGCTCCTGGGGTATCGGCGAGGACCATTTGCAACCGTCTCCATGAAGCTGGGCTACGGTCCCGCACACCGTTAGGCCGTCTTCCGCTCACGCCCCAACATCGTGCAGCCCGCCTCCAGTGGTGTCGCGACAGGCGTGAATGGAGGGACGAATGGAGACGTGTCGTCTTCAGCGATGAGAGTCGCTTCTGCCTTGGTGCCAGTGATGGTCGTATGCGTGTTTGGCGCCGTGCAGGTGAGCGCCACAATCAGGACTGCATACGACCGAGGCACACAGGGCCAACACCCGGCATCATGGTGTGGGGAGCGATCTCCTACACTGGCCGTACACCACTGGTGATCGTCGAGGGGACGCTGAATAGTGCACGGTACATCCAAACCGTCATCGAACCCATCGTTCTACCATTCCTAGACCGGCAAGGGAACTTGCTGTTCCAACAGGACAATGCACGTCCGCATGTATCCCGTGCCACCCAACGTGCTCTAGAAGGTGTAAGTCAACTACCCTGGCCAGCAAGATCTCCGGATCTGTCCCCCATTGAGCATGTTTGGGACTGGATGAAGCGTCGTCTCACGCGGTCTGCACGTCCAGCACGAACGCTGGTCCAACTGAGGCGCCAGGTGGAAATGGCATGGCAAGCCATTCCACAGGACTACATCCAGCATCTCTACGATCGTCTCCATGGGAGAATAGCAGGCTTCATTGCTGCGAAAGGTGGATATACACTGTACTAGTGCCGACATTGTGCATGGTCTGTTGCCTGTGTCTATGTGCCTGTGATTCTGTCAGTGTGATCATGTGATGTATCTGACCCCAGGAATGTGTCAATAAAGTTTCCCCTTCCTGGGACAATGAATTCACGGTGTTCTTATTTCAATTTCCAGGAGTGTATATAGAATGGCAAGTCGTTGGTAAGACAGACTGTGAATAGAAACTGCTATTTTCAAGTATCTCGAAGTCTAATTTCTAGAGTATGAACTTACTGAACACCCAACTGAATATCAGCGACGAGTTTTTCTGTAAAGGGACCCAAACGCCGAGTGTGAATTGTCCCAGTCGTCCTCGTGAAGGAGCTTCAATGCTAGTAGGCCTATGGCATTTCCCTTTCACCTGAAGCGAAATTAGTGTCTTGAATGCCATTCCGAAGGGCTTTGATCGGCACGATGACTTTTTTTGTTTTTTACTTGGTATACGTTCTTTTGTTTTCTGTGAACGGTAACACTCGTCCCCAGGGCGACCCATTGCACTACGCGGAGACCGTGGCCAGCCTGCTCGCCAGACTGGAACACCTCTCCACGACTCTTCTACTGGCCGGCCGCGGTGGCCGAGCGGTTCTAGGCGCTTCAGACCGGAACCGCACGACTGCTACGGTCGCAGGTTCGAATCCTGCCCCGGGCATCGATGTGTATGATGTCCTTAGGTTAGTTAGGTTTAAGTAGTTCTAAGTTTTAGGGGAATGATGACCTCAGATGTTAAGTCCCATAGTGCTCAGAGCCAACTCTTCTACTCGTCTGAACGGCGTAGCGCAGCATGCGATCCCATTCCACGACGATGAAGTAACCGTTGCACGACTAGACCAAAATCGCTAATGGAAGGACACATCGAAACCATGTTTGCGAAAGTTTAAATACGATCCAGAGGCCTTCTTGTATTGTTACAGACGTATGACTGTAGATGCTACTTGGATTTTACACGCAGTATGTAGAACTACCGCATTGACGAAGGTGCAGGTGAACTGAACATAGCGAAACCCGTTATTCAGGCGGATAAAGTGACGACTACGGAGGATAAAAGTTTTAGTGAGAGAAATACGTGCAGCAGAGTGGTACCCACATTTAGACAGTAATTTCTTTGCGCATTGAATAAAAAAGTTGCAAACTCGGCGTATCAAACGCTTTGTTGTATTTTTACGATATGAGATACGGTATATTTCGTCTTGTTTCGGTTTATTTTAATTACTATACGACAAAGTCGTACACTTTTCGCAAGGATGATGGGAGTGAAGTGGCCGTACTCTTGTTGAAGAAAACATCAGAGTGGTTCAGAAATGCTATGTAGCTCTTAAATGGTCTGTCTAAGGGAGAATGTACGTGTGCGCCATCGTAACCTCTGGGCGTGGTCGTGGAACATTGCTCGCACAGAGAGCGGGGACCTTGGCTTAATTGCCTGGGATCGTGAGGATGGTACAGACCACCATAAACAACTCCTCAAGGTCAGCCACGTGCCGTGGAGGAACGCATGATGAGATAGACACGTGCCAGCGAGAAACCTGTGGGGAACTTGGCGCGCCTTTATTGCATTCGGGTTACCTAGACTTGCGCGGCTCTATCTGGGAAGGCGTTAATTTTTCTAGCGTCTCGTGGGCACCTCACAGCATCTCAGCTTCCCACATGGCGTATGAAACACCCGTCACTAAAATACGGAGGAAGCGTAGTGCTCCTGGTAGCCCGAATAAAATCAGTAAAGAGGTTCCACTCATAAATCGAAATGTGTTTCTCACTGCAAGAGGAAAAAGGAAACGTTTGAAAAAAATATTCTACATATATGCCCACTGAAGATTAGCGAAGCTGACTGCTCGTCTAAAGTCACTAAGAAAGTTACGAAACGCTCCTATGAAAGTTAAAACAGATCAAAGAACGTGAAACAACTAAGAAAATAAGAAAAATATGTTGTAGGTAACATATTAGTTGAGCTGCTCAACTCCCTTAACTCTAGTGAGGTTAGAGTCACCCAACATAGTGTAACAGAAACAGATGTTGCAGAAATAGGAATTGGTACCAGTGGTAATAGTCGCCCTAAAAAAAATAACAGGAAGAAATAATGCAGAGCCTGAGAAGACGGTCACGTTCAGTTTTACTTACAGTTTTCCGTCACTGCTGATTTCCTCCACCTCAGGGTTAGATGCTATATCCGTAGCCTAAGTGATGTTGCCAGCTCCAGCCTTTCTGTTATACGACGAGTTAAAAACGAGAAGCAACATGTGGAAATTGCGGAAGGGCGGCCCATGAACCTGGAGCTGACTGCGCACATGTGTGTCAACCGCTCAGGCTGCCACACAGTCTAGAGCCGAGACCGACCAAGTATTCAGTGACAAAGACAAAGAGGAATAAAAGTGAAAAAAAATCCTCTGCCCTAAAGGCTGGATATTACTTAACGCAATGATACTCTGTTTGGCATCTCCTTTGCTTCCGTGGTGAAGAAACCTGTCACTAAGAAATTTGAATGAAAAAAACAGTCATCGAAGCAGGAACGAACCCTAACAAATGTACTTGCTATTGTACCAGCACGAACAAACAGGATATAGTAAGGACAACCAGACAGCCATCACTGTAGAAAAATAAAAACTGATATTGAAAGGTAGATAACAGAGTCCAAAAGCAAAGTATCGCCTAACCAAAAGCTATCTTTCACATATCAACCACGAAGTGAAAAGTGGATACTAAAGGACCTGGAAATTGTTTGCAAGCTGTTCTAGGAGCAGTCTGATGCGACGGCGGCATGCGTGTCTCAGGAGGACACCGTGCGTCTAAAGGTGCGACTGTACTGAACCGGCAATGACTCACTGCCCTTGCACACATTTCCTAGAAATTGAAAACACATCTTTAAAATGGATTATGTACCCTACTCCAACGTAATACTTCTGTGTTCTGGACACTTATTGAATAACTGAGACTTTTCTTAGGGGAAAGACTTTACTACCTACGTTTCAAATGAATTGTAAAAAGTCGGCCCTGTACTTGGAGGCTGTAGCCTCTACAGAAGTAACTACCGTACCCTACCGTACGTTGAGTGTCAGTGTTCACCATTATATACCACTGCTCACCTGTGTCCTAAACCACAAAGGTGCAAGCAGCGGCTGCCATGGTTCTTGGCCATGTTAAAAGCGCGGTGTGCACAGTGAACCTCCCGCTACATGCCGTTTTTTGACATCGAGGCTGTCAAACTGGTTATTGTGGAATCCATCCGTCCTTTTTTCCTTTCAAAAACTCTCATTACGCCCTTGGGCCCCTACCACCACATGCAGTAGGATCAGATAACTGAGCATCATAAACTGAGCACATCATTTCAGAAACATGAAATAATGGAGTTTCATTACAGCATTGCAACATGTGCGTCTATAGCCATAGATCTCGCCTGTTGCATATTAGGTGACATTCCTCAGGGGGAAGCGGATAATGGCATGCTAAAACGTGACGAACAACACTGAAGCTGCCCACCCGGAATGGCCGTGCGGTTCTGGGCGCTACAGTCTGGAGCCGAGCGACCGCTACGGTCGCAGGTTCGAATCCTGCCTCGGGCATGGATGTGTGTGATGTCCTTAGGTTAGCTAGGTTTAATTAGTTCTAAGTTCTAGGCGACTGATGACCTCAGACGTTTAACGTCGCATAGTGCTCAGAGCCATTTTAACCATTTGAACACTGAAGCTCACATATGGATGGATCACAGTACAGTTGTGAATCAACAGAATGCTGAAGCATCTATACCAATTTAATCGCATAGAAACGTAGGATCCTGCTTGCTCATCGGTGAAACGGTGAATTTCACAGTCAGAGACAGGAAGTGGACATATTACAGAAATGCTGTGAATTTTCGACATGAAGGATGCAACTCATTTAGCCAACAGAAGACAGTACAGAGAGAACATGTTCGGCCAACAGACTTAACCGAGTCGCTGGAGAGTGCTGTCCTCTGTCCAGTTATTTGTACCCAGGGGCAACTGCCAGGACGCCACCCCTCCTAGCGCGGCTAACGGGACACTCGCCACGGTGAGAGGAAGGCCAAAGTTGTAAATGGGCACTCGCTTGGGGGTTGCCTCAAATCTCGGCCCGCGATCCTCGAACGCTGAAGGGCAAATATGTACATTGTCTTTTGTGTATGTCAGTTGTCAATAATAAGTGCTTCTCTGCGTATGTTGCCATTCTTTGCTATCCGAATGGATCCGAACCATCATATGGTCCTTTAAATTCCATGGCTCTCTGGCAAAATTTACGATTCAGATTTCTCTCTAGAGGCGCTATCATTTTGGTCCATCCCGGTCGAATTGTGATGAATTCGACGAAGTAGCGTGAAGCGGCGAGTGGCCGTGGGCGGAACGGCAGCGGCGTGATTCAACGCAGCAGCACGGGGAAGGGGCATGGTTAAGCCAAGAACGGTGTCTGGTTATCTTGCTTCCTGCAAATTCCCAGTATCCTACTTGCTGCTTGTGCTCTCGCTTGCTACCGCTAATCTTTCATGATGGATGAAGTGTTAAAAAATAAATGTGTTACTACACGCTGTGTGGCAAAAGCAAAACTCAAAGTTTGTAAACGAATTTGACGTAACCAGGAAATGGGATATTTTGGACGTTACTGTCAGGCTAGAACAGTTCCAAAAAGTCGTGGAGAAATATGACGACGCGTAGTCACGGCTCTAGCTGTTTGAAAACGTAGACGTACATACTGACGACAGAAAACCTTCGAAAATGTGGTCTTCGAAGTTTCGAAAAATTTGAGAGCAATGCAGATGGATCATGCGAAAGCAGCTGACAAGGTTTCGTCAGATGCTGGATCTTTCTTGAGTGCATAAAAACGTAGTACAAAACTGGCATCATTCAATGGTTACGTAACGCAGTTTAGGCATTTTTATGACACATTTGTGAGTCTCGTGGTAAATAATGAGGAATTAGAGGACACTGCTAAACGTCATTTGCTTAGTTCATTAACGGGTGAAGCTTACAATATAATTGCCCATCTTCTGGTAACTAGCACTAATTTTAAGATAGCTTTTGATACGGTTTGCAGCAGATATAATAACCATCGACTTATTGCGTCGGAACATCTGGAGAAAATGTTAACGCTGCCATCAATGACAAGGCCATATGCAAGTGATTCTCGTGTACTGCTTAGCGAAGCTTCAAGCAATGTGCTTCTGATGATGGCATTACTACTAGATGTATCCTTGCAAGACATAGTTACGTCACAGCTCCTTATAGAAAAGCTTCACCAGTCTATAAGAACACAATTTCAAATCAGTCTGAGTTCCAGTATCTTTCCGAAATTCTAAGAGACGTGTGACTTTCTCCAAAATAAATGCAAATCATTGGAAACCGTCAAGGCTACAGTACCACCACGGCACAGCACATCTGGAAATAAACAGCAAAATGCCTCCAAGGCCAAGCACTTTGACCATTCGAGACGAATCTACGTCGCTACTAGTGTTGCATATGTCCTCTGCAACCTGCCTCACGCATTGCACAAGTGCAGCAAATTCAGGCACGCCGCATGTAGTGAACGAAAAGCTATTGATATGCACAACGGTATGTGCTAAAAAGGGCTTCTAATTGCAAATCTGTTTCCTGTCATGGTCGTCGAAAAGAACACTACATGTTGCTACACTCAGACATACAACACACACAAGGTGAAACAAGGAAGGATTGTCCAAGTGACATGCAACACAAGCACAATGGCATATATCCGTCAAGTACATGAAGTTATCGCTCACTGAAAGTCAGGCCTGGCAAATGAGTTGTGCTTGCGACAGCGAGAATGAAGTTGCAAGATAGCAGTGGCAAATGGCAAACTTGTCGTGCTCTCTTAGATTCTGGGACGCAGTCGTGCTTTATATCGGAAGCATGTGCACAACGCCTCAGACTTCAAAGACAGCACAGCAGAGCACCGATTCAAGAAATAGGTGCAACTTTCTCAGAAACAAAAGACTACGTCTCTGTTCAGGTCATCTCCCGTACAAACAGTTTCATGCTATCTGCGTAATTTTTAGTTTTGCCGAAGATAACTGATCTCTTGCCGGAACAAAGAAGTCATCCCAGTACGTGGAACTTGCCGAGTGTACAACTCTTTGATCCAGAATTTTGGTCACCTGGCAAGACCGACGTGCTGCTGGGAGCAGAAGTTTGTCCATACGTTCAAAAGGCAAGGACTATCTCTACAGGAGCTGATCATCCTGTGCTTTAAGAAAGAGAACTAGGTTGGGTTCGGTCGTGTCGTGCTTAGTAAAAACTGACAATGACATTTAAACATTTTTGAAGAAATTCTAAGAGATAGAAGAATTAAATCGCGTTGTAATGATGAAAGATGAGGAGCAATGCGAAGCAGGCTTTGTGGAACACACGACTAAAGATTCCACAGGCAGATTCGTTTTCGTCTTCCGTTTCCTAAAAAGCCAAGGCAGTTAGGCAACTGTTTCAACACTACAGCAAAACACTTCTCTCACATTGTACAGAAACTAACGAGACAACCGAAGCTCAAGGAAAGCTACATAGAGTATGAGGGAGACTTAGGACATACGTAACCAGTAGTCACGACAGCTGCCATTTCGTACTACATGCCACAACATGCTGTCCTTAAGGAAGCCAACTCGACTACTAGCAGAAGAGTAGTGTTTATTCCGCCAAAACGAACACGAATTTGTCACTAAACTGTTTACTTATGGTAGGGCCAACCAATCAACAGGATTGTGTTCCGTAGTATTTCGCTTTTACATGCATTGCATTGCCGGAGAAGATGTATCGACAAGTTTTGATAGCGAATGAATATCGCGCTTATCAATTAATATTGTGGAAGAGTGACAGTTCTGCACCAACGCAGGTGTACCACTTAAAGACAGTCACGTACGGAATGGCTTGCGCACTCTTTCTTGCATTACGTATCTGTTACAATTAACTGGTGAAGAGGGAGCGCGCAACGAGGCAGCAAACATTGTTGCAAATCATGTCTATGTGGACGATTGTATCGTACGCTGCGGTACGGTACAGGCTGCAGTCAGGGTCCAGCAACATCTCGTGAAGTTGTTGAAGGAAGGTGGTTTCTCATTAGGGAAGTGGTGCAGCAACAGTGTGGAGCTACTCGAAAATATCCCTTCAGAGTTTCGAGAAACACAACTATCTTTACGGCTTAATAACGACGAGGATATTAAAACTGAACGTTTACTCTGGCATCCAGCTGCCGATCAGTTTCAAATTGTGAAAATGTCAAACCAGCAGGTAACGTCTACTGTTTGACAAAACGCATTGTACTGTCTGTCACGTCATCCATTTTTGATCCGTTGGGATTAAGTAGTCCCATTGTGATCACATTGAAAATATTTTTGCAGCGTCTATGGCGGCATACGTTAACGTGGGGCGATCCCTTGCCTGCAGAGTTATACTGCTTGTGAAAGACAGCATACAGCAAAATTCGTATGACGGACAACATTCGTGTTGATCGTAGAGTCACTGCAGGAGGGACACCAGTCAACATAAAACTGCATGGATTCTGCGATGTTTCGGAGAAGGTCTACGGCTGTTGTGTCTACGTACGATCCACTAATCGGTATGGAGTTATATGCGTAAAACTAATGAGCATCAAGACTCGAGAGACCCCACCGAAAAAGCTGTCGTTACCTTGATTGGAACTCTGTGGGCTCTCTTACTTTCACGACTACTGTATCACATTGTTCGCGCTCTGTGAATAGACATCGAACGAATTTACCTGTGTAGACTGACTCATCCATTGTGTTGGCGTGGTTCGCGGCTCCACCCAGGTTGGTGGGAAGTCGTGTTTCCGAGATGCAGGACGGCACGACTGCCGTGATATGGAGCCATGTGTCTACAATGGAAAACGCAGTTGCTCTGACTTCCCGAGGAGTGTCTGCTGCAACCTCCAATAAATAAATAAATATAAAAAATAATTTAAAAAAGCCACCTGTCGTGGGAAGGACCAACCTGGCTTAAAGAATACGTTACTTCAAGCCTCTAGCAGATATGCATTTCAGGAGTTGCCAGAAGAAAGAGTCATCGGCAGAGTAAACCAAGATGATCTCATCTGTCGATTCTCGAAGCTGTCACAATTACAGCAGATAATGTCATACTGTACCAGATTTATTAATAACTGCAAAACTGCAGGGGAAGCAAGAGTAACTGCTGACTTGTCTGGTAAGGAACTGAAGATTGTTTCGCTACGATACATCAGAATAGTACAAGAAGACACACGTGCGATAGAAATCTGCCACGTGGAGGCTAACAAGCTAGTAGACAAGAATAGCAAGCTCAAATCATTGCATCCTCTCCTCGATGACACGAGAGTACTACGGGTTGAAGGCAGGCTACCAAATGCTAATCTGTATGTATGAGGAGAAGCATCAACTCATACTGCCATCTCACTATCATCTCATGAGATTAATAGTGTCGTCTTTTCCACACTGGGTGTCAACTGTTGCTTACATCTCTCAGGACGCAATAATGGGTACCTAACAGACCAAGTGCAGTCCGGTGTGTTCTGTGTCAGTGCTTGACTTGTCGGCGATTAAAGATAAAGCCTGACATCAGCTCACCAATGTGTAGAAGCTGTTGGGCCTTTCTTCATCTGCGGGGTTAATTACACAGAATCATCCTACGTGAAAACCGGATCATGGAGATACAAATTAAAGGAAAAAAGCTACGTTGTCCTGTTTGTGTGCCTGGCGACACGAGCATCGCTTTTGGAGGTAGCTGAAAACATGACTACCGAAGGATTTGAATCAACCCTTAGAAGATTTGTGTCACAATGGGGTATGTGCCAAAACTTGTACAGCGATAATGAGACAAACTTTGTCAGAGCTAGTCAGGAACTACATGAATTACAGGCTGCTGTGAGCAGTCATTATCAGCACACACAGGTGAAAAACTTAACGCACGAAGAAGGTTTCGATTGTCACGTCATTCCTCCAGCGTCACCACAGTTTGCCGGAATATGGGAAGCAGGAGGGAAGTCCTTCAAGTACCACTTGCGAGGACGGTGGGAACCTTGTGACCAGCATTTGACGAGTTGGCAACCTGGACTGGTCAAACTGAGGCTTGCTTGAACTTACGTCCTCTCGCACCACTACCGTGAGATCCTTCTGACCCTCAAGTCCTCAATCCATGTCATTTCCTGGTTGTAACCGCCATCACAAGTATCCCTCAGCCAGGTCAAGGTACAGCCAAACTGAGCTCGCTCACAAGGTGGGAATCACTCCAGCAAGGGTTCCAGGTCTTTTACCAGTTCTTGTCGTCTGATTGCCTGCATCATCTGTGCAGCCAGGCTAAGTGGATGGCTTCTGTCAGAATACAACCAGACGCACTGGTTGTGGTAAGAGAAGATATAGTGCCACCCCTATATGCTGGAAGTTAGTCATAATTGAAGGAATACAGTCTGTGTGTGACAGGATGGTCAGTGTGTCCATTATTCATACACTGTAGCGTGTTTTCAGAGGAGTTTTCAGAGACCGAGTGAATTTATACAGACGTGGTCGCTGTATTCGTGTTCTTTCTTCTCTTGTGCGCCTTGTTTCTCTTGTTCTGTGCTTAATTTGCAGCAGAATCAATGAATTTCATCATTTTTTATGTTTCAGTGTGTTATTTGTTTATGTGACTGTGTTTCTCAGGCACCAGTTACAAACTGTACTAACAGAAAAACTGAAAGGTGCAATGATATACGTAGTTCCATATGTTCTCCTTTATGCTTTAGGAGGACTTGTATCATTTTGGAAACAAATTTATATTTATTTGGCAGCTGATATGTTTGGTCGCTGCACTCAACCGAGCCAGTGGAGAGTGCAGCCCTCTCTCGAGTTATTTGTACCAGAGGTCAATGGCCAGGACGCCACCCCTCCAAGGTGAGAGGTGGACCAGTTATGAAAGAGCACTCGGTCAGGAGGCTCTCATAGGTCAGGGCTCACACGCCTCGTATGCTAAAGGGCGAATATGTATATTTCCTTTTGTGTGTGTTAATTGTCAGTAATAAGTGCCTCTCTACATATGTTGTCATTCATTGCAATCTGAATAGATGGAGCCATCATACACTCTCTTAAATTCCTGTAACTCTGGTGCAATTGAAGGTTCTAATTTCCGTCTGTGGACGGTAACATAAGCCAATGGAATACAATACTGCAACACCATGAAATTTTTGCAAAGCTCATTTAAAGTCAATCATCTATCAGTTTAATATACAATAATTGTATTTATATGCCTAGAATCCAACACCAACCCAATAGCATCTCCTTAACTAACAGCAAGCTCGATCACACTTTCCTTCAACATTTTCTTAATTTTAGCTTCCACTCTTTCTTTATAAGTAAGTGTTATGGGCTTATGGCCTAACAAAAAATCTTTTGTCTTCCTTAATCTTTAAACGATTTGAAAATCCATTAATTGGTCCAGAATTCAGCTACATCTAAATCTACATCTACGTGAATAATCTGCTATTCACAACAAAGTGCCTGGCAGAGGGTTCAATGAACCACCTTCAAGCTGTCTCTCTACCGTTCCACTCTCGAACGGCGTGCTGGAAAAACGAGCACTTAAATTTTTCCGTGCCAGCCCTGATTTCTCTTATTTTACCGTGATGATCATTTCTCCCTATGTAGGTGGGTGCCAACAGAATGTTTTCGCAATCGGGGGAGAAAACTGGTGATTGAAATTTCATGAGAAGATACTGAAAATAAAATGTTCAAATGTGTGTGAAATCTTATGGGACTTAACTGCTAAGGTCATCAGTCCCTATGCTTACTACTTAACCTAAATTATCCTAAGGACAAACACACACACACACACACCCATGCCCGAGGGAGGACTCGAACCTTTGCCGGGACCAGCCGCACAGTCCATGACTGCAGCGCCTTAAGCCCGTCTCACACGGAGCAAGATTCGCTGTAAGTTTCCTTGCTGGCTCGCGCGTCGTCTGCTAGCGGGCTACCTTGATGGGAACCTTGTAAGTACCCATCACCAGACCTCTTCCCTCTTCTATCCCTGCTCTGAGTGGCTTGGGTAGATGGTGGTGGTGATGGTGATGCTGCTGCTGCTGCTGTTGTTGTTGTTTGTGGTGGTACTTCTGCATATTGTTCCACAATGCAGCCATCATTCAGCACATCAACATCAAGACTATAACATTCTTCCATATATTGATGTGGAGATGGCTGCATATCCACACTTTGGGAAGATGAGAGACCGCATGTCTGTAAACAATGGATAGTTGCATGGTATTCATTGCTAACCTTTCAAAGGAAATAAAGTGCAATGAAATCAGGATGCAATTAATAAGAGACCTCGTTAACATAACCACAGAGGCACTGAAAGACCTACAGAAATCAATGCAGAACTCAGACAAGTGAAACTGTGTGCTCCAGTTTAAATTGATTGCATAAATTGTGCATTTTGGTATAGTACTCTTTGCTTGTTGCATATGGCTGATGAAGACACACAGCACCTGCAGCTCTTTCGAGTGCTTCTGCATGCAAGTTTTTATTATAAAAGTTTGTGATTTTCATTATCTACAGACACTGTTGTTCCCTATAAGTACATAAAGCTAAACCACATAATTTAAAATAAACGGTATTGAAAATTATTTACTTTATTCCTTTCTTCCAAGTTCCCTTTAATTTTCATTAAAATCTTAGCCAACAATATCTTTATTTGATGTGCAACATACAGTAAAGAAATATGCCATACAAGTGCTATCAATCAGTAACAAATATTGTGCAGTACCTTACTACCACAAATACTGTCAGCACAAAATGATTTTCCAAAACTATTAATTTGGGATGCATAAATGTTTAGTAGGTCTTTTCATACCTTTTTCATAGCCATCAAAGAAAAATATTATTTCATAATAGTGGCTCTCTACTTGTCCCAGGTAATTAATTGTGGAGCTGTTATGTAAAATGAGATCAGATTTTTGCTTAGTCTTGCACAGGTTCCAATCATTGCTTGAGATACATATAAATTTTTATCCCTCCCTCTCCCACACACACACACACACACACACACACACACACACACACACACACACACACAAAATCACTGTCAATATGCCAAAGGACTGAAAATGAAAGAATGAATAAGATAGTGCTTCAGAAACATACTAAACCATTATCTGTTACCTTCCTGAACACACCTTTCCTGCCATGGAACTCTGCCAACAGTACTGAAATACCATGTCAGATGTTGTCTCACTTCTCTTGCATTGGCTGCACTACGATTTGCACCCTGAGCAGCAATGCCAGAAAGACATGGTAATCCATCTACATTTGGAGGGATATATCCTTGAGAGTTTCTGGCAAGTACAAAATTATGTAGCAAGCAACACACTTTTGTAATGAGCTCTACTTTGGAAACAGATAGTGGAATAGTCTGCACCAAAATTCTGAATTTGTTTGACATTATGCCAAAGGCATTTTCCACAACTATACGTGCTGTACAAATTCTGTAGTTAAAAATTCTTTTTTCAGGTGTCATGTCACGTTCAGGATATTGTTTCATTAAATTTTCCTTTAACGCAAAAGCATTATCTGCCACAAACATGTAGGGAACACAGATGTCACTACCTGGAAGTGGAGACTTTGGTGGCAAATTTAATGAAGCATCTATGAGTTTCATGAACAAGGCACTCTCTCTGAATATCGCACCATCATTCATTTTCCCATTTCTGCCGATGTTCACAAACAAAAATTTATAATTAGCATCTACTAGAGCTAAAAGAACTATGCTGTCGTGACCTTTATAGTTTCTGAATGATGAACCGTCAGAGCGCAGAGGCCTAAACTTGACATGTTTCCCATCAAGTGCTCCAATGCAATGCGGGAATTGCCAGAGGCTGTGGAACCCATCTTTTATTACTTTCCACTCGGCAGGATCACGTGAACACTGCAAATTACATTTTATTTCATAGTCATGCCATACCAAGAAGAAAATCGTAGCAAATACTTATAGCATTTATCTTGGGCTGGCCTGTATCGCATTATCTCCTAACACGCTTGCTATGGCCGTCAAAGTCTTTAGTATCATTCGGGAGAGCGTGTTGTTCGCTATTCGTGTAGAATAGGCCAAAACTTAGTGTTTCCGGTCGCTAGGAAACGCAGTGTGACAGTAAGCCTAGAGACGCATATTAAACATGTCTCAGATTGATCGTAAAATTACAATGGATTATAAATAAAAATTAACCTCTTTCGAACTTATAATAATACACTTTCCTTCCCCGGGCCGTTATTGCCTGACGCATCACCGTGGCTTTCTTCTGAATCAGAGGCGAAACCATACAAAGCAGTTCTTCAAATACCAATACATCCATTCGTATAAAATTTGAAAAGGATGTACGATCTTCTATCCTATAAAATAAAGTCGTATACAACAGTCATTATTGGTCTATTTATAAAGTCAAACAGTAATGAAATGGTGATACTTTTCAAACAAAAGTAGGTGTTATGCGAACTAACCTCAACTCTTTATGAAACATGGAGAGCACACCTTTTCCCGCGTTTCTCCTCTTAATCCAGTTTTTCGTTCATTCTTTCTTTCTTCTTCTCTCATTAGTATGCATTTCTGCATCGTTTAGCACCAAAACAGCTAATAACGCCAGTTTGCTCTGAACATCTGTACCTGAAGCAGCCATCTTCATTCGATACAACATGCAACCGATCACAACACAACTAGCTGCCGATCTTGCACAGTGGGAGAGCTTCGGCATGGAAGACAGCCGGCTCCTTTCCCTGCAAGCCGGCAGGCATGCACGGCATCTCGCAAACTTGCCGCGAACCTCACTATCTCCCCTATTTCGCGTTAATACAAAACGAGCTGCCCTTCTTTGTACTTTCCCATTGTCATCCCTCAGTCCCACCTGATGCGGATCCCACACCACACAGCAGTACTCCCGAATAGGGCGGACAACCGTGGGGTAAGCAGTCTCTTTAGAAGACCTGTTGCACCTTCTAAGTGGCAGACTCTGCAAGAGAGGCGCTCTGCATCGCGGTGTAGCTTGCTGTCCAGGTTTCGAGAGCGTGCGTTTCTGGATGAGGTATCGAATATATTGCTTCCCCCTACTTACACCTCCCGAGGAGCTCACGAATGTAAAATTAGAGAGATTAGAGCGCGCACGGAGGCTTTCAGACAGTGGTTCTTCCCGCGAACCATACGCGACTGGAACAGGAAAGGGAGGTAATGACAGTGGCACGTAAAGTGCCCTCCGCCACACACCGTTGGGTGGCTTGCGGAGTATTAATGTAGATGTAGATGTAGATGTAAGTGTTCTGACAATGAATCGCAGTCTTTGGTTTGCTCTACCCACAACATTATCTATGTGATCGTTCCAATTTAGGTTATTTGTAATTGTAATCCCTAAGTATTTAGTTAAATTTACAGCCTTCAGATTTGTGTACTTATCGCGTAATCAAAATTTAGTGGATTTCTTTTAGTACTCATGTGAATCACACTTTGCTTCATTCAGGGGCAATTGCCACTTTTCGCACCATACAGATATCATATCTAAATCATTTTGAAATTCGTTTTACAAATCTGATGACTTTACAAGACGGTAAATGACAGCGTCATCTGCAAACAATCTAAGACGGCCACTGAGGTTACCCCCTATGACTTTAATATAGATCAGGAACAATAGGGGAATTTCCTTGGGATCGCCGTACATTACTTCTGGTTTACTCGATGACTTTCCGTCTATTATTACAATCTGTGACCTTTCTGACAGGAAATCACGAATCCAGTCGTACAACTGAGTCGATATTCCATAGGCACGCAGTTTGGTTAGAAGACGCTTGTGAGGAACGGTGTCCAAAACCTTCTGGAAATCTAAAAATATGGAATCAATTTGACGTCCTCTGTCAATAGCATTCATTACTTCACGAGTATAAAAAATTAGTTGTGTTTCGCAAGATCGATATTTGCTGACTATGTGCCAATAAATCGTTTTCCTTCGAGGTACTTCATAATGTTCGAATACAGTATATGTTCCAAAATCCTACTGCAGATGGACGTTAGTGATATGGGCCTGAAATTCAATAGATTACTCCTAGTTCCCTTTTTTGGTATTGGTGTGACTTGAGCAATTTTTCAGTCTTTAGGTAACTATCTTTCTGTGAGCGAGCGGTTGTATATAACGGTTAAATATGGAGCTATTGTATCAGCACACACTGAGTGGAACCAGACTGGTATACTGTCTGGACCTGAAGCTTTGCCTTTATTAAGTTATTTACGTTGCTTTGCGACGCCGTGGATATGTAATTCTATGTTTCTCATCTTGGCAGTTGTTCTTGATTGGAATTCAGGAGTATTTACTTCGTATTCTTTGGTGAAGGAGTTTGGGAAAACCGTGTTCAGTAACTCTGCTTTAGTGGCACTGTTATCAGTGACTTCACCGTTGTTATCGCGCAATGAAGGTATTGATTTGGGTATTTTGCGTTCTTTTTAATTTGGCATGCTTTTTTTGCTGCTTCTGTAACAGCTATCTGACCCATTTTGCGTACCATGGGGGATCAGTACCATCACTTATTAATTTATGTGGTATATATCACTCATTTGCTGCCGGTAACGCCGGCCGCTGTGACCAAGCGGTTCTAGGCGCTTCAGTCCGGAACTGCGCGCCTGCTACGGTCGCAGGTTCGAATCCTAACTACCTCGGGCATGGACGTGTGTGATGTTCTTAGGTTAGTTAGGTTTAAGTAGTTCTAAGTCTAGGAGACTGATGACCTCTGATGTTAAGTCCCATTGTGCTTGTAGCCATTAGAACCATTTTGCTGTCGATACTATCTCTTTGAAATCATTCCACAACTTTTCTAAGCTACATGATCAAATTGAACGGAGTGAAGACTGTCTCTTAAAACGGCTTTAAAAGCATTTTTATCAGATTTTTTAAATAGATATACCTTGCGTTTCTTTTTGGTGGTTGTAGGTGTTGCGGTATTCAGCCTAGCAGCAACTGCCTTGTGGTCACTAATCCCGGATCCGTCACGATACTCGCTATTTGTCCAGGATTATTTGTTGATAATAGGTGAGGTATGCTTTCACAACCATTTATGCTTCGAGTGGGCTCATTAACTAATTGTGCAAAACAATTTTCTGAGAAAGCATTCAGTACAGTTTCGGATGACGTCTTATGCCTGCCGCCAGGTTCAAACGTATAATTTTTCCAGCACATCGAGGGTAGACTGAAGTCATCACCGACTAGAATTGTATGAGTGGGGTACCTGTTTGAAATGAGACTCAAGTTATCGTTGAACTGTTGAGTAGCTATATCCTCTTCTGAGTCGCGGGGGGTGGGGTGGGGGGGTGGGGGGGGGGGAGGGAGAGGATCGGTAAACGACCCAATTAATAGTGCAGTCCGATTGTCAAGTATAACCTCTACCAACACTACCTGAAAACACCAAGGAATAACGTCACAGTACATCAAATAGACATTTCGATGCCTCACCTGCCTCCTCAACACAGTCTACACAATTCCACATTTCACGTAAATTGCCATGATCTCGCTGTCAAATAAATAGGCTTGCTCCCAACAGACCTTTACTCAAAAGACAATTCAGACCTGGTGACAAATTTAAGACTATTGTTTGAATTTATCTCCATAACTGCGTATTCATCAAAACTCAAATTACATTCGAAGTTACTTCATCACAATCCAATCCCATCATTGCCTCATGTAACAACAAAGAATCTGTCCATAAAATCGTATCAACAGCCAGCACAGACACAGTCAAAGAATTCACAGAAAGTTAGTAATCTTGACCAAGAAATTCAATACCCATTTGCCTCTTCATCTTAACACTTTCTCGAACAATTTCTCCTTACAGGAAGAATAAGCTATGGACATAAGCAGCTCTGAAATGCTTATTCACTCTACATAGACACCTGGCCACACGTATTCAGAACACAAGACATAATCATTCCATTAATATATATTCAAAGTACTCTGATTCTCACTACATGATAGTTCCCTCACATCTTCGAAATTCGACATATTCATCTGTTCAAACTATTGCTTGTCACGTTGGCAGCTCCCAAATCGACTGCTGGCAGCAGTTGTCAATCACGTGTTTGCAGCCCTCCCTATGTACATTGTTGGGTGCTTCAGCTGATCACACCTTCACAATGTGTAAACCTGAATTTCTGTTATCCCAGCAACCACCTCTACCATTTTTCCCTTTTACCTCGACTCTGACCAAAATGTCTACTGCTCCAAATGTTTGTGCCTCGTACAAAGTTGTTGCTTTCATCGCAGTGTCCCCATCTGCTACTTCTATGTGTATACCACATGAATCATACCACCCATGACCAGTTTTGACTTCTCTGTGGCCTTGGTTCAAGAAAAGAGTTCGGACTGTCGTTCCCACCACTGCCAATATCATCATTGCTGTCATACTCCAGTTCTTGACTAAACATTGAAAACACTCTAAATTACTTTCACATCTAAGAACAAGAATAATATGAAGCAAACGAGAAGGAAGTTTCATAAGTCATCTCATCAAATCTGTAAGGACTGTATAGAAATTAATTTTTCAAAAACAGTTGTTCACAGAATTGGACAGTATTGCTAAAACCAGAATGGCTGAAATATTTTATCATCAACATAAGCTTTGTTGACTTTGTTTCCTGAAGCCTCAGACAAATAAGCAGTCATGAATAAATGAAAAAACTCCTCATATGACTCACAATTCCTAACATGGCGGATTCACCTACAACTGTGACAGTTGATGGTTGGAGAGACGACATCACATTTAAAGGCAGTCTGCATAAGTCAGTTGTTAGCCATTGATGCATCGTATATCTGGATCGTGATAAACCGTTCAGCAGCCACTAAGGCCTGAAGATGGTGCACTGAAGAGCTGAAACTGGTAGCTACACAATAAATGACATCTTAAGGAGGTTGTAGGTGTTTCTTTTCTTACAAGTTGAAGGAATTGAACAATCAGATTGGTCTTACTAAGCATGAGGATGAGTACTGTTTGATGTATTTCTGAAAACTTGAAACATTCAAAACCAGACAAGTCTTCATGATTTATATTCTCACTATTAAAGTAACCATGTCTGTGATGAGTTGTCCTTCTGTCATTACCTGCTTCATCTTCGTGATCCGGCTTCGTATCATCATCAGGCACATGCCATCTATTATAACAGAGACCTTCATCAGTACTTTCTCCCTACTTTTCTTCAGTTTTAGCCAGCCTTTCGTTTAATTCCTGACCTAACGCCTATCTATTAACCTTTATCTGACCTTCCTTAAATCTCAACAATGAGCTCACTTCTTCAGATTCACTAACACCCACAGGGAGAGTACTACTAGAATTCTGTTGATTATTAACAATTAATTGCTAATGTGTGACAGAAGTTGCCAGATTAGTCACCTTCATAACCGCTTTTTGAACTTCTTCTCTATTCCCATTTACCTCCTTCCCCTTACTAATCTCCAGCACTTCGAAATTCTTTCCTAAATTTTGTAGTAGTGTAGTATGATTTGAAACTGGATCCTCGTCTCCGGTAATAACTTCATGACAAGGCAACACATCCAAACTCTCTGATAATTCTTACTCTTTTCACGTTTCCTCCGTAAAATCAGTAAAGCACTTTGTACCTGCTTGTTCTGCTCAGACATAGTGGACAGCAGTTTAATCTGACACTCTTCAACGGTGGTAAGTTTATTCTCAACAGTAAACATCGTCTCTTCAAAATCAGAATGCAACTCTTCAATTAACTGTGTAGTAAGCTCATGAAATTTTCTTACATTTTCTCAGTGGATTCAAACTTTGGCTGTGTGCTATTGATCTGGCCCTTTAGAGTAATGACAATAGCTCTGACGCTAACCTTGCTTTCCTTTACATTAGCCTCTAACCTCTTACCATGTCCATCTTCTAATCCCGACACCATAATTAATAATCCAGGTTAATTATTTTGTCTCTGCTGATTTTCAGGACATATACTTCGTCTTCGTAGCAGCACACTGACAGAGTAAAAAGTTCTGAAATGATGATTGATCAAAATAATTGGTACTTAGTTGGTAAAATTCTTCTTTATTGTTTCTCGTGGTTCATTTCTAGGGGGTCTTCTTTCTCGTTTTCCAGTACAATATTGGCAAAATATTTGTAATTGCAGGAGTTCACGGGTTTGATTTTGTTTTATCAATTCTAATCAAATCACTAACACATTTCATTTTTCATTTTGTTAATATATTTTTGAAATCATTTCACAAATTTTAAATAAGAATTTTTGTGGTTCACAATTATAAAAACATACTTTGAGCATTTTTATTTAGACATAATGGACAACACTCGCCCAAATCTGACCACATGTGGTCATACACGACTTCTCTCTTACTCCACAGCAACTCACTTATTTTATCCACTTATACCCATAGACAGTTAAATGCAAAGATAATAACACATTGGTCAAAGTTTATTAAATGTATCCATACCTACATACCTCTTTGAGATTTGCATTCATCAAAGTAATCAAGACAATTTTTATAAGAAATATTTACAAAATGTATGACAACTAAACAAGGGTATCGCAAAATGTGTGGAAAACATCTTGTATTGGAAATTGCATTTGGCACATAGAACATGATGTAGTCAGAAAGTTTCATTACACTCTACGTCAGCCCCTACTGCTCTTGTACTAGATTCCAACTTCTCCCCCGTGTCTTGTAATATCTACATACTATTTATATCACGATCACTTTTTGACACTGAA
The DNA here is from genome assembly GCF_021461395.2 of Schistocerca americana. Taxonomy (NCBI): domain Eukaryota; kingdom Metazoa; phylum Arthropoda; class Insecta; order Orthoptera; family Acrididae; genus Schistocerca; species Schistocerca americana. Next base: position 136,153,554 of record NC_060122.1, on the reverse strand, counting down.
ATAACATGAGAACTTTTAACATTGCAGCGTGTACAGCGATCGTGAATAATTTAATGATTATAAAGAATCCGCTTCGATTGCAAACAGAAACCGGATGTTGACCTAGGTTTCGGCGCTGATAACCACGCCTTCTTCGGAACATACTAAAACTATAAACTGCCTAAGAAAGATATGTTTCACCATATGTTTAAACGTGGTGGAAAAAGTACTGCCTACACCGCAACTCCAAAGTATTGTGGCAATCTTCTCACTACCGTATAGCGCTTTTATTCACAAAATTGTATAATTAAGTCATCACTAAAGGTGTGCACTCCTCTTTCAAACCACATGTGACAAATAAAAACTGTCCCACAGTGATCCATTTTAACTCATGATACACAAATGAGAGTGTAAAAATGTATCCTTCACTGCGTTTAGCTTAACATTCGTTCTACAGTATCATAGAAGGTTACACAGAGCAAATGAAAATACATGTGATGGTGTTGTTTTGTTTGCGGTTCTGGCGAATGCTACGGAATACGAATATGTTCTGTTTTACTACCAATGTGATACAGCACTATTGTGAATATCTCTGTTATAATGCCAAATGCAAGCAATTTCACAACTGAAGAACGTGTTCTTCTTAGCGTACGGCTGCATGAAAAAGAACGAACTGGTGAGACATACAATGAAATTAGAGAAAACTTTCTAACAACTTCATGAAAGAAGCCCTAATGGAAGCTAGTCGTCGGAAACAGGAAGAAAGACCTTTGCAGCAATGCCTGTAATAAATACACCGCATGTGAACCAAGAAATATGACAACGATATTGAAGCCTCTGAATGCTTAAATGCATCATCACTTCTTCACCAGCAAAATCGGTTAGGGAGTGGACGATTGAGATGAACACTCCCAGAACCTTCAAGTGTCATCTGCTGAAGAAAGAAGGTTATTATACATTTCGACCAGGCAACATCAACGATTTAAGTGATAATGATATGAACATGCGACGTGATCATTGCTACAGTCAGCATACAGAGAGAATTTGAAATATGAAAGAAATATGTAAGAACTTTCTGATTCTGTGTTGCTCCATTCTTGCATGTATCTTTTTCTGTTAAATAAAGTTTCTACCAGAGATTTCGACTCGATTCATGTTTCTGTTTGCCTTTAATGTTGCTCACTGTTTCAGTACAGTAACATTAAATATTTACTATCGCGGCTTCCGGCCCACCCTGTAGATAACAACACAGTTGTATTCTTCAATGAAAAATGATACTGAACTGGAAGGGATACACTGACAAAAGGCAGTACTGTTCACTGTATAAAACAGATATTGTTTCATAAGGATTCATGCGAATCTTTCAACTCTAAATTTAAATCATAAATGAAAAATATGATCTGTACGTATCGCTCACAATGTTGTTAGCAAAACAGTCATGATGACCTGACTGTAGTCTGTCTCTGATGTGAAGGATACTAGACACAATGAACACCTACTTCCCAAGGCCGAAGTACTAATAGATGAATATGATCACACTTCGTAGGCCGTGACCGCAGTGTAGACACATTTATTGATGCAAGGTGACCGGTTTCAATGGTCTTGTGCTGTCATCATCCGATCTTGTGGAACTTGTTATTAAATTGCCATGTTACATTACATTTAATTAACATGACAATTTTACAACAAGTTCCATAAAATCAGGTGATGTAATATGGCAATTTGATAACAAGTTCCATTAGATCAGATGATGTCAGCATAACACCTTTGAAACCAGTCATCTTGGAATTACGGAAGTGTCTAATGCGATCGTGGCGTACGAAGTGAGTTTCGTTTATCGTTATTTACATGTAATGTAACATGGCAAATTTTATAACAAGTTCCGTAATATTGGATGATGTAAGATGGCAATTTTATAACAAGTTCCATACGACCAGATGTTGGAAGCATAGGACTATTGAAACCGGTCATCCTAGAGCAATAAAAGTGTCTACATTGCAATACTACCAACGCGGAGTACGAAGTGTGATCATTTTCAGCCACATCGATCACTCCGCAGCACAGTAAGCGTACCTTATTGATAAATGGTTGGAAAAATTGATAAATGTTGGAAAGAACTAGGACAGGTGTAGCAAGGATGACAATTGGCGTAGAGAACTAAACTCCCGACATAGGCTCTTTGCTCGATTACGTGGTTTGGAGTGCAGGCGGCAGCACCTCGCTTACATCAGCTATGGCTGTGGTGAATTACTAGTAAAATCGTCCGATGTTTGGTAACATTAATGTTCTGTAATCCATGGCTTAATGTGCAGAGGAATATCTGCCTTACTAAATATGCGCATCAGTCTGTATCAGAAACCAGGCCAAAATAATAACCCTAGGCTAACAGATCTTCTACTAACGTTCCGCCTTCCTTGTGCTACGCAAGACGACTCGTCTCCGCCAAGAATTAACAGGAACAAAATGCAGGCACCCAGCGAGGGTGAGGCGAGGTGCGCTCGCAGTTCTATTCGCTCGGTTCCCAAAAACAGGAGCACGTCAACCAACCCGCTGACGTCGACGGCACCAGCGCGTGCCGCCTTCCACAGGGCCTGGGAGGGGCCACTGGAACTTCATCCGATTGGCACGCAGTGTGCGTGGTGGAAGGAAACCACAACGGAGTAGCCACGTCCAAACGAGTAACGGCTGCTTCTCATTAGCTGCCATCTTCTGGATTTTAGTCATTCAATTAACGACTAAGACCATCAGTATGAAGGTTTGGGTACAGTGACTCATGTTGCTGATGATGCCGCTGATAGTCCTCCTTACTCATTTCAACGAAACTGAACACGAGAAATTTAACAATAAAGTTACATTGAATGTAAATTAAATAGTGTATCAAAATTTAACGAAAGAACTATCTCCCATTAATGATTTTTTTAATTAAATAATATTATTTTTCAAGGGAAACCTCTATATACTTCAGGTACAGGTGCACTAGAACTTTTGGATCATCCATTATTATTTCGCGTTCACGCAGCCACAGTAATTTGCCTCCTTTTTAAATATTTCAATCGACTGTTTTTAATGGATTTTACAAACTATTACTCTGTGTTGGTGTTACCGTAGTTTGAAGTTATCTTGTACGCCCTTCTTTAGGAGAGTTTTGTACTTACAGTCCTGTTTGTCGAGATCCTATGTTGTCTCTGTTTCGTTTTAGAGCCTCATATTGTTCACTCTCATCACTCTTTATGTAATCGAACAATTTGGTGGCCTGTAAGCTATGGTCATAACGAATGACTAGCAAGTTATAAGCAAAATTAAAAAAATATAAACCCAAGCATACTTACTTTTATAAAAATTTTATTTGTCTGCAGAACTTGCACAAAACGCAACATTCACGGCAGTGGCTGGCATCTTCTACCTAGACATTATACCGTTACAAAAGAGTTCTATCGACCCAAGTTGCTCGAGAAATGCATTACGTAACAAGAATCCTTACCATCGGATGATCATTCTCCTTGACCTGTCATATTGTTTACTTTTCCATTTCAGTTTGCACCCACGACAGGTAGGTTTGCTAACGATGGTAATGGTCATGTGGCATTGATGGCCGGGAGGCCTCAATTGGGAAAATTCCGCCCCTGGATGGAAGTCTTATTTCAGATGATACCACATTGGGCGACTTGCGCGTTAGCGATTATGAAATAGTGGTGAGGACAGTACAACATCCAGTCCACGAGCGAAGAAAATCTCCAACCAGGCCGGGAATCGAACCCGCGCCCGCTGCAGGCGGGCGGTTGGCTAATATGACATGGACATTGAAGGCCATTTTATCAGAGATGGTCGACTGTACATCTCAATTTGTTAACACAGAGTATTACACAGGGTATTCCCACGCCATTTTGACCCGTTTTGACGCGTCCCTTGCTCTATGTCACCCAGCTTCGCCAGTTTTTAGCTGTGTGAAAACTGGCGACTACGTTTAAGTTGCTTCAGAAGCTTTCTATGGGAGGGTTCGGCTCTCTCTTACAGGCCACTACGTCCGACTTAGTGACAAAAAGATCACGAACTGCCACCTGAACCAATCTGTCAACTAGAGGAAAGAGGCACGTGTCTGACCTCCACAGCAGTCGGAGAGCAGCTTAAGGAAAGCCAGGGCGAGGGGGCGCCTGTTGCAAAACACCTGCACCTCAAAGTCGCCTTCATTGCTTATCCAGAACTGCAAACTACTTCCTTGACGCTGCTTCTAAGTGTAAGCATAATAGCCCCACTTATGTAACTATTTACATTTCATCGTAATTACGTTAATCATAAGATTTTTAATGTGGTTTCAAGAACGATTTTCTTAATTTTTTGAAAGTAAATCTTTCCGAATAAAATTCTCTGTCTGGTCACTATTTCATTCTAAAGTTTATTAGAGTCCCACATTAAAATAACAGATTGCCTTTTAACTGCATCCAATAAATTTTTATTGGAAAGGAAATCCGCGAGTGCCTTAGGACTCTTCTACGTTGTAGTCCGTGTTATATTGTAGCCTGATGAACCAACGATTGTAAATATGTAAATATCGAAAGGGCAGACAAAACGTACACAGTGACATGCTGCAACTGCTCGGTAGTTGAAATCCGTAATTTGTTACAGTCGTAGCTGCAATTTAATTTAGACAATAACCGGCTCAGACCCTTATGGGTCTTGTTGCGATCTTTTCAGTGTTGTTACAGTTTAACACGTAAACTTTGACACTGTGAACTACATACAGTGTTGATGAAGAGAGAGGAACACACGGGGACAGAGTCGACTTGTTAAACTGCAATTTAGGTGGCCCACAACTGTAATCCCCTAGATTAAACTGCGACTGTAAATGTAATAAATAATTAGATACTACTGTTGTAACTTGCCTGTGTTAAGGTATGTAATAGTATGTTATTGTATGGGGTCGTAGTAGTACTCATAGTATGATGATGTCGATCGGCTATTCGCATACTACGGTTATGAGCATCACTGGAAAGGACTGTGAAATCACGTGTAGGTGACAACGTGTTGGATGTCCACGCCTCGTGGCAGCACGGGGACGCTGTAGGCTTATCCGCTCTGTAATGCAGGATAGACTGAGATCTGCAGACGACCTGGCGACAGAGTACAGTGCTGGTGGCGGCACATTTCGGAGCACACCGTCCAACTCACACATAGTGCTCACAAGGGAACCTCCCCATCGCACCCCCCTCAGATTTAGTTATAAGTTGGCACAGTGGATAGGCCTTGAAAAACTGAACACAGATCAATCGAGAAAACAGGCAGAAGTTGTTTGGAACTATGAAAAAAATTAGTAAAATATACAAACTGAGTACTCCATATGAAGATAGGCAACATCAAGGACACTGGCAGTCAAGGAGCGCCGTGCTCCCGTGGTTAGCGAGAGCAGCTACGGAACGAGAGGTCCTAGGTTCAAGTCTTCCCCTCGAGTGAAAAGTCTAATTTTTTATTTTCAGTTGATGTGACAAACTGCTATGTTTTCATCACTTTTTGGGCGTGATTATCACATCCACAAGAAAACCTAAATCGGGCAAGGTAGAAGAATCTTTTCACCCATTCGCCAAGTGTACAAGTTAGGTGGGTCGACAACATATTCCTGTCATGTGACGCACATGCCGTCACCAGTGTCGTATAGAATATATCAGACGTGTTTTCCTGTGGGGGAATCGGTTGACCTATGACCTTGCGATCAAATGTTTTCGGTTCCCATTGGAGAGGCACATCCTTTCGTCTACTAATCGCACGGTTTTGCGGTGCGGTCGCAAAACACAGACACTAAACTTATAGCAGTGAACAGAGACGTCAGTGAACGAACGGACAGATCATAACTTTACGAAAATAAAGAAAGTAAAATTTTCAGTCGAGGGTAGACTTGAACCATGGACCTCTCATTCCGCAGCTACTCACGCTAACCACGTGCCCACGGCGCTCCTGCGGTCACAGCCTCCTTGATGTTGGCTATCTTGCGCATGGACTACTCAGTTTGTATATTTCACTAATTTTTTTCACTTCTTCCTGTTTTCTCGATTGATCTGTGTTCATTTTTTCAAGGCCTATCCACTGTACCAGCTTATAACTAAATCTGAGGGGGGTGCGATGGGGAGGTTCCCTTGTCAGCAGCAGATGACACCCGACACCTACGTGTTCCCATGAGCACCCAATGACACCGTCAATAATGATTGAGTGGGCACAATGTCATCGAATATCCCACGGATAAATGGGAAAGAGTCACCTGGTGGAAGAATCACGTTTCTCGTGACATCAAGTGCGAGGTAGTGTCCTAACACGCCGTCATCTAGGGAAACGATTCTCGAAACATGGAAAGCGCCACGGACGTAGGCATTTGAGGGCAGTATTATACTGTGGGGAACGTTCACCTGGTTACCATGGGACGTGTTGAAGTAATCGAAGGAGCTTTCTATGCCACTCGGAAAAGCTGCTGTATTGCGCTATAAAGATGGACCAAAACGCTATTAAGCAAATGGTCATAATGTTTTAGTTCAGGCGTTTAGGAAGTTGTAACCACCGAGTCGTATGTTTTGTTGGTGGGCTGCTTCTGTGTTGGCCGCGCTGTGTAGGGCTTTGCACTGGATCTCTGCACTTTGTAAGAGACTCTGTGGCTGCTCGGACTCGTTGTTGGAATTAATCGCCAGTAGTGATGGGCAGTTGGAAGTTAGTCGCCAGCAGTGATGGAAGTACTGTTGGGCAGTTGGAGGTGAACAACCCGTAGTGATGGATGTTAGATGTGAGAAGTTAGCATTGAGGGAGGGTAGAGGTTGAAGTGTTAGCGTAGCCTAACGATCTGGAAGTATCCGATTTGGAGATTGAAAATTATTCATTATTGTATATCTTTGTACCGGATGTCAATGAAGATTTATATTCGTGTTTGAACTGGATGTCACATTATTTAGGTAAAAAATACATTAATTAGTTCGCAACAAAATCTTTCCTTTGCTAACCACATGCTTGTTAGTATTTAGTAGCTTTATTAGTTAGAATCTTTATTTAGCTGGCAGTATTGACGCTCGCTCTACTGCAGTAGTTCGTGTAGTGAAGATTTTTGTGCGCCCATTCTCCCTTAACTAAAACAGGGCTATTCAAAAACAAGAAACAGATTTCAGACATTTATATCTTCCAACAAAAGGTGGGCCCATAATACAACATTTCTGGACAGTTTAAAATTTGAACAGTCCGTATAGACTTTCAGATCACGGCCACAGTGACGCTTTTGCTTTCTTTTCTGGAGATTGACAGGACTAACCTATCTAGTCATGCTTCTAAACTGGTTACTTCCTGAACTTGAAGATGATTCAGACGACTTCATCCTCATGCTAGATGGTGCCCCGCCTCATTTCTCTAAGCACGTCCGACGTTACCTAAATGACACCATTCTAGGACTTTGGATTCGAAGAGGAAGAACAGAAGATCAGCTTCATCGCCGGTGGCCTTCCAGGTCCCCAGACTTCACACTTTGTAACTTTTATCTGTGGAGTACGTAAAAGACCGCGTTTTATCCCCCCTACGCCTGATGCTCTTCAAAGTCTGCTACGTCACATTGCGGAAGGTGTGAATTCGATAACAAGAGACCAGCTGCTTCGTGCTTGGCAGGAAATGAGCCACTGTTTTGATTTTCGTCGTGTAATACATTGTGCTCACGCTGAAAACACAAAAATGTGAACTTTTTTCTTTCAATCAATGTAGGAATTGTGTTTCTACCTTTTGTACTTTGGAAGCAATAAATGTTTGAAATCTCTTTCTTTATCAATAACCCTCTATTAAGTATCACTTCTTTAAGAGGATTATATTTTCCTGTACGTCCAAATAGTTTCAGAGTCTTTCACCATACGGAATAACTAACACGGCCGAAGTGCTGTTAGTCTCAAAGCAGACCTAATACGAAATTGTGACGTAACGGAGAACCAGGCTACCTAACACCACAAAATTAGCAAAATACGAAATATAACCGTAACATTTCACGAATATAAGAAAGAGCAAACGACGTACCACAAAGAAATTATCCGAATGGCACGAAATCGGTTGATGTGATGCGCATCTGCAGATAACTAAATAATTACAATTGCAGAAAATCTCGATGACATATTCAATTGAAAGAGCTTCATAAACCAAGTCCGTAACGCGTTGCTCGACCTCTGGCTTGGCATTGCTCGCTACAGTTGTCGGATATCTTCCTCAGAGATATCGTGCAGAATCCTATCCAATTGGCGAGTTATTCGGGCAAAATCCCGAGCTGGTTGGAGGATCCTGCCAAGATGGGGTTCGCCGAACACGAAGACAAGCAGCAGAAGCTCTCGGTGTGTGCGGGGGGAGGGGGGGGGGCTATCTTGCTGAAATAGAAGCCCACGATAGTGCGGTGTTCCAAAAGTCTAATCAGGAAACATCGCGTTTCTTTACAGCTTGAGCGACGCCAGGTAAGAAACGTTAATATATATATATTTATTTATTTGTAATGTGTTAAATGGAGATGGAGACTTGTTATTTAAAAAGATTTTGTTTCTTTTCTTTCATGTCGAGCGTGGCAGCAAGATGATCCAGTGGGGACTCCAGACGCGGCGGACGACGAGAGCTAACCACTATTGCATCGTAGTCGACGGCCGGCGGCTGGAAGAACCGTTGAAGTATCATGCTGACCATCATTAAAATATGTTTTATGTTTTTTTTTTTTTTTTTAAAGAAAATGGAGTTGAATGTTGAAGGATAAAGTTTGTAATTGGATGTCAATTGGTTATCAACTGTTAAATAAACTTCGAGTTGGAAGTTAAAACAGTCAATTGACTCTGTTGTTACGACATATGTACATCGTAAATATTACTTATGTGTGAAATTTGCAAATTTTATTAAAATTCAGACTTCGTGAAGAGACTCTGGCAGAATTTTTATGAGGAGTGTGGACGATCTTCAACAATTAAGTAATTTAATTAATGAGAAGTCGACATGTATTGACATTTTGAAAATAGTCGATACTGTGAAGTGTATTAAAATTCTGTTTTAAGACTTTATCGGCGATTGTGGTCCAGAAGACCGGTTTTAAAGTGGAATATTTCGTTAAATGAGAACAAGATTGATTCTTTATTGACATTAATTAATTATTTAAGGAAAAATTAGGAGAATTTCAGTTTATTCTGGCAAAAATATCAATGAGTGTCAGACGGCACGACGAACATATAGAAACTCTGGGAGTTCGTTGAACTGTCAAAAAAATTTTTTTACGATAAAACGTTTCTACAACAGGGACTGGTGAATTTTGCTGCGTCTATCCTTATCTTCAAGGTTGAATCTGCTACAGCTTAATGTTTTTCTTTATGGATTTTTCAAGTAACTGGCAAAAGAACTTATAATTTGATCTGCGGCGGACTGTCGATATTGGATACACGGTTAGGCTGTTGTGAAGGCTGTTTGGTTTGCAGATTGCTTTTCTTTCCCCCGCGACAGACTTCGTTGCTGAGTTGCTGCGACAGGATCGGCGGTTCAGCGCAATAGTTATCGCGACTCAGTGAGAAGCTGGATTCGTCACTCAAGACAACTCTTCTCCATTCAGTGAGATTCCTGGCCCAAGACGTGTGTGGAGACGCGCCGGGCAGCGGTCTGATAGCAACCGGTGGTCGCCTGCCACATGTCCCGACAACCAGGACCAATGATCTGAGGTGGCATTTCTTTTCGTAGCCGGACCTCTTTGGAGTCATCCGTGGCACCCTTACAAAACAGCGATACGTCGACTATACTCTACGCCCCGTTTTGTTGCCCTTGATGGCAAACCATCCTGGGCTTACATTTCAGCAAGATAATGCCCGCCCACATATGCCGAAAGTTTCTACTGCTTTTCTTCGTACTTGCCAAACTCTACCTTGGCCAGCAAGAGTCTTCCCAATTGACAACCTTCGGAGCATTATGGGCTGGTCCCTCCAACCAGATCGGAATTTTGACGATCGGACGCGTCGATCGGTCAAAATTTGGCACGATATCCTTCAGGAGGCCATCCAAAAATATCAATTGCACGCCGAGTAACTGCTTGCATCGTGGCCAGAGGTGGACCAACGTGTTATTGAGATGCTCAGTTTCGGAAGCTATTTCTCTTGAATAAATCATCCAGTTTTTCTGAAATTTATCGTGTTGAGAAGAATTCCACTAACAGCTGGTAAAATTCTTGTTTTATTGACGCAACAGGTTTCGTGGCCTAAAGCCGCATCACGAAGTGCAGCGATGTTGAAAGATCATAGATGTATTCATCGCTCCTAGTAAAAACATAATGTTCAGTGAATATTGTCTACTTTATATTGGCGAACGAAGGGTCCGTTGTTTTAAAATTTGCCTGCGTAGAAGTGACGGAAACGCCACGTATGGGAAGGGTAGAAGCGGTCCGCACAGGCGAATAAAGTGGCCTCAATTTTCTGAAATTATGATTATTTGTTTGTCTTTACAGATAGATCTCTTCTATCGATTTCCGTCCCATTTGGGTAATCTCTTCGTGGCGAGTCGGTTCTCACGTAACTAAGCTGTTGCAACGCTTCATACGCTTTCTTATCTTTCCAGAAGGTGTTCACAGCCGTAACTTCTAGTTAGTTAAGATCAGAACGCACCCTCTTATTCTGTCCACGGTCTGACATCTGGCAGCGTGACAATACCGTTCTCCATTCCTTGATGATGAATGGAGTCTACACTTTATTTGTGACCCAGAACGTAATAATAGCGAAGTACTAACTCCCCCGACGGCGCAATTACTAAGTAAAATTACCAGAGGGGAGCAGGATTTATGAGCTGAAGGTTTAACAGCAGCCTCTGAAGCACTGTCGAAGAAGTCGGAGCGAATGTGCCGTCGGCTTCTCATTCCAGATGAGCATCACATGCGAATCCCGTCTCTTTCATATGTGCGTTTATTCTGAACAAGTAAAATGTTACTTATCTTATTTTTCTAATAAATAAGTGGGCTCCATTATGTCAGGTTAGCAGGAAATCATTTAGGAGCTAAGCTCCAGGTTATGACATCATTCATTATTTACCACCTGATTTACATTTATTAAACAATTAAAAAAACAAAAGTAAAACGCGATGGTAGAATAATTATAGCGGTATAACACAATGGTTTTAAATTAGAAGAACGATAGCAAAATGATACCAGGGTAACACAATGGTTTTGAATTACAGATCCAAGATTAAACACGGTCTCTTAAGAGACTTGACAAATTCAAAGCAAAAATTTTTGAAGGCAAATGTACCAACGACTAGCACCAATTTAGTAACAGGTAAAATGTTTAAACAAACTCAAATGTCCAAGCTAACAAATGGTTTCAAATTACAAATCAAAATTTAACACGGCTTTTTAAGAAAGCTGACAAATTTAAGCGACACAGGGGCCAGAAAACGGCCCGGCTGCCTAAGGAAAACTTGAGACAGGAAGTGCACAGCACCAAAAGACAAAAATACACGAACTCTCAAAATATTTAGGCCCACGTGAACCAGAGAAGAACAAAGTTAGCTTGAACACCAGCCGCCATGCTATAGAGCTGCTTCACACAAGGTAACAGCAGGGGCGAATCCCAAATACTGTCCAGTAATATTGACCTGCCGGCGTCCTCACCATTGTCAGGCCGGGTCAATTGCACGCATAGACTGCAGAAGCAGTAGATGAACCGTCAGGCAACAGCCGGAGCTCGTAAGACAAGCGTCATGCGACAAGAAGCACCAACAGGTCAATAAGTACAATAACACATTTTCAGCAAATAACTGCCTGAACAAGCAATCAAGAATAAGTTACAACACCCGGCAAACGGTGATTGACAGGTTAAACTATTTTAGTAATAGCACAACTTAAACACTGCTAAGAACCAAGAATGAGTATATTAACATAACAAACCTACAAACATAGCTTAGTAGTTTTCAAATAACAATCTGAATTCCCTTCGCCGGCCGAAGTGGCCGTGCGGTTAAAGGCGCTGCAGTCTGGAACCGCAAGACCGCTACGGTCGCAGGTTCGAATCCTGCCTCGGGCATGGATGTTTGTGATGTCCTTAGGCTAGTTGGGTTTAACTAGTTCTAAGTTCTAGGGGACTAATGACCTCAGCAGTTGAGTCCCATAGTGCTCAGAGCCATTTGAACCACTTTTTTGAATTCCCTTCCGGAATGAAATCTTAGTTCTATTAATAATAAAACGGCCAGATACTAGAACAAGACGGCACGCAGACCCGATCAGACTCCAAGATTCAGGTAAGGTATCTTGCCTTATGATACTTAAGGTGCCAAAGACGAAAATTTCGCAGCTTTCCTGCAGCGGGTGGTTTATTAATAGATCTACCCAGATCAGAATCTAAAATACACTCCTGGAAATTGAAATAAGAACACCGTGAATTCATTGTTCCAGGAAGGGGAAACTTTATTATTGACACATTCCTGGGGTCAGATACATCACATGATCACACTGACAGAACCACAGGCACATAGACACAGGCAACAGCGCATGCACAATGTCGGCACTAGTACAGTGTATATCCACCTTTCGCAGCAATGCAGGCTGCTGTTCTCCCATGGAGACGATCGTAGAGATGCTGGATGTAGTCCTGTGGAACGGCTTGCCATGCCATTTCCACCTGGCGCCTCAGTTGGACCAGCGTTCGTGCTGGACGTGCAGACCGCGTGAGACGACGCTTCATCCAGTCCCAAATATGCTCAATGGGGGACAGATCCGGAGATCTTGCTGGCCAGGGTAGTTGACTTACACCTTCTAGAGCACGTTGGGTGGCACGGGATACATGCGGACGTGCATTGTCCTGTTGGAACAGCAAGTTCCCTTGCCGGTCTAGGAATGGTAGAACGATGGGTTCGATGACGGTTTGGATGTACCGTGCACTATTCAGTGTCCCCTCGACGATCACCAGTGGTGTACGGCCAGTGTAGGAGATCGCTCCCCACGCCATGATGCCGGGTGTTGGCCCTGTGTGCCTCGGTCGTATGCAGTCCTGATTGTGGCGCTCACCTGCACGGCGCCAAACACGCATACGACCATCATTGGCACCAAGGCAGAAGCGACTCTCATCGCTGAAGACGACACGTCTCCATTCGTCCCTCCATTCACGCCTGTCGCGACACCACTGGAGGCGGGCTGCACGATGTTGGGGCGTGAGCGGAAGACGGCCTAACGGTGTGCGGGACCGTAGCCCAGCTTCATGGAGACGGTTGCGAATGGTCCTCGCCGATACCCCAGGAGCAACAGTGTCCCTAATTTGCTGGGAAGTGGCGGTGCGGTCCCCTACGGCACTGCGTAGGATCCTACGGTCTTGGCGTGCATCCGTGCGTCGCTGCGGTCCGGTCCCTGGTCGACGGGCACGTGCACCTTCCGCCGACCACTGGCGACAACATCGATGTACTGTGGAGACCTCACGCTCCACGTGTTGAGCAATTCGGCGGTACGTCCACCCGGCCTCCCGCATGCCCACTATACGCCCTCGCTCAAAGTCCGTCAACTGCACATACGGTTCACGTCCACGCTGTCGCGGCATGCTACCAGTGTTAAAGACTGCGATGGAGCTCCGTATGCCACGGCAAACTGGCTGACACTGACGGCGGCGGTGCACAAATGCTGCGCAGCTAGCTCCATTCGACGGCCAACACCGCGGTTCCTGGTGTGTCCGCTGTGCCGTGCGTGTGATCATTGCTTGTACAGCCCTCTCGCAGTGTCCGGAGCAAGTATGGTGGGTCTGACACACCGGTGTCAATGTGTTCTTTTTTCCATTTCCAGGAGTGTATAATTGAAACATCGCATTAATCATAAATGTTCATAACAGCACCCGCGACCACCATCGTATTCATACCGCTTGCACAGGCATCGTTTGGCAAGGAGAAACATTATTAAAGCCAAAGAGTAAATGACTATCACCACAATCGTCACACCTGTTAGGTCACTACGTTACTTTTCGGAAAAGCAAGACAACAAAGACGTAGACGGTTTCAAAAGTTTCTATAAGTGATACAGGCCACACTACGGCGAATCCAAACTTCCCAGAAAGCACAAATTCACAACTCATGGAAGAATGACATACGGCACGGCAGAAATAACAGAGCCCACTAACGCCGCCAAACTCGATGAGACGACGGCCCGACAAAAGGCGAGAGGTACCCTTTCAGAGCACCGGAATCAGCTAATCATTATCAAAGTCACTCCCGTTGCAACAGCTCCCTCAGAGCTAATCGGTCAATATACCGAAAACCGCCGCGTGACAATAGACTTTTTTTTTTTCCTTCCTCGTTCCCGGGGTTACTGCCAGTTCAAACCGGAAGAAGCGACGCAAGAGAGCCGCCCGGCGACCAGAGGAAAAACGAAGCAGACATACACTATGCCATCAAAAGTATCCGGAAACCCCCAAAAACATTCATTTTTCATATTAGGTACATTGTGCTGCCACCTACTGCCAGGTACTCCATATCAGCGACCTCAGTAATCATTAGACATCGTGAGAAAGCAGAATGGGGCGCTCCGCAGAACTTACGGACTTCGAACGTGGTCAGGTGATTGGGGGTCAGTGGTGTAATACATCTGTACGCGAGATTTCCACACTCCTAAACATCACTAGGTCCACTGTTTCCGATGTGATAATAAAGTACCGAGCGAGGTGGCGCAGTGGTTAGCACACTGGACTCGCATTCGGGAGGACGACGGTTCAATCCCATCTCCAGCCAACCTGATTTAGGTTTTCCGTGATTTCCCTAAATCGTTTCAGGCAAATGCCGGGATGGTTCCTTTGAAATGGCACGGCCGATTTCCTTCCCCATCCTTCCCTAACCCGAGCTTGCGCTCCGTCTCTAATGACCTAGTTGTCGACGGGACGTTAAACAAAAATGGTTCAAATGGCTCTGAGCACTATGGGACTCAACTGCTGTGGTCATAAGTCCCCTAGAACTTAGAACTACTTAAACCTAACTAACCTAAGGACAGCACACAACACCCAGCCATCACGAGGCAGAGAAAATCCCTGACCCCGCCGGGAATCGAACCCGGGAACCCGGGCGTGGGAAGCGAGAACGCTACCGCACGACCACGAGATGCGGGCATGGACGTTAAACACCACTAACCTAAGACCTAAGACCTAAGATAATGAAGTGGAAACGTGAAGGGGCACGTACAACACAAAAGAGTGCAGGACCTTGTCTGTTGACCGACAGAGATCGCCAACAGTTGAAGAGAGTCATAATGTGTAACAGGCAGACATCTATCCAGACCATCACACAGGAATTCCAAACTGTATTATGATCCACTGTAAGTACTATGACAGTTAGGCGGGAGGTGAGAAAACTTGGGTTTCATGGTCGAGCGGCTGCACATAAGCCACACATCACGCCGGTAAATGCCAAACGACGCCTCGCTTGATGTAAGGAACGTAAATATTGGAAGATTGGTGGAAATACGTTGCGTGGAGTAACGAATCACTGTATACAATGTGGCGATCCGATGTCAGTGTGTGGGTATGGCGAATGCCCAATGAACGTCATCGGCCAGCGCGTGTAATGCCAAAAGTAAAATTGGTGGTCTTATGTTGCGGTCATGTTTTTCGTGGAGGGGGCTTGCACCCCTTGTTGTTTTGCGCGTCACTATCACAGCACAGACCTACATTGATGTTTAAAGCACCTTCTTGTTGTCCACTGTTGAAGAGCCGTTCGGGGATGACGATTGCATCTTTCAACACGATCGACCACTTGTTTATAATTCACGGTCTGTGGCGGAGTGGTTACACGACAATAACATCCCTGTGATGGACTGACCTGAACAGAGTCCTGACCTGAATCCTGTAGAACACCTTTGCGATGTTTTGGAATGATGTCTTCGTGCCAGGCCTCACTGACCGACATCGAAACCCCTCCTCATTGCAGCACGCCGTGAAGAATGGGTTGCTATCCCCCAAGAAATCTTCCAGCACCTGATGGAACGTATGTCTGCGAGAGTGGAAGCTGTCATCAAGGCTAAGGGTAAGCGAACACCATACTGAATTTCAGCATTACCGATGCAGAACGCCACGAACTTATTAGTCATTTACATCCAGGTGTCCGGATACTTTTGATCACGTAGTGTACGATCAACATACCGCAACAAAAACGAGCCGACACGGCTCAGTAAGACTTTTGCCTTTGCAGTACCTTCGTTAACGCTCGTAAACTACAAAAATTTGAAAATATGAACCTGGTTAGTAACTTCGCAGTTTGTTTCGATACTTTGTGTTATTTTTAATGCAGGCACCAGGGCACTTTAATTAGCATGGAACATCCATGAATTCCAGGGAGGCACCATGAACTGCAGCGTGTTGAAAGTTTTTCACTATCGTACAAGCTCAATGTGGTTGCTCTGAGAACTGCTGGTGTTTCTTTGAGGATTTAATTTATCGAGTATTTCCCCAAATAATTTTGTCTACACTTTTAAAACAAATTTTCTTTAATGTTTTACTTGTTCTCAATAAAAATTGTAACGAATTACAATCGGACACATTTGATGCGGAAGAATAAGTAATATTATAAGGAACGTCTAAAAGTTTCCCTTTGAAGGACGTACAGTCTAGAATAGGCACGCCAGTCACGCAAAATCACCTTGGTCATTGAGGTAATCATCCCAATGACGCACTATGTTCAAGAAAACAGTTTCTTAAGACACTGTTTTCTTCTGCGTGGAAAAAACCCTAACTACCTACTAGACACCCTCGTCCGACTGGAATTTTCGACCCTTCATGCCCTTTTTTAAGGGACTAAAGGCTTGATAATCACATGGGTAGATATCATCATTGTAAGATGGGTGTTTGAGTTTTGCTCACCCGTTGTACGTATGTTGTATGTTAGCCGGGGACCTAGAAAATACGGAGAGGCTCCGTCCCCGCCGCGGCCGCAGTGTCCACAACCCCACGACGACTACCGCAGTCCACCTCACCACTCCGCCGCCCCACACCGAACTCAGGGTTATTGTGCGGTTCGGCCCCCGGTGGACCCTCCGAGGGAACGTCTCACACCAGACGAGTGTAACTCCTATGTTTGCATGGTAGAGTAATGGTGATGTACGCGGTCGTGGAGAACTTTTTTGAGCAGGATTAGCCGATATAGCGTAGCTGAGGCCGAAATAAGGAGAACCAGCCCGCATTCGCCGAGGCAGATGGAAAACCGCCTAAAAACCATTCACAGACTGGCCGGCTCACGGGACCGCCGGGTGGATTCGTGCCGGGGACCAGGCGCTCCTTCCCACTTTAGAGGCCGTGCGTTAGACGGCTCTGCTAACCGGACGGGCTTTGGTCACCTGAGTTGTAACTTCTGGGTTACGTCATTTGCAATACGGAGAGGGGCGTTATCACGAAGCAGCAGCATCCCACAACAGTATTTTCGACCAACATACTGCTGCACATTCATTCGTCCATCTGATGGATGTTTACCGACGTTTTAACTACAGCTGCCAAGAAAAGAATAATAGTATCTTTGTCCCGTTTGGATGCATTTGGTAATAACGTCGGCATAGTTCCCGTTTCTGCATTTACCACACTTATATAGGGAAGACACGAATGCTGCACTAATCAATTTTCTACATGTAAGTGCTCATATACCAGCATCATAGTCCCGCTACGTCGCATATATGCTGCAGTAACGCCCTCAAATGGTTCAAATGGCTCTGAGCACTATGGGACTTAACTTCTGAGGTCATCAGTCCCCTAGAACTTTGAACTACTTAAACCTAACTAACTTAAGGACATCACACACATCCATGCCCGAGGCAGGATTCGAACCTGCGACCGTAGCTGTCGCGCGGATCCAGACTGTAGCGCCCAGAACCGCTCGGCCACCCCGGCCGGCGGGAACTTTTAGGTCACCTATTAAAAAACCAATAAATTTCCTAGACGTTCATTTTATTTTGCTCGAATATTTCTGTTCTACAGTAAAGTTTTCATGAGCAATAAATCGATAGCACAAAATATGAACGTGGAATTCGTGCAATTGTATCTGTGCTGTTTGAAGAAGCAGTCTGCGTTGAAAAAACTTGAATAAACTTGTACCACTTTAAATAAATGCCACAAATTGTCATTGTATCGGTTAAGAAGAAGTAGATCAAATTTTGTCAGTCTCAGGGATGTTACGAGAGATTTTGCTTCCTCTAAGCCCTGAGTTGGGATCTGATTTTTAGATCTTTGTATACGTTGATGGGAGATTTAGAGAGCTAAGAAAGAAAAACACGAATATGCGTGGTGTGATACTTACATAAAGAATCTACTGGCTGTGTCAGGAAATTTCTAATATTGAAAATGGTCATCACCTCAGCGAGAGAGTCACAAAGATATCACTGTAAACTATCATTGTTAGAGAAGACATTAGGTTACCATACAGTTACGATGGACAGTGATATACCTGCAGATGGATTACGTTGCAGCCTTAATATCCAAAAGGCTCCGCGAAACATTTTGGCATTGTTCCTGACACAAAAACAGGTACCTCAACGCAGAACTATGGATTCACTTCATGTCTAGTAGATTATCTCTCTCTGTGTGTGTGTGTGTGTGTGTGTGTGTGTGTGTGTGTGTGTGCCGGCCGAAGTGGCCGTGCGGTTAAAGGCGCTGCAGTCTGGAACCGCAAGACCGCTACAGTCGCAGGTTCGAATCCTGCCTCGGGCATGGATGTTTGTGATATCTTTAGGTTAGTTAGGTTTAACTAGTTCTATGTTCTTTGGGACTAATGACCTCAGAAGTTGAGTCCCATAGTGCTCAGAGCCAGAGCCATTTGAACCATTTTCTGAGTGTGTGTGTTGGGGGGGGGGGGGGGGGGGGTGTCCGTGTGTGGAGCGAAGATGGTGGTTTGTAACACTTTTTGACCCTGAGCCGCTGCTGTGTGCTTGGGACGAAATACGGCACAGTGACTGCCTGAGACGAGGGAGAAGAGATGACTCGCTACGTTCCCTTCAAGCGAGTTTTGCCTGCAGGGCCTGTGATGGAGCAGGAATTACTTTATCGTTCACATTGAAAAAAGTAACTCCTGGTCAGCGGATCGATAATCGCATACTATTAACAGAGGCAGAGGCTGGAAGCTTCTGACCTGAAATCTTACGATTTGCACAGAGCCGTGTCGATTGAGAACGCCAAATCCCACTGATCAAGAGGGTACGACGGCTATTAAGAGAAATTTGTGACTGGACTGAGGACGTTTCGGAAGGGAGGATGCAGCAGGTAATGGTGGATGGAGAGTCATCGACAGGTGTGGTTGTAGCGGCGGGTGTGTCAGAGGAAAGCATGCTAGGACCATTCCTGTTTATGTTGAGTATTAATGACATTTGTACAATATTAATAGTAAGCTCAGATTTTCGCAGACGATGCAGTTATCTATAATGAAGTGTCGTCTGAAAGAAGCTGCGCAAATATTCAGTCAGATCTTGACAAGATTTCAAAGTGGTCCAAAGACTGGCAACTTACTTTTCACGTTCAGGTGTGTGAAATTATGCACTTCACAAAATGAGAAAAACTTAGTAACCTATGCATATAACATCAGTAGGTCACATTTGGAATCGATCAACTCATACAAATACCCACCCGGGTTTCAAAATGGTAAAGAGCAACAATCAGTCGCCATTTCCGTTTTAGCTTTGTTAGAGCAAATCCAGATTTCGGCTAGTAACTAGTCATTATCAATGCTAAAAATACAAGGACATAGTCAGAGCATAGTATACAAGAATTGCAACTCATGACCTAACCTGCATCGGTTGTACATTGACTTACCAACATTTCATAGTTGTTATATTACTCTAGTGCGTCTACAGCTGCTGTTTGGGCTCCTCTCACAATTCATTAAAGGCTACTGTGTAACGAAGGTAGCCTTTGCGGAGAACACATCGATAGGGTGAGTAGTGCCCTTTATATGAACTACATAAAAAAATATACATACATAATATATAATAATAGCATAGCAATTATAGTCTCTTATAAAATTTAAAATTTACGTACAAATAAAATAAAATAAGAGTAAAATTGTTGACGTTGCTGTACTGATTTACTGCGTATTCTTTTCTTTGTTGTTAGTTCATTCCCCTCGTCCAATATGAGCGCGCGGGGGGGAGGCTGTCAGTGGTACAGTTGTCTGGTATTCAGCCAATCAAATTAAAATTTTATAGTCAGCAATAGAAAACAATGACGAATAGTAAAAAAAGACGGAAATATATATATTTTTAAAAACACATGGCAAGAAGTTGAAATTATTCTGATAAAAACACCTGAGCATTGCAGTTTCACAAACAAAATCTGAAGGGCTAGCACTAGGGTACGAGATGTGCTTCATAGGATTGAAGGATGTTGGTGGAAAGATAGGTACCTGTTAGTTGGGAAACTATCTAGATGAGAGGTAAGGGCTGAATCGAATATTGGGAAATACAGTAGGGGGAAAAGACAAAGGTTGAGGAGTAATGTTTTATGTGTATAAGACTGAGGTTGAAAGAGGAAAGGGGTGGGAGATTAATGGAGAGGGAAAGAAGAGAGAAGCCCTGATGTGGAGTGGGATAAGTGGGGAAGAGTTAAAATTTGCAGGATGGATAAAAATTATGGAAGATCTCATTGTCTGGGAGAGGGAGTTGGTTGAAGTTCAATTGGGATAGGATATGGTCTGTGTATAGGTATAGGCACGGAGAGATGTGTTTTTGGGGCACGGCAGCATATCAGGGTTGGTGCTCAGACAATAGGGTTATTGGAATCTAGTTTCCAGACAGTACAGGAGATGTGGAGATGTTTCATGTGGGTGGGGAGGGGTGGGAATTTGATGAGATGGTAGCGGATCTAGGTGGGGGAAGGTAAATGGATGTGGAAAACGAAACAGAGTGCATGACATTCGAGAGTTTGGAGGTACTTGTAGAATTTTGATGGGGTGGATTATTGCCTCATTTTATTTTCTATTTGTGGTTATTTTATCCCCCACTCGCCCCATGTGAGTGGGAGAGGGGGACTGGTAGCTGTACAAATAACCCACTCTTCAGCCAGTAGAATTTAACGCTAACTTGGATGCTAAAACAAAAAACCAAGGAGACGTTACTACTATGGGTTTGAAATTATGTGAAAAAGTGATGAAATATGACAAAAATCAATAATATAATACTCGGCACATCAACTGTTTAAAAACAATGATAAAAATATGGACAGACAGCAAAATCAAAAACACTTGACAACCACTTAAATGAACCGTGCCGGCACGCATCGATCAGTCGACTGCTAGATCGCGGTAGCGGGGCATAATCTTTGGTGGTCCTCCTCACAAGGATCTTTGAGCTGCACAGAGGTTGACGGAAACTGCGGGCTGAATAGGAAGGAGCACTTTCAGAGCGCGAGGCCAGTCTCCCTTCGCTACCTGGAGCTGATAGTAAACAGCTTTTTCGGAGAGCAGACCTCATCTCATGCAGACAGTGACGTGTTGGCTGTGGTGGCGATGCGACTCTATAAATTTGCCTGTGCCGAGCGTGTGGAGGTTCTGAATGCCACTTCGCTATGGATTCATCAAATATTACGGTGAGACTCTTCCTGTGGCTTCTGCAGCGTGTTTGTTAAAGTCGTAGCGCTGCGACTAGTTCCTCTTTCCCGGAAGGTCTGCTCTGTTTGCTGTTTGGGGGGTTCGCTCCGAAACAACTGAAGTTTACGTTAGTGGGAGCAACTCTGTTTCACTAGAGACGTTAGTCTTAACTGTTTGTGATACGTGGGGAAGTTGCGTGGTCTGTTTACAGAGCTAGCGGAGTTACATTAATCAGAACTGCCTGTTTAAATTGACCGTATTTCGAGTGGTTTAGCGGAAGCCATGTTCGGGGCTTAACTGTGTGTTGTTCTTCCTTCAAAATACGCTGAAGTCTAACTTAATCAGAGTGCCTTTTCACTGTAATCATTTTAGTCAAGCATTTGCAAACATTTTAGTGGGGTTAATCTAATTTAAGCCGAGTTCCCTTTTACGGCAATCAGTGTAGTTAAGTACTTGTTAGACATTTTGGTGGGGCTGTTGGTTGACCTGCCCTAAGATTTTCTATGGTAAATTCTACTAAATGAGAATGTGTTTTTCAATGTAGTTATTACGGGTAGCCTGGTAAATCAAGTTTTACATCTGAGATTCGGTTTCTTAGGGGAGCTGCCCCATCCACCAGCGCACTCGTGGTTGGTGAGTTCACACCGGCCTCCGTGCCCGTTGATTTATCCCGCCTGTCGGGCAATGACGATATGTGGCTTTAGTAGGTATATGGGTGGAGATAACATCTGTCAAGTTCTGTTGCAGGAAGGCTGTGGCATAGGGGATGTCATAGGGTTGTTAGGAGGTTAAGGGATTTCTTCCTACCTTGATATCTATGGATTCCCGGGAGGTATTCTAGTCAGCACAAGAGTAGTCATGTATGACTTTTGGACAGAGATTGGGATGGGGTGCATGGGGATGCTGTGATGTGTAGGAGTGGTGAGGAGGACATGTAGGTGGTGACTCCCAGTTGAACTGCTGACTTCTCCAGTGAGGCATCCAAGGAGGTTGGGAGATGCTAGGAAGACATTGAGGGGGTGTTGCTTTCAGGATGAATGTGCTGTGGATGGGGACAGAGATTCGATAAACTGACGCCACCATCAGGGATCTGTTGGGGATCCACGATGGATGTTGAGGTCTTCAGCAATGATATAGGTGGAACAGGTGAAATCGATGTGGGCAGAGAAATCATAGGGGAGGGAACTGTTAGTTTTGATGTAGATGGCAACACAGGTAACACTGAGGGTTCTGAAGAAGAGGCTAAGGATTGGGTGTTAGTGATACGGCTGAGTAAGGCTTGTGGCTGAGGAACGATGTTCCTGTGATGGCCAATTGCTACTCCACCTCTGGCCAAGGGGAGAGGGTTATCAGTGTAGTGGAGCTTGTGGGGAGAGGCACAAATGGTGCGGTGTGGTTCAATAAATGTTTCATTGAGGATGAAGGTATCGATGTCGTATTGGGACACGGTGTACACAAAAAGGGGCTTGTTGGGAGTTCTGAAGTAGATGTTGCTATGTGAGATGCTGCAGTGCTGTAGTGCCATGATGAGAGGCTAGGAAGTGGATTGGAGGGGTTAGTGGTAGCGAAGTATATACGAGGGTGTTGAGACAGGTGAGAAGGAAGTGGATCAGTCTCTCGCTTGAGTATTCAGGTGAAATATGAAAAAGGCAGCCAGGGAGATTTACTGTAGGGTGTGGAATTCGAGGAGAAGTTCGGTGTGGAAGTGGGATTGGATGATCTGATGAGCACCAAGTCTTTCCAGTGTGATAGGAATGTGGGTGATTTACTTTCTGATATCAACGATGAGGGGTTTGGCATTTAGGAATTGAGTGAAAGCGTAGGATGGGAGGAAGGCGTGGATAGCCAGAGGAAAGGGTGAGGGTGAGGAAGCAGCGTCCATATGTTCAGTTAAGTCTGGGTTGGTTTGAAATTTTTGGTGGTAGTGCTGGCTGTGGTGGCTACGTGAGGCCATTTCTGAGATTTTTTTGTGATTATGGGATAGGGAGAGTGAGATATGGCGCGGAGCATCTCCTTCCAATGAACTGGAGTCAGTGCGGCTGCTGGTGTATAGTGTCATGGTGTCTGATGCAGAGACAGTGACATACAGAGATGTAACTCATGCAGGTGTTGCAGGGACAGTGGTGAGTGGAGGAAACGCAAAAGTAAAAGTGAAGCCAGGGAAAGTATGGCAGGGAGAGCAGTGTAGGCAGCTGATATGACTATGGATGGGGAAGAAGCTGTGGAGAGAGCGACTTATGGAGGTAGACTGGGAGGATCATTCCATGTGGTGATATTAGGGGCAGATAGGGGGGGGGGGTGATGTAAATGACAGAGGTGACTGGTGTGTCCATTATGGGTCAAAGAGAGCAGGGACAGAAGGCCAATGATAACTACCAGCGGCGGAGTGTCAACGGCATAGTGGGTGATGACGGCAGTGACGTCTGGAGTGTGATGGCAGAAGATGAAGATGGAGGCGACGATGGCGGCGGCGGGGGCGGCGGCGGTGGTGAAGACAGAGGCGGCGACGGCAAATAGACTGCAGTGATGGCGATAGCAGTGTCGGCGACGAAAGGGGCAAAAAGACGACTGTTGCGGTGGAGGTGGCGGCGGCGGCGGCGTCTGCGACAATAGGAAGACAGTTGAACACGACAGACTAACAATCGTCGACTATCGTGGAAGCCTAATCTACCAACCATCCAACGGAAGGCCCACAATAGGCTAAAATTACTAAAAGTATTAACCAGTCGAACATGGGGACTGCACCTTCCACAATCCTCCACACCTATAAAGCCCTAATCATCGTCTGTTATGCCCATGTGGTATGGACTTCCGCTCCTCCCTCCTTTCATTACACCTTATAGATCCTCAAACGCCACGCACTCTGCCTAGCCTTTTGGGTCCGCTTACCCTTCCTCACCTGCAACTTCTACCAGCTTATCAAATTCCCCAGTCTACTCTTCCACCTTGAACACCTCCAAATTTCCTGTTACCTGTAAAGTCGATACTACCCACACCATGGTTTCCTGCTGTTCACTGATCGTGGTACTCAGCCACACCTCTACCACCACACCGCCCCAACACTACACTTCCATAACCCTCCACAACCTCTCCAAACGAAACTTTAATTGCCTGACCATGAAATACACCCTATCCTATAAGATCTACTAGAGTCATACCAACCACCTCTCGTCACGGCTCGCTTTCCCTCAGATCCTCTCTACTCATTTCCTAAGTCTTGGTTCAGGACTGCATCCCTCTCCAGTCTTCCCCCATCACTTGTCCGAATACCCACCTACAAACCCCCTTCTATGCACTACCATTAAATATTACGTTCTCCTGATACCCACCACACTGTCAGTCTATTTCCACTCATCTCTTCACTCATGAATCTCTTTTAATAAGTTGTGCATTGGTCTTTCCGTTTTACTTTAAGCAACTGTCTATATACATTTATACCTTTGCATGACATTCACTTTCCATTCATCTGCGTCTATGCTTGAATTAATCACTGAACCAACCATTTATATTTTGATTTATGTAGCTGACGATCTGTCCTTTATTGTTAAAAATTTTTATTTTTGACAAACATCTTTTCCAGTTTTTATATACTTTTTTTAAAAATTCTCCTCTCATGTGGTAGAAGAGTGGGAAATTGTATCCGCTGGCAGCCCAACCTCTGCCCATACCGGGCGGGGGAGATGAAATAACAATAAATTAAAAAAAAGAACTTGTTCTGTAGAAACTGAGTCGCATTTTACACTGCTTCCAAGCAAGCAGTTCTCAAAAGATTTCCACATATGGGCACTTTTCATAATGACCTGATCATTAATCGGGTTGCTGCCAACATTTTTCCAATGCCTAAAGATCTCCAGCTCTTCTAGGAGATCGATGAACCCGCCCTTCTCACCCTTACGTGTACAGTGGCTATAATATTGAACCTACATAACTTTTCCCAGTCATATTGGTTTAGATATGTGCACATTGTTAATAATATCAATTCAGTATCTCATTTTATTGTACTTATAATTGCCGGCCGGGGTGGCCAAGCGGTTCTAGGCGCTACAGTCTGGAACCGTGCGACCGCTGCGGTCGCAGGTTCGAATCCTACCTCGGGCATGGATGTGTGTGATGTCCTTAGCTTAGTTAGGTTTAAGTAGTTCTAAGTTCTAGGGGACTGATGACCTCAGAAGTTAAGTCCCATAGTGCTCAGAGCCATTTTTGTACATTGAAATTCTGTTTGAAGTTGCACTGGGATCAATAATTTCTACATCCGTTACGGATTGGAAAATGACACCAATGGTCTATCTCGATGATACCTGGTGCCATGAGTGAGCAATAAGTAAGGGGAGCCATATACCTCGTAACAACTATTAAAAAAGTATAAAAAGAAAAAAAAAATACGAATTCTATTCCAATACATCATCTGCCACCTAGCTGTTTGTAAATTTTATGAAAAGTATTTTGAAACAGATGTTACCTACGCTTTTGAAGGTTAGTAAAATAACTGGCTCACGAGGAATGAATCTGGTATTTCATACCTTCAAATGTTAACTGTTACATGTGCCACTAACTCATTCCTGTAATGTCAATAATTTTACTTGTGGGTTATTCCTTCCTATCCAGATTTTCAATTTACTAGGGACCATAACTGCTTTAGTATGAAGGTTACGTATTATATAGCTCAAATAGAAGGTGCGACATAGGCTATCTCCCATTTCATCATGATCCACATCCTCTTCCATTTCCATAATATTGTCCTCAAATACATCCACCTTTCTGCTTTCCCCTCTTTGCTTAGAACTGGGTTTCCATCTAAGCTCTTGATATTCATACAAGTGGTTCTCTTTTCTCCAAAGGTCTCTTTAATTTTCCTGTAGGCTGTATCTATCTTACCCCTAGTGAGATAAGCCTCTACATCCTTACATTTGTCATCTAGCCATGCCTGCTTAGCCATGTTGCACTTCCTGTCGATCTCATTTTTGAGACGTTTGTATTCCTTTCTGCCTGCTTCTTTTACTGCATTTTTATATTTTCTCCTTTCATCAATTAAATTCAATATTTCTTCTGTTACCCAATGATTTCTACTAGCCCTCGTCTTTTTACCTACTTGATCCTCTGCTGCCTTCACTACTTCATCCCTCAGAGCTACCCTTTCGTCTTCTACTGTATTTCTTTCCCCCATTCCTGTCAATTGTTCCCTTATGCTGTACCTGAAACTCTGTACAACCTCTGGTTCTTTCAGTTTATCCAGGTCCCATCTCCTTAAATTCCCAACTTTTTGCGACTTCTTCAGTTTTAATCTACAGTTCATAACCAATTGATTGTGGTCAGAGTCCACATCTGCCCCTGGAAATGTCCTACAATTTAAAATCTGGTTTCTAAATCTCTGTCTTACCATTATATAATCTATCTGATACCTTTTAGTGTCTCCAGGATTCTTCCATGTATGCAACCTTCTTTTATGATTCTTGAACAAAGTGTTAGCTATGATTAAGTTGTGCTCTGTGCAAAATTCTAACAGACGGCTTCCTGTTTCATTTCTTAGCCCCAATCCATATTCACCTACTATGTTTCCTTCTCTCCCTTTTCCTACTGTCGAATTCCAGTCACCCATGACTATTAAATTTTCGTCTCCCTTCACTACCTGAATAATTTCTTTTATCTCATCATATATTTCTTCAATTTCTTCGTCATCTGCAGAGCTAGTTGGCATATAAACTTGTACTACTGTCGTATGCATGGGCTTCGTGTCTATCTTGACCACTATAATACGTTCACTATGCTGTTTATGGTAGCTTACCCGCACTCCTATTTTTTTATTCATTATTAAACCTACTCCTGCATTACCCCTATTTGATTTTGTATTTATAACCCTGTATTCACCTGACCAGAAGTGTTGTTCCTCCTGCCACCGAACTTCACTAATTCCCACTATATCTAACTTTAACCTATCCATTTCCCTTTTTAAATTTTCTAACCTACCTTCCATATTAAGGGATCTGACATTCCACGCTCCGATCCGTAGAATGATAACGACGTCCTCTTGAGTAGTCCCCGCCCGGAGATCTGATTCGAGGACTATTTTACCTCCGGAATATTTTACCCAAGAGGACGCCATTATCATTTAACCATACAGTAAAGCTGCATGACCTCGGGAAAAATTACGGTTCTAGTTTCCCCTTGATTTCAGCCGTTCGCAGTACCACAACAGCAAGGCCGTTTTGATTAATGTTACAAGGCCAGATCAGTCAATCATCCAGACTGTTGCCCCTGCAACTACTGAAAAGGCTGCTGCCCCTCTTCAGGAACCACACGTTTGTCTGGCCTCTCAACAGATACCCCTCCGTTGTGGTTGCACCTACGGTACGGCTATCCGAATCGTTGAGGCACGCAAGCCTCCCCACCAACGGCAAGGTCCATGGTTCACTTACGTTTCGTTATTCCTTTATTCGAGCAGCTAGCCCATCCCAGTGAAAGTAGTGGATTAAGATACTCAACGGTTCAGTATACCATCATCCGTCTAACACAGCAGTACCACTTTGCAGACGACCTGCCTGATTTATCGGACTTGCAGCCGTTCAACTATTCTGCACCACTATTGGAGCTTCCTCAAGTCGTCAAGTCTCAGCTATGTCCCACAATAGTTCTATTATCCACCAACAGATACATTGTGACTTCTAGTGGTTCTAATAGCATGAATATAGGTCTAGTGCCTGACAGTGACTTTGGAGTAGTTATAGAAGTGGAAAACATTCAACGTGTTTGTACTAAAGAGCAGTATTCATGGCATGAGTGGGGCTATGTTGTGTTGGCAGAAGAGCCAACACCGTGTTACTAATGGAGGCCGAAATGCACGCGTTTTAGCTCACGCAGGCTGGCGTGAGGAGGGAAGGACTGTACTGACGTGAGGTCTGGAACATCACAAGGAATTAGAATTCAGAAAACGGACGTAATTAGTTTGATAACTTTAATCCATTAATAATGAACGTCGCTCTTGACGGTACATGATTCACAATATTGTCTGTTCAGAATTCATTCTAATTACTGAATATGTCGCCTTGCTAGGTCGTAGCAAATGACGTAGCTGAAGGCTATGCTAAACTATCGTCTCTGCAAATGAGAGCGTATGTAGGCAGTGAACCATCGCTAGCAAAGTCGGCTGTACAACTGGGGCGAGTGCTAGGGAGTCTCTCTAGACTAGACCTGCCATGTGGCGGCGCTCGGTCTGCAATCACTGATAGCGGCGACACGCGGGTCAGACGTATACTAACGAACCGCGGCCGATTTAAAAGCTACCACCTGGTGGTGACACCACAGGCTATCTGTGTAGCATGGGGGATATACAGAGAAGAAACTGACGACATAGTCCTATTGACGACCTCTTTTTGGATATACAGTTTCAGTAGTTAACATGTACGGTGAATCACCGCTTGCATTTAGTTCAGGGAACACATGCATTTGTTGTGAATTTGCATGATTTTTACTGCACGCTGTTATTTACACTGGACAAATTTACACGCTGACGTCCATATATTTGAGCTGCATACTACAAATTTGTTGAGTATTTGCTTGAGAATAGTGTGAATATAATGCAATTACAGCAGTGCACAAACGCTTGTGTTCAACCAGTGTCAAAGACAGAAAATGTCAAGCCTGTAACTATAAAATGTGGAGGTCGAAATTACTGAAGGAACACCTCCATATGTATGTACTTGCACCTATATACTTGAATACGATTCAGGTTTAATTCAGAGCTTATAGAGAACAATTATTTGAACGATATTGTAAAGCAAACTGAATTATCGTGTGGTGATGTATATACAGGGTGTTCGGAAATTCCCGTTACAAATTCCTGAGTGGAGTGAGTACATAGTATTTTGAACAGGACTCCGCCTCCCGAAACGTACAGATTCTGTGCTATAACCATTTGAAAACATGCTGGTAATGCCATCACTTTGTAAGTAGGCTGTTTAGGTTTTTATGTTGGTAACGTCACGTAGCGCTCTGTATGAAAATCACTGGCTGTGCTGTATGCGGTCTGTGTTGGAATATTCGCTATTTTAGTGTTGGGCAGTTGGATGTGAACAGCGCGTAGCGTTGCGCAGTTAGAGGTGAGCCGCCAGCAGTGGTGGATGTGGGAAGAGAGATGGTAGAATTTTGAGAGCGATCTGGACGTGAGTCCATCAGAAAGAGTAAATTTGTAATACTAGATATCATAACTTTTATATATATATATATATATATATATATATATATATATATATATATATATACAGGATGTTACAAAAACGTACGACCAAACTTTCAGGAAACATTCTTCACACACAAATAAAGAAAAGATGTTATGTGGACATGTGTCCGGAAACGCTTAATTTCCATGTTAGAGCTCATTTTAGTTTCGTCAGTATGTACTGTACTTCCTCGATTCACCGCCAGTTGGCCCAATTGAGGGAAGGTAGTGTTGACTTCGGTGCCTGTGTTGACATGCGACTCAATGCTCTACAGTACTAGCATCAAGTACATGAGTACGTAGCATCAACAGGTTAGTGTTCATCACGAACGTGGTTTTGCAGTCAGTGCAATGTTTACAAATGCGGAGTTGGCAGATGCCCATTTGATGTACGGATTAGCACGGGGCAATAGCCGTGGCGCGGTACGTTTGTATCGAGACAGATTTCCAGAACGAAGGTGTCCCGACAGGAAGACGTTCGGCGTCTTAGGGAGCACGGAACATTCCAGCCTATGACTCGCGACTGGGGAAGACCTAGAACGACGAGGACGCCTGCAATGGACGAGGCAGTTCTTCGTGCAGTTGACGATAACCCTAATGTCAGCCTCAGAGAAGTGTTCACTGTATGGAGAGGGCAACGGGAGAACCAGTTGTTTCCGTACCATGTACAGCTGATTGGCTCTGAGCACTATGGGACTCAACATCTGAGGTCACCAGTCTCCTAGACTTAGAACTACTTAAACCTAAAGACGTCACACACATCCATGCCCGAGGCAGGACTCGAACCTGCGACCGCAGCACAAGCGCGGTTCCGAACTGGAGCGCCTAGAACCGCACGGCCACCGAAGCCGGCGACAGCTGATTGGCCTCCACGGGTACACTTCTGCGAATGGTTCATCCAACAATGTGTCAATCCTCATTTCTGTGCAAATGTTCTCTTTGCGGATGAGGCTTCATTCCAACGTGATCAAATTGTAAATTTTCACAATCAACATGTGTGGGCTGACGAGAATCCGCACGCAGTTGTGCAATCACGTCATCAACACAGATTTTCTGTGAACGTTTGGGCAGGCATTGTTGGTGATGTCTTGATTGGGCCCCATGTTCTTCCACCTACGCTCAATGGAGCACGTTATCATGATTTAATACGGGATACTCCACCTGCGCTGCTAGAACATGTGCCTTTACAAGTACGACACAACATGTGGTTCATGCACGATGGAGCTCCTGCACATTTCAGTCGAAGTGTTCGTACGCATCTCAACAACAGATTCGGTGACCGATGGATTGGTAGAGGCGGACCAATTCCATGGCCTCCACGCTCTCCTGACCTCAACCCTCTTGACTTTCATTTATGGGGGCATTTGAAAGCTCTAGTCTACGCAAGCCCGGTACCGAATGTAGAGACTCTTCGTGCTCGTATTGTGGACGGCTGTGATACAATACGCCATTCTCCAGGGCTGCATCAGCGCATCAGGGATTCCATGCGACGGAGGGTGGATGCATGTATCCTCGCTAACGGAGGACATTTTGAACATTTCCTGTAACAAAGTGTTTGAAGTGACGCTGGTACGTTCTGTTGCTGTGTGTTTCCATTCCATGATTAATGTGATTTGAAGAGAAGTAATAAAATGAGCTGTAACATTAACATGGAAAGTAAGCGTTTCCGGACACATGTCCACATAACATATTTTCTTTCTTTGTGTGTGAGGAATGTTTCCTGAAAGTTTGGCCGTACCTTTTTGTAACAGCATATATATATATATATATATATATATATATATATATATATATATATATATATATATATATACGATGACTTTTGAACATTATTAAGGTAAATACATTGTTTGTTCCCTATCAAAATCTTTTATTTGCTAACTATGCCTATCAGTAGTTAGTGCCTTCAGTAGTTAGAATCTTTTATTTAGCTGGCAGTATTGGCGCTCGCTGTATTGCAGTAGTTCGAGTAAGGAAGATTTTTGTGAGGTAAGTGATTCATGAAAGGTATAGGTTATTGTTAGTCAGGGCCATTCTTTTGTAGGGATTATTGAAAGTCAGATTGCGTTGCGCAAAAAATATTGTGTGTCAGTTTAGTGATGATCAGAATAAGTAAAGAGAGAAATGTCTGAGTACGTTCAGTTTTGCTCAGCTGTTTGAAAATCAAATAACGTTAGGGGTTTACCAACACAGTAATTCATAAATTTTTTAAAGGGGACGTTTCAACTTTTATAAGTAATTCATTAGGCAAGACCCAGAACATTACTTGTTTTACAGTTCCACACAAAAAGAAAACTTAATCAGTTTTCATAAACATTGTGCCTCTTTCAGTTCGAGTGTTTACCACAGTCACACCTGCTGGCGGTGAAGGTATCCTTGGTTGCGTAATTGTGGAGGAAAGGGTATGCGACTGAGTCAGGCGTCGTGAATAACGATCTTGATAAAGGCGACGAGCAGCTCTTCCGTTACCGTGAGCTTCGCCGTGCAGATAGATTATGTCAATGTATTCCACGAACGTGTAACTCACTCACGTTACTCTAATACTCACAGATATGTGAATGAGGATCTAACCAGGTCAGAGAGATACGATAGACAAACAACGATCCGACGTAAACATCCCCCACCGTGACTACGCGTAGCATACTTGGCTACCAACATGTTTTAAACGGCTGAAACACAGAAATGGTACGTTTCCCTGCTTGAGTTCCACTTCAAAACACTGTCTGTTCAGTCCCCTCCGCAAGTACTAGCAGTTTGTAACGGAAATTTCCGAACACCCCGTATACGGGGTATACAATATTTTGAATATGAACCCATGTCTGGAAATGTACAATTTCTGTTCCACGACGGTTTTAATTGAGATGTTTAAGTCATCCATTTCTGCTTGAGGAATTAGGCGTAGCACAGTACAATTATTAGGCAGCAATTCTAAAGGAAATGAGAAGTTCCGTTCTCTGCCACATTTGGGCAATAAACGGATTCAGTGAGGAGATATGAAAATTTTTATTTTGTCACCAAACATTTTATCTACGAAGCATGTTCTGGTACACACTCTCCACCCCACCTTGTGTCTCTTCAATTTGTAGTGCAGCGGCCAGGACTCTTGTCAACAGATTTTCCTCTGTCGCCACAGGATTCTCATAAATTAAACATCAAGTGACCGTCTACCTTGTTGCGCACCAGGACAAGAAACTCTGAGACTTTTCTCTTCCCCTCAGCAGATGTTGACGCATTACACATCTGAATGGAAACCGATGTAGAAGCGAAATGGTACGTTACCGGATATGGGTTTCTACTCGAAATATTATGTACTCATTCCCCTCTACCAGTCCTAATTTCCGAATGTGAATAAAGAAACTGTGCGGCTGATCGCGGCGGAGGTTCGAGTCCTCCTTCGGGCATAAGGAGGATAATTTAGGTTAAGTAGTGTGTAAGCTTAGGGAATGATGACCTTAGGAGTTAAGTCCCATAAGATTTCACACACATTTGAACACTTTTTTTGAATAAAGAAAGAATAATACGAAAATAAATTGTTCGAGTTGTCTCATCTTATGATTCAAATGCATGTAAAACACAGTACTACCAGTGGGCTGTAATGGTACGCAATGCACATTCTGAATAATTACAGTTGTTGTTTCTTTTTGCGTAGAATTCCTCACTTGTAGGAACTATGTTCTCTGTAGATAATAACAGAGTTATAACAAATGTTTCTTTATCGTCAATAGTTTTTTCTGCAATTTAAATGTTTATATATCAAACAGTAAAATTAATTTTCGTTGTTGTTGTTGTTGTCTTCAGTCCTGAGACTGGTTTGATGCAGCTCTCCATACTACTCGATCCTGTGCAAGCTTCTTCATCTCCCAGTACTTACTGCAACCTACATCCTTGTGAATCTGCTTAGTGTATTCATCTCTTTGTCTCCCTCTACGATTTTTACCCTCCACGCTGCCCTCCAATGCTAAATTTGTGATCCCTTGATGCCTCAGAACATGTCCTATCAACCGGTCCCTTCTTCTTGTCAAGGTGTGCCACAAACTCCTCTTCTCCCCAATTCTATTCAATACCTCGTCATTAGTTATGTGATCTACCCATCTAAGCTTCAGCATTCTTCTGTAGCACCACATTTCGAAAGCTTCTATTCTCTTCTTGTCCAAACTATTTATCGACCATGTTTCACTTCCATACATGGCTACACTCCATACAAATACTTTCAGAAACGACTTCCTGACACTTAAATCTATACTCGATGTTAACAAATTTCTCTTCTTCAGAAACGCTTTCAATTAATTTTCAGGGTTTTTTAAAATAACATGATTTGTGTATTGAATACTGCAAAGGTACATCCTTTTGTTTTCACACTAATACTGCTACGGATTTTTTTTCTGTGCGGTTTACATATACAGCAGACAAAATAAGTTTCAAAGATTTTTAAAATAAGATGGTCTGTATATGCTCCTCCTCTTAGGTATTTTCTGTATATACAATTTTCAATATGTATAATATTTCCATTTTTTGTATTGGCGGGGGAAGTAGGGAGGCCAGCAGCATACAACTGGAAGAGAGAAAATCTACACATACGTATATGCACACAAAGGTCACAAAGTAACGTACAATCTCTGCAAGCATTCATACACACAACTATGACAAATGAATAGTGTTACAATGGGAGGATACCGATCCCATTTGCGTAGATGCTCTTATTCTCATGGCATGAGAGATCAATTTTCAGCTGCAGGGCAATATGTAACTCATGATCCAAAGACTAATTTACACATTATCCCATCTGCACCATTTTTCAAGCACTTATAGTCCTCAATCATGAGACGTTGAGGCTGGCAGCTCCATCTGTATGCTACGCATACAAACAAAATGAAAATATTGAATCTGAGCCCCATAAATTCCACAATCTGCGAGCCATTCACCTCATCTTTCTTTAGGTCTTATGCTATAAGAGCTATTGGCCACATATCCAGAGGTGTCGAAATTATTGGGATTGTACCAAATTACTTCATACGGATGGTAGCCTTTCACCCAGTAAATGAAACTATCTGTATCCATGTAAACTTATTTAGGTTCAGCAATGTTTCATCGCACAAATTCATAGTGGAAATGGTACATTTGCAGAGTTCGCGATGTCCAGAACAATGCCGATATAGACAGGCTTCGTGAGCTCCTCTAAAACCGTAACGATCTCGTAACAACTTATCCTTCATGGAAAATTGTGGCCAGCTTGGAATCTGGCCAGTTGATGTAATCTTTTACTCCACAACGTATGCTCTATGGTTTTCCCGACCTAGAACTGCTAGTTGATGTATAAAAATCTTTTTCAAAATCACATCTCGCAAGAGCCCTCTTTATGGTATAATTGACATCAATATACTCCTTATGCCAGGAATGCTACTTGAAGGAGATGCTACTGGTGATTCTAATGAGCTGAATCCCCAACCTGAGACACTGCAGGTGGCTTTTATAGTGTAGAATATCGCTCTGCTTATTTCGCAGCACTGTCATCAGCTTGGGGGGAAGGAGGGGGGGAGCCATTTGGTGGGACTAGGAGCTCCAGAAATAGCGGCGAGTCACTGTGCATGATAGGCGAAGAGAGGCAATATTCCAGGTACGCCTCCAAGACATATAACACACCAGTAGCTACAACTACATCTTGAATCGCATCTCTCAGACCGATTTTTTCCCCTTCAGACAGCCATCAGAACCCACCAAAGGTGAAATAGTGTTGTTTGGCTTGCCTATAGAGATTTCGTATCTCCAAGTAAAGGACTTAACCGAAATTGTCATATGTTCTGCACTCTGTTTCTCTTATTCGTAGGTTATTAGTCTTGGCGTACCTGTCCACACATTGGCCAAGTCCACCACAAATCCCGCATTCGAAAAAGCAACATATCAACATTGCTCAACAGTTAAATCTTGATATACGCCTTTTTTAACGTTGCACCTGACCACTTGACAAAATGCAAGAGAAGGGAGGTCCCAAAGTGTATGTGGCGAGGCATACACTCCAGAATTTCTCAAAAATGTCTGCTAGCAGGCGCACATCTGTTTCCAAGTACAATCTAGCATATTCTTCTATATCAATCACCATATACCTATACTCTGCATCCGTTATGGCAGTGCCGGCGAGGTGGATGGTGAATACAGTTATACCATTCATTGTTGTTTTGCAGAGCCTCTTCACTTAATCCAAGTTTTCATAAGGAAATACCACCTTCTCCGTCAGATTCTGAGGCTTTGGCAAGTTCCTGAAGAGATGTGTGCACGACCTGTAATGACTCAGGAAGCAGAACGATATTTTTGGCGTGATTCGTTTGGAGAATGAAATGTAGCTTTCTATATTGTCAGGTACGATGCTGGTCTTGTCTTTCTTCAATCCAAAATCACCCAAGTGCCTCTCAAGAAAGTGATTTCTGCATTTCTATCCACAGCCGCCCCTCAATGTGACAGTTAACTGCTTGCTTGTATGAGGCATCATTCTCCTGCCTGCGAGTTGGTCCTATGAATACTATTGCTATAAAGAACATCAACAGCCTGAGTAAACTTTTCAAGCTGAGAGAATATCCATCTCACAAGATTATCCCTGATGTGTGATCCAGATCTGTGTATGAGCATATCACTTTTACGCCACCACGTACAGTACGTACCATTCTCCGAAAATGGTGTGAGACGCTGAGGGATCACCTTCACAGTGCAGCATAGGAATAAGTAGTCAATCAAAGTCAGCATATACAATGAAGGGACAGTGTTTCTAATGGTGGGCATTCTTAAACTTTAAGAAATTTGTATCCTGTTTAGGCTTTTATCTGGCTCAGGCGGTCAATCAACTCTTTCTAAGTACTCAAGTTTAGTCAAAGAGTTGACGCATCTGCAACAATAATATCTCGCCCAATTTTTTTTCTATTATTGGGTAGAAAGAAGGCAGGAACTATTTTTGAGCAATACGCAATTATGCTTCCCACTCTTGAGGACCAGAAACAAATCTACATGTTTCGCACATCGACCAGCTACTTTAGAAAAGTAGAGGATTCTGACTATTTCATACTCCACACCTTGGCATGCTGTTTTTCTTATCTACATCCACATCATAACCGTGATCTGAATAATTACACTCTACCCTCTCGAATTTTGGTAGATCTTTGATTGTGACAAGGAATAAGATACCTGTGAAGCAAATGGTAGTTGTTTCATACGTATCTATACGATATACACGTTTCAGATGCTTCCTGTTACAAAGCAGAAATGAGTATGTAAATCAATGATTTTTATCATTTTTGATATTCTGGGCACTAATACATCCCTCTCTAGCGACAATATATGGAGGAAGAGGAGTGTAACTTTCCGGCCCCCCCCCCCCCCCCACCGCTAGCTGGATCAAAGACATGCTAATACAAGTCGGTAAAAGTTCAATACCACTCCACAACTGACAACCCCTCCATATCATGCCATCCTTCCCCCATATTTTAACAATGCTTTAACAGCAATACCACCATTATGGGTGGGGCACCAGCTCACAGTACAGATCTGCGTTGCATATGATGTAAGGAGCCCATGGATCTTGATGATTCCCTTCCAAACACTGGTTGAAAAGCATGAAGGAAGGTAGTCAGATCTCGATACCCTGCATTGGTATTAAAAATGTGGGACTGCAAAAGCCTGCCCTCCGAAAGAAACTTTGCACTAGTTCAGCGCAGCTGCCCAATTTACCCGTGGTCCAGTAACAAAGAGGCTATTGGACTTCTGCTACAATAGACGCCGAATGTTGCCACGATGCTACAAGCTGGGGCAATGGGCTGCCACAAGCAGTGTCATCTACATCTACATCTACATTTATACTCCGCAAGCCACCCAACGGTGTGTGGCGGAGGGCACTTTACGTGCCACTGTCATTACCTCCCTTTCCTGTTCCAGTCGCGTATGGTTCGCGGGAGGAACGACTGTCTGAAAGCCCCCGTGCGTGCTCTAATCTCTCTAATTTTACATTCGTGATCTCCTCGGGAGGTATAAGTAGGAGGAAGCAATATATTCGATACCTCATCCAGAAACGCACCCTCTCGAAACCTGGCGAGCAAGCTACACCGCGATGCAGAGCGCCTCTCTTGCAGAGTCTGCCACTTGAGTTTGTTAAACATCTCCGTAACGCTATCACGGCTACCAAATAACCCTGTGACGAAACGCGCCGCTCTTCTTTGGATCTTCTCTATCTCCTCCGTCAACCCGATCTGGTACGGATCCCACACTGATGAGCAATACTCAAGTATAGGTCGAACGAGTGTTTTGTAAGCCACCTCCTTTGTTGATGGACTACATTTTCTAAGGACTCTCCCAATTAATCTCAACCTGGTACCCGCCTTACCAACAATTAATTTTATATGATCATTCCACTTCAAATCGTTCCGCACGCATACTCCCAGATATTTTACAGAAGTAACTGCTACCAGTGTTTGTTCCGCAATCATATAATCATACAATAAAGGATCCTTCTTTCTATGTATTCGCAATACATTACATTTGTCTATGTTAAGGGTCAGTTGCCACTCCCTGCAGCAAGTGCCTATCCGCTGCAGATCTTCCTGCATTTCGCTACAATTTTCTAATGCTGCAACTTCTCTGTATACCACAGCATCATCCGCGAAAAGCCGCATGGGACTTCCGACACTATCTACTAGGTCATTTATATATATTGTGAAAAGCAATGGTCCCATAACACTCCCCTGTGGCACGCCAGAGGTTACTTTAACGTCTGTAGACGTCTCTCCATTGATAACAACATGCTGTGTTCTGTTTGCTAAAAACTCTTCAATCCAGCCACACAACTGGTCTGATATTCCGTAGGCTCTTACTTTGTTTATCAGGCGACAGTGCGGAACTGTATCGAACGCCTCCCGGAAGTCAAGAAAAATAGCATCTACCTGCGAGCCTGTATCTAATATTTTCTGGGTCTCACGAACAAATAAAGCGAGTTGGGTCTCACACGATCGCTGTTTCCGGAATCCATGTTGATTCC
Source organism: Schistocerca americana (assembly GCF_021461395.2). Lineage (NCBI taxonomy): Eukaryota > Metazoa > Arthropoda > Insecta > Orthoptera > Acrididae > Schistocerca > Schistocerca americana. The sequence goes on along the minus strand of NC_060122.1, from coordinate 136,114,834 downwards.
TACATAGCAGATTCTGGGTTTCCAAAAACGACATGATACTCGAGCAAAAAACATGTTCTAAAATTCTACAACAGATCGACTTCAGAGATATAGGTCTATAGTTTTGCGCATCTGCTCGATGACCCTTCTTGAAGACTGGGACTACCTGTGCTCTTTTCCAATCATTTGGAACCTTCCGTTCCTCTAGAGACTTGCGGTACACGGCTGTTAGAAGGGGGGCAAGTTCTTTCGCGTACTCTGTGTAGAATCGAATTGGTATCCCGTCAGGTCCAGTGGACTTTCCTCTGTTGAGTGATTCCAGTTGCTTTTCTATTCCTTTGACACTTATTTCGATGTCAGCCATTTTTTCGTTTGTGCGAGGATTTAGAGAAGGAACTGCAGTGCGGTCTTCCTCAGTGAAACAGCTTTGGAAAAAGGTGTTTAGTATTTCAGCTTTACGCGTGTCATCCTCTGTTTCAATGCCATCATCATCCCGGAGTGTCTGGATATGCTGTTTCGAGCCACTTACTGATTTAACGTAAGACCAGAACTTCCTAGGATTTTCTGTCAAGTCGGTACATAGAATTTTACTTTCGAATTCACTGAACGCTTCACGCATAGGCCTCCTTACACTAACTTTGACATCGTTTAGCTTCTGCTTGTCTGAGAGGTTTTGGCTGCGTTTAAACCTGTTCTGTACATACAGAGTCGAAAAGTTCGGGTCTGTTTGTTATCAGTAGGTCCAAGATGTTATCTCCACGAGTCGTTTCTCTGTTTAATTGCTCGAGTTAATTTTCTGATAGTACACTCAGTATAATGTCACTCGATGCTCTGTCCCTACCACCCGTCCTAAACATCTGAGTGTCCCAGTCTATATCTAGTAAATTGAAATCTCCACCTAAGACTATAACATGCTGAGAAAATTTATGTGAAATGTATTCCAAATTTTCTCTCAGTTGTTCTGCCACTAATGCTGCTGAGTCGGAAGGTCGGTAAAAGGAGCCAATTATTAACCTAGCTCGGTTGTTGAGTGTAACCTCCACCCATAATAATTCACAGGAACTATCCACTTCTATTTCACTACAGGATAAACTACTACTAACAGCGACGAACACTCCACCACCGGTTGCATGCAATCTATCCTTTCTAAACACCGTCTGTACCTTTGTAAAAATTTCGGCAGAATTTATCTCTGGCTTCAACCAGCTTTCTGTACCTATAACAATTTCGGCTTCGGTGCTTTCTATCAGCGCTTGAAGTTCCGGTACTTTACCAACGCAGCTTCGACAGTTTACAATTACAATACCGATTGCTGCTTGGTTCCCGCATGTCCTGACTTTGCCCTGCACCCGTTGAGGCTGTTGCCCTTTCTGTACTTGCCCAAGGCCATCTAATCTAAAAAACCGCCCAGCCCACGCCACACAACCCCTGCTACCCGTGTAGCCGCTTGTTGCGTGTAGTGGACTCCTGACCTATCCAGCGGAACCCGAAACCCCACCACCCTATCGCGCAAGTCGAGGAATCTGCAGCCCACACGGTCGAAGAACCGTCTCAGCCTCTGATTCAGACCCTCCACTCGGCTCTGTACCAAAGGTCCGCAGTCAGTCCTGTCGACGATGCTGCAGATGGTGAGCTCTGCTTTCATCCCGCTAGCGAGACTGGCAGTCTTCACCAAATCAGATAGCCGCCGGAAGCCAGAGAGGATTTCCTCCGATCCATAGCGACACGCATCATTGGTGCCGACATGAGCGACCACCTGCAGATGGGTGCACCCTGTACCCTTCATGGCATCCGGAAGGACCCTTTCCACATCTGGAATGACTCCCCCGGTATGCACACGGAGTGCACATCGGTTTTCTTCCCCTCTCTTCCTGCCATATCCCTAAGGGGCCCCATTACGCGCCTGACGTTGGAGCTCCCAACTACCAGTAAGCCCACCCTCTGCGACCGCCCGGATCTTGCAGACTGAGGGGCAACCTCTGGAACAGGACAAGCAGCCATGTCAGGCCGAAGATCAGTATCAGCCTGAGACAGGGCCTGAAACCGGTTCGTCAGACAAACTGGAGAGGCCTTCCGTTCAGCCCTCCAGAATGTCTTTCGCCCCCTGCCACACCTTGAGACGACCTCCCACTCTACCACAGGTGAGGGATCAGCCTCAATGCGGGCAGTATCCCGGGCAACCACAGTCGTAGTCCGATCGGGGGATGCGTGGGACGAGCTGGCCGTCCCTGACAAACCCCCATCCGGACCCCCACAGATGATGCCCATTGGCAACAGCCTCAAGCTGTGTGACCGAAGCCAGCGCTGCCTGAAACTGGGAGCGAAGGGATGCCAACTCAGCCTGCATCCGAACACAGCAGTTGCAGTCCCTATCCATGCTAAAAACTGTTGTGCAAAGAACGTCTGAACTAATCTACAGAGAGCGCAAACAAATCGACACAAAATTTAAACGGTTATTAAAATACAAGATTACCTAGTAAATGCAGTAATGCTGCTACTTGCGCACTACTGACACACTGCTCGGCGGCGGAAGGAGACTACGCGATTTTACACTATTCAGGTACTAAAACGCGATACTGCAACTCTCAAATACTATAATACGCCAGAAATTTATGAATTAGACAATGCAAGTACCAAAAACACGCAAAGAAATTAAGAATTAAACTATGTAGCAAATGAGTGAGCTAGGAGTATACGACTTGCTGCTGCAGCTGCTTATCCAACGACGGCAGGGAGCACAGGGAGCAGCAGTTTGATAACCCAGGCTGGCCCAATGGAAGCCGCCAGTTTGACGGTCTAGGTTGGCCAGCAGGATCACAGGCAGCAGCCACCAGCTTGATGCTCTGGGCTGCAGTGGTGGTGGTTGGCTCATGCTCGGATCTGGCTGCAATGTTGTGAGCTCTTCTGCATAAGGTACCATTGCTCATGCAATAAAAAGAAAAAACCGTTACTTATAAGTATTGCACGTGCACACACGCATGCACACACACACACACACACACACACACACACACACAAACACACACACACACACACACACACACACACACACACACACACACACAGTACATCCATACATCTGTCTTCAATTACCATAGTAATTTCTGAGACTTGTGTTGTGACTCACCAACTATAAGTGAGTTTGTCCACTTGTCACCTTAATCGTACTGTACACTGAAGCGCCAATAAAACTGATATAGGCATGCGTAGTCAGATACGTGTACACACGCATGCACACACACACACACACACACACACACACACACACACACACACACACACACAGTGCATCCATACATCTGTCTTCAATTGCACAATGTCAGGTTACCAAGATTGTAGTGAGTTTGAAGTTACAGTCAGCGGACGAGCGATGGGACAGAGCATCTCCTAGTTAGCGATGAAGTGTGGATTTTCCCGTACGACCATTTCGCGAGTGTACCGTGAATATCTGGAATCCGGTAAAACATCAGATCTCCGACATCACTGCGGCCGGAAGAAGATCCTGCTAGAATAGGAGCAACGACGACTAAAGAGAGTTGTTCCACGTGATATGTGTAACCCTCACTACAATCTTGATAATCTGACATTGTGCAGCAGTATTCGATCTAACAATTGTGGCAAACACTTATTGTCTTACATATACGTTGCCGACTACAGTGCCGTATTGTATCGAGCGGATGGACGCGTACGGGTACGGAGACAACCTCATGAATCCATGGATCGTGCGCGTCAAGAGGGGACAGTTCAAGGAGGTGGTGGATGTGTTATGGTGTGGGGCGTGTGCATTGTAGTAATATCGGATCCCTGATGCGTGTATATACAACTGTGGCAGGTGACACGTACGTAAGCTGTCGGATCACCTGCATCCATTCATGTCCATTGTTCATTCCAAGACACTTGATCAATTCCAGCAGGATAATGCGACGCCCCACAAGTCCGGAATTGCTACAGAGTGCCTCCGGGAGCACCCCTCTCAGCTTCAACACTTCCGACAGCCACCTATCTCCCAAGACATGTACTTATTGAGCATATCTGGGATTCCTTGCAACGTGCTGGTCAGAAGAGATCCCCACCCTTTCGTACTCTTACGGATTTATGGACAGCCCTGAAGGATCCATGGTGTCAATTCCGTCCATCACTACTTCAGACATTATTCGAGTCCATGCCAAGTCGTGTTGTGCCACTTCTCGAAGCTTGCGGTGGCACTACGTGGTATTAGGCAAGTGTACGAGTTTCTTTGGCTCTTCAGAATTTATTGTGGTCATATTCTGATACTTTATGCTTCAGTTTTGCATTTATATATCCTCCTACGTCTCAATACAGTGCATCTAGAACAAACACGAAACGTAAGTATTACATGCAAGCATTAAAAGGAAAAGAAATTATATGTTTAAGAATTAGATGTAATACTGCTTACATATTCGGTTCACTACAGTGCAAAACCCCATGGACTTTGTGTTGCGAACTGCGAATGTAGATCACAACCACTTTGTGTAACTAGACTATGAGAGAAGCAATAGTCTGATCATCATCGAAGAGTGGAGCAGTTATGTTCAGAGCCAAGTAGTCAACGTCCGACAAACAAGTGTGCTTAGCTGCGCCACACCGTGACCAAAGTCTTCGATTCACACTGATGCAAAAATCAGTGTTCACACTGAATTGGTCAAAGAGGTTCATTTATACATGACACCAGCATGCATGTCTCGATATGTATCACCTGTTATGTATGTGATCGTGACTGTGACATTTCCCCAGCACTGGGATACTGCAATGTCCTTGGCGTATGCTGCAACAGATGTAGCACAATGCGATGGCTCTTTGAACATGATATGCGGCGCAACACTAGCGCGTATTTTATGAGCACTCACTGGAGTGGTTGACATCTGCGATTTGAAATATTTAGCCATGTAAGCGCTGAATAAATAAGTACACAATATCATTTATTAAAAACCCAGTATGATCAAACATGTATCAGAAGGAAGTTCATTTTTCTAATAATGAGCATACATCGGTTTACATATTACATGACTGGAGTTTTTCAATACATAGGCGAGTTCGAATGGGTCCCTGGCTTAGCAGCCATCGGCCACTGTCACTTCTAGTGCCGTACAGATCATGTGTCTAAAATTAATTCTGCTATTCTTCACGAGCTGTATAGGCAGCGTGTGTTAAATAATTACCTGAAACCTGTAAGTGTGGTGAGGTTGCAATATAAAATAGCAACATAAATGATAAGCTTTTCTGAAAGAAATTTATTGACTGATAATCCATCTTAAAAGTATTTGTATATTTCCTGAAGCTCATATGCAACTCTTGCTCCTGTTGACACAATACATTTGCTTGAGTCTCCAAATTTCTGAGCACCCGTACTCCTCCAGATTCCATATTGATAGACTCTTGCAGATATTACGCAGCCACCAAATTTTTCATGGCCTTTGAAGTAAACTGTGCTGTCTTTATAATCATAGGTTCAAACTATGCTCCCTCAGCATCTCATCGCGTTCCATGATGATGGTAAGTCACCCATGTGATGGTTTGACCAGTGTATGAACACTGTACTACATTAAACACTCTGGACGAAGCAACAATTGTAGAATGCTTCATTAATCCTTCTCCAATGTTGTAGAATGCAGTGAGTGCAATATATTTAAACATGAATCGTCCACACTCGTCATAATACCCCTGTGTGTGGACAATGAGACATGCACTCGGAGATGTCATTGTGAGATATATTGCAAGTGGTGCAATACCTCCACATTTATGCCAAATGTTGTACAATTCTTTTGAGATGTAAGTAGTTTACGAGGTGATATGGTAATGTATGTGGTAATAAAACAAATGCTGCTCTGTTGTGAGGGAATTTTTACGATGATGGCGTAGTAAAAAGCTGAAACCGGTTGCCCAATAAAATAAGGTTGAAAATTGAAGGCTGAAAGGCGTTTAATTTGACATCCTCTATCGAACAGCCGAGTCCCGCAACGATCGCTAAAAAGATGGACATACAGAGATTCAAATTCAATCTTCAGTTCTGGATATCATCACCTTGTTCGGTTTGGAACAGTCAACTGTCGTTATAGGTGCTAATTACTTAAACGTTTTAGGACCGTGCATACAACTAAATTCATCACCCTGATAGTAAAAAGAGCAAAACTTTGCGTGCATATAGTACAGTAGAGCAACATTCTTTTTGTTCCATTCATGCTGTAAGTTACTATATGGAAAGCACAGTTAATTTAGGTACACTTCTGCACTGACTGGTTTACAGTTATAAGATAAGCTCTAGTAGTTTTTCAGAATCCTTCTCCTGTCTTTTTTGCAGCCCTAGAATAATAAATCAAGCCGTTTCAGTTTGAATACATTTCTTAATTGTCCATGATTTTCTCGATATCTCTGGAAGGACTGAATGCTCGTAAATTTCCCAAGAACAGGAAGTCAATTGTAGCTGTGTACCTGTATGCAACATATATAAAAGCTTCAGGTGCTCTACATCTGACACTAATAAATGTGTACTTTTCACGTGTATTTATCCAACAAAGTTTTACTCCTCTTTTCAGGTTCTCCTTTAATGTATGAGTTATCATTTGTAGTACACTGAACTAGAAGCAGCTCCTGCTTAGCTTTCATAATAACACATTTACACTCTTCAAAGAAGTCCGATAACATTTTGAGGTGGATGCAGGTGCTAAAGCGAGACTCTATCCATCCATCTAGTAGGAGTAGTAGGAGTAGTAGTAGTAGTAGCTTTATTTATCCGTAGATATCTTTTTGCAAGGATATAGGACATGCCTACGAACCAATTTTTTAATATATTTCAGTTCGAAATTGGTGTGGAGATGTACATTTTCAGGATCAATATGATTCCGAAATTTCTCGTGTGGACAAGCTCGATACAGATATGTTCGTATCTTATTTCCAGAAGCAGAGAGGCGAATGCAATATGCCTAGACTATCACAGCAGAGCCCCTCCATCCTTCTTCATGGTCACGGATCTTCTTTCCAAATATAGGAAACTGTTGCATGGAAGTATTAATCCACTCTTATGTTCAATTCTTATCTCATAGTTATTTTTAAAGTTCATCGAAACAAAAGGTGTTTGTGAGAAATATACCTGAAAAATGATCCAATTATCATACAGAATTGAAGTGAGGTTTCAGTCCCATCGATTTAAGAAGCTTATAACACTCACATGTCATCGTATTCTTCTTCCATTGCAAAATAGTGTTGTTATGACTGTGTGTGCCACATTTCCACTTTGCACCCGTGATGGAGCTTAAGATGAAGATATTATATAGTTTTTTTTACCATGAAAATCGATTAGATTCTCATTCCGATCTATAAGACTCAATCTTAGATGGTCTAGTAACTTAACATCCACTGAAAGCTGTATTGTATTTCTGGGCTATTCCATAATTTTGTAGCCTGGACGCAGTGTAAGAAAAAATTAATAGTTGGTGTGAATTAATCTATCCTTGAGGTATGAATTCACTGAAATATTACAATCAATATGGACCATAATTACAGCTTGAACATCGACTTGTTGATTCCACTCATGAATTTTATCAGTTTTCTCTTTCAGCATCTAGTTTCTCAGGAATCCTAGTAGCAGTCCTATTGAATCTTTGTGTGTAATGTCCACTCTCTGTTTTGTTGTTTTTATCTCTGCTTTTAGCATATCAGGCCGCCCGGTGTGGCCGAGCGGTTCTAGGCGCTACAGTTTGGAAACCGCGCGACCGCTACGGTCGCTGGTTCGAATCCTGCCTTGGGCATGGACGTGTGTGATGTCCTTAGGTTAGTTAGGTTTAAGTAGTTCCACGTTGTAGGGAACTGATGACCTCAGCAGTTAAGTCCCATAGTGCTCAGAGCCATTTGAACCATTTATTTTAGCATATAAATGTTTTTATGTAAATCAAAGCCTTGTACAAAACATTTCATATGCACTTTCATATCATGAAGATCATAAGAGCCAGGAGGTTTGCCACAACTTCAATGCCTCCTAGATGAAGCTTATTATTCTTCTTGCTGACATTATGACTGCTGTTATATGTTTCTAGACCGATCAGTGCTATACGCGTTGTTGTACTTTGCTGGTAAGCTGAACCATTTCACTAAAGTTTTGTTCCCTCGATGCCTTATAACACACTCTATGAGAAGCACACGTGGTTCACAGCTGTTTGTAATGCCCTTGTGTAAAAACTGCTAGAAATATCTTCACTTTTACTGTCATTTAAGATGTATGTTCCGCAGTTTGTGTGTTCCACTTCGAAAAGTGTGAATATCTCTGTTGACTTGTTCAGTAGGTAAGACTTCTCAAATGCAGTTTTGTAATTCGAAATGTTCCAAATAACTTACAGTGAATTTCTGTTTGCATGGATCTACCATCTTAACAGAACTATATTCTATATGTCATGTACATGAATGGACTTCATCGTAGTTGTTCTGTGTCTGGTTCGATGACACTGCTAAGTTATTTGTGGGAGAGTGGCTAATCATTTGTATGGCCTCTGAATATCAAATCTGATTTTTATAGACTTGTTCAAACATTCCTCAATATTCGATTTCATGTGGGAGGATGGTGAGTAGTGATATATTCTGTGTCGTTTCATTACTGACTTGTATTGTCTATTTGAAATTTCATCTCCATGATTGGTTTGAAGACTATCAAGGTGTTGATTCATGCCTGTTGGAATGCTGATTCATGTAAGTGAGGTCAGCTTACCATAAATCATAAAAAACTGTATTATGACGTGTCTGCTGAGGGATGTTCTGCGTGATGGCTTGTGAAGTTCGTCAGCGATTGCCTCCATAGTCACTTGATGACTCATCTTTCTCAAATCTCTAAAATGATTGATATGATTTCATTTAAGTGGACTGTATCTGCTGCTGCAACTGCTGATGTGGGTAGATGTAGAGTTTGGACACTGTAGTATATGCACCACAGAGGTAGCATTTTCAGTCTTCTATGTTGAACATCACTGTCTTCACCTGCACTAAATATTCCTTTGCAAGCAGGTTTCGTAATATTATTCTATTTATTATTTTAGAAACTTTTATTCGTCCTTTGGAATCGTTGTCTGTCCAATGTGCATTAGTCATACATAATATTTCAGAATATACTTGCTTCTCTTGTGGTGGATTCTAGTTAGAACTTGAACTTTTGAAGAATATTACTTTTAATAAACCTGGTATCCTTTCAAATTCCATGTTCCCAATCTGTAGTGCATCATCAGTTAAACATGTAGGGTGGATATTAACATATACATCTCATCTTTGCTGATGCCACACATGTTGTCTAATGCTCTGTCATTGTATTCGTTGATGTAATCGGTAGCAGTGCATCCTTCTTATTATTCTTCTTCTACTCTTCTACTTCCATCAGTAGTTTGTTACAACCGTTTACGACGTTCAGGTACTGGTTTAAATGTTTCTGAAAGAGATTGTTCTTCTCGCAAGAGTCCTAACTTTAACAATAGTAATTTCCATTGAACAGTCTTTTGCATTCCAACAACCTGATCCCTTGTTGCCGACATGGCATGGTATACCAAACAGTTTTTGAAGTAGTATACAACTTACGTATATTCTGAAACTACTGTTGGTGACTGATAGGTTGAAACTTCTGTGCCTATTATATAGATAAGGCTGAGCACCTTTGTTAGTCTTGGCTTGTTCAATTCGATTTTTTACCTTCTCGCCTTTTCTAGATTCTGCCTTGATAATATTTTCCAATTCCTTTAGCTTCACACTGATTGCTTCGTTTTTCTGTCACTCTGCAGATGCATGTGTTTCATGCCCTCAGAACAAGTGTATAAAACTGTGGCAACTTATTCATATTCTACGCTGTACTGGTGTAGCTGTGTATTAGTACACTATCTTTTATGCAGAATCTTCTGCAAGTTTCGTCTGTGTTGACCTTCAGTCAATTTCCTAGTTTTATAAATCACCAGAGAGCCATACTACATGTGGTTCCATCAATAAGCACTTGTGCTAACAAATTCATTTAAAATTATATCAGTACCTACATGCACTTGGTAAATGCGTTTTAAAATCATATTGTTCTGTCTGAACGCAATAATAAGATTCATGCTATCCTTCAACAACTGCTATGGAATCCTGGAATATGTGTGGCTCAAATTCATGACCTTAGCTTTCATATGATAACTGGAACAAAAATATTTTTGTATTAGATCCTGGGCTTCTACTACCACAACATCAAATATGGACAAACTGTTTGGTTTGGAAGAGGAATGTTACTGCTTTCGCTAAATATCTGGTATGTTACTCCATCAATGCTGTGTAAAATCTCTGCCAATACTTGGTATGGAATACAGTTTTTGAAAATACATTTAAGCATTCTGAGAGAATCTTCTCTGGATGTGTTAACAGTTATAGATCAAGTTTGGTCTTACAACAATCAGATGCTCCAGTAATTATATCATGTATATTATTAGTCAGTACTGAAGCATTCCCAATCTTCTCTCAATTTCCAGTCTCAATGCAGTAGCAGTCCATTTCTACAAGAGTCATAATGGGGCTCCTTCATCGACTCTGTCATGGTGATGACTATACGTGTACATTAGCATGCAGGAGGATTTTATAGTTACACATCTTTCTTTATAAACTCTTAGCTAAATCAAGATCTATGAACATGTTTGAGAACAATCAGGGTTCTGCTTCTACACTTAATTCATGCATTTTCACTTTTTCAGTCAATGGCCTTAGCTCAGTGGTGACACCAGTCCCTGTCAGATCACCAAAGCTAAGCGCTGTTGGGCTTGGCTAGTACTTAGATGGGTGACTGTCCGCTCTGCCAAGCGCTTTTGTCAAGTGGGGTGCACTCAATCGAGGAGCTCCTTAATTGAGAAATAGCTGCTCTGGGCACGAAACCTGACAATGGCTTCATATCTACATCCAGTGACGCCTATAAGCAGAGGATGACACGATGGTCGGTCAGTTCCTTTGGTCCTACTGAGGCCTGTTCGGATGCAGTTTCGTTTATTTTCTCTTGTTCCTGCATCAGTTTCCAACATATATCGTAGAGCTGGCTGATGGTTTCCTCTGGTGAGTGAGGAGTTATGTACACCATCTCCAACTGTTAGCACCACATTCTCTCATAGAGTTGATAAACATATGGCTGCCAGTTTCGCTGAAGTCTAGGGCATGTTGAATTTTACGACTGGAATGTATTGATTTCTTAAAATTGTGTTCCTGTGGAAGAGTGCACTCTCTCTCGTTAAATAGCTTAAATGTTCCTGGGAAAATTCCTACTGTAACAATATGGTCACCTAGTATCACTGAGAGGGAGAGAGTTTTCCCATGGAATAAAACTACAGTCTGCACTGAAACACTAAACAGACGATTCCACTCATTAAGGGGTAAGCAACTAATATTGTGAATTTTCGCTTACCACCACTGGATAAAACTCACAACACAACACCATCCTGATGCTGACTTGTTTAAAGGTGCTCTTATTTAAGCTGCAACTAACTTTAATTAACATTATTCGCAATGACATGATTAGCATTTAAAACTTCTTACGCAACAGTGTGGGAGATTTGTCGATAGCTGTGAATGTGATGTTTAGCACTTTTTTTAAGGCTTGTGCGAGGTATTATGGATTTGACCTCCTTTTTTATTATTAATGTAGAATAGTTTTGTTCCTATTAACTGAGGTGCTGCACAGAAACTTTGTCAAGCATCATGTGGTGCATTGGTTACCAGGTCTGGCATGCAGAAAGTGTTGCCCAGTGCACATATACCTCGTCTCAGCTAGCATTGTGAAGTGTACAGACAAGCACGTGATTATATCAGAGATGTGTTTGAATATACACGACCGGTACGTGTATTTACATATCTTGTAGGCATTCTTTTTAGTGATGTACATCTTGGTTTACGTTAATATTGTGACTGTGGGTAAAAATGAGTATTTTCTAACATATATTGACAACTGCTCTGTTATGGAAATATATGAGGTGCATTCAGGTTCTAAGGCCTCCAATTTTTTTTCTCCGAACTGGAAAGAGATAGAAACATGCGCATTGTTTTAAAATGAGGTCGCGTTCATTGTCAATACGTCCCAGAGATGGCAGCACCGTACAGCAGATGGAATTTTACCACCAGTGACGAGAATGAGAACTGTTTTAAATACTTAAAATGGCGACCTTTTCCTTACTTGAATAGCGTGCAATCATTCGTTTCCTGAATTTGCGTGGTGTGAAACCAATTGAATTCATCGACAGTTGAAGGAGACATGTGGTGATGGAGTTATGGATGCGTCGAAAGTGCGTTCGTGGGTGCGACAGTTTAATGAAGGCAGAACATCGTGTGACAACAAACCAAAACAACCTCGGGCTCGCACAAGCCGGTCTGACGACATGATCAAGAAAGTGGAGAGAATTGTTTTGGGGGATCGCCGAATGACTGTTGAACAGATCGCCTCCAGAGTTGGCATTTCTGTGGGTTCTGTGCACATAATCCTGCATGACGACCTGAAAATGTGAAAAGTGTCATCCAGGTGGGTGCCACGAATGCTGACGGACGACCACATTTCTGCCCATGTGACATGTTGCCAAGATATGTTGACGTGCAACGACAGCATGAATGGGACTTTATTTCGTCGGTTGTGACAATGGATGAGACGTGGATGCCATTTATCAATCCAGAAACAAAGCGCCAGTCAGCTCAATGGAAGTACACAGATTCACCGCCACCAAAAAAATTTCGGGTAACCGCCAGTGATGAAAAAAATGATAGTGTAGATGTTCTGGGACAGTGAGGGCGTAATCCTTACCCATTGCGTTCCAAAGGGCACTACGGTAACAGGTGCATCCTACGAAAATGTTTTGAAGAACAAATTCCTTCCTGCACTGCAACAAAAATGTCCAGGAAGGGCTGTCCGTGTGCTGTTTCACCAAGACAACGCACCCGCACATCGGGCTGACGTTACGCAACAGTTTCTTCGTGATAACAACCAACCTGTGGTCTAGGGGTAGCGTCTTTGATTTATAACCAAAACGTCTTTGGTCAGGGTTCGATCCCTGCCACTGCCTAAATTTTGATAAATAATTGGCATTGGCGGCTGAAGACTTCTGGCATAAGAAGTCAGCCTCATTCTGCCAACGGCCTTGTCAAAGAGGGCAGAGGAGCGGATAGAGGTTCAGGGCACTCTCTTGTCCTAGGGGTGGGAAATTGCCCCTAAAGGCGGAAGAATCAGCAATGATCAACGACATGAGTATGCAGAAAGCAATGGAAACCACTGCATTAAAGACATGTAACGTGTATCCACAGGACATGTTGCCAGTATTTGAAGAAGTGTCATGATGATCTCTCCATTGGCAAAAGTTTCCGGAATAGTCCCCCATTCGGATCTCCGGGAGGGGACTGCCAAGGGGGAGGTTACCATGAGAAAAAGATTTAATAATCAACGAAAGGATAACGATCTACGAGTCGGGGCGTGGAATGTCAGAAGCTTGAACGTGGTAGGGAAACTAGATAATCTGAAAAGGGAAATGCAAAGGCTCAATCTACATATAGTAGGGGTCAGTGAAGTGAAGTGGAAGGAAGACAAGGATTTCTGGTCAGATGAGTATCGGGTAATATCAACAGCAGCAGAAAATGGTATAACAGGTGTAGGATTCGTTATGAATAGGAAGGTAGGGCAGAGGGTGTGTTACTGTGAACAGTTCAGTGACTGGGTTGTTCTAATTAGAATCGACAGCAGACCAACACCGACAACGATAGTTCAGGTATACATGCCGACGTCGCAAGCTGAAGATGAACAGATAGAGAAAGTGTATGAGGATATTGAAAGGGTAATACACTATGTAAAGGGGGACGAAAATCTAATAGTTATGGGCGACTGGAATGCAGTTGTAGGGGAAGGAGTAGAAGAAAAGGTTACAGGAGAATATTGCCTTGGGACAAGGAATGAAAGAGAAGAAACACTAATTGAGTTCTGTAACAAGTTTCAGCTAGTAATAGCGAATACCCTGTTCAAGAATCACAAGAGGAGGAGGTATACTTGGAAAAGGCCGGGAGATACGGGAAGATTTCAATTAGATTACATCATGGTCAGACAGAGATTCCGAAATCAGATACTGGGTTGTAAGGCGTACCCAGGAGCAGATATAGACTCAGATCACAATATAGTAGTGATGAAGAGTAGGCTGAAGTTCAAGACATTAGTCAGGAAGAATCAATAAGCAAAGAAGTAGGATACCTAAGTACTAAGGAATGACGAGATACGTTTGACGTTCTCTAACGCTATAGATACAGCAATAAGGAATAGCGCAGTAGGCAGTACAGTTGAAGAGGAATGGGCATCTCTAAAAAGGGCCATCACAGATGTTGGGAAGGAAAACATAGGTACAAAGAAGGAAGCTGCGAAGAAACCATGGGTAACAGAAGAAATACTGCAGTCGATTGATGAAAGGAGGAAGTACAAACATGTTCCGGGAAAATCAGGAATACAGAAATACAAGTCGCTGAGGAATGAAATAAATAGGAAGTGCAGGGAAGCTAAGATGAAATAGCTGCAGGAAAAATGTGAAGACATTGAAAAAGATATGATTGTCGGAATGACAGACTCAGCATTCAGGAAAGTCAAAACAACCTTTGGTGACATTAAAAGCAACGGTGGTAACATTAAGAGTGCAACGGGAATTCCACTGTTAAATGCAGAGGAGAGAGCAGATAGGTGGAAAGAATACATTGAAAGCCTCTGTGAGGGTGAAGATTTGTCTGATGCGATAGAAGAAGAAACAGGAGTCGATTTAGAAGAGATAGCGGATCCAGTATTAGAATCGGGATTTAAAAGAGCTTTGGAGAACTTACGGACAAATAAGGCAGAAGGGATAGATAACATTCCATCAGAATTTCTAAAATCATTGGGGGAAGTGGCAACAAAACGACTATTCACGTTGGTGTGTAGAATATATGAGTCTGGCGATATACCATCTGACTTTCGGAAAAGCATCATCCACACAATTCCGAAGAAGGCAAGAGCTGACAAGTGCGAGAATTATCGCACAATCAACTTAACAGCTCATGCATCGAAGCTGCTTACAAGAATAATATACAGAAGAATGGAAATGAAAATTGAGAATGCGCTAGGTGACGATCAGTTTGGTTTTAGGAAAAGCAGAGGGACGAGAGAGGCAATTCTGACGTTACGGCTAATAATGGAAGCAAGGCTAAAGAAAAATCAAGACACTTTCATAGGATTTGTCGACCTGGAAAAAGCGTTCGACAATATAAAATGGTGCAAGCTGATCGAGATTCTGAAAAAAGTAGGGGTAAGCTATAGGGAGAGACGGGTCATATACAGTACGTACAACAACCAAGAGGGAATAATAAGAGTGGACGATCAAGAACGAAGAGTTTAAGACAGGGCTGTAGCCTTTCACCCCTACTCTTCAATCTGTACATCGAGGAAGCAATGATGGAAATAAAAGAAAGGTTCAGGAGTGGAATTAAAATACAAGGTGAAAGGATATCAATGATACGATTCGCTGATGACATTGCTATCCTGAGTGAAAGTGAAGAAGAATTAAATGATCTGCTGAAAGGAATGAACAGTCTAATGAGTACACAGTATGGTTTGAGAGTAAATCGGATAAAGACGAAGGTGATGAGAAGTAGTAGAAATGAGAACAGCGAGAAACTTAACATCAGGATTGATGGTCACGAAGTCAATGAAGTTAAGGAATTCTGCTACCTAGGCAGTAAAATAACCAATGACGGACGGAGCAAGGAGGACATCAAAAGCAGATTCGGTATGGCAAAAAAGGCATTTCTGGCCAAGAGAAGTCTACTAATATCAAATACCGGCCTTAATTTGAGGAAGAAATTTCTGAGGATGTACGTCTGGAGTACAGCATTGTATGGTAGTGAAACATGGACTGTGGGAAAACCGGAACAGAAGAGAATCGAAGCATTTGAGATGTGGTGCTATAGAGGAATGCTGAAAATTAGGTGGATTGATAAGGTAAGGAATGAGGATGTTCTACGCAGAATCGGAGAGGAAAGGAATATGTGGAAAACACTGATAAGCAGAAGGGACAGGATGATAGGACATCTGCTAAGACATGAGGGAATGACTTCCATGGTACTAGAGGGAGCTTTAGAGGGCAAAAACTGTAGAGGAAGACAGAGATTGGAATACATCAAGCAGATAATTGAGGACGTAGGTTGCAAGTGCTGCTCTGACAAGGGAACCTCCCCATCGCACCCCCCTCAGATTTAGTTATAAGTTGGCACAGTGGATAGGCATTGAAAAACTAAACACAGATCAATCGAGAAAACAGGAAGAAGTTGTGTGGAACTATGAAAAAAATTAGTAAAATACACAAACTGCGTAGTCCATGCGAAGATATGCAACATCAATGGGTATGGGACTCTGGTAGCGCCGTGGTCTCGTGGTTAGCGTGAGTAGCTGCGAAATGAGAGGTCCTAGGTTCAAGTCTTCCCTTGACTGCAAATTTTAGTATCTTTATTTTCGTAAAGTTATAATCTGTCCGTTCGTTCATTGACGTCTCTGTTCACTGTAATAAGTTTAGTGTCTGTGTTTTGCGACCGTACCGCAAAACCGTGCGATTAGTAGACGAAAGGACGTGCCTCTCCAATGGGAACCGAAAACATTTGATCGCAGGGTTATAGGTCAACCGATTCCTCCACAGGAAAACACGTCTGATATATTCTATACGACACTGGTGACGGCATGTGCGTCACATGACAGTAATATGTTGTCTACCCACCTAACTTGTACACTTGGCGAATGGGTAAAAAGATTCTTCTACCTTGCCCGATTTAGGTTTTCTTGTGGATGTGATAATCACTCCCAAAAACTGATGAAAATATAAGCGTTTGTTACATAAACTGAAAATAAAAAGTTAAACTTGATGTTGCCTATCATACGCATGGACTACTCAGTTGGTATATTTTGCTTATTTTTTCATAGTTCCACACAACTTCTTCCTGTTTTCTCGATTGATCTGTGTTCAGTTTTTCAAGGCCTATCCACTGTGCCAACTTATAACTAAATCTGAGGGGGGTGCGACGGGGAGGTCCCCTTGTGAGATGAAGAGGTTAGCACAGGAAATGAATTCGTGGCGGGGCGCATCAAACCAGTCAGTAGACTGATGATTCCTCATGCTCCCTACTCACCTGACCTGGCTCCTAGTGACTTTTGGCTTTTTCCAACAATGAAAGACACTCTCCGTGACCGCACATTCACCAGCCGTGCTGCTATTGCCTCAGCGATTTTCCAGTGGTCAAAACAGACTCCTAAAGAAGCCTTCGCCGCTGCCATGGAATCATGGCGTCAGCGTTGTGAAAAATGTGGACGTCTGCAGGGCGCTGTGTAACGCAAGTTTCATCGATTTCTGGTGAGTAGTTAATTAGAAAAAAAGTCGGAGGCCTTAGAACTTAAATGCACCTCGTAATTATGTTGCTTCAGCAGTGTTATATGCCAAGTAGTGATTATGTACCACTGCACACTGAATGGCTGGACTAGAGTATCTCCATGAATCCGTGATCTGAGGAATAGGTGGTAGAAGGAACTCACAGAACAATCTGATAATTCTTATAGTTACTCTTAGGGCACACCAGGCAGAAAACGTTATAGGAATGATATTCAGCATTGCTATCGATTGGCACAGCATAAGCAGACAGGCTTCATGTGATCAAAACAACAATAATAATACTGCTCCTTCATCCACACCAGAGTTGAAGAACATGATCTGGCGCCACAAACTGTTGATAATGTCGAGTCTGCAAGAACTGCATGGCGTATGAATATTCCATGGGTTCCAAGCAATGCGATTAAAATGAGCAAAATTTTAACTAGTCTATAACAACCGTGTGTTCGCACATTTTAGTACAATACATCTCAATTACGTGAATATAAGGGCCAGAGGGAAGAACTTTTTAAGGTTGATAATGTTTTGCTGTGATACACATGAAGAGTGTATCAGATGTCGTTAATATGAAGCAGTGTGCATGAGAGATGCATCTGCCACACACTGGTGGCATATCAAAGGAGCAGCACCACACCTGCAAAAAAAGAATCATGAAATGTGTGTGTATGCCAAGGACAGGACAGATACTGGCAACTTGTGAAAGGAACTTGTAGAAAAATCACCACAATCACAACATGTTGAATCCCAAGGCCTGGACCATCACAGTTACCACAGATGATGCAGCACAGTGCATCATGTCACTGATGTTGGTGGGATGCCAGTGTAACACTGTCGTGACATCGGCATCATATCGGTGTGGGCCAGCACTGCATAGTTAGATCAATTTGCTACAGCAACAAAAAATCGACCAAAGGGTCTTCTAAATGCAGTGTCCCCCCGCCCCCCTTGGTAACCTTGCCATGTGTTAACAATGACCTTCAGTACGGTATGCAAACTTGTAATATGACACCGGCCAAAAAGTGCTGATTTGGGCTGAGTCAGCAAATTAGGCTCGTACCATCAACTAACGTACCTTCTGCCACGCACTTCGCAGTGGTTGCAGAGTATAGACGTAGATGTAGACATTAGGGACACTTCTGGAAACCATGTTAATTAATGACCCAATGGTAAATTCGCCCATGATGGTCTTCATTATAGCTGAAGCACTACAATTCAGGTAGTTAAAGAGAAGAACAAGGAAGAGGACAAGTAGATGGACGAGAATAAGGAAACAGTGAGTTGCAACACATCTGAGGCACGAGACTCTCCTGATCTGCACTCAAAGTGAAGTAAACGGAAGTTTATTTTTCTAAATCATTTAGTCCATATATACCATAGTAGGCAGTCTCAGTAATAACATACAAAGCCTTACACATGTCTTCTTCTCCTTTTACTTCTTCCTTCTGCTTTTCATGCTACATCTTTTCTTAGTGCCATTTCATTATATTTAAATAAGACCTTTAACACTGTCCATAACAGTCTCTTCTGCACTGTACCTTGATAGTGCCTCGAATGATGTATGAAATGGTATGAAACTTGTAACCTGGCCGTGAAAAAGAAGTAAATAGATAATGAAATATTTTTGGTTGCTTTAGGAAATAAACTGCATTTCAATTATTAGTTATTATACGTGCTCTCTAAACATGGTACTACTTTAGATAGTGAAAATTGTAAATCATCATTCAGTGTCAATCTTCGCATTTGCAGTCGTTATAATAACACACGTAGGGCCTCCTGGGAGGTACTAAATAGAGCTGAAAAGGGCAGACTAATGAACGCTCTAGAGGAAATCAGGATGTGTGCCTCCTTCAATGGTAAACTGAATCAATCCTCAGTGAACAAACGGACCTTAGGAATAAGGCCTTTAGGTACATAATTTTCATTAACTACAAGACTGAAAACATGTTAAATAAATCGATGAGTAAATGACTTAGATTGCTATTGCTAAGGATACAAAACAAATCATCTGAAAAATGAAGTTTATAATCAACGTGATTGATGAGTTTTGATTTTTGACATCTAGTCATGGCCTTATGGAGCGAAAATGTTTCAGGACTTTTGGGATTGTTTAGCGACCAAAGCATAAGTAGGAGAGACAGAGAACAGACTGAAATGGACGCCGTCACTATGACCGTAGTGAAAATGTAATAGACGTACGTGACACGTGTAGCCAGGTGAATGAGTGGTAGACTTATCAAGGAGCAAAGATATAAGACCGAGAGGACATTCTAATGAGAGGTTAACAGATTTAAAAAGACATGCATCGACTACGTATTTGAAAACTGTAATACATGGGAATGTTTGTAGAAGGTCTTTGTCCAGCAGCGAGCAGGAAATGCCTGATGATTCTCACGACTCAGATTCCCATGCATGAAGTGAACAATTTTGTTTAGCGGATATTGGCCTTTAACTAACAGGATGGCTTTGGAAAGCCGATCAGGAAACATGAATTGTTGCATGACACAATAGCAATGAGTTACGTGGGACTGAAAATATCTACAGGGTAGTCAAGATTAAACTTTCGCTTCTTGAGCCAGTGTATACCGATAACTATTTACTATGTGAGTACATAACCTTATAGGAATGATGTTCAGACTGCGCACCGCAGCCTTTGCTTTGTTAATATTGTTAGCGTCGTGACTTGCCGTTGGGGGCCGGTAATGATACGGCGACGTAATGCTGAAACACAAGCGTGAGTGTGCATTACAGTTGCAGACAGTCAACATGGATCTGAACAAGATGAGCACGGCTGTAGTCTTGAAGCTGTTTTATCGGAACAACAGCAATATTGTCGCTGCTCTCAGCCAGTATCGACGCATTAAAGGAATACGGAGAGGTCCTCTTTCCGCATCGGGTTTGAACAACATGATTCGAAATTCGAATTCACAAGTGCTTTGGGAATTGCTCTTGGGAGAGATCGTCAGGAATTGTTAAAGAAACTGCTGTTGCCTTGGGTGACAATGCCGGACGTAATGCTGCCAGTTCCAAGCAGTGCCCAAGCTGTTTCACGACGGCTGAATATTCCGTTGCCCACCGTTCGACAAGTGCTGCGAACAGTAGTGAAATAGTGTCCCTAGTGCGGTTCCATGATGTCGTGGATTTAGACTGTCGTCACATTATGCAACGTTTGTAGCATGGAACGTAAACAGGGTACACAATTAACGAGTGTTACTCTCTCATATATAAATTAATGTGTGTTTCCTTCAGTTTTTCTTCGTTTTTACTCTTCCACATATTTTAAATAACGTTTCCACAATGTTTCATCGCCCTACGATGACTAATTTTTCATGCGTGCCATCTCAAGTAGCGGAAGTTTAATTATTACTACTCTTGATTTCCACCGTGGGCAACGGCCTTGCCGCAGTGGATACACCGGTTCCCGTGAGATCACCGAAGTTAGGCGCTGTCGGGTGTGGTCGGCACTTGGATGGGTGACCATCCAAGCCGCCATGCGCTGTTGCCATTTTTCGGGGTGCACTCAGCCTCGTGATGCCAATTGAGGAGCTACTCGACCGAATCGTAGCAGCTCCGGTCAAAGAAAACCATCGTAACGACCGGGAGAGCGGTGTGTTGACCACACGCCCCTCCTACTTGCATCCTCAACTCAGGATGACACGGCGGTCGGATGGTCCCGATGGGCCACTTGTGGCCTGAAGACGGAATGCTGCTGATTTCCACCACATTGCTTCATTTATCTTTGTGTTATTCACCTGTTAGTGGCAGCGAGATACAAGTGCAGGTAGACTTAAGATAGTAGGTTACACATCTCGTTCCACGCTATGACCATGCCTCACTGTGCATGTCCTGGGTTTCCTGGAGACGTAGTTTTGTTGCGTTACGGATCACAAGTGCCTCAAAGTGTGGAGGGTGAAATGGTACGGCAAGTGGGAACGTTCTCCAGATTTGAAGTAAGCGGGACTTTTCGAGTCTTGTGGAGTAATTGTAAATTCACACAGATTCCTAGCGAAATTCTGGCAGAGCACGGATCAAGTAATGCGATATCACGTCCAGCCGCTGTGAAATTGTACCAATAGTCTGACCAAGACCTCACAGACGTCGGTCATAATCGTATGAAGAAAGGCTATCGATGTCGACAACAGACTACAACGCCCAGGCAACAGCAGATTTTTCGACGATGAACACGTTCACACAGGGGTTCCTGGGTGGCTCCGTGGCAGAGGAGAGGATCTCTGTCGTCGAGGAACTGAAAAATAGAACGTTCCGACCGTCGTTTGCAGAAACCCGACAACTATGCTGGCAAACCTTGCCATGCTTTTGTGTCATTTTGAATTGTAGTGCAGCATTCAGTAAACGCTGCTTGGTTTGCTGTAAAAGTTATAACTTACATTTTCAAGTCCAATCGTATTATCCCTGTTCATACTGCACAAGAGGGCCAGCATAGGAAAAGGAAGCCTTTATGAAATTTCAAGGACAGGAATGAAAACTATAGGAGTCATACAGATACCCAAAAACGTATTTACACTGCGACAACACTCAATGTGACAGAACTGCAGTCCCAACATGTGCAGAGGCTGGTTACCTGAACACATTTTTCTACAATTTACATGTAAGTAACAGTACTACAACGCTCACGCAGGCTGCGAGACCGTAACATAACCGCAACTGGAAATACACGTTTTCAAGGTAAAGTATGTAGCACACTTGCGTAATATCAAAGTGAGTGACAATAAGGAAATAGCTCAGGTGCATGTGGTTCTAACGCACCCAAGCGTAAATTGAAGTCTTTGACAAGTTCGTAGAGATATACTTGATTTATTAGAACCTACTTTGGTAGGCTTGCCGTTTTTCTACACATTAAGTCCAAAAGGATTTACTGATATTGGCTGCGAGCGGGCACTGAATGAAATCAATGGGAAAATTTGTGCCCGATTAGTATTCGATCCCAGGTCTGCTGGTTATGAGGCAGACGCTTTAACCACTGAGTCGTCTGGACACGAGGGTCACTGCAACTTCACGAACTACCCTAGCACGCCTCGCATCAGACCGAAATTCTCAGCTTCTCCGCACACTACTAATGTAGTGCGCTTGGCCATTGTCATCATTCCTCGCGCCACTTCGCCGATTTCCGTAAGAGTTCGAGCCTGGTTTGCATCTGCACTGAAGAGATCATTCACCGTCTCACCTTAGTTACGTGGATCTGTTCTTTCGGACATGTCCAAAAGAACAGACACCACATCTACATATAATTAAGACGTGACGGCAAGAGATCTCTTCAGTGCAGATGCACACCACGCTCTAAATCTTACGGGAATCACCTAAGTGGCGCGAGTAATTATGATAATGGTCAAGTGACCCTGGCGTCTGGATGGCTCAGTGGTTAGAGCATCTGCCTAGTAAACAGGAAATCTGGGTTTGAACTCTAATCTGACAGAAATTTTCAACTTTCCCCATTGATTTCAATCAATGCCCGCTCGCAGCCAATGTCTGTAATTCCTTTGTCTCTTAATTCATGATGGCTGTTGGATCAAAACATGTCCAAAAGAACGGACACTTCATATACATATATGTCGTGTGACTAGGGCCTCCCGTCGGGTAGACCGTTTGCCGGGTGCAGGTCTTTCGATTTGACGCCACTTCGGCGACTTGCGTGTCGATGGGGATGAAGTGATGATGGTTAGGATAACGCAACACCCAGGCCCTGAGCGAAGAAAATCTCCGACCCAGCCGGGAAACGAACCTGGGCCTTTAGGATTGACATTCTGTCGCGCACCACTCAGCTACCGGAGGCGGATATAGGCTGCTTTAAAGTGACACACGTAACATAGGCAAATAACCGCCACACAAGCACATTAAGGTAAAATTTAAAAAAAAATTGGAAACGGATAACGAGAATGCTTTGCTGAGTTTCAGTTGATGTCGAGGTCATTAAGGTTGGAGCTCGGTTCAGGTTGAAATCAGTCATAGCCTTGTTGATGGGTCCTTCCCAATATTTGCCTAAAGTCGTTGAGAGAAACCATAATAATTTAATCCTGGCCAGCTGAAAGGTAAAAGGTATTAAAAAAAGGAGGAAGATGAATATTGATATGTGATGTATTAATGTTACGCAGGTTAGATGGAGAATAAGTTTTAATTTTAACTTGAATTTCCGAAAAATTTGCTGTTTTCATGTTCTGGTACCCATAGGGTGAAAATTCATAAACATAGAGACCTGAAATTGTGTATATTGCCTTAAAACACGCTGAACTACAAGGTAGACAATTATTTTTATTTAAATTTGAAAATTGAATATTTTAAAAGAAAACTATGAGTTAACTGCTGAAATTTTGATAAACATAATTAAAATTTTGTTTGAACCATATAAAACTGCTAAGAACTTACAGAAAAACCTTAAGCTTTTCGTGCCGGCCGCGGTGGTCTAGCGGTTCTAGGCGCGCAGTCCGGAACCGCGCGACTCCTACGGTCGCAGTTTCGACTCCTGCCTCGGGCTTGGATGTGTGTGATGTCCTTAGGGTAGTTTGGTTTAAGTAGTTCTAAGTTCTAGGGGACTGATGACCACAGTAGTTAAGTCCCATAGTGCTCAGAGCCATTTGAACCATTTTTAAGCTTTTCGTTGTTTTTTTTATTTCGTGTGTAGCTGTAATAATAATACAAAATTAAGATGCTTTCATTCACTTGCAACACAAAATACAATTCAGAAAAGAATGTGGCAAAAAGCGGTGATTCATATATCAAAATATTCCCAAAAGATCTGTTACAAGTCGGTATGCATTACAGGTACTCACAGCTCTCAGTTCTTAGACTACAGTGTTTAGAAAACTGATTAACAGCGTATTTTTTCTCAGTTGGACCGGAATATAGCAGCAATTCTGGTGGCATGGACTCGAAAATGCTTCGTAGATGTCTGTAGGTAGGTCAAGCATTTCCTGTAAATTACGGGGCGACGGTTTGTGGACAACGAACTCGTCCCCTGTAGCGTCGTTAATGTGTACCTTCAGGCTCAGGTCAGACGAATTTTGTGACATCAACATCAGTCACTATCAAGCTCCTTATAGTGCTGGAAGTTGCCACCGCCGTCAGGGAAAATATGAAGCATGAAAGGATACATCTGGTCCTTAATAATGTTAACTTTGTCCACAGCTGTCAAGATGCTTTCGATCGGCACCATAGGTTCCGTAGAAGCTCAAGTGAATGTCCCCCATAGCGTAATACTGCCCCACCGGCCATCGTCCAGGGTGTGGTGATTGTTTCGACCTGCCCTTTGCGTGTCCAGACAAGAGTGGTGACCTGGTGCAACAACAAACGTGACGTGAACGTCTAACAGCTTGTCGCTTAATTGTGGTTCACAGTCCTTTAACTAAGAGCGAATACACTGTTCTACAAAAAAACCTTTTTTTCTATTTCTGGTAAAAAAATATTGTGATCCTAGTTGTATTTTGAGTGCTGAATTGAAAACTGTTTTTGGTTTTTTTCTGTCAGGGATAGTTTATGAGTAATCTCAATTTTATTTCTCTTTTCAGTTTCTGATATAGTGCAGCAAACGTGAGGTGAAATTCGACAAACAAATGCACATCTTTATGATGTTATAAGTTCATCACATTAATGGAGGGTGGGATCTAACATGTAACACAGTAACCTTTGTGTATACACTTTGAAGCGTTTATTTGACATGAGAAATTACAGAAAATTGACAAACAATGAGCCACTGCCTTGTAATGCGCATCACTTTTTTCTCTTGTAATGTGAATCTTTCTTCTCTCGAATGATATTCCAGCAATAATCTGCTAACATAGAAGGTACCCACTTCCCTTCATTGCGCCTTTCTATGGTAGAAATGTCTTTATGGAATCTTTCCCCATGTTCATCCGATACGTCACTACAACTCTCTGTGAAGTAGTCCAGATGAGAGTCCATCATATGTACCTTTAAAGACATATTGCACCTCACATCCTGATATGCTTTGATCATATCCTTCACCATTGCTTTGTAGTTAGTAGCTCTTCTTCTTCCGAGGAAGTTTTCCGACACCATCTTGAAACAGTCCCATGCGGTTTTTTCTTTATCAGTTAAACATACTTCAAAATTTGCGTCTTTCTGCAGCTCCCTGATTTGTGGGCCCACAAATACACCTTCCTTTATTTTTGCAGCTGAAAGACGGGTGAATTGGGTAGCTAAATATGCAAACCCACAGCCTGTTGGATCCATGGCCTTCACGAATTGTTTCATAAGGCCAAGTTTGATGTGAAGCGGTGGAAGTAGTATATATTCAGGAGCTACCAGACTTTCACGTTGTACATTCTTTTCGCCAAATTTCCATCTTCGCCTACGCCATTTCTTTTTCACGTAGCGAGAATTTTGGTCTCGACTATTCTGTCTATTGGTCTCCTACCTCTACTCCAAAAAAATGTTTGTATGCTTTCTCTATGACTGAAGAAATTTTCTTCCTATTTCTGGCAAAAGTGAACTTCCCACAGATGTAGCAGAAGTTGTCCGGCTTATATCGACATCCACGACGACGTGGCATTTCTGCAAATTTAAAAATACCACTTTGGTAATACACCTGTATTAAATTAATAGTAGGGAACTATAGGAATGCTGATGTGTAAAAACAAGCAGTCGTTTTACCTTCAGCGCCAGGCTCAATCAGTTTACACACAGGAACTAAAAAATTCAACCGTGCTCGGAAATATGACAGACAGTAATTTGTCAGCGAAAACACCCACTCGTTAAGACTGACAAAAATTGCGGCTAACACCACTGTTGTAAACTCGATGCACCTGCCCCTAGGAGGAGTGAAGCTTTACTGCCGAGGCAGCGACCGGCTGTCGCCGTTCGAGTTAATGAGATGTTTCAGGTGGTCTTAATGACATAGGTGTGGCGGGGGATAACCTAATGATGTCTGATTCTTCCCACCTGGTGTTGCACAAGAAATTATCACGTTCTATCACTACTGGATGCGGCAACATACCCGTATTTCTCTATAACGTCTCTGTGTTTGCCATGAATTGTGAATATACACTTGCCCGCGAAAGGCAAAGGTCCCGAGTTCGAGTCTCGGTAGGGCACACAGTTTTAATCTGCCAGGAAGTTTCATATCAGCGCACACTCCGCTGCAGAGTGAAAATCTCATTCTGGAAACATCCCTCAGGCTGTGGCTAAGCCATGTCTCCGCAATATCCTTTCTTTCAGGAGTGCTAGTTCTGCAAGGTTCGCAGGAGAGCTTCTGTTAAGTTTGGAAGGTAGGAGACGAGGTACTGGCAGAAGTAAAGCTGTGAGTACCGGGCGTGAGTCGTGCTTCGGTAGCTCAGTTGGTAGAGCACTTGCCCGCGAAAGGCAAAGGTCCCGAGTTCGAGTCTCGGTCGGGCACACAGTTTTAATCTGCCAGGAAGTTTCATATCAGCGCACACTCCGCTGCAGAGTGAAAATCTCATTCTGGCATATATATATATATACATATTACATAAAAAGTATCCCTGACAACGATATTTTGTTTACATATTTGAATTTCCCACGGTAAAATGATCTAGAAGCACCTACTTTAATATCAGAAATAGAACCCATGTCGAACAGTGAATACCAGACAGATTTGAGCCAGGTAACATGAATGTACTGTCAGAAACTATCTTTGATCCTTGATCTTTCTTTATTTCTTTGTTTCTCGGGGCCTGTGTCCCGCTCCAACTGGGGGTCGGCTTTGGTATGACGGATTTGGCAGTGTTAAGTGCAGAGGGTGGCCGGATGCCCCTCCTGACGCCACCCCGAACCCCCCAGGACGGAAGTAGTGTACCCCAGCTGTCTGCGTCTAGTGTAAGTCATGAAATAGTGCGAACGTTTTCAAGTGTCTGTGAGTCGTGTAACTGAGGCGGAACTTGAGGACCAGCCCGGTATTCATCTAGCAATATGTGGAAAACCACCTAAAAACCACATCGAGGCTGGCCGGCATACCGGCCCTTGTCGTTAATCCACCGGGCGGATTCAATCCGGGGCCGGCACGCCTACCCGAGTCCAGGAAGCCGCGCGTTAGCCCTCTCGACTACCCTGGTGGGTTATCTTTGATCCTTGATATGGGGGAAAATAAAAAAATAGGAAAAAGACAGATGGCTGTAACGTGATCGAAGTAAATAAGAAAAGGCAACGTGAAACCAGTTCTATCGAGCGACTTCAACGAAAATTAACACTGGCGTTGTTCAACAGATGCGCATGCGTCAAGATAGTGATGTTCTGAATATGAGTCTGATACGCGTGGTGATTCTGAAGTAATGGCTAAAGACTGAAGAAGCTGCCCAGTACCCTGCTGGCACAGTACGGGTGTTGCACACGCAGGTGCCCTCTGCCCATTGAGGAGGACCGGAACAGTGTGGCAGCGCGGCGCTGCGCCCTTAACAGCCTTTTGCGCAAAGGCGGCGGCGGAGGTGCAAGGCGGCGATGTCAGCCGCGCGGAATGCGTGCGGCCTTGGCTTACGTAAGCGGCTGCGCCAGCCGGCACGGCGCTGTCACGTAGACACACCACGCGCCACACACCACCGCCGCCGCCACCGGCTTCCCCGCAAACTCCCGGCCCACATTATTAGAGCCCAACAGTTGCTCAAGTAGTTCTCCGCACATTAACGATAAGGTGCATGCCGTTCAGCCTGGACGTCCGCCTTCCAGGGAATCTTGAGCAGCAGTTGCTCGGTGTCCTCAGGTTGGCCACCAGGTACCACGGAGGGCTGTCCTGTTATTGCACACCTGGCTCGGATGAGGAGAGCGTGAAAGGGACGCACTTGTTCCCAAGAGCTGCGTTGCGACTACCTGCTACTGTTTTCTAACCGGGACATACACTGCGTGTCATCGAAAACAAAGTACCTCACCAACAGTCGCATTAGCTTTCTGTATATATCAGTTCCTGGTTGATACATAACATTTATGCATGTTATTCTATTTTCAGATCTTGGAGTAAAGCTACTCTTCGTTCCCAGAGGATTTGTAAGTCACAAGGGCAACCGGCGAAAGCCTCCATTCCCCTATTGAAATTGTTTCGTCTCACTGCATTTTCTAGACCTGTACTAATGAATTTGCATGATTGCCATTGGAGGGTCTGTGGTAGTTTCTTGCACATGATCCAGCCAGTGGCATCAATTAAATTCAAAAAATGATTTTACAGTCGTGCTAGGACTGAGAAGATCCAACAATTGAGTCCATCGACTCCTGAAATTTGCCTTCAACGAAAACATGCGGAACAGTAACATGTCTTCCAATCCATATGTGGCATACAGCAAACCAGTGCTTAACAGTATTGGTTAAAAACACTCTTGGTTGCAATTTTAGTTTTTTATTTTTCAACGACGCATTTGGTCTTATTTAGGCACCTTCAGGTTATCTTTTCTAGATGGATGCGAGAGGCACCAAGATCTGCATAACGCGTTCCCGTTCACAGGAACGAGTAACATCTTACTCTGTTACTCGCTCCTGTGAACGGGAACGCGTTATGCAGATCTTGATGACTCTAACGTCCGTGTAGAAAAGATAACCTGAAGATGCCTAAATTAGGCGAAACGCGTCGTTGAAAAATAAAAAACTAAAATTGCAACCAAGACTGTTTTTAACCAGTAGAGTAACATGTCCGTTTTCAGTGTTCCCATTAAGCGTTCCGACGATATCGTGTGAGGTAATTTAAGGCAGGAACGAATAATATAATTTTGTATCAAAAGCAGTACTGCAGGGTTTATTTCCCACACGAAAGTTCTCAACACAATCTTTTCCTATAGCGTCGGAATCGCGATTAAGCTTTGTAATCTATGGAATTTTTCCACACTGGTAAAGAATGACCGCATGTAAGCCGAACTTTGTTCTATCAATAAGTGTTTAAGACAGTGGCGAGTTGCGTACTTGTAGGCTCAAGGCTCAACATCGCCCTCCAAATGCCAGTTTCAAGGACTAGTCATCAGACGAAGGGTAAACGTGAACGCTGCTGGTGTTATGCCTCAACGACGCTATAAAGTGCCGTGTCAACGAGTGAATCGCTTGCAATGGATCAGAATGGTTTTGGGAAATGGATTGTCATACGTTGACAGCAGTGCAAGATGACACGACGTATGGTACCAGCTCTACGCCATCCATTGCGGTCCGGAGCTACCAGTAACTGCTTTAGGGGGGCGGCTGATATATCGGCCGGTGATCTCAGTGTGGTCGTGGTCGCCGGCGTCATGGTGCCTGTGTGTTGGCCTCCCAAGTGTGCCCACGTCACCGCCGGCTCACGGGATTCCCGCACTCGGGAATCAGCTCTCACTGGCAAGCTGTGCGCTCGGCGGCAACACCTCCGCTCCGACTCACCCACGGCTCGTTCATTCCAGCAATGTATACTTTAGTAAGCTGCAGATTCTAACAACCCTACCACAACTAAGGTCAAAAATTAATTATGATTGTAGTGTTGCTCACGCAGCTAAACATTGCATTTTCGGGCAACAACAAAGTTATACTATGTGGCAGGTGTCATTAGAGCACAGCTAATAATGTCATTTCTTGAAATAATGGATAAACTAGGCACTCATCTTTTCGTGTTTCCCACGCTGGTCTCGTTGTGAACTCATTGCTCCTCATGATGACTGGGTGTTGTGTGCTGTCCTTAGGTAAGTTAGGTTTAAGTAGTTCTAAGTTCTAGGGGACTGATGACCATAGATGTTAAGTTCCATAGTGCTCAGAGCCATTTGAACCATTTGAACTCATTGCTCAATCGTCGAAAATCTAGGTAGTGATGATTCCAAGCTCGGATGCAAAGAGGCCTAGGTGTTATTCTGCGATATTCAAACGTTTTATAGATGTGTTTCATAAACCATTCTTGAAGATTAAACTTTTGCAAGTTAGGACAATGGTGACGTAAAAAGTAATCAGCACTCCGAATTTAAGTTACACTTCTTTTTTATTACTTTTGTTGCAATATCACGTAACTCGTTCCAAAACACCACTTCACAATATAAAACATACTTGAAAATATCTACATCACTGTTTAAGTTCACATTTCATACACTGACTACAATTTGCGTCTTTTTAACATGACGACCAAAGCTTGACTCTCTAATAACCGCTTACGCGCCCAAAAATCAGAGTTACAAGTACGTCAATGATCATAGTGACAAAAGGAAGAATACGCATAAGAATAATATCATTGAAATATATACATATCGATGTACCGAAGTACCTCTACATTAATGAAATCAAATCTGAATGTTGTCACACAAATATGTTAACTATTTTACAGAAACACAGTAGAATATTGCTGGTATCGAGAGGTTGAGGTGAGGTGCCGTAATGGTTACGTAATTCAAGTACCATTACAAGATATATTTAAGATACAGGCCAGGCGCTGTGGAGCATCTTCTGTATATCGTCTACAAGCCACGACAGAAAGAGTCTATTATCACTTCAAAGCTGGTACGAAACTAGAGGGAATTGAAGGTAGAGGGGAGAGAAAGGAAAGGAAAGGCGAGGAGTTATTGATATCAGCTGCATCGGGACTCTATGTGGAATCAGCGGCGACTAGTGAAAATGTGTGCCGGACTGAGATTCGAACCCGGGATCTCCTGCTGCTCCGTCCATACAGAGTGTTTATCGCAGTTGCGCGGACTATCTCGGCACACCTGTTGGCCGACGCACATTCTCACCTATCGCAAACTATCCGCGGATGCCCGTCCATGTCCTCCATGCTCGCTACTTTGAGATTCCCACTGGAGGTCGAATGTAATTGTGCGTTCGCCCTAAAGGTGGTGGATTCATAGCTCATCGAGGCGAATTAACTATATGAATGTGTTGTGTCTGTTTTTTTGGTCATGTGGATCGTCAGAGAGGAGTGCCTAGATAGTCCGCGGAATTGCGATATACAGGGTGATTCAAAAAGAATACCACAACTTTAGGAATTTAAAACTCTGCAACGACAAAAGGCAGAGATAAGCACTATCTGTCGGCGAATTAAGGGAGCTATAAAGTTTCATTTAGTTGTACATTTGTTCGCCATTTCAGCCAATAAAGTTTTTGGTCCCTTTTTCTTCGAAGGTGCTACTGTAACTGGACTACAGTATCTGGAGATGTTAGAGAATTGGCTGTTCCCTCAGCTCGAACAAGAAGCACAACAATTCATATTTCAGCAGGATGGAGCGCCACCACATTGGCACTTATCTGTCCGTAACTACCTGAACGTCAACTACCCGAGGCGATGGATCGGCCGCCAGGCAGCCCGTGACGAGCACGTCATCACTGGCCTCCAAGAAGCCCTGATCTTACCCCCTGCGATTTTTTCTTATGGGGGTATGTTAAGGATATGGTGTTTCGGCCACCTCTCCCAGCCACCATTGATGATTTGAAACGAGAAATAACAGCAGCTATCCAAACTGTTACGCCTGATATGCTACAGAGAGTGTGGAACGAGTTGGAGTATCGGGTTGATATTGCTCGTGTGTCTGGAGGGGGCCATATAGAACATCTCTGAACTTGTTTTTGAGTGAAAAAAAACCTTTTTAAATACTCTTTGCAATGATGTATAACAGAAGGTTATATTATGTTTCTTTCATTAAATACACATTTTTAAAGTTGTGGTATTCTTTTTGAATCACCCTGTATACTCTGACCGGTTAACGCAACTGCCTAGGCCGCAGCAGATCCTGTGTTCGAATCCCAATGCGGCATACATGTTGACCCGTCGCCGCTGACTCCGTATAAGGCCCCGATGCAACTGAATCAGTAGTTTCTTCCCTTTCCTTTGCTTTCACTCTCGTCCACCATCAGGTTGCATAATATGTATCATAACTGCGGATTCCGCGTGGTGTCCGTTCTTTCGGACATGCCCAAAAGAGCAGACACCACGAATTCACATAGAGGGAATCACCTCTAAACATGAATTCTACGCCATTGTCTCCACTGTGTGAGCTATCACATAATAACTGAAATAAGACGCCGTGTAAGGACTCGTGTGAGTCGGTGACCTCTGAGTGTAAGCAATCGCTTTTTACTTGTAGGGTCGTCTGTTTTAACGGCTTTACTCTTGTACCGGAGCGAGGGTGAGCTACCCGACCTCCGAGCACGTTCAACCCGGGTGGAAAACGAGAAATGCCATTGGCCTCTATAATCCATCGTTGTGGAAGAGATAACGACAAAAAATATAACGGGTTGAAAGTACGATGAAGGAAAGAGGCAGTGCGATTTTGACATGCTGCACTCGCAAGTTACAGCAAGTACCTCAATTAGATACTGAAAACAATAATTATTAAGAAAGAAACGGTAGCTTTGTAAGGGAGAAGAAGCCTCTTGATTAGAAGGTTTGTACTGTTTTTATTGGAAGACGGGCCGTTTCCAGTGACAGGAACGAAGCCTCGCTGATATAGTTCCAAAAAGACGCCCTTCAGGCTCACGACAAAGCGCGAAGCTCTAATTTAGCCATATTTGTCAGTCGTGCATGACGGTTTCTCATGCTTGTCTGTTTTTTTATGAACAGCTTAGTATATTAATAGAGCACACATTTTTTATTTCCAGAACATCTTGCTTGTAGTGTAAGAGTGTCTTCTGCTTATGTGTGATTATCTGTGTTACGTAACATTAATTGTTCAATGAATGTATGTTTTTTCAGGCGATGTTCTCATTCTAGGACATATCCCAGTGGCAAGCATTGCATCAAGCTTATGGGAATGATCAAGTTGTTTCGGAGTAATTTGCCACAGAAACCTCACAACGCAACTAAACACCATCCCACGATTTTATAATCTCCACTCGAAAATCTGTAGTAGTCGTACTCTGGAAGGTTACTGTGTACCATTTTTATTTGCACGAATTGCTATTCTGTTGTATTCACACGGGAAACATCACTGTGGTCAGCTCTCTTCTCTGTAAAGCTCTCGTGTGGGCTGCATGAATACATTAGTAAAAGCGCAGCTGTTCATCAGATCTTTCTATTATCAATACTTTAGCAGTATAAAAATCGTAATGATTGTATAAATAATAAAATTGCGATTACTTAGGAGGCAGCTTGCAGTTTTCTGTTTGCCACTCAAGAAGTGTGCATCTAGCGTTCTGACGACACAGGGTGTTTCAGAACAAGGTTTCAAAAATTTGGGGACAGGTTCCTTACACCAAAACAAGGATAAAAGTCCAGCAAACATGGTCTCTAAAATGCACACCTTACGAGCAATGTTCACTTGTTCATCCTCGATAATGCATAGAACTTCTACTGCAAGTTCTTTGCTTTCCATATTTTGGGAAGAGGTAGTACGGACCAAAAAAAAAAAAAAATGGCCAGTAAACATGGGCTCTAAAATACATATCTTAAGAGTTACGAGCACTTGTTCATCTTCCTTACGGCGAAACACATCTCGTCTACCAAACAAGTGCGCAGTTTAGAGTCCATCAGTTAAGGTCTTTCCTCGTCTGTCGCTTACGACACTCCTGATGATCAGAATTACAACGCCAGGGAACACAGCAAGCAACGAAACACTACTTATTGTGTGCATACCGAGTAATACTAAGAGCACGGTATTTATAGGTGATTTTCTTTTAGAAAGTAGGGGACACTACATAGAGCTGCCGCCTCTGGCAGCAATAACAGTTGTAGCCCAGATCGACATCGATTCAAACTGAGCTTGGGTGACAGGTCCCGCTACATTATTCCATGCTACTAAAAATACCATATGCTAAAATTCATCAATGGCAGTGCCTAGCGAGTGGTGGCTTGCCAGTCTCAGGGCAACCGATGACCAGACGTTCAAAGTAGGTGAGAACTCGCTGACCATGGAACAGACGTCAGCCAAATTACCGGCTCTGGAAACCAGATATTATCGTGTTGTGTGCCAAATGCCACCCAATACCGTCACAGTAGGAACTAGTACTGTATAACGACGACGAATGTAGTTTAGCAAGGCTAGCTCTCCTCGAGCCTCCACACATGGTTACGTCAATCTTGCTGCTGTACACAGAACCGGCTAGTCTGAGAAGACGACGTGGAATCCAGTCTTGTCCAAGTTATGTCGTTGGGCGCACCACATCGGCGGTCCTCTCTCTGCTGTAGCGTCAAAGGAAACTAGTGCCTGTGATCTCAGTCTGACGTGCTCGTGATGTTATCGCACTGTCCGTGCGGATACTTGATTTACTACAAACAAAAATTTCCTAAAGCAAGCTACGTGACGTGGCTGTACGATCCTGGGTGGCCAACCGAACACTATGTCTGTCCTCTCGGGCGCTAGTCCGGTGGGGTCACTCTAATCTTGCATGGCGTTAAATATGGTCCTCTTGAACCATCGACTTAATACTTGTACCACAGTCGCGGGATTGCACCCAGCGCGAGCAGCAATACTGCTGAATGATAAACTACGGTCTCGTAAGGATTCTCTTGACAGCGAGGTCGCTAAAGGCCAATGATGTTTATGTTATTCGACGCCCCACGTATTATCTACCATGCAACAACAATATTGGCTGTTAATGGCATCAGGGGGCAGGGCTAGAGGTATCTAATGGTGAGCACAGCATGAGGTTACAGAGTGCAGTGGAATTGCTTAGTCGACGAGTAACTCACAACAGTTTTATGGTAGTAGTGGTATTGACACAGAGCAGAGCAATGGCAACGATAAACAAAGCAAACATTGCATTGTACCTGCAACAAGTGTTACCAAAGTTGACACTTCGTCAGAAAGGAACCCAAGGAATTCCGCAGAGTGAGTAAGAAGTGACAGATTAAATATTAGCATTTCTGCAGAATGAGTTAGCGGAATATGTAGCGTCGTATGCACTCGACTGTGGGGACAATGTACATGAGGAGTACAATGACGGCGATAACAATAACAAGTGGAAAGTTATATTAAAACAGGTATCGAGCCATGCAGTTCATCTTCCTTGTCGCGCAGGGACCACAAATGTCGCCTCCAGTGAAACGTAGTAAAGGACAATCGTTATACAGGAAGCAGGTACTATACGTGATTACATACATGGAAGATCATCCGTAGCATAGCAAAAAACCATAATGAACGGATCTCGAATAAGTCTGCACCAATATGACCGTGTAGTGCATAAGAAAAACTACGGATATTCAAGGGAGGATGAGGTGCACTTGTTTCAGAAACTGGTGTTGCGCGTTTCAGGGATGCTCGATACAATTTACAGGATGTGCATTATAGTGACCTACTACATTATGCATATCAAACGTTCTGCGTCACAGATTACAGTTATGGGTGGTTGCATAACTTCAAACAGTGCTACAGGATTGGAAGAAGTAAGATAACGAAATTTCAAACAAAGCGTCAACTTGAAGGATCCATGGAAAACTGCGGAATCGTCTCAATAATTTGTAGATGAGATAAACAAACTTATCCCATCGGTCAGTAAGAAATTTCTTTTGAACTCCGACAAATTGGGATTTGAAGAGGAAATGCATGTGAAAGGAACCCTGGAAATTAGAGATACCAAGACAGTTGTATAACGCTTACTAACATCAATGCCTTAACACATTCGTAAATAATCGAATCGTTTGTTTTTAAAGAGGCACGTGTCCTCTGGAATCCGCTTTACACAAGGACCAAAAAACTGAATACACTTCACACACAATCATTTTTTATATTTTGTTTTATTTTTCCTGTTTAGAGTATGATAAATAATGATGTTTACAATTCCAAGCATACAAGCTTAAAAATATTTTTCTTTCCAATCAGGGGCATTTAAGTCAATAAACATGTGTCCCTTTTTTTTAAAAAAAACGAAATTATTTTATTTTTCTGTATAGAACAATACAGATACGCCACTTGATAGGATCAATGGTCATCATGTTCACAATCAGTCGTTGGGCCTGCCAGAATGTCTTTCTAAAATTCTTCATTCTTGTGAGGGGTATACTGCATCACCTTGGTGATGTCTTGCAGTTTATTGGAGGTGGTACGTACTTTCTGAGTGCAAGCTTTTGAAGTTGGTACCTCCATCTTATCAGTATCCTGTTCAGAGATATTTAGCAGTCTGAAGGTGTTCCTTAGAGGCCCCTCGATGTACATGTATGACATTACAGTTCCTGGTGCTTTTCGGCTGTACACGAAGTGCGAAAATCGACTGACTGCAAAGACTGCTTTTGTTCTTTAGGAACACCGTTTTCCCAAAGACTCTACAGAAAGTATATCTTTTTTATAATATTTTGTCCACCATCGTTTATGATCTTCGATGTATTCAGGTTTCATGAGTGTTACAATGAATTTAGCACATTTGGCTGATTCTGCAATCTTTCTAGCATATTATTCTGATATGTAGACTCGGTCGATTTTTCTCAAATCTCTTTTCGTAACACCAAAATCTTGGTCACATGGAAGGAAAATGTGTCACCTACTCGGAAAAAATTGATTCACAGATTCGAATCTGCCAATAATTGTCTGAGCAGAAAAAAAAGAATGACGGTGTGCTTACGGTTTCGTTCCGCTCTCCCACCTGAATAAACGTAAAGATGTAGTATTCTGTTCGGAATACAATCATTTATATACTGGTGAATGAAGGTACGAACTCCATTTGGGCCCTCTTGAGTCTTTCCTTCAGAATAACAAATTGTGACATCTCTCCTGTCGTGCGGTTATGTATTCCACACCTACCGATAATAAAATATTTCCTGAACTGGAATATGTGGTAATGACGTATTTTCCATATAATCTACAACTATTCTGCACCCATCATCGGTATTAGAACAGAGTTCCTTAATTTCTTTGGTTTTGGCATAGAATTTTTGAGCACCTTTCTTTTCAATCTTACATTTATTTCTTCACATTTTGAACAAAAGTCTTTCTGTAGTCTCCCAAATCGGTATCCATAGTTATCTTTGAAATACTTGTAGTAGAAGGCATAAGTTACTCTTACATCTGAGTGTCGTGACCAAAATAGTTCTTGCATAGTTTAGCATCAAGATATTTCGTATGTAAGCCGCCATAGTGTGTTCCTTTTACTGGGAAGGATTCAATGTGATTTCACAAGTTCGCAAATTTCATCCGACAGTGCGTGACTTTTGACAGCCTTTCTGGCACTGTGTGACTTTGGACAGCCTTTCCTCTTAAGTCATTCGGAGATTTGTCCGCCTGCTTAGCTGGGTGATAACGTGCTCGCCTCCCATGCAAGCGGGTCCGGGTTCGATTCTCGGCTGGGTTGGAGAGGACAACACAATGTCTAGTCCCCGAGCGGAGAAGCGAAGAAAATCTCTGACGCGGACGGGAATCGACCCCGGCCACTGCATGGGAGTCAGACATGATGGTAACTTTTTTTTTCTTTATTTCCAGTTTGTTTGTTATTGTTCGTTGCAATGGGTCGGGGTGGGCGTCACATGACAGCCGTTCAAGTTCGTGGTTGATCCCTGCATTCAGTTTTTCTATTACAGAGGGCCGTCAGGGCAAGTTGAGCTACCATGCCGTGTGCCTCTTAAGTAAGGGAACGGACCCTCACTTTTACTTACTGTCAATATTATCTGCTGAACTTAAATCACGTATACACAGAGATTGATCTTTTAAGTTACATAACTTATTGCCAATGATACGTGGAACTTTTTGTTAGGTGTTTAGTTTCCAAGTTGTCAGTAACAGGACAGAAACCGCACATACCAGTCATTTTTTGGATAAAATAATGATTAAATTGTGTATATTGCTGATATCAAAGAGCAGATACAACCGATCGATGTCGCAATAGTAATACCGGTAAGCAAGTATCTGGGACAGCGATTGTGCCGCAGCTGGTGGCGTTCCCGTGTTCGTCGCGTACTGATCACTGCTTGTGCAGCACAAGCTCGGACTAAAACTGTTGACAGTCATCAACGTAAGCTTACACATGCTGCAGTGAGCTACGTTCTGACGCATGATAATAACGCTTACGTCAGAACCGCCAGTAGAAATTAAGCTGTGCAAGTTAGCAGCTCCAAATGAAAAATCACGGTTTTCTAAAATGTTTAACTAGACTACAACCCACTATATAAGAAATCTTATTCAAACGCTGAAGTTTGGAATTATTGGAGATATTTATGGTGCCAAGAAGATCTTTTCCTGATGTGGTCAATTATTTTAATTATATTCTTTTTATTTATGACGACAGAAATAGTTGTAACGTGCAAAATACATTCGCCGTATTCACAAAACATTGGTTATGGTTTCTAATGCGACCGCTGACATCTACCTGGACATTTTAACGTTTATTGGGAAAACAAATTAGTCACTACTCAACCGAAGTCTCAGATCTGCTTGCATCTCCGCCCAATCTCATGTCTTACTATATTAGTCTACCACATTAAGTATCTGAGAACAATTATGCAGTGTCACTACCTTTCAGCCATCTCTGTATCTCTCAAATAGTTTCCATCTTTTACACCTCTTTTACTGTTTTCAACGTTACTTTCTGTCAGCGAAGGTATAGGACGGAAAAAGTTGTAGCGCTATCGTCCAGAGAACTTTAATTCAGTCACAATTTGACAGAAGGGTACGGGTAGACAGTTTTATCCCATTTATACACCACAAGGGGTCTTCCTTTTTATTACGAGTTGTTTGGCAAGTAGTTTCACTCGCACCTTATCAGTGTCTTTTGAAAACGAAATCTGCCTCTGCAGCATTTTAAACTGTGGCTTGCGGAAGACAGTGGTTCGCTCTCTTGCGCAGCCTTCGTATAGCACCAACTTTACGTCTAGAAACAGCGATACGGACCTATTTTGAAATTCAGGTTTGCCATAATAGATCAGTTTCTCTTACGAACATACTTCAGCGAGTATACTGGGGCCGAGTTAGAAATCCATTTCAAGACAGACTGTACTACTTAAGTGATATGGGACATTAACTAGCTGTTCGGTCTCATGTTCTCAAATCAACGAACATTAACTAGGCAATGACAGAAAGAATACGAACGTTTATTTAGCAGGAAACTGCTGCCACAATCATGCAGATGATATACTGCACCGCATGTTGGTTATAAGATGCCTAGATGACCCACCACCAGGATGACGCTACATTATATCTGTTTCTTTTGTTAGGAAACGATCAATAGCATTGTGTAATTGTTTCGAGGCGTCCGTGTTTCGGCGACTTGTGGTCAGTGCAGCTGCCTTTTTATTTAACCTGCTTCCCAGCTGGCCTTGGGTGGTGAACGTATCCAGTTGCAGACTGATCTCAGGAAAAGTCTTGGAAGGTCACCGTCAATCGAACCCTGGGTCTCGGTGTCTGTACTCAGCTACGGTAACCACAGAAAACTTTACGAAAGCAAACGAACCGTAGTAAACTGTGATGTTTAATGTGTCTATGCCACTTTCGTAATTCCTCATCGTTTACTGCCAACATCCGAAACAGCAGACCATACCTTCTTACGCGTGCATCACTATTTCGGAGGCTTCCATTCCGGTAATGACAACGTTTTGCAGCCACTTATTTCTGTCATCACAAAATAGAAAAAGTGAGGAAGAAGACATATAAGTTTATCCTTCGAGAAAGTAATAAACTCGTGGTCTGAAGGAGAACACGAGCGACGTTAGATTGGCAGACCACCGTTGCGTACTTGTTCCGAAACACTTCGCGAAATTCTACCGTAAAATCGTTAGCATTACAGAAAAGATTGTATCACGCTGTGCCCGTGAATGTTGATCGTTAAAAGAAAGAAGCTTTGACGTCCCAATGTACATCGAATGAGCAAATGTTAACGAAATTCGGAATTCAAATATCGGCACGCCTTTCATATCACTATAGCTCTATAACGGGAGACGCTGAAACATACACAGCATTTACGAGATTTTCATTATTGCCCACGTTTTCTTTTCCTTATTCTTAGTTATACATTCTGCGTATCCAAATTTCTACAGACTGTGTTAGAAATAATTATAAGCTGTTAGATATGATCCTCTTCCTGTTTTTACGTGCTTAGGAACTTTTCTAGTACGTTATTTCATTCTGATGGTAGAAGTCCATTTTTTACTTCTGTTCCACTTCCTGTTTTTATGTCATGCACTTCTGTATCATCTCATTGAGGTTTCCGTTGAAATGATTATTTTTATTAGGTAGCATTTCTTTCACTGCTTTGTGGTCTCTTTTTACCAACTGATTCAGTAACCTCTTTATTCTCAAAAAAATGGTTCAAATGGCTCTGAGCACTATGGGACTTAACTTCTAAGGTCATCAGTCCCCTAGAACTTAGAACTACGTAAACCTAACTAACCTAAGGACATCGCACACATCCATGCCCGAGACAGGATTCGAACCTGCGACCGTAGCGGTCGCGCGGTTCCAGACTGTAGCGCCTTTAACCGCTTGGCCACCCCGGCCGGCCTTTATTCTCAACCAAATTATTTTATGTCTGTGAGATCTACGGTTTAGTAATCGTATTGTTGAATCATGACATGGTTGCACATTTTCCGGTGCAGATAGTCTTATCAGATGCTGAATCTGGCCTAATTTTGAGACTGGGTGCGTCATCGCTTCCTTCCTAGCCTATTCCATTTGATCTAACTTTCCTTTCATGAAGTAAGAACCAAAATTATATCTAAAGCTCTCACCAACAGTTAACGTTCAAGTTGATACCTTGGATCACATTGACCAAAAAATGTCTACAAATCGTCAGACGGCCAAGATATCTAGCAAGACGTGGCAATTTCCTATATGTTGAGCCTCCTTCCTTTAAAGAACCTGAATCTGATATTTAATTTAGATCTGTCAGACAAATCATCCAATTTGCTTGTGATTACATCCAAAGCTGCTTTCATTTGCTAAATAAGCTGTTTCAGGTTTTAAATGTACTACCTTTAGACAACTTCCTGCAGAAATAACTTTAAAAATATTTTTGTTTATTTTTTGTACAGTGGAGGAACAAATCAGCGAGACAACGAACATAAACCATTATTTACAAAAGGAGCGTTTGTGACAGTATTGTACATGAATCACTATAAACATAACATAACGTGGGTGGTTACTTATGTGGCATAAGTAGGTACTACTGAAACTGTCAACATGAGTTGTAATTGATATGCTGTAATAGAGTGGGTGAAGTTGTGAGGATTCTTAAGTCCTTCAGTTTCTCACAGTTTTCCAATAATTATAGTACCAAGTGTGAAGCCTTCTACCTTTAGATATCTGCAGAAATACACAGTGTGCCAAGCCCGACGAGATTTTAGGTCGTATAACGTCGCTGTCGTAAGAAAGTATGCGGCTGTATATATTCGTCGCACTTTGTTTCGATTTCCGTTATCCCAGAAGAAACGAAATGCATCCTTGAAATACAGTATGCTCCAAAAGTCTTTTAAAATGGAAAATTCAATACTTCATGGGAATAATGTACGTAGAAAGGTAAAAACTGACACACATGTTTCAAATGACATGGCCTTCTATCACAACAAAAAAAGTGCACAAAATGCCCAACAGATGGCGCTTCATGTGATGCATAAGCAATAAATAGCATCACAACTGATTTTTAGCGAAGACGATGTTCTTTATGACAAATGCTCAACGCGTCGGCCGACAATCATCAACAATATCTGTAGTCATGCGACACTTTTGTGAATAACAATGTTCGTAGTACCTCTCTGTACTATGCGGTATTTCCGCCGGAAGTTGTCTTTTAGTATCCATAATAACACAGGACGATCGTGGTTGCCTTGCGACTTAGCAATGTGAGATGGAGCGCCATCCTCCATGAAAGGCGTATCTTCCACCAGGCATTTATCACTCACGTTAGGGATGGTGCGATCCTATATCGAAGTACCTCGGACTCGTCATGCTGAAAATGTGAAAAGCATCCCGGATTTCCTCGAACAAAAAGGGTCCGATCACGATTGATGCGGCAAATCTAAACGAAACCACGACTTCCTGGTAATGTAATAGGGTATTTAAATTCTATAGCTGTTCAAAAATGTTCAAACGTGTGTGAATTCCTAAGGGACCAAACTGCTGAGGTAATCGGTTCCTAGACTTACACACTGCTTAAACTAACTTATGCTAAGAACAACACCCACACTCATGCCCGAGGAAGGACTCAAACCTCCGGCAGGAGGGGCCGCGCAATCCGTGGCATGGCGCCAAGACCGCACGGCCACTCCGCGTGGCTCGCTGCAGTTGTGGTTATTGACATATCCACGGAGTGTGAAATGGGAATCGTCGGTCCACGACACGCTAGACAGCCAATCGTCTTCTTCCACCATTTTTTGAAATCGGCGGCTAACAAGTCTCGATGACGCTGGGTTTTGTACGGCTAGCACTGGAGGGCAGACTACGCCTTAGTGCTCTGCAAACAGTAGTGCATGGAATGCCGGCGCGACGAGCGGCTACACGAGCGCTGAGTCCAGCATGCCGAGTGAACCCACCTAAGTCTACCTTTCTTCCTAATTGTCCGGGCAGCAACAGCCCTTGGGTTCGATCGTCTAAAGAATCCGTGGCTTCGAACTTCGTGACCATTTTCTTCACAGCGACATTTGTCACAGGACATTTATTAGTTCGAATGCCCTTCTTGTGGCAATAGAATCATAAAGCTGCAGTAGGGTACCCTCCATTCTGATCGCAAAGCTACGCTAACAGTGCCTTTTCTGGAAAGACAAATTAGAATATTTACTGTTTATGCTGCGGCTATCAAATTTTGGGCTGGGGATATTGTCTAGCATGTTTGAGTACTGATTTGATGTTTCATCACACAGTAGCCCCAGGAAAATTTAGAAATTACATTGAAAAATTGACTTTAAGACATCACTAGACAGTTACGCAGTGGCAGTTCGTGAAGTATACGATGGTTACCAACTGCGTAGTACTGAATCATTTGTTTGTTTACACTAGGACATACACTACTGCCCATTAAAATTGCTATACCAAGAAGAAATACAGATAATAAACGGGTATTCATTGGACAAATATATAATACTAGAATTGACATGTGATTACATTTTGGGTGCTACACCAAGAAGAAATGCAGATGATAAACGGTTATTCATTGGATAAATATATTATACTAGAACTTACATGTGATTACATTTTGGGTGCATAGATACTGAGAAATCAGTACCCAGAACAACCACCTCTGGCAGTAATACCGGCCTTGAGGCGCCTGGGCATTGAGTCAAACAGAGCTTGGATGGCGTGTACAGGTACAGCTGCCGATGCAGCTTCAACACGATACCACAGTTCATCAAGAGTAGTGACTGGCGTATTGTGACGAGCCAGTTGCTCGGCCACCATTGACCAGACGTTTTCAGTTGGTGAGAGATCTGGATAATGTGCTGGTCAGAGCAGCAGTCGAACATTTTCTGTATCCAGAAAAGCCCGTACAGGACATGCAACATGCGGTCGTGCATTATCCTGCTGAAATGTAGGGTTTCGCAGCGATCGAATGAAGGGTAGAGCCACAGGTCGAAACACATCTGAAATGTAACGTCCACTGTTCAAAGTGCCGTCAATGCGAACAAGAGGTGACCGAGACGTGTAACCCATGGCACCCCATACCATCACGGTGGGTGATACGCCAGTATGGCGATGACGAATACACGCTTCCAATGTGCGTACACCGCGATGTCGCCAAACGCAGATGCGACCATCATGATGCTGTAAACAGAACCTGGAATCATCCGAAAAAAATGACATTTTGCCATTCGTGTACCCAGGTTCGTCGTTGAGTATACCATCGCAGGCGCTCCTATCTGTGATGCAGCGTCAAGTGTAACCGCAGCCATGGTCTCCGAGCTGATAGTCCATGCTGCTGCAGACGTCGTGGACCTGTTCGTGCAGTAGGTTGTCGTCTTGCAAACGTCCACATCTGTTGACTCAGGGATCGAGACGTGGCTGCACGATCCCTTACAGCCATGCAGATAAGATGCCTGTCATCTCGACTGCTAGTGATACGAGGCCGTTGGGATCCAGCACGGCGTTCCGTATTACCCTCCTGAACCCACCGATTCTGTATTCTGCTAACAGTCATTGGATCTCGACCAACGCGAGCAGCAATGTCGCGATACGATAAACCGCAATCGCGATAGGCTACAATCCGACCATTATAAAAATCGGAAACGTGATGGTACGCATTTCTCCTCCTTACACGAGGCGTCGCAACAACGTCACACCAGGCAACGCCGGTCAACTGCTGTTTGTGTATGAGAAATCGGTTGGAAACTTTCCTCATGTCAGCACGTTGTAGGTGTCACCACCGGCGCCAACCTTGTGTGAATGCTCTGAATAGCTAATCATTTGCATATCACAGCAACTCTTTCCTGTCGGTTAAATT
Source organism: Schistocerca americana (assembly GCF_021461395.2). NCBI lineage: Eukaryota > Metazoa > Arthropoda > Insecta > Orthoptera > Acrididae > Schistocerca > Schistocerca americana. The sequence goes on along the minus strand of NC_060122.1, from coordinate 136,070,261 downwards.
TCGCGTCTGTAGCACGTCATCTTCGTGGTGTAGCAATTTTAATGACCAGTAGTGTAGCTGGGATTATATCTTGTCTATAAAAATACAGCAGATACAGAATTATGTAGTCGATAACGTTTGGAATAATATCTTACAAGAGGATTGAAAGTTAAAACGGAAAAGGGTTTTGTACATATGACAATGTGTTATCCATCTAAAATAATTTTACTTTAATCGTATTGCAGCGTTTGTGCGACACAAATTCAGTAAATGACTCAACTGTCCTGACTGTTACAGTATCGCTGGTAGTAGGTAAAAGAGTTCTTACCCGCAAATCTTCTGTCCATTGACCATGGAGGCATCTCACTACTTGTTTTACTGCAGGTATTTTTGTTGCAAAAATGAATGATGTTCAGAAGGGCAGGAGGGAAGCTACAAAAAAGTAACAAACATTCAGATAAAGCAAAGAGTGTATATTGATCACCAAGAACAAATTAAGCGCAAAGTAGCCTTTCTAGACCATGGAATCAAATCAGCCGGCCTGGATGGCCGAGCGGTTCTAGGCGTTTCAGTCCGGAACCGCGCTGCTGCTACGGTCGCAGATTCGAATCCCGCCTCGTGCGTGGATGTGTGTGATGTCCTTAGGTTAGTTAGGTTTAAGTAGTTCTAAGTCCAGGGGACTGATGACCTCAGATATTAAGTCCCATAGTGCTCAGAGACATTTGAACCATTTGAATTAAATCAACCAACAATTCCGAATTATTCGTTGGTAAGTCGTTCTTCTGTAGGGAAATTAATAACATAAAAACAATATAAAAGAAGACTATGAGATCATGAGTCCCCATATAGTTATCATATAGTTATATTCAGTGAAACGAGACCAACTACTAGCAGTTACTAACACGAGAGTTCATTCATATGTTACCACATTGGAATAAAATCATTTTGGGTATTAGGCTATGGAACATTAAAATACCTAACATGATGTTACGACGTTTTCAGCGGTCTTTTAGTTGGCGTTTTAGTTGTTTTTGTGTTTCACGATGACGTGGCCAGTAACCGAAATGATTTTCAGAAAACCAGTTTATGGTTCGACATAAGAAGTAGAAGATACGGCCACAAAGGAATACAAACTTAATAATGCACATCACATCAGTATCAGAGGATGTGTGGAACCGGCAGCTTTCGGCAATAGTTGGATACTTGAGCAGTAAAGTTTCGTGAAGTATATACAAGCATACTATGCGCTGCAACCTAGCTGTTACTGATTTGAATATACACAAGACAGTTCCAACGTCAAGGAAGCCAGTTCATGTCAAACATAGTTAGTTAGTTAGTTACTTTCATGGTCCTTGGATGATTTTGCACGATAAATCGTCATGATGTGGGACGGGTCATTTTACATTCATATTGCAAATTAATTTGTACGTCTAGTACAAATGAAGTAGTCTAAACACCACCATACAATAATAATTATTATTGTTTCTTTCGTTCCGAAATGAAAACAAGATATACAGATTCAGTTATCAATTCCTACCCACCACCTTTTACACATTACTAACATAGAAATTCTTCTACGGAATAAAAGGAGTTTTCAAAGAGAAACTTTTCCAGTATATATTCAAATTTTATCTTGCTGTCTGTTATACATTTTATATCACTGGGTAAGCGGCCTCTTTTTTTTTTTTTTTTTTTTTTTTCAGCGTTGGTCATCCCCTTCTGTGCTAAAGACAACCTTAATATTGAGTAATGAATGTCATTTTCTCTTCTCGTTTTATAATTATGTACCTCTTTGTTACTTTTGAACTGTAGTGGATTATTTACCACAAACTTCATGAGGGAATAAATATACTGTGAAGCATTACTCAGAATGCCCAACTCCTTAAACAAATGTCTACAAGATGATCGCGGGTAAGCACTACATATTATTCTTACAGCATGTTTTTGGGCAATGAAGACATTCTTTCTTAAAGATGAGTTACCCCAGAACATTATTCTATATGACATTATTGAATGAAAGTAAGCCAAATATGTCAACTTACTGATTTCTCTCTCCCCAAAATTTGCTGTGATTCGAAGTACAAATGTGGCTGAACTAAGTTGTTTTAGGATATCCAAAATGTTTTTCTTTCCTATCTGAATTGTCATCCCTATGGACACCTAAGAATTTTGAAGTTTCCATCCTGTGTATTATTTCATCATTTGCGTTACACATATCATTGGTGCAGTATTCTTAGAGGTGCAGAACTGAATATGATGTGTCTTTGCGAAATTCAGGGTGAGACCGTCCGCAGAAAACCAGTCAATGATTCTTTTGAGAACTTTGTTCACCATTTCTATCATTTCTGTATGTATACTGGGAGTGATTACAATACTAGTGTAATCTGCAAAAAGAACTAATTCTGCTTTTTGTACACTAGACAGTAGATCATTTACATGTATGAGAAACAGTGCTGGACATAAGATTGAGCCTTGGGGAACCCCATGCGTGATTTCTCCCCAGTTAGAATTATGTCCCTGGATTCTGTTGGTTGAATTACTACTAAGTAATTCTTTTGGTTAGATATGACATGGTCCATTGGTAGGCTATACCATCAATCCCATAAAACTTCAATTTATCTAGGAGTATACTATGATTCACACAATCAAATGCCTTGGATAGGCCACAGAAAATGTCTACCGGTGCTATTTTGTTGTTTAATGCTTGTAATATCTGGTGTGTGAACATGTAAATCGCATTCTCAGTAGAACTGTGATTTTCTGAGGATATTATTGTTACCATAGAGACATACTATTCTAGAATACATCAACTTCTCAAAAATTTTGGAAAATGATGTCAGCAGTGAAATAGGTTCGTAGAAGTTGGTGGTTCATATGACGTAATTTTATGAGATTTACTTCTTCAACATATTTCTGTGATCTTTCCCTTGAGCTTTTGGTCCATATGCTTTCTACTATGTTTAAGAAATGATTATTAAATACATTTGCTACCTGTGCCTTTTCGTTTATAACCTTTCCATTCAATTCAATAGTAAAGTTATCCTCATCTGTGGTTGGTTGTCCCGTCTCTTGCTTCACTATATTCCATAGTGCCTTAACTCTGCTGTCACACGTATTGATTTATGACACTATGTGCATGTTTCTTGACTTTTTAATAACCTTTCTTGGTAATTCTGAGTATTTTTCGTAGTGCGCAACTACATCAGGGTCTCTACTTGTTCTTGCAAAAAGATACATTTCCCTTTTGCTTTCACAAGATACTTTAATTCCCTTAGTGATCCATGGTTTTTTACATGGCTGTTTAATGTCCCTTCTGATTAGGTTATGGGGAAAGCTGTTTTCAAATACTGATATGAATTTATCATGGAACACATTACATCTTATATTGGCATTTGGTTCTTAATCAATAACTTCCACACTATCGACGTAACATGAGTAACGAAGTGATACCGTCTCTGGTCTCCAGTGGAATGGGGCTCGGAGAGCGCTTCTGTGTGATTTATGGACAGCACAGTTGCGTGTTTATTGATAGAGAGTGTAGGCCCTGTAGTCAACTTTGTCGATGGGGATGGGGTATGTCGAAGAAGTTCCTGAGGCTTTTTGGTGGTTGAGCGGGCAGACCTCCTGGTGCTGAAAGTGGGTATCCTGCTGGGACGCCAGAACGACTGCACGGTGCTTTCGCGACGGCGTGTCTACACCACAAATTTTAATGTAACATTCCGAACTCTACTGATTTCCGTTATGTGTTGGCTTTCCTCATTTAAGTGACTAGTGAATGTTGAAAACGATATGATCCCTCCATCCAGTGACTCCATATCTAGGTAACACATTGATTGGTCCAGACGGTTGAGGAAAACTGATTTTCATGTATAAATTTTGCTGTTTAAGTTCATCGATTTGTCAGTTCATTTTGAAATAGACCTTTCAATACTATGATTGGAATCGGTTTTGAGAAGGGCAAAGTGGCTTAAGGTCGGGTAGCTAATACTCCAAGATCCGTTGGAGCTAAGCTACTCGTATTTCACCAAGAGATTTACACATTGAGTAAAAGTAATCATTATTTAATTAGGTATTTACAGGATTTTTAAATTAGAGGTTCTTTTATACAAAAAGTCAGATCATCCGTCTTACGAAACTAGTGGGGTAAAAACGGGTACACGTACTAACTTTATGGGATACAGAAAAACAATATTTTCAGTGGGAAAGCGGCAGTCGTATAAGACCAGGTGCACATACTAACTTTATCGGAATACATAAAAACAAATTTTCAGTGGTGAAGTGGCAGAAATGTATTTCAAAAAAAAATTTACCTAACCGTATTATTCACAGAATCCATCCGTAAAATAACAACCCTTATCTGCTCCGCTGCAGCTCTCCTCGGCTCAGCATTTTCCGTAGTTGGCCGGCCGGGATGGCCGAGCGGTTCTAGTCGCTACAGTCTGGAACCGCACGACCGCTACGGTCGCGGGTTCGAATCCTGCCTCGGGCATGGATGTGTGTGATGTCCTTAGGTTAGATAGGTTTAAGTAGTTCTAAGTCTAGGGGACTGATGATCTCAGAGCCATTTTTCCGTAGTTGAATCCAGCCAGTTCATTCCAGCCAACTTCGTTTCCTTGTTGAATTTATACATCAAATTACTTTTGGTTGCAAGATCGTAAGCTCATCTCAGGACATCTTTCAAAGTTAAACCGAAAAGCATTAGCAATGACTGAGTGATCCTTTTTCCAATGTTCTGGCTACACAAGTAGCCCTGCCCCTTCGCGTCCTTTAACTGCCGCTTCCTTAGTCGGTAGTTTGTTGATCTACCCCTTTTTTAATCTTCTAAGGTTCTTTATTGATTTTTCAAGGTTCTTGCAGCTTTCTAGTAACCGATTCTACCCGATATCGCTTTGTTCACTGCCCATTCCATGTACTCTCGACTCCTGTCTGTTTGCCTTCCTATGGAGATACACAGTAACAACGCGCCCACATGGTCGCTCTTTCGTCTTTGCTAGAGGAGTGTAATTCTATCTCTCGTCACCAAGAGGCGTAAATAGTGACGTCAGAAAGAAGGAACCCAGTCTCATCCCACTACCCTGTCTTACCCTACTCCCTTCCTTATTGTATTAATCAGTGATTGTCAACATGGTCATCACGTGACTTAAACGGGACAACTGCACAGCTGATGAGACATCTCCATGTGTATATGATACACCCCAGAAAAGCTTTAGATTAACACTAATCTATTCATAATTTCGGAACTATATTCCGTTTGTGGATTAAATCCACTGCATCATTAGAATTTTTACAGTTTAATATTAACGAAGGAAGTGTGATATTTTGATAAATCATAGAAGCTTATTACTCTCCTTAGAAAAGCTAATTTTGGAAAAGCAGTCTATTCTTGAGGGATACTACCAAACAAAACAGTGAATCAAAAACAATTAAATGAAAACCAGCGAAATTTAATCTAGCATAGAAACTTTTTGTCTTCATTTCTTCATTTATAGATGGCGACAAAAAATATGCCGAACTTGGAGGTCGCCAAGCGATTCCTCATTCAGATTACAGACAAAAGTTCATCTAGCAAAAATACATCGGATGTATTCTGAGAATACATGTGTGAAAACGAGGAGCTGGCAGTATAGTCCCATCGTGTGCAGAGTAACATGTATAATGCTGCACTACCATACCAGCCGTCGCAGGTCTCTTGCCAGCGAGCCGCGTTTGCTTACTTTTGCGCAGCGGCTTCTCTTCGTGTCCGAATTCATCGAACATTAAGGCGTCTTCCTTTCGCCAAGCCACGATTAAATTAACGTTTCCTGGATCATAAACGACCAAAGCGTATGAAGTTCTGTTTATAGGGGACGAAATGAGTCTCCTGCCTCAAGACGTTCTCGGAATTCATTGTTCTATCCTTAGTACTACGGTGTGCATAAAGATGGCGAATGAAGAATTATGCGCCGACGCTTTGCGGCGTCACGATAATGATCTCAAGTTCCGATACTTTGACGGCTATAGAGAGATTGTCGTGGTTCATCATGATGGATTTAACTTCCAACCACTCAGGGTTTTCGTACTCCCGTCAGACGTTTTGACGGCCGCCTTTAAACCTTGCCGCAACATCGTCAGTCACGTTGCTGATCTGTGGTTCCACATATCAGCAAACCTACTTTGGCGTTCATCAGATGAAAGGCAAACTGGGGAAACACGTGCCTTCGTACGTGCTAATTGCCAGCTGCCGAGCTGCCGTCTTGTACTTGTTCTAGTTGTATCCAGGGAGTCCATGTCCGTTCTGAACGTCTCCGACGTAGACTGGTTCGACGCCGATCGAAGACGCCGCTCTCTCTGCGGCGCCCACTGTGTTACCTCTGTTACTGTGTTACGCGTCCTCGGCGGGCTGCTTGGGGTGCCCACTCTCAGTGGGTATCGGCATCGAATCCTCTCGTCAACGCTATGGACGTTTTCCCTGTCTTTCCTACACTTCCACAGGAGGAAGTACCGACGGACGATGGCTGTCAGCAAACGCACGATGAAGAACTTCATCCATGGCATCACACGTTAACTCAGCTCCAATAGCCAGAAGACTGCAATGACGAGTACAGTTTTGTGAATGGCTTTTGTACCAGGTGCAAATTAAGGAAAGTTTTATAAATATAATATGGACTGACGAATCTAGCTTCACTCGTGAAGGTACTTTAAACCTCACCAGCAACCATTATCGGTCGGAACGCAACCCACATGTCACCCATGAACGTGGCAGCACGGTTTGGCAAAAACTTGTGGTCTGGAATGGCGTTAGGAGTGCCTTTGGGCTCTTCCTGATTGCGCCCCCATATCGTACGTTTCCTTGTAATGCTGTGTCTGTCACATTAAAAAACTTTCCACTTGGTGTTCAGCGACAGCTATGGTTTCAGAATGATGGTGCAGTGAACAGAGCCAGTGAGAGGCAGTCTCAGGGCGTCTTCTGTCGGTCGCCGTTTTCCCCGAAGTAGTGTCTGCGGGCGGATTTGCTGCAAGAATTCCCCGCGTCTCAGTGAGCAGTCTACTACTTCCCTGGGGCCCTGAGAGGCGTCCGTTCAACACCAAGCTGCAGTCACATTGAGCAATTTTGTAATAGTCAGTTGCTTAGATCAAGTACATTACGAGCTCTCAGCTTGATTTGCTGACGACATGTGACCCATGATCCCTCTGCTATCACCAGACCTCTCTCAGTCTATAGCTTTGATTTCCAGTACAGCTTATTTAAAGGCCTTCCCTTTAATTACTCGTTTAATACATAGTACTTACACTACTGTACTCTACTTCATTCTCGTGTAAACAATGGATTCTGACTGGTATCTGAACCGTTGCGCGACAGATAGCTTGCGCCATGTCTCCTGGAACACAATCTTTGGCGTCGCGGGGGCGTGGTGCGTTAGCTGCCAGTGCCGTTGAGGCCGTTTTCCAGGGAGAGGCAGTCAGTCAAGCAGGACGGACAGCGCAGGTCTGCGGGGCAACGGCCGGCTGCCTGTTCTACCGCCCGTGGGATTTCCAAGTTGGTCTGGCTGAGCATGTTCTAGACATGAGAGACGTGGGACGGAAGTGGGACACATTATTCCTTTGGCCGACCATGTCTGGAGGCGAGCGGCGGATCGTCCTCTTACACACATCTCCCGGTAGCTCCAAGTTTTGGCACTGTTTGTCATTCCGCAGCGACTTTATCTGCTCGGTGAGCTACTTTTAGTTCATTGCTATGGTGCTAAGACCAAGCGGCATTCGGCAAGACTGATCTCCCCCCCCCTCCCCCCCTCCTACCCCTTGTGAGCGTGATAATTGTGAGTTTTTCGCTTCCTGCGCGTGTTTGTGCCCTGCTGTTTCTGTATTGGACTCGGTTCAGCCTCCTGTTGTTGTTGTCCTCTGTTCCTCTGTCTGGCCAGGTCATTTGTCTGTTTTAAGTTATTGGGTGTTTTGTAAATTTCTTTTATGTTCATTATCATTAATCATGACGTTCAAAGCAAAATGGTTCAAATGGCTGTATGCACTATGGGGCTTAACATCTGAGGTCATCAGTCCCCTAGAACTTAGAAGTACTTAAACCTAGCTAACCTAAGGACATCACACACATCCATGCCCGAGGCTGGTTCAAATAGTTCAAATGGCTCTGAGCACTATGGGATGTAAGCTCATCAATCCTCTAGAACTTAGAACTACTTAAACCTAACCTACCTAAGAACATCACACACATCCATGCCCGAGGCAGGATTCGAACCTGCGACCGTAGCGGTCGCGCGGTTCCAAACTGTAGCACCTAGAACCGCTCGGCCACCCCGGCCGGCCCCGAGGCTGGATTCGAACCTGCGATCGTAGCAGCAGCGCAGTGCCGGACTGAAGTGCCTAGAACCGCTCGGCCACAACGGCCGGCACGTTCAAAACAATTTTCTTCCCCAGTACCTTGTATACTGAAGCGCGAAATGGCTTTCTTTAGTTATTTGGAGACCGAAAACTTGTGCGCCTCACCAGAGCAAATCTTGTTGCGTGTATTTTGGTGAGTTATACTTTCAGGCCAAGCTTGTGCTTACATACGTGAGGTTTACCAGTCAACCGTTCGCGTCTTCTTTCCATCTGTGTTTTCCGCCCCGCACAGCGGTTAAGTGTTTACCGTTTCCGCCTCGTGGCGTGATTTCAAGCTGAGTCTCGGCTGGCCACTGAACTTCTTTAGTATCAGGTGTAAGTGAGGGTGGTTGCCTTGGCCAATTACCTCATTATTTCCTAGCGACTTTTCAAAAATGTTTTGACGCAGTGCCAGCGTGTAACCTGATGATTTAAGTTCTTACTCGTTTTCCTGAAAAGTTACTTCTCTGGTCATCAGGCTATCATTGTACGTTTATGCCTTGAGACGTGTTCCCACTGGATGCTTAGATAGGGGGGAGTATCGTAGCAGCGTATCGGACCTGTCCAAAGTAATTACGGGACCGTTAATCCAGACCATATTGCCCGACGCGTGGTGGTTTCCTTTTAATGAACTCCTTTGTAGGTATACCTGAAATATTTGTTGTATTTTAGCGAAAAATATTCTAAAGATATTTGTGACCTACCTATTCAAAAACATTTCTTTCTTTTTTTTTTGAGATTGTCATGTAACTTCAGTTGGTGAAATACCGTTTTGTTTCTCTAGTTAAAATTTGCTGTAAATACTTCAACAATAGTAACTAGTGGCACACGATATTTATTTATTTTTGGAAAGAGAATAACATTGGTTGAAGATTTAAATTTTCATAGTTCGTGTTCCCATGAATGACTTTTGGAGAGTCGAGAGCAAGTACTTGGATTAACACTATAAGCTTTTGTTATTTGATCTCACTGAAATATTTTTTGACATTTTTGATCGATTATCAGTAATAATTTAACGTAACCGAACTGTTGTGTCTTAATGTATCGAGGTCCTGTTGACCTAATTGATAAAGTTACTTTGCTGAGAAATGTTAACAAAAAAATGGTTAAAATGGCTCTGAGCACTATGGGACTCAACTTCTGAGGTCATCAGTCCCCTAGAACTTAGAACTACTTAAACCTAACTAACCTAAGGACATCACACACATCCATGCCCGAGGCAGGATTCGAACCTGCGACCGTAGCGGTCGCACGGTTCCAGACTGTAGCGCCTAGAACCGCTCGGCCACTCCGGGTGGCATGTGTTAACAAAAACCTTGATATGAATGACGCTCAAACTTTATTTGTTCCGCTCCTTCCACTTCCAGACAACCTTACGCCGGTAGTGCATACCAGTCTACTTGAAGCGAAATTTCTGTCGTTTGGGTGGAGGTCTGGGATTTTAGCAACTGGTTGAGCTGAATAGCATTTACTGAAGAATCCGTTTGTGACAGTAATGTCGGAGTCTGCAGTGAAGATTCCGCAGTAGCTGTCCTACTACCAGCCTGGAAGATGATGTCGGGCATCATCTATCCTCTAGTAATGAGTGTAAGAACCAAGGTCGATTGACAACGTTATCACTCTTCAAATACGAGAGAGAACAACAAAATTAGAGGCTTTGTAACAAAAATATTTTCGAGACTCTACTTTTGACATTCCACAAATGTAAAACGAACGAATTTATTTAACTCTTTAAAAAATAACTCTCTAAGGTCGACAGATAATGATTTAATAAATAATGTAAAAAAGGCTAAGAATTCTAACATTAATAGAAAGTTAATGGAGCCGTACTGCAGCTCACGTTGGTGCTGTTTGTAGGTTTCCACAATCTGTTGGAGGCCAGACCAAATCCTTTAGTTGGCATGGTTGCGGTTGTTTGTCTTCTTCTCATCTTGACTGGCGCCACTTGTTTCACAAGCGTTGCCTGTCCGCTATTCGCAGCAGCGGTGGTTGATATGTAATAACTGTTGCCCTATCTTTGGGGCAACGTCGTTGTTCTTCCGGGTCGTGTGAGTGGGCCAGTTCGGTTGGGGACTCAGGAGGAGCCAGGCCCGCACAGTGGGAGAACACGCCGGGACCGCTGGCGGCACGCGTGGACTGCCAGATGGAAGGGCTGTGGTCACGAGGGTGCACGACCTCGTCGTGAACTGGATCCAGCAGGCTTTAAGATGAGTGCATTTCAGTCCAAGTAGAGCAGAGTCAGTCACCCATGTGGGCCCTGTAGTACATACGTGATGTTGTGATAGAGAATCATCGCGCCGTAATGTGCAGTTTGGTGGATCTGGATACTGCTTAGTACTTGAAGACCCTACTGTGTTAAGAGCACTTGGCTCGGTGATTAGACAGTGTGGTTACTCAACTGTGAATTAATAAAGCAGTGATGAGATTTGTGTCATTCTGCCAACTGTCATCACAGTTTGTTACAGTGAGTTCAGTGTGCATTTATGTGCCTAATGAATTTGATGTCACTCATTCGCTATTTGGTTTTGGCTCGCTTTGCGATTGTTTCCGCAATGACGTGTGGTTGCTGATTCTGGTTGGTTACATTTCGGTTTTGCCTGGCACGTAGATCGAGTGGGGTTTCAGTTACCGTTAGTTTGTCTGGTGTTCTGTACTGCGACTTGTTTGTCCAGATTTTCGGGTTTGTGGAATCGGACGGAAATCTGGTAATGGTTCCTTTCTCGTTCCGGGCATTCTAAACACAGAATTCTGGGGACGTAGTGCAGACCGCTGGTTCCAGCTTTGGCGCGTTGTTCAAAAATGGTTCAAATGGCTCTGAGCACTATGGGACTTAACATCTGAGGTCATCAGTCTCCTAGAACTTAGAACTACTTAAACCTAACTAACCTAAGGACATCACACACATCCATGCCCGAGGCAGGATTCGAAACTGAGATCATAGCAGCAGCGTGGTTCCGGACTAAAGTGCCTAGAGCCGCTCGGCCACAGCGGCCGGTCACCCGGACGTCAAAGGAGCAAGAGCTGCAGATCAACGATGTGGCCACGGACACAAATCGGACACTTTGTCCCATTAATCCCGAGCCACATCACACAGCTTCTGCGATGAAGAGAAGATCCCATTTGCTCCAGGTCACCGGGACGACAGACCGCTCCTCGCCTCGGTCGAGCACCGCGTGTTCACCATACTGGGCGCTCCCTCGACAGCCGAGAAGTGCGGCAGCCGTCAGGTAGGCGCACGAATTCAAATCGTGGGGGCAATCGATATCCACCACAATCTCCATCTACACCTTAGAACAAAAGAAAAAGAACTTCAGCCTATCCCAGAAGAATAATAGTGAAGTTTCATTATGACTGATTACTTGTCCAAGGGCTTAATCTGGGACACATGCACTTGCACAGTCTTATCACTCTGCCTATTTTTGAGCTGCATCTTCACCTGAGTGAGAAGACGCAGAGTTACTAAGCATCCTATAAATCGGGGCAGTAATTTCTTCGAGAACTTTTCACTGGCGTTACTCACCGTAGCAAAAACACTTTATCATCAACCATGTAAATACAATGCCGCCTCTTGTCATTATAACGATTATCATATCTACGGTGCGCCGCTCTCATTCTGTTTCACGCTATCTTCATTGGTCCCTGGTAGTGACGGGAGAGATTTTCTGGGGCAACAAATCATCAATATCCCACAGATTACTTAACGGTGAGTTGACTGCATATGAAAACAGCAATCGTGCGGGAGTGTACACAGACCACTTTCATGTTTAGCTGCACTGAAACGCATATCCGAACCAGCTTAACTTTTCATCCGATCCCATGTGGTTCTTATGATGATATGCAATGAGAGCCGCCTCCACACTCCTGTTGACCATTTCCGCCACAGAGCCTTTGGGGAAATGCGGGAAGGTATGCTGATGTCTAAACCCCATGCTGAAACAGAAGTTCCTAAATTCCCTCAATGTCAACCAGTCTTCAGTATGAGAAACCATGATCCTACTGGGACCAAATACCCCAGTGATCCCCTGCAGCGCGTTTACTGCTGCTTGCGCATTCGACGCTCCGTCAGGGGCTAACCAGGTGAATCTCGAGAAGGCATCAAGAGCAGCCCCCTTTTGGAACGCCATAAGGCCAGACGAAATCCAAAAATACCTTCTTCCTGGGTTCCTTTACCGGTTTGGAAGCCAGATATCCAGTTAAAGTGTGCCGTGAATGTTTACTCAGTGTACACACTTGACATTCCTTAACAAATTTTTTTGTGTACCTGTCGATTCCGGTGCGAAAGAAACACTCTCTCACCTTTTCCCTGGCTGTATAAAATCTCGGATATCCACCCATAGGAGACACGTTCATGTACTGCAAAATACAAGCGACAGTCTCGGTGGGAACCAACATTTTTTGTCATTTGTCACCACTTTTCCCTAATAAACAAGAACAATCTTCAACCCACTTTATTTTCTCGTCATTATTCTCAAACTTCGGGTCTCAGTTCTGAGAATTCTCTAGGTCCAGAAAAGTGCCGGGAACTCTGATAGTATTCATTAATCTCGCGGAAACTTACCGTAAATAATTCAGACTCTTGCTCTGATTGCGACTGAACCTCAAACTGTGGCTCAGAGCATCCACCACAGCGTTATCCACTCCCTTAAATGCAGAAGACCTAACTTTGAGCCCATCTCAACTTTGAGCCCATCTCGCTATCCTAGCGTTTTTTTCTGGGCCGGCCTAGACACCAGCTAAGGGCCTGAGAGTAAGTTTCCAGTACAAAAGGGCTACACCCAAGCTATGGCTTAACCCTCTCTAACGTAAACAGCACAGCCAACGCTTCCAACTCGTAGACTGAACACCTTTGTTCCAGATGGTTCAATGAATGCGAAGGAAAAGCAACTGGACTACGGCTCTCCTCGTGCTGTTGTAATACAACGGCCCAGATGTCTGTCTGCGCAGCATTAGTTTCAAAAATGAAGGTCTTATCAAAGCCAACAAAGTAAGAACTGATGCTACTGTAAGTACCTCTTGAGACTCGGTACTCTGAAACTTAACTTATTTCGGTCTTAAAATATTAAGGAGATCGACCTCTGCGCAAATCCCGGTACAAATTTGCGAAGAAAAGTCACCATCCAGACGAACTGCACCATCTGCTTTACATCGGAACTTCATAATAGATTTATTCTCTCACTGTAAATAATTAACCATTTGGTGGTGACATCATGCCCCAAACATTTTATAGAGGAACGTGCATATTTAGCCTTATACGGGTTACCTCGCCTTCTGTAATCTCTTTAATACAACCTCCCTTTGCTGTTCCAGTCGCGTATGGTTCGCGGGAAGAACGACTGCCGGAAAGCCTCCGCGCGCTCTCGAATCTCTCTAATATTACATTCGTGATCTCCTCGGGAGGTATAAGTAGGGGGAAGCAATATCTTCGATAATTCATCCAGAAACGCACCTTCTCGTAACCTGGACAGCAAGCTACACCGCGATGCAGAGCGCCTCTCTTGCAGAGTGTGCCACTTGAGTTTGCTAAACATCTCCGTAACGCTATCACGGTTACCAAATAACCCTGTGACGAAGCGCGCCGCTCTTCTTTGGATCTTCTCTATGTCCTCAGTCAACCCGACCTGGTACGGATCCCACACTGATGAGCAATACTCAAGTATAGGTCGAGCGAGTGTTTTGTAAGCCACTTCCTTTGTTAATGGACTACATTTTCTAAGGACCCGCCTTACCAACAATTAATTTTATATGATCATTCCATTTCAAATCGTTCCGTATGCATACTCCCAGATATTTTACAGAATTAACTGCTATCATATAATCATATAATAAAGGATCCTTCTTTCTATGTATTCGCAATACATTACATTTGCCTATGTAAAGGGTCAGTTGCCACTCCCTGCACCAGGTGCCTATCCGCTGCAGATCTTCCTGCATTTCGCTGCAATTTTCTAATGCTGCAACTTCTCTGTATACTACAGCATCATGCGCGAAAAGCCGCATGGAACTTCCGACACTATCTACTAGGTCATTTATATATATTGTAAAAAGCAATGGTCCCATAACACTCCCCTGTGGCACGCCAGAAGTTACTTTAACGACTGTAGACGTCTCTCCATTGAGAACAACATGCTGTGTTCCGTTTGCTTAAACCTCTTCAATCCAGCCACACAGCTGGTCTGATATTCCGTAGGCTCTTACTTTGTTTATGAGGCTACAGTGCGGAACTGTATCGAACGCCTTCCGGAAGTCAAGGAAAATGGCATCTACCTGTGAGCCTGTATCTAATATTTTCTGGGTCTCATGAACAAATAAAGCGAGTTGCGTCTCACACGATAGCTGTTTCCGGAATCCATGTTGATTCCTGCAGAGTAGATTCTGGGTTCCCAGAAATGATACGTGAGCAAAAAACATGTTCCAAAATTCTACAACAGATCGATGTCAGAGATGTAGGCACATCTGCTCGACGACCCTTCTTGAAATCTGGAACTACCTGTGCTCTTTTCCAATCATTTGGAACCTTACGTTCCTCTAGAGACTTGCGGTACACTGCTGTTAGAGGGGGGGGGGGGGGCAAGTTCTTTCACGTACTCTGTGTAGAATCGAATTGGTATCCTGTCAGGTCTAGTGGGCTTTCCTCTGTTGAATGATTTCAGTTGCTTTTCTATTCCTTGGACACTTATTTCGATCTCAGTCATTTTTTGGTTTGGACTAGGATTTAGAGAAGGAACTGCAGTGCGTTCTTCCTCTGTGAAACAGCTATGGAAAAGGGTGTTTAGTATTTCAGCTTTACGCGTGTCATCCTCTGTTTCAGTGCCATTATCATCCCAGAATGTCTGGATATGCTGTTTCGATCCACTTACTGATTTAACGTAAGACCAGAACTTCCTAGAATTTTCTGTCAAGTCGGTACATAGAAAAATTACTTTCGAATTCACTGAACGCTTCACGCATAGCCCTCCTTAATCTAACTTGGACATTGTTTAGCTTCTGTTTATCTGAGAGGTTTTGGCTGCAGCAGTTTCCTAACTTTGTTGTTGAACCACAGTGGATTTTTCCCGTCCCTCACAGTTTTACTCGTCACGTACCTGTCTAAAACGCATTTTACGATTGCTGTGAACTTTTTCCATAAACACTCAACATTGTCAGCGTCGGAACAGAAATTTTCGTTTTGATCTGTTAGTTAGTCTGAAATCTACCTCCTATTACTCTTGATAAACAGATAAACCTTCCTCCCTTTTTTTATATTCCTATTTACTTCGATATTCAGGGATGCTGCAACGGCCTTATGTTCACTGATTCCCTGTTCTGCGCTTACAGAGTCGAAAAGTTCGGGTCTGTTTGTTATCAGAAGGTCCAAGATGTTATCTCCACGAGTCGGTTCTCTGTTTAATTGCTAGAGGTAATTTTCGGATAGTGCACTCAGTATAATATCACTCGATGCTCTGTCCATACCACCCGTCCTACACATCTGAGTGTCCCTGTCTATATCTGGTAAATTGAAATCTCCACCTAAGACTATAACATGCTGAGGAAATTGATGTGAAATGTATTCTAGATTTTCTGTCAGTTGTTCTGCCACTAATGCTGCTGAGTCGGGAGATCGGTAAAAGGAGCCAATTATTAACCTAGCTCGGTTGTTGAGCATAACCTCCACCCATAATAATTCACAGGAACTGTACTTGGTAAGTTGAGCAACCCCTAAACTTTCTGCAAGCACAACAGGAAACTTGGCACATAATGACTAAATTTCTGCTTTTCCTGACTAGACAGGTGTTGAAATTGGTCAAAAAATTTCACGAACTCCTACTCGATGTCGTAAACTTGACGCCGTCATCCATGTGTATTCGTGGCATCCATCATCTTTGTGTCCACTAGACAACAGTTGTTTACCTTTACAGAATTTCAGTTCAAAATAACTGTCTCACCAGTCCGATAAAAGTCCTTTTTAGCTGTAACATCAGAACCGAATATTACCTTGATGGTAAAATTACTCACCACACTAAACCAGCTTTCCAAGTAAAATTATCAAAGCACAACCTAACATCCATTGTTGAGTGACAAACACCGGCCTACATATGCCGGAATTGGAGGAAGCTAACAATGCTGCTGATGTGGTTCCAACCAATGGGCATCAACAGCCAAGATTCCGCTTACTGAATCTAGAAGCTCATAGACAGATGCATTATTAAGTTGACGACACCTGATAGGCAATGTGCTTCCTGTAGGGTGTCCCGTTCCCACCTTGGGTCTCCTCCGTTTCCTTAATTGTCAGCCCCCATTATTAGCTGTAGTTTGGGAACAGAATCACAGAATCTGATCCTTTTCCACACCACAACATCCAATCTCACTTCTGTGCGAGGTGCCTTGCCATCTCCCTATCTACCGTACGTGCAGGTTGCTTATTACCTTGCCATCTTTTGTCTGTATGCACTGACCAGCCAAAACACTACTACCATTCCCTTCCTCGACGCTGGATGCCGCCTGATGGAGCTCCTCAGCAGACCACTCCTTCGTGTCCACGTCTTGACCCAACGACATCGTCAATTAAGATTGCAGTGGGCATGGGGACATCGGGATTCGACCCTCGATCAATAGAAACATGTACGGATGAATCACATTTGTGCTACATTACGTCGATGATCGTCTCCACAAACGCCATCATCGAGGTCAACGGCGGCTTGAAACGTGCAGCGCGCCACGGATGCAGGCTAATGGGAGCAGTACGAGGTGCATTCAAGTTCTAAGGCCTCCGATTTCTTTTCTCCGGACTGGAAACAGATAGAAACATGTGCATTGTTTTAAAATGAGGCCGCATTCATTGTCAATACGTCCCAGAGATGGCAGCACTGTACGGCAGATGGAATTTTACTGCCAGCGGCGAGAATGAGAACTGTTTTAAATACTTAAAATGGCGACGTTTTCCTTACTTGAACAGCGTGCAATCATTCGTTTTCTGAATTTGCGTGGTGTGAAACCAATTGAAATTCATCGACAGTTGAAGGAGACATGTGGTGATGGAGTTAAGGATGCGTCGAAGGTGCGTTCATGGGTGCGACAGTTTAATGAAGGCAGAACATCGTGTGACAACAAACCGAAACAACCTCGGGCTCGCACAAGCCAGTCTAACGACATGATCGAGAAAGTGGAGAGAATTGTTTTAGGGGATCGCCGAATGACTGTTGAACAGATCGCCTCCAGAGTTGGCATTTCTGTGGGTTCTGTGCACACAATCCTGCATGACGACCAAAAATGCGAAAAGTGTCATCCAAGTGGGTGCCACGAATGCTGTCGGACGACCACATGGCTGCCAGTGTGGCATGTTGCCGAGCAATGTTGATGCGCAACGACAGCATGAATGGGACTTTCTTTTCATCGGTTGTGACAATGGATGAGACGTGGATGCCATTTTTCAATCCAGAAACAAAGCGCCAGTCAGCTCAATGGAAGTACACAGATTCACCGCCACCAAAAAAATTTCGGGCAACTGCCAGTGCTGAAAAAATGATGGTGTCCATGTTCTGGGACAGCGAGGGCGTAATCCTTACCCATTGCGTTCCAAAGGGCACTACGGTAACAGGTGCATCCTATGAAAATGTTTTGAAGAACAAATTCCTTCCTGCACTGCAACAAAAACGTCTGGGAAGGGCTGCGCGTGTGCTGTTTCACCAAGACAACGCACCCGCACATTGAGCTAACGTTACGCAACAGTTTCTTCGTGATAACAACTTTGAAGTGATTCCTCATGCTCCCTACTCACCTCACCTGGCTCCTAGTGACTATTGGGTTTTTCCAACAATGAAAGACACTCTCCGTGGCCGCACATTCACCAGCCGTGCTGCTGTTGCCTCAGCGATTTTCCAGTGGTCAAAACAGACACCTAAAGAAGCCTTCGCCGCTGCCATGGAATCATGGCGTCAGCGTTGTGAAAAATGCGTACGTCTGCAGGGCGATTACGTCGAGAAGTAACGCCAGTTTTATCGATTTCGGGTGAGTAGTTAATTAGAAAAAAAAATCGGAGGCCTTAGGACTTGAATGCACCTCGTTTTATGATACGGGAGACATTCTCCTGCGCTTGCTTGGGACCTGTGGTAGTAACAGAGGCACGCTAACAGCGTTCCTCGATGCTCGATGTCCTCCCCGATAATGATGTCATCTTTCAGCATTATAATTGACCGGGTCTCGGAACCAGAGTCGTGCTGCAGTCGCTTGAAGAGTATTAGAGACAAATTCACCTGATGTGAATCCTATGGAACCCATCTGGGTCGCTATCGGGCGCCGTCACCACGTACGCAAATCAGCGGCTCGTTATTTACGCGAATTACATGACCTTGTGTTGATATCTGATGCCACATACCTCCACAAACCTGTAGGATCCCTTATACGCAAAACCAGTGATGTATTTCGCTCTCGCCGGACGGTGTGGCCGAGCGGTTCTAGGCGCTTCAGTCCGGAACCGCGCGACTGCTACGGTCGCAGGTTCGAATCCTGCCTCGGGTATGGATGTGTGTGATGTCCTTGGGTTAGTTAGGGGACTGATGACCTCAGATGTTAAGTCCCATCCATTTGAACCATTTGAGCTTCGTTTCTCGGTATTTATCAGTTAGTCCCGCAAAGTGGCTTACTTGTACAGCGATTCTCGAGTTTTGAGTAGCGCTCAGAGCCATTTGAACCATTTGTATTTCGTTCCAAATACGGGTAAACAAGCTATTAAGCAGATGGTCCTAATGTTTTGGCTCGTCAGTGTACATCGTGCCTTGAACATAATGTGTTAAATGGTCTAACTGTTAATAGTTTTCGGGCGTTCGACACAAGAAGGCTCTTTGCCTATCTTCTGGTCTCCCACCCTCTACAATGTGACTAACCACCTATTGTTCTGCATAATTTAAACCAAACGCTCTAATAGTTCTTTTCACGCTGTGCTCAAAATCACCCATTATCTCATCAACATCTTCTACCCTCTCATAATGTAGGTGGACAAATTCCTGCATGGTACGTTCGGATATTATGTCACTAACACCCTTTTGTCCCTCTTGCTATAATATTTGGTGTTAAGCTATAGACCCCTTAAGAAACTGTAACACTCCTCCTCCAACCTTAGTTGTAATCAATAAATCTCGGTCGCTAATTCCCTTATCTTGCAAATACACCAATAGCAACAACCATAACATAAGAATGCTGTGAACTTCTGTAGTTCAAACTTCCAGAAACCTCTTTGTAAGTCATTAGAAGACAGATTCTTCATTTCACGAAAATTTGGCAACAAGTCATCTAATGTCAATGGTCTGTCAGTTTTTGGTTCAAATAGTATTAATTTCTCTCGGCTCTAGCACAAATCGAATGGCATCTCTCTCCTTAGGCGTCACAAACAGTGGATTGTTATAAGAATTCACAGCAGGTTCAGTCACCCCTTGCTGCAATATTTTCTCAGTCTCATCATGAATCGCTGTGGTAGGATATGCCACGACAAGAAATCTCTTATGCTCTTTGACTCTAAACAGATAGGAAGAACCCTTCATTGTAGCATGATGTTCAGAAAATACTGAAGAATATCGTTATGGTACACCAAACAAATTCTCTTTCACTATCTCCTCTGCTTCCTCAAAACGGTCAACATGACTCCATATCTCCCGTAAGGTACTGACACGTCATCAGAAGTCCAATAATTACATTATCACTTTTCATTCACAACATGCTTTGACTCAAAGAAATAAATAAACGTGATAAGAAATTCAAAAGAGTGATTTGAATTCTTCTTCCTAACTGCATACTCATGAAAACTTAGCTTCACCACAACCCAAGACCATCACTACTTGGTGCTTTGACAAAAATCCAACGCCTAAAATCACATTAATTGTCAAACTTGGCACAATCACAAATCTCACAGAAAACCTATTAACCCGAAATAGAAATTCTATACCTACATGTATCTTCACCTATACATTTTCCAACAATAGTTCACTTTCCCCTTTGTCCATCATACAGGAAGGATAGGCAATGAACCTAACATTCATACCTTTGAAATGCCACCTCACTCAACACAGGCGTCTAGCTAACATTATCAAGAACACAAGACAAAACAGTTCCATTGGCATCTAGCCGAAGCACGTCTCACCAAAGTAATTGCTCTTGCATGTCTCTCACTAAGCAAAAGTTCGCTCATATCTCCAAAATTCAACATATTCAACTGTTGATAACTAGAGTTCATCATATTGTTAGCAGCCAGTTCAGCTGTGGACTGTATTTGTCAGTCGAGTGACGGTAGGCTCTCTCCATGTCTGTGGACATGAATCTATATCATATCTGCTACTTCCCCTACTACATCTATAACTACCAAATTGCCTACCATTCCAAATCTCTCTGCCTCTCTTATTATATCCATGTTCATTGTGATTGGGTGCTTTATTCTGAAACCCCCACCATTATCATGTCTCTTACATCGTGAATCATGTCGTAGATGATCATAGTTCCTACTTCATTGTGTCCTCAAATTAGGAGAAACTAACTGGTTACAATTCCTGTCGTGTCTATTATCGTCAGTGTCATTTTCCAATTCTTGTAGTACATGTTAGAAACATTCTAAATCATCTCTCGCATGGACAGCAAGAATAATTTGAGGCAAATGTGAAGGAAGTTTCATAAGGCAAATTCTAATCAACCCAGCAGGACGATGTAGATTATACAAAAAACATTTTTCAACAATTTATGTTCAAAAATTCTGCAGGACTGCTAAAAGAAAAATTACTAATTCTTTTGTATTATCAAAAGACCTTGTTTAATTCTATCATGTCCTGACTCGATCCAATATACAGACAAGAACGAATGTTTAAACTCACCATCAGACTAGTAAGCTCTAACCAATGTACACAACCGTAAGTGGTTCAATCGCTCTGAGCACTATGCGACTTAACTTCTGAGGTCATCAGTCGCCTAGAACGTAGAACTAATTAAACCTAACTAACCTAAGGACATCACACACATTCATGCCCGAGGCAGGATCCCAACCTGCGACCGTATGGGCCGCTCGGTTCCAGACTGTAGCGCCTAGAACCGCACGGCCACTCCGGCCGGCAACCATAAGTGGATTCACTTTCCAAGTGACCATATAAAAATTCAAATTTTGGAGCAGCGTGCCGAGTTGGTGGTAGGAAAAAATCAAATTACTCCAACCCTGAGGATGAATCCGATTTGTTGTGTATTCCTAAACACCTGTAAGTTTTTTACATATAAGAAATGATTACAATCAAAACAGGATATGGTTTCATTCTCTCCCTTAAATTTTGAAAAGCAGTTTGCAATTGCTTAACATGTTCACTGGCAATTTCATGAAATAGGCTTATGCACTTTTAAACAGTAGTAAGTTAACCTTCATCATCAGAAATCTTCCCAGTAAAATCTGCATGGAGTTTGTCTCTCAATTGCGTATCGAGTTTAGTATATTTCCCTGTAACATCGTCACCAATTGATACACATCATTTTCCTAAATTCTCTATATGTCCATGTAAGGCAGCGCATTACCCTCCAACTTGTCAGTTAACTTGCTCATAACTTCTATGAGAGTGGCTGTAACTTTTGCAAAAACACACATATCTTGCATTTTGGTCGACTCTGTGTGGATAAATAATTTGGGTGACTTTTATTGCTTGACATTACAGCTTCTTTTATTTTACAGTTTGCGACAGGTCCACCGAAAATTTCGTTTTTTGTCGATTCTGGCTTGATGAAAACTTCGATCCTCCTGATTGGCCACTAATTCATTGTTTCGAGATTTTCAAACTAGTGTTCTCTATCAGAATTTTATTTTATTTTTTGATGTATTTCTCTTTCTTGTAAGCTTAGATTACTTTGTATACCCAAATTCCTTTAAGCATGAGTAATTGCAAGATGTACACTTTTATTCATAATGTGTTCTTCTGGATTGCAGTAATTAAACATCTTACTGACGTTATAGAGACAGCAGTTCATTGATGCTACAGTGGAACTTGACACTTCAATATAATAGTGAATGAAACTTATTTGTATTCAATTTCTGATGCAGAGCAACATTTACCTTAATACAGTACAAGAAATTAGCAGGATGTTGTAACATTAGGTTATGAGCAAAATTTTTCTTTTGAAGTCATAGTCACGGCCAAAAGTTACCCTCTAATTGTGAAACAAGAATGTGTACATTTTATGTTGTATAGGAGAGCATTATTTAAGTTTTGTGGAAGAGAAATAACAAATTTTCTGTGAATTATTCCCAGTGACATCAATTACATGTTGTATTCTGCACAAGCATTAATTTGTGTTGTTAAGGTTAGTGATCTTCTGAAGTGTTAATGTTACTTACTGAATGTTTCGTGTCATCTGGGATCAATACGTTTGTAGTGGTGCATGGTACAGGAATCCTGATGATTTGGAAGAGTTAATAACTTTTAGGTATCTCACTAGGTCCCAAATGGAAAGTATTAGTACAGGAGGTCATATCTTGCGATCAAAGGTCTTACTATAGACGCTGGTAGTTTTAGTGAGCAATTTGGATCGTTATTCTTCTTGGAATATGAAAATTATGTAATGTCTCAGAGAACTAAGGAAAACTTAAACTCCCTAATACACCCTTTGCATGATATACAAGAAAAGGATTCGTCCTACAGAGATAACTGAGGAGGCATTTCTGCACAATTCATGCATGCTAAATATGCGAAAGTATCACAGTCTACGTATGTTGAAGCTGGTTAAGTCAGTATCTCAAAGATAGTTGTAAAATAAATATAACAGACCTAAAAAAAGGAAAATAGATGGTAATGAATGAAAGAGTCAACAAAAGCCACCATTCAGACTTTTGCTAAAAGTAGCATAACACACCTCAATTTTCTCTGCAACCCCTGCTTCCAGTTCTTCTAGCCACCCATCAGTTTAATGTAAGATAATTGTGCCAGCTTCTCCAACATGTTTGGCGCTTAATTTGCCGAGCAACTGCAATTCCTGTTTATCTACTTCCGCAAATTATTCATCGACAGCCAAAAATTTCAAATCGATACCAATCAAGGACTCTTGTTGGCTAAAAGCACCCTTCCTAAAATAGCTACTTGTGTCTTCAAACGTAGAACCTCAGCGTCTAAACGGTTTGGAAACTCATTGCACCGAGCATGAAGAACTTCAGCAAATGTATTTCTAACTGCTTCCAATGTTTGTGTTTGCTGATCAAATTTTGAAGCTTAATTTTTCACTTTGAACTTCTACTTTTTCTGCTAATGCAATGCTCCGACTGATATTCTGTGCTTCTAACTTAGAGCTCTCTGCTTCTAGTTGCTCCACAAAATGAGAGCCTAGCCTAGAACCCTGCACTTCTCTTGTTGCATATAAATTAGTATTCTGTGTCTCAAATACTATCGCATATAGGTCATTAGCTGAGCAATCATTATAATATAGCGTTAGCAGCAACAGCTGGCTGCGAAGCGGTACTCATCTTTTCTCGACTGGCGTCTGCTGCCAGTGGCATCGAAGGCTGCGCATCCTTCAACATTAGCCTGCTGCATCCCATTGACTTCAGCGGTATCAGCGCTGGCGATGGCGGCTGTGGTCAAGTCAGTGGCGAGGGCGGAGGTGATAAAGGCGCAAGTTACCTAGCTTGGTGGCATGCTGTCAACTGACATGATGAAGGCGGCTGGCAAGCCATTGATTGCCAGGACATCTCGGACACTTGACAGGAGCTCGGAACGGGTTGACGGCTCAGTGCAGGTAACGTAGCTCATGTCAACAACTTTGCTGAGTAGAATAGTGTGGTGAGTTATTTCACACGGGGTGCCTTTCGTCTCTCCTTAATTTCTGCCTAAGCCATCTGCGTTGTTCTGCAATCCGTCCCCATGACAAAGCAGTTATGCAGTGCAACTACTGAAAAGGGTCATATCTCTCTGTCTCTCTCTCTCTCTCTCTCTCTCCCTCCCTCTCTTAAGTGGGACGAGGATTCGGTCGTCACCTATACTGCCTTGGCCTAATGGCAAAACAGCTAAATCTTCTGTTGCTGCTAAGGGCTAAGGGCTTGGCCGAGTTCCACTAACAGGGAACTGCCACTGGAAGAGACTCACAAAAAGAGTTGCTCTAGATTTGGCTTTAACAGCTTCTTAATCAAATGCTGTTATGGTCGCACGTTTTTAGTGCTTGTACTCTGAGAACACGCCAATTACGTAAATGAAGTAGATGTCCTGACAGTTACAATATCTCTGTTAGCAAATAAAAGAAGACCTACCTGCAAATGTTGTAACCGCTGACTGGGGAAACATCTGATTCCTTTTTGTATTAAAGATATCTTTGTTGCTAGAATAAATTATTTTAGAAAGGGACAGAGAGGAAACGACAAACAAGCAATAAAAAAGCAGGTAAAGGTATCAATGCTTACTGATAATCAAGATAACTGTAAATGCGGGGTAATTTTATAACACTGTGGAATGACATCTATCCACAATTCTGGATTACTCATTGATTGGCGATTTTTCTGTAGGAAAATTACATACGAAATACTACACACAACAAAAAAGTTTTGCATCAGCCCAGCTCCCAGAACTCCTGAAGATAGACGTTGACTGTGGATATTGTATCACAAACACAGTCCCTTTGACTGTTCAGAGATGTTACTAAACCCACCCAAAGATATAAACAACCATGAATGAGCAGCGCCTATTAGACGGAGGGGTTCCGATAGCTCATCAGTTGCCTTCATTCCACCAGGAAGGAGGTACACGGCTCGTGTTGTCTGTAGTTAAACCATGCCTAGACGGTCAATACCGCGGTTCGATCGCGTCCACATTGTTACTTTGTACCAGGAAGGGCTCTCAACAACGGATGTTTCCAGGCGTCTCGGAGACGAAAGTGATGTTGTTCGGACATGGAGGAGACACAGACGGGAACGGTCGATGACATGCCTCGCTCAGGCCACCCAAGAGCTACTACTGCAGTGGATGACCGCTACCTACGGATTATGGCTCGGAGGAACCCTGACAGCAGCGCCACCGTGTTGAATAATGCTTTTCGTGCAGCCACAGGACGTCGTGTTACGACTTAAACTGTGCACACGAGACTGCATGAAGTGCAACTTCACTCCTGAGGTTCATCTTCGCAACCACGGCACCATGCAGCTCGGTACAGATGGGCCCAACAACATGCCGAATGGACCGCTCATTGGCATCACATTCTCTTCACCAATAAGTGTCGCATATGTCTTCAACCAGACAATCGTCGGAGGCGTGTTTGGAGGCAACCCAGTCAGGCTGAACGCCTTAGATACATTGTCCAGAGAGTGTAGGAAGGTGGAGGTCCCCTACTGTTTCGCGGTGGCATTATGTCGGACCGATGTACGACGCTAGGGGTCATCGAAGGCGCTGTAACGGTTATACGATACGTGATTGCCATGCTCTGACCGATAGTGCAGACATATTGGCAGCATATTAGGGAGGTATTCGTCTGCATAGACGACAATTCGTGCCCTCATCGTGCACATCTTGTGAATGACTTCCTTCAGGATAAAGACATCGCTCGACTAGAGTGGCCAGCATGTTCTCCAGACATGAACCCCATCGAACATGCCTGGGATAGATCGAAAAGAGGTGTTTATGGATGATGTGAGCCACAAACCACTCTGAGGGGGTCCACGCCGAATTGCCGTTGAGGAGTGGGACAATCTGGATCAACAGCGCCTTGATGAACTTCTGGATAGTATGCCATGACGAATACAGGCATGCATCAATGGAAGAGGATATGCTACTGGCTATTAGAGGTACCGGTGTGTACAGAAATCTGGACCACCACCTCTGAAGGTCTCGCTGTATGGTGGTACAACATGTAGTGTGTGGTTTTCATGAGCAATAAGAAGGGCGGAAATGATGTTTATGTTGGTCTCTCTTCCAATTCTCTTTACAGGTTCAGGAACTCTCGGAACCGAGGTGGTGCAAAACTTTTTTTGATGTGTTTATAAAACGAGAGTGTGAGATCGTCTAGTCCTAGACAGTTTCATTCACTGAAACAAGGTGGACTATTGGGAGTAGCTGACATGAGAGTTCATTGTTAGCTATGAAAAGTACAGGACAGGAAAAGAGGGGCAATCGAGATGAGCTGCGACTCGCGTAATGAAGGCAGGCAAGTTGGGCGAAACGCGCCCTAGCTGCTACCGATGTGAATTTACATAAGACTGGTTCCAAGGTGATGAAAGCCAGTTCATATCAGATAAAGATGGCCGCAACTTAATACACCATCATTGTAAGATCTGTAACGAATTGGGACCACCTTTCGCAGCAGAATGAGGCCCAAGTGCATCTCTCTTGGGTTTGATGGACTCAGAGTACTTCGCCTGTTCAGAGAGATTGTAGTCCTTCAGGCCAGTTTATAGGCCAGGCGAGAGTGGAGAGTGGTGGGGAGCGGGGGTAGAGGGGTGTGGAACGATTCCTGCCTTTTATGGCCTTTTGGCTGGGGGGGGGGGGGGGGGCACAGACCTCCTCGGAGAGGTACAATAAGACTGTGACAGCTGCAAGCAATGACTCGCTGGAGAACCAAAGAAGAAAAGCAGAAGAGTAAGACAAGCTTACAGCGATTTTGGGAAGCGGTTTTTCAAAACCAAGCACTTGTACTTGAAAAGGAAAAAATTACGTTCAGTGTGGTTCTTGTTATTACTTTGACATATGACGGCGAGGTATGGAGTCTGAGAACCAAAACAGTTTCAAAGCTGACAGTCTCGCGGAAAGGCAGGGAAACCAACAGACGTATTAGGGAAAAAATTGGAGTGGAAGACATAATTGTGGCTATAGCCAAAAGGAAGTAGGCGGGACGCGTAGCCAGCAAATGCTTCTTAAATGAACCAGGTAAGGTCTCTATTGCGTTCTAAGAAACAAGAAAAGAGTGAGATGGTGAGTTATTTAAATTTGGTAGATGACACTAGAAAATATCCAGGATCAACATGAATACGAAATGAAGGCTGAAACACAAAGACAAATCTATAGAAAGCGTTTATCCAGCAAGCGTTGTCAAGTGCCTGGCGTTGACGGTGACGTTGACGATGATGATGATTGTGTTCTTAACAAGCAATGAGGGTGTATCTGTTTAAATCTTTTACGCTGAAAATGGACTCAAGCACGAAATATGATACAGTGCACTTGTTGATTATTACAGTATGACAGTCCCGAAATGTACTAGTATGTCGACTGCTAGCAAAGACATGCAAAAACCATTTATGTCCGATCATTACCGTGTGGTAGTGCGTCTATCTTACCGAGATTTTACGAAGTTATGCGACTACGTAATGACATTTAAAATTCAGTGCGGTATTCTGGAAGACGATCAGAAGAACGGTCGTCCAGACAGGTCACTGAAGTTCCACCTGTCTGTCAAGTAGCTCATTTGGATGCGTATCTTAGTCTCGCGCTGAACGGAAGAGCACGCTAATTCTAATTAATGTGTAGAGATAAAAACACTATTTCAGCCGGGAAACAGGCATTGTTGCCGTGGCGGGAAGCTGTTATGTAACACCAAGGGCGCAGTCATTGCAGTACTTTCTTCCGCAAGAGCGCGGGAAACTGGATCAACTACTCGGCGTGGCTTGCCGTTTCCACAAAGGCAGACCGCCCGCTCTCAAATGCGGAACCCTCGACGAACCATAGCTTCTTCGGTTAGACTGTTATCATTTTCGATGCATTTTCTTCTCTATCAACACAAATATTGGTGTAATATATATTTTTATCTGGTTGAGGTTTTACGCAATACGTTAAGTTCTTTGCCACAGTGAACGTTCTGCACGGATATTAAATACTGGAATATACAGGATATGCGTTTTATATTGTCAACATATTTCTATGGTCATAATTTCTTCTTCGACCAATTCAGAGTATTACGAATGTCGAAACCCCGCGTGTTTGAGTTAACTTTATCAAAACTAATCGTGATGCAAGCACACCGCTAAGACCCAGTGCTGGGATAAAAGAACGCAACGGTATGATTAACGCTGTGAACGATTGCGGCCCTTGCAGTGAATCTTAAGGTGGGATCTATCCAGTTACAGTGATTTGTTGTGCGACTCGAAAATTGAACCCCACTCTGCTAAAGGAATCTGTTGTTTCGGCTGAGAGCGAAGCCTGCAAGTACCAGTGCTCTCAGCGATAAGTCTAGAGACAAAGACTTTAATTTATGGACAGCGAAGAATTGACGGCTCACATATTCCTGTAAAGAATCTCGTAATTAGTCCTCTTAAAATGGTACCAGTCCGTCAGTGGTGTAATAACTTTCTTGTAACAAAGTCTCCTGCCAGAAAAAGAGAAGCGTTAAAAACCAATAATTTCGATCCCCTCCCCCGCCCACTACACATACACACACACTTTTTTTTTAAGACCTTCCCAGAATGTGTTACGTCCTCTCCAAACGGTGCCCTGTCGTGCTGCAGTTAGTCCCGCGTAACAGGCCTTGGGTAAAGCTATAAAGCTCTACTCAACGATTTCCGTCACCTCCGCGGTATCTCCTGAACCTGTGATGTCTCAGAGCTGTCTTGCCACGAGATGTTTATCAGCTGAAAGTACTTTTCTGAGCATGGCCCAGACGCCCATCTCCTAACAGGTACGGTTCTGTCGCCTGGAACGAACACTCTCAGCCTGACCATCGAAAGTGGATAAGTCCGACAAACTGCGCAACTGGCTGGATGCCAGCTGAATGCTACCCGCTGCCGCTGCTGGCAGTTCTGTGAAGGGCTCGCTCCTTTGGCCGTCAGAAGTCGGTGGCAGCGTGCCTCTCTCGTAATTCTACTGTCCCGTATCCTCTGCGCATCTCAGTGGTAGGGTTCACCCAGAAACAATTGAAGCAGCCAGCACCAAGTTGAATATCGAAAAGGAGAAGCTGAAATCAAAACATACAACCACTGTAATCGCATTATTCCATAATAAAATTTATATTGTCAGGCTCTGCGTAAATTAACTTGCGTACTGTCGTATTATTTATCAAATATGAATGGAAAGAGACTAACTGAGCGTCTTTCTACTTTTCAACTGTAAAGAAATCTCTCACATGTAGAAAGCTAAGAGAATTCTGATTCAACCAAACCAGACTTCCTTAAATAGACGAAAACTCTTTAAAACTCTGCAAAGCATAGAGCAGCAGAATATAGTATATCTATAGTCTAGGCCTAATCACTATCTCTGCATGTTTCTTCCAATTCTCTTCACTGCACACGAACTTAAAATCTGTTGGTGCCAACTGTCTGGATACAAAGTACCCAAAGACGATCTTTTCTTACTTGAAATCAGTTAACGGATCAGAAACACCTATTCATTCGCTCAATGACAACCTTGGAATTGACACGAATGACGAGAGAAAGCCCGAATACTCTTTTCTACGTTCCTAATTTTCTTCACCGAAAGACACTACGATGACTCTCTTCACTAGGTGCACTCACCAAATCTTAAGACAAATGTATAAAACAACGAAATTGAAAATATCAACTAAAATAGCTCATTAGAAGGAAGTTACTTAATGGAATAACTTTACGATTCCATGTAGATTATGCGAGTGAAACTTTCTTCTTGCAGGTCGTCAGAGCAGTGAAGCGTTCCAAGTGAAAGAATAGAATGTACAAGATATTTTCATTTACAACTTGCTGCGTCGTTGGCAAGAAACGATTTACATGAACCATATATTGCTAATCTCAGTTTTTTGAATAACGAATCAGACTCTACATCTACATCCATACTCCGCAAGCCACCTGACGGTGTGTGGCGGAGGGTACCCTGAGTACCTCTATCGGTTCTCCCTTCTATATCCAGTCTCGTATTGTTCGTGGGAAGAAGGATTGTCGGTATGCTTCTGTGTGGGCTCTAATCTCTCTGATTTTATCCGCATGGTCTCTTCGCGAGATATACGTAGGAGGAAGCAATATACTGCTTGACTCTTCGGTGAAGGTATGTTCTCGAAACTTTAACAGAAGCCCGTACCGCGCTACTGAGCGTCTCTCCTGCAGAGTCTTCCACTGGAGTTTATCTATCATCTCCGTAACGCTTTCGCGATTACTAAATGATCCTGTAAAGAAGCGCGCTGCTCTCCGTTGGATCTTCTCTATCTCTTCTATCAACCCTATCTGGTACGGATCCCACACTGTTGAGCAGTATTCAAGCAGCGGGCGAACAAGCGTACTGTAACCTACTTCCTTTGTTTTCGGATTGCATTTCCTTAGGATTCTTCCAATGAATCTCAGTCTGGCATCTGCTTTACCGACGATCAACTTTATATGATCATTCCATTTTAAATCACTCCTAATGCGTACTCCCAGATAATTTATGGAATTAACTGCTTCCAGTTGCTGACCTGCTATTTTGTAGCTAAATGATAAGGAAACTATCTTTCTATGTATTCGCAGCACATTACACTTGTCTACATTGGGATTCAATTGCCATTCCCTGCACCATGCGTCAATTCGCTGCAGATGCTCCTGCATTTCAGTACAATTTTCCATTGTTACAACCTCTCGATACACCACAGCATCATCTGCAAAAAGCCTCAGTGAACTTTCGATGTCATCCACAAGGTCATTTGTGTATATTGTGAATAGCAACGGTCCTACGACACTCCCCTGCGACACACCTGAAATCACTCTTACTTCGGAAGATTTCTCTCCATTAAGAATGACATGCTGCGTTCTGTTATCTAGGAACTCTTCAATCCAATCACACAATTGGTCTGATAGTCCATATGCTCTTACTTTGTTCATTAAAGGACTGTGGGGTTCCGAATGACTGCTCTGATATGTTTTTTGAGAACAAAAGAACTTTATCACTGACTGTACTATCTAATAAATAGGTTGTGAAATTTTTTTCATCGCAGCCCTCTTCTGAAACTAATTATTTTGTCCCCCCCCCCCCCCCCTCCCTGTCACCCCTACTTGTCTTTCCTTTCTCAGCCCTCGATGTTTATTTCATTTTGTCAAATTTTTGCGAGTATCAATTACAGCAACAATAATAATAATTAGAGGACGTCCTTCAAATACATCGGAGTTAAATATTTTTTTAAAATATCTCACACCTGTATTTTTCAAAGGTGGTCAAATTTAACAATTACAACTTGTTCACAAATAGTTAAAGCTGTGTATGCAGTTACTAGAACTGATCAAATATGTGTATTTCATCACATACTTTTTTAAAGGTTAGTTAGTAAATTAAAGTTTAACTGTTTCCATCTACATTTCTTCTAATTCAGATAGAATGTTTTAAAATTTGAAATATCACGATGTACAGTTGGTGATAGCAAACAATTAAATGTCACTTTAAAAATTGTTATATTTAAACAAATCATCCGAAAGGAAATAAAGAAGAGTGAAACTGTATACGGTTCAAAATTGTGAAATTTGCACATTTGGTGTGATGTGTGAGCTTGTATTTGTGAAGGAAGTAGATCCAGTATTGACTGTATCTCTGAAACAGCAATTCGTACATCCCCTTCCAGCTGCAGTGGAGACCGATGTTTCGTCTGGATAAAAGCCATTAAGGAAAATGTTGACTCACACCATGAAGTTGATGACGCGAGTAGTAACACGTCCGCTGTCCTTCTTACTAAATTGGTGTGGTCATTCCGAGTCTGCACCTAGAAAATTTCAAGAGATTTAGACACAAATTCATTTCGAAATGTACTATCGCTTGAGAGTTCTGTCAGCTCCTAATATTTTGCTGTTGTTAAGAGTCTGAGTAGTAGTATCGAACGGGTTTTGGATCAAGTCATATCAGATAAAGATTCTATAAATCTATCCTGGAACTGCCGACGAAGGCTTTCGATATGTAGGTCTATTACATCCATTCTACTAATCTTGCCTACACGCAACTCATTTTCCAATACAAAATCATTCAGACACAGTAACGCCTCGAAGTTACCCTTCTCCATATGTGTTTCTCAAAGTCAAAATCGAATTCATTTAAACGCAAGCATTTTCTGCCCTCGAAAGATGATATTACTACCTCGGCCTTGAAGTGAGGCTTTAACGTCATTCAGTTTCTCAAAAACGTCGGCCAAGTAGCACAATATTAGAAACCGTTTTCATCCACAAGCAGAGGCGAGAAGGTAGGACTGTTCAGTAGAGAAAGACGAAGCGCATGCTTCAGGCCCACAACGCGCCGAAGAACTTTACCACGAGGCAACCAACATGCCTCTGTGTGCCGTAGAAACGTGTCGTGAGGAGAACCTATCTCCTCACTAAGAGCCAAAATAGTCTAGTATTTAAACTCGTGCTTTCACAAAATTTACAACACTAACTGCACAGTTCAGCACTTCATTTAATTTCGATTGTACTGCTTTAACTACTTTCCAAGCATATTGTGCATCACACAGTGTGTGAATTTTAGAGAAGGAGAAATAGCACACATTTCAGTGAACACCTTTTTAGTTCCAGTAAACTCTGCCGCCGCATCGGTACATGCATCAACACAACTTGTCCATGACAGATTGTTGCCAACAAAAAAGGAATTCCTCCTCTCCAGAGCTCTACAAAATAGAAAGTCCTCGTGCACTTCATTTTCATAAAAGCAGAATACAAAACCCAGAGCCTGGGAAAGATCTACGATATCAGTACTATCATCAAGCTGCACGGCGAATTTTGGGCTATCATGAATGCATAGTAGCAATTAATTGTTCATGTCAGAGGTTACAGCATGAAAACGACGATCACATCAGACTCTTGCCAAACCTTTCTTCATGCATTTTGACAGTTGTGGTGAACCGTGATTTATTTTCAAAGTATGTTCTTAAAAATTTATTTTATTTACTAGCGATTCATCAGGAACATTAACACATTTAATCACACTATGTAAGCATGGAAGTAGTTGCCAGGGAGTAACTGATGAAATCATAACCAAGTTCCTTTTAAAATATGGGAAAATTATTCCTTTTATAGTACCTAAAAGCATTTTTTAAAAGAAGCAGATTTAAAATTATAATCAGAAAGCACCCTCTAAATATCAAAGTTACAATTAATTCAGAGGCAGAAAGAAACAAGTTTTGACTGTATGAGCTGTCGGGCAGAGAACCTTGCCGCTCTCTTTTGACACGGTCACAGTTACGACCGTCCACAAGAGCCTCTGAAAGACTACACTGGTGCAAATCTGCAACACACCAGATTACTTTAAACCAAGAGTTCTAATAATTTACACACGCACAGAAACTATTCCCCCCCGTAGGAGGGATGAAAATGGTACAAAACACTAACAATTAAAATATTAACCTTGCCACCGAAGGTGCAACTTGATTTTAGCTTCTAAGAAAAGTCTTACGGTGAAAGGGTGGCAACTTTATATACTAGAATGATCATTTGAATAAAAGCCCATGAAATGCAATCTTATAAAAATTCTAAAAGGTTGGACAAACAATAGTGAAGTTGCTCTACAGTACACAGATACCTCCTCTCAAGATGATAGGCAATAATATCAAAGTTTCCAAAGATCAAAACATATTTCAGGTATTAGGCCGTTACACTCCAAGCAATAAATTCATTAACACATCAAATCCGACAAACATGACAGAGGCAGCTACTAACGTACGGTATATTGATAGGGAGATTACCGAACAACCCGAACCGCAGGTTGCTCTAATCAGCCCCTACTCCACAAGGGAGAAACGGACCACCCAATTTATAAACAACCACCTTCCCGCGGGTGGGCAAACGAAGAAGAATGGTGGGATGACCCCAAATCAAAACGGCTGGTGACCTCACCAAGAAAACAAGTAGAATTTAACGAGAGTAAATCAAACAACTTATCACCAATGACTTAACTGCGATTTCTCGAGAAGACCTGGCGCAGCAACCCCCCCCCCCCCCCCCCCCCCCCCCCTCAAATGGCTCTCCAAAACCGTCCGCTGCCAGCCGCTTCAACGGACGCAGGTACGCGCACCGATCTCCCGCCTCACGGCGTCGCAGCTCGCACCGGCCAGCCTGATGTCGTGGGTTGACTCCTGTTGCTCTCGTGTCGGTCGCGAAGCCACTACACCTCGCTATACACCGCGGCCCACTGGACTCACGTGGCGACCTCACATGCGCCGACGCCCAAGACGGACAAGTCATTTTGTGTCTCAGTGCGCGACCGACCAACCGATCGATCGAACCGCCAATGACCATTGCCTGAGCAACTAGAGCAGACTCACATGCAGGAACTAAGCCCCGACCGGGCGACCTCTTGTTGAGTTCTCTTACTGGCGGAGTGGAAAGACTCTCATTTTGCCGGCTTTAAAGGTTGATCCGAACAACAGACATACTAGCACCCCGAACGACAGACAGACCCTAACTGCCTAACAAATGCGGACGAGAGACAGACTAGCAAGCTGGGGACGAGAGACTGACCCAGACTGACCGACTGGCGAGCTCATAGCGCCCCTTAAATGCACGTGAACAGGCAACCTTTCCCCTTTCCCACCAGAGGGAGACACCAAAGCTGCGATTGCTACAGCGGCGCAACCGCCAGAAACGGAGGGCGACTGCTTCACACTACGCGCTGCCGCGCGCTCTTCAAAACAGCAATTTTTACCACGGCTCTTGTGGGAAGAAGGAATTTCTCGCCAGTAATGCGCGTTGATTTGGATTTTGCAGTTAAGAAGGAAACCGTTGGAATGCTAGTAGGGCGGTCCTACGAAATAGATGTCTGTTTCTTTCCTTGTAATTGTTGCTCATGACGCTGTAATAAGTCAATGTGTTTACCCACATGATCTGGTGTCTCTTTAGTTTATAAACCTTCAAGCTATAGTTGGCTAAAATCAGACACACATTGTGGCCTTCCTGGTTATTAAAAAAAGCTGGTAAATCCCAAAGACACATAATCAACTTGATATTTACGCACCTTGAATTTTGCGTTCAGAGCTAACGTTGCTGATAACAACATAGGAAAAGACGAAAAGGGAATATACTTTCATTAAATCCGAAAATTTTTCATAATTAGACCTACTTAGTTTCGAATAAAAGGAGACACTCATCGAATGACTACTGTGGGATCTCTGGTTAGCACTGTGAATTGCGACGGGACCAACGCTTACTGCTGAGTGTAATTGCTATTCCAAACAGCATCCCATACAAGCAAACCAGTTGCATCTTTACCTATGGCAACTCTTTCTGTAGGCACATGGGCCTTGGACGGCTCTGTTTAAAAAGAACAGCTCATGCCCCGCAGCTAATTCGTTGTGAATAATAACCTGTAGTTATGATCCTGCAGTCAAATAGACTATGCATTGGCTAGAATTTGGGAATAAATAAAATACGCTGAAATATAAAATAAAAGGTAAATGAATACCATAATCGAAACGGTTCTACTCTAACGCCTGAGATACATGACAGGGAATTACGTTGCACAATGTTTATTGACGATAGTACAATCAAATAAACGGATAATAATCGTACGTCAGTCACATATAATGTCAACAGAAATTTCTAAAACGCAGTACAATCACGTTGAGAGCCTCACCAGAACGGTAGCTAAATCCCCAAACTAAATATTCATCATAGAACATGAATACTAAGTGTATTTCGTAGTCACAGTACATGAAATATTCACCAGCTCAAAACAGTTCAGAGTTCTACGCGATGAATCATAAACTAACACATGCGATGCAAAGAACAGTTACCTGTACTCTGCCTGTCTCAGTTCTGTAATACAAGCAGAGCACATTCAGGTGTCTCATGAGTTAGAGTCCCTTCAAAAGTTAAAGTATTGTAGCAGCCATTCACTACCCAGCATCTATCACCTTACCAATGAATCACACATGTTACCATAGGCAGGTCTGCCTTCTTCCAGCGTTTCCATGAAGTCCAGAAATACTCCCTTGAGCTTGTCACTTGAAAAGTCCCAGTCTCTATTTGACTCTGTAGTGTCCCGTTACTGTCTGCTTCTTCATCGGCTCAAGACGGTCCCCACCAAAAATACATTGTCCTTGAGGTCTACAGATTTCATTTGACATATCCTGTCAGTTCCCAGACTAGAATAATATATTTCAACAATATTTAAATAAGTATATGTCACAAATATTCGGTTACACTCAGATATTTACATACGAAATAGTTGGTTCATAAATAAATAATCCAGCATTCTTGCACAAATGTGCTCACAATAAAAGACAACAGATTGTCATTAAACATTATTTGAACAATTATGTATGCCTTCTTAACAGAAACATCTTTTGGTTTACTTTTAAGTTGTGGTGCCCGCTAACATATGCAATTGACCACATTTAAATTAGTGCAGTTTTTTAATAGCACTTGCCGTCAACATTTGAATAACGTTTCTGGAAAACAGTAAACTGTTCATTAAATAAAGATACAAGTATGACAAAATATGAGGTACTGATGCTGTGCTTATATTCTGTACAAATGTGGAGAAAACAATATTCTGACAACATTTGTTTAGTGAAAAAGATATAAAAGACATCATAAGACAGTAAATAAAATAGATATAGGTACATAGCTGTCAGGGGTAATAGCTGCAGTCCAATGCTATCATCTGAGATATCGTTTGCTGTAATCACATGAAGCGATTAAAAGTAGTTAATTCAGAGGTTCATTTTGTAAATGTTTATACAGTTGAAGTGTTAACTTCTGTATTTTTAAAGATATTGAAATACTGTTGTATCATAGGATGCAGCTCATTTATGTGAAATCGCCGATGTATTCAGATTTCCTTTATTATTTGATCTGAATTATTGCAGACTCTCAAAGGGCTGTAAAAAGCTATCTTTCAGCTTGTCTGGTAATCTGCATTGTCTTGGAGCACTGTCCCTTGCACAAAGGCGATGCGAGCGACAGCTATCAAAATTCCCCGTACTGGGATTTTTCCCTATTCCGGTGACGCTAGTCTTTGTACCTAACCTCGTGCCAACCGGTCACCCAGCTAGAAGCCGAAACTGCCGCGTGGCGCCCTGAGACCTGGCCGCACTATCGTTAAGCCCTACAACAAATTCACCTTACCACTACCAATAGTGGGCGGCCGATTAGATCGCCTAAATACACGTAAAGTTACATAATCCACCGGTTATCAGAGGGAATGAAGGAACGTGTATTACTTTATTTTAAACCCGGTTAAATACTTCTACTGAACGCGCAATACAACTCAACTTCCAGCTAACTTACTGCCTTTGAACTAACTTCGGACGTCTCGCTGAAATCGAGTTGACAGTCACAATGGTTGTGATTAACAATCTGCTATTGTTGTCAGCGTTGTGAGGAAGCGGCTTATTGTCATTTGTGGTCGTTAAATGCTCAGTAAGCAGCTAACCCCGGGGGTGATCGATGACAGTTTCTCAGTTTACCTGCTTTACAGGATCTACTGTTCAGACAGCAAATTGGCTTGTCTTAGTTAGAATCTGACAGTAGCAATACTTTTTCACCGGAAGTCTTTTCAAATGGTTCAGTTGGTTCAAATGGCACTGAGCACTATGGGACTTAACGTCTGAGGTCATCAGTCCCTAGAACTTAGAACTACTTAAAATTAACTAACTTAAGGACATCACACCCCTCCATGCCCGAGGCATGATTCGAACCTGCGACCGTAGCAGCAGCGCGGTTCCGGACTGAAGGACCTAGAACCGCTCGACCACCGCGGCCGGCTCCGGAAGTCTTTTCCTTACATAATATAAGAGAGTAGTGTTTCAGCAAAAATCAAGGTGGGGCGCACAACGAACCTACCCGTTAGGACACAGAGGCG
This sequence comes from Schistocerca americana, assembly GCF_021461395.2. Classification (NCBI taxonomy): domain Eukaryota; kingdom Metazoa; phylum Arthropoda; class Insecta; order Orthoptera; family Acrididae; genus Schistocerca; species Schistocerca americana. The sequence goes on along the minus strand of NC_060122.1, from coordinate 136,032,270 downwards.
AAATTTAGCGCTGATGGGCTATGGCAGCAGACGACCGACGTGAGTGGTTTTCCAAATAGCACGACATCGCCTGCAGCGCCTGTCCTGGCTTCGTGACCATATCGGATGGATCCTAGACGGCTGGAAGATAGTGGTCTGCTCAGAAGAATCTCTCTTTCAGTTGGTGAGAGCTGATGGTAGGGTTCGGGTGTGGTGCTGACTCTACGAAGCCATGGACCAAGATGTCAACAATGCACTGCACAAGCTAGTGATGGATGCATAATGGTGTGGGCTGTGTTTACATGGAATGGACTGGCTCATCTGGTCCAGCTAAATCGATAATTGACTGGATATGGATGTTCATGGGCTTAATTTTCGCAAACAACGATGGAATTTTCATGAATGACGGCTAGGTTGCAAACCATCTAAACTTCAATGCTGCTGGTGATACGATGTGGACAAAGCAAAAAAGTGCTATCAAATAAGAGCAAAAGAGCTAAAACAATTTGAAAAACGGACATGTCTCGAGAGTTATATAAAAGTGCAGTGTTTATTTCGCCATTTAATTAATATCCCGCAAGTTTTATAATTTGTGTTAGATTTAGTAAATATGTGCTCACAAGATGTTATGACACATCCTCAGAGGTACATGCTGTTTCATATACCACGACAAGCTTTCTTACTCTATTGTTCTGACATGCAAGTACAGTATTCTGTTAACTATGTTATGTAGGTATTCATTATCAAATTTGGTCCAACTTAAGGTGCCAAGTTAGCAACCGAATGTACAACATTAAGTAGAGTTAAGTAATGTTATGCGTATGTGGGCGAGTTAATAGGCCGCCTAAAACTGGTGCGAGGTAAGATGAATTTTTTTATATAGCTAAACGCCAGTGGAGCCAGGTTGCAGTGTGCGCTGCGGCAGACCAGGCTTCCTGCTTAGGGATCAGTACAGATGAGCCCAGGTACAAAGACTAGAAGTGTCAGCGGGAACGGGTAAATCCCGTAGCTGGGAGATTTGGACGACTGTTACAGCGCCTTTGCGCAGTAGATGCTCCAAGGAAAGTGCGGAGAGTCAGACATTGTTAAGTTATAGCTCTTTGAGATTCAGTTATAATTCACATCAAATATTAATACAAATCTCAATACATTTGCGATCTCAGGAAAATGAGGCACATCCAATGACATAACAATAATTTCAGTACCTCTAGAACAACAGAAGTTAACATTTCGCAGTGAATAAACATTTACACAATGAACCTCTGGATTAACAACTTTTAATTGCTTAAGGCAATTTCAACAAACGATATCTCAGATGATAGCACTGCACTATAAGTATAGCCCCTGAAAGCTACGTAACTCTATCTACTTTATTTATTGATTTATTATGTCTTTTATATCTTTTTAATCACACAAATATTTTTAGAAGATTATATCCTCCATAAGTACGCAACAAATGAATACTGCATGAGTACCTCATCTTTTGTCATACTTGTGTTTTCATTTGACCAACCGTTTACTGTTTTGACAGTTGGCTGCAAATGCTACTAAAGAACTGTGCTAAATTAAAAGTTCTCTGTAGCACGTTTTACTATACATCACAGCAGAACAGGGAATCAAAAGGAGCTTCTGTCAACAAGGCCTGAATATTTGATTAAACACTATATAAGGGAAATATGTGGTCATTTATCATGAGAGGACTTGCATAAGAATACTGGCTGATATATTTATGGACAAATCTTTGTTTACAATTATAGCAAATTATCTGTTTGATAGAATGTTTATAACATTTCGTTATTTAATTATTGTTGTAATATATTAGTCTAGTGCAGAAAGTGACAATGTTGAGTCAGTTCATGTTTGTAGAGCTTGAGAATAATGTATTTTTGGAGGGGACGACCTTCAGACAATGAGGTCTGTGGAGAATGGAGCTTTTCCATAAAGAGCTAGAGGCAGCGATTCTGGATATTTTTTTGCAACTTCTGGAAGGAGGTATACTTGCGTGAGGTAACATGCATGATTCAGTGTGAGGGTGTTTGATGCTGGGTGGTGAACGACCGCTACCATAATTTAACTTCTGAAGCGACTTCATGTTTTGAGAGGTCTGACTGTGTTCCAGAGTAGGATTCTAATTTATCCACTTGAATTACAAAACTGAGAATAGTCATAGTATGAGTTACTATTCTTTTCCACGTTTGTGTTAATTTGTAAATTATCATGTTGACCTCAGAAGTGTTTAAAAAAATGGTTCAAATGGCTCTGAGCACTATGAGACTCAGCATCTGAGGCCATCAGTCCCCTAGACTTAGAACTACTCAAACCTAAGGTCTTCACACATATCCATGCCCGAGGCAGGATTCGAACCTGTGACCGTAGCAGCAGCACGGACTGCAGCGCCTAGAACCACTCGGCCACAGCGGCCGTGAATTTTTCTTGTATTGTGATCACAAAATGGACTTAGTTTTCGTGTATCTTTGATGGCTTGCTAGTTTGGATATTTTGCTACCATTCTCATAGCGCTCTCGACCTAACTTTACTGCATTTTAACTGAGTATCGTAGGTCCACTTCCCTTTTATTTGTGATGTCCTTTCTTGAATAAACATTATTCAACATAATTCTCTGTCACCCACATCAATTACAGATGTGGGAATAGACCCCTTGTTATTAAATTACTCGTTTAACTTTTATTTTCTATTTCTGTGTATTTTGTTTACTCACAGTTCTAGCCAATGCACAGAGTACTTGACAGCAGCATCACAGCAACAGACCATTATTTACAGCGAGTTAGCTGCAGGTCATGAAAGCAGATGTGCGCAGCTCGTCCCTGCGACGACATCGAGGTATTCTTTGCAAACAGAAGCATGCGTAGACCAAGTATCTAAGGTACAACCAATATCAGGAAAAGTCACAACTGGTTTGCTCTTATGGAAGGCTGCTAGGCAAAGCAACGACTCATGCAGTAACGTTTAGTTAACATCGCAATGTCACGTCAGGTTGCTGCACTACGCCGGTCAAAAGAAGTTCCGACACGATATTAGGAGGTACCCCGTGACATCTGTCACATCAGTGTACTTGATTGTACAACACAGTAACAATAGCTTTTTGATCTGAAAAGAATTGCTACCTGAATGGCGCCTAAATACGTAATATAGATAAATAAAAGTTTTTACATTCAGTATTAACATAGAGGAAGAAGTAAGATAAGGACTACCTGGAAAATACTGACAGGAAGAAAAAACAAGGTATTAGGACATATGTTAGGACATCACAGAATATCTTCCGTGGTAGTAGTGGAAGCTACAGAGAGTAAAAACTGTAGAGGAAAACAGAGATTAGAATGCATACAGCAAATAATTGAAAACGTAGGTTGCAAGTGCTACTCTATTTATTTATTTATCTCTTGTTCCGGTGATCCATGTTGTGACACTTTCACAGGATATGGAACGTGTCAATTTTACAAGCTTTTGGTCAGAATTTATGGTAATACATAAAACAAAACAAAAACAGTATACAGTAACTTAGGTCCCACTGCAAAAAATATATTTTAGAGATAGATAGAGATTGCAAAATAATAAGTGTTACAGAGAAATAAATACTGCAAAATATATGTTTACAATGAAAGTATTCGGTATTACAAATACAAATTTGGGCATACATTTGCAATTTACAATACAAGAAATGTTAAACACTGTAGTTCAGAAACTCTTCTATTGTATAAAATGATCCTTTCGATAGGAACTGCCTTAAGGTTTTTTTAAGCAAGAGATCATCGTTTACCAAACACTTAATTCTTGAAGGGAACACATTAAAAATCTTACAGCCACTGAAATGGACTTCTTTCTGCACCATACTTAGATTTGGCTGTTCATAGTGGATATCATGTTTCCTTCTAGTATTGTGACTGTGATATGCGCTATTCAGCTTAAAGATGGATTTTTCTTTCCTTATCAAGCACATCAAAGAGAATATATATTGCGCAGTGGATGTAATTATTTCAAGCTTCTTAAAAAGATTCCTGCATGTGGCTCTAGGATGGACTCCACACATGATCCCTATGGCCCTTTTTTGTACACACAGTACTTATTTAGCCAGTGGCTGATTTCCCCAAAATATAATTCCAAATGCCATAATTGCATGAAAGTAACCATAATATGCTGACTTCATGGTTTCCATATTTCTATAAGAAGAAATAATGCGCAATGCGTATGTTGCTGAACTTAGTCTTTTGCATAGATCTAGGATGTGGTTTGACCAATTCAGTCTGCTATCAATATGCAAGCCTAGGTATTTTGAGGAATCTACCCTGGTTATTGTCTGCTCACCTGTTTTTACCACTATTTCCTCATCTTCGGATGTTGTGTTGAACTGAATGTAGTTTGTGTTACAGCAATTTAAAGAAAGACCATTAATGTTAATCCAGTTCACCGTTTCATTTAAAACCTTATTTGCTCTTACCCCAAGTTTATCTACTGAATTATCAATAAGTGTGTAGTGTCATAAGCGAAAACGATGAATCTACAATATTCCGTCCAGAGAGGGAGATCATTTATAAATACAATAAAAAGTAGGGGGCCCAGAACTGAGCCCTCTGAGATGAAGAGGTGTGCATAGCAAAGGAAATCGCGGCGAGCCGCGTCATACAGTCAGAAGACTGATCGTTCGTTGTGCCACATACACGACAGCGTCAAGTCTTTTGAAAATAAAAATATTAATTTAATTTTATTAATTTTTATCACTTAACGATACCGCGAACGAAACGTAAGTATTATAGATATTAAGTGAGTTCCAAATTCGAGCGAATAGTAATTGTGAACAATTGTGTCAGAGAAACTGAGTTTCACTTAAGAAATTACTATTGCCTGTATGCTGTTATCAGTTTATCAATGCGCCAACAGCCAAGAAAATAGCCTGCCGTTTTGCGCATGCCTGTCTGCTACAGCTCCGGTAAGGCTCGTCATTTCTCCAGCCGCCTGGTGGATTACAAATTTGGCAGTTTTCTTCATTCTTTAAAAAGCAGATGCCGGATTGAAGCCTTTTTAGTCTCAAGCTCAACCTGTATCTAGTGATACTAAGTTTGAAAATAGAGACGCCGGAAAAGGCGTTATATTTAGCCGGTCATTTTGCCCTAAAAGCGAGACTAGCTATTTTAAATAGAAACATAGTCAAATGGGTATTTCCAGTCAATCATTAGTAGTCAATTACAATCAGCTTTTGCGAGATCAACCTTAAACGTGACTGAACAGCCTAATATATTTTGGCAGTTATAAGAGCAACTAAGTTCTCAGTCATCTTCTTCAAGTAATCTTAGGTCAAAATAAACCAAAAGTTCTTATTTAAAGAAAATGTTCAATTAATTATTATTTTGGAATGGGAAACAAAAAGATATTCAGTAACTTTTGTCATTTTATTTAGACTTACAGAAAAACGACAGTAATCTGTACTTGGGTATTAATATTTCTCATTTAAGCCTAATTTAACAAGAAAATTATTTTTTTAAAAAATAATGCCGAGGAGCTTTTGACAGAATATTTTAAATTACACAATTTCGCTGTTTCGTCGGTGTGCAATTAATTCCGTTCATTTATTCATTGAGTACTTACCGAAAAAAAACACCCTGACAACGCGGGCATTATAGGCTGGAATTACAAAGCAGTAATCTGTCTATTTTAAATAATTACGAATAAAGGTCTTCATTATGATGCGACATGAAATAAGCTGACCACTTTTCATGTGCCAAAGGCTTTTTTTTAAAACACAGTCGTCCTTTTTATGGCACAAATTTCTTGAAATTTTTCCATTGATCAAAGAATTTAGTGTCATGCAAATTAATGTCTATTTACAGACAAAATATCTACATTTCTGCTGATTGTTGCCATGTTAGAACATCAGCTAATGTCATCTACTAAAAGTTCTAAATTTCTAAGACAAGGATTTTAGTTAGTCTTTGGGAATTATGTACATGTTGTTCATGTTTGCTCCAAATATTTACGCCTGATTTGGCAGCAAGTGACAGCCACATTCTACTTTGGCTCTCTCGTTCTACACGTATTATACGAAAAAAGACATAGGACACCGACGTATCAGTAGCATTTGCTTGCGTCTCTATACACTCACAGTATGTCTCCTTATTCCTCCTTACACTTATTCCTCGCGTTTACGTTATTAGCCAGGATCAGGCCTTAGTCGTACATTCTCTTCATCATCGCTAAAAAGCCCAACAAAGGCCAGACAGGTCAGACTTGCATTATTTCCCTGGACACGAACGTAAAAAGTCGGACATATGCGGCTAGAGTTGGACACCTGGCAACCCTGCCTCCATCATGCTAATCTGATAACCACTTGAACATGGCCCTGGTGACTGAAACCGGCCGTGATGATAAAAAAAATAGACACGCAAGTGGGGTTGCAATTTGCTATGGATAGTCTGCACAGTAATGATCAACATGCTGGACAGAAAACTAAAAAATTATGTTTGTTACTTAGGTAAGCAACTTTTTCACAAATGTAATAGTGTAGCTCATAAACATTTGTATGTTTTCATCTCCATTGAGTCCAGTTTTTCTTAAAACTATCTGCTTTGCACTAACACTGTTTCTGCTTTGAGGCCTTATATGTAATTTTGCATCATTTCGAAATGAAGCTTAACAGCCCCCTCATACTGAGATTTCCTGTAATATTTGATGGGAAAGATTCAAGTATAAGAGAAATTAAGGAACCTGCAATTGCAATAGTGAGCCGTTGTTATAACTGACGTGTGGCAGAAACAGTTATACATAAAGTGAGAATTTTAAATGGAAAATTACAAATGTATTACTTTTCCTAGGAAACATTGTAAAAGATCAGTCTCGTAACGACGAAACGTTTTGTGTCTTGAATATCGTCTCTTGAATAATATCCATTTCCTTCCGAACATTTGCATTTAACAGGGGAGAGAAATTGCGTGTTATACATGAGACGGAGGCCAACCAGCAAACCACATGCTTCTGTCATTCGAGCAATCTAATTTATTTTTTAATTAAATTAAATAGCATGCCTTGTTTCCAATTACCTCGAGAAAAAACGTAGTGTGGGTCAGTAACGAATATTATACCAGCAGCGACGCCTGTTTCGTTATTGGCAAGATTCCGCGCATTGCTTAACGGCTTATTAGCTGTTTTTTTCTCTTCGAACGAAATTACGGTAATTAATTACGTATTTCACGAGCCTGTGATTTATTTTAGCTTGTTTCGCCGTCCGGATAAGTTTTCTCGTCCAATTAGGTGTTTTCGTCCTAACTGGATGCAGCTCTCACCATTGATTGAGCAGAAAGTGAAAAAAATAGCTTGCTCAGCTGCCGCTTATAACGTTCACCTTACACCACAGCATCTGGTTTTGGCAGAGTGTCTGCTCCTAATAGATCAGAGAAGTTAAATTCTTAGCTGCATAGAATATCACAAGATGTAAACAGCGAAATATTACTATCCAGTGACCCTGTACGCAATACACTGACTTCCTGTCACCAGTATCTTCTCGCAAGTCAAATGATAAGCACAAAAATTCATCTCATAGCCTGTTCCCAGTGACAGCGCAGTGCAATAAGTTTCATTAAACAATCTCCTCGAAACTATTCGCTCTGCCGCTACAGCTGGATCTTCCACCTATTCCAGAATGAGATTTTCACTCTGCGGCGGAGTGTGCGCTGATATGAAACTTCCTGGCAGAATAAAACTGTGTGCCCGACTGAGACTCGAACTCGGGACCTTTGCCTTTCGCGGGCAAGTGCTCTACCATCTGAGCTACCGAAGCACGACTGACGCCCGGTACTCACAGCTTAACTTCTGACAGTACCTCGTCTCCTACCTTCCAAACTTTACAGAAGCTCTCCTGCGAACCTTGCAGAACTAGCACTCCTGAAAGAAAGGATATTGCGGAGACATGGCTTAGCCACAGCCTGGGGGATGTTTCCAGAATGAGATTTTCACTCTGCAGCCGAGTGTGCGCTGATATGAAACTTCCTGGCAGATTAAAACTGTGTCCCCGACCGAGACTCGAACTCCTTTCTTTCAGGAGTGCTAGTTCTGCAAGGTTCGCAGGAGAGCTTCTGTAAAGTTTGGAAGGTAGGAGACGAGGTACTGGCAGAAGTAAAGCTGTGAGTACTGGCCGTGAGTGGTGCTTCGGTAGCTGAGATGGTAGAGCACTTGCCCGTGAAAGGCAAAGGTCCCGAGTTCGAGTCTCGGTCGGGAACACGGTTTTAATCTGCCAGAAAGTTTCTTCCACCTATTGTTTACAGCGATCGGATTATATTCGACAGTTCGATCCATGGTTTTGATTATGCGTGCAACAAAAATGCCTAGATTTTGTAACGAAAGGTGTGGGTTAAATTACCACTACGAGATTTTAAATTACGTCGGTTGTTCTCAAACGTTAATCCATCAGTTACTGAAGGCAAGTATTGCGAACATATTTACCAGAAACGTATACTCCTGCATACAAACTATACTTAAACGAGCCACGGTGCTGGTTCGCCATAATGACTTGCTGTGAAACTGAAGGATGCTCTTCACAGTCCCTGTCATGGATCGGAATGCAACTAAAGTAGGGGCACTGACTATTATTATTAACAAATACTACAATCTCTTTGCATATTGGTTTGTCTTAGGAAGTTGAATGGGGCAAGACTACGTCTGATGCTCCATCGCTGGACGCTGATACGATCAGTACTGTGTGGCTGACTGTTGTGATAACGCGTCTGCTAGGCATATAAGTTTTCACTGAATGATTTTTCAGCAAGTAAACTACTTTTCTTTTTTTTTGCATACCGCATTTAGGTGCACACAAAATAGCCCAATCAACGAAGACCAAAAAACGTCGATCGACTACTGCAGTTAGCCCCACATGATGCGGTAGTTTTTTACGCGTTTTACAATGTCGTATCTCCCGAACAAAGTGTCGTACAATGATGTAATTCTTCTGGTACATTCAGAGATATGTGTGAATATGTCCTCTCCTGCAAAGTGTGTCACGAGTACGGTTAGTAGTGAAGAGGTAATAAATTAAAACCTCATGTTTCATGTGGCAGTGCATCAATAGCGAAAATGCAGTAAGCGACAAACTTTTTTCCTTTCGTCATTTTGTGGTGGCCTTCAGCGAGGAAAAGTTTGAAACCGAGTGTAATACTGGATAAGTGAAGTTTGGGTTTTCTCGCTTCGTGGGCTACACCACTTATTCTTCGCCCTCAGCACCATCCCTTTCATACATGAGTGGATGTTACATCACCAGTGATTCTTTCCAGACAGTAAATTATATGTGTGCCAAGTTTGGTTAGAATCGGCCTTGTGGTTTGGAGGAGATACGTAGCTTGTATACATACTGGGTGGCACCTGGAAACATCGAGAAGATACTAACTGTTTTTCAAAACAGATCCATACAAAATTCAAACCCTTCAGCCATCAAGCCCCAGGACCATGGAGCGGCAGTTCTGTTTCGCCAACACATTGACGAACAGGACTTTGATATGAATGTGGTTTGGTTTAGCGACGAAGCCCACTTTCATTTGGATGGGTTAGTCAATAAGCAAAACTGGCGCATATTGGGCACTGAAAATCCGTATTTCACGGTCGAGAAGTCTCTCCATCCTCAACACGTGACTGTGCGGAGTCCAGTGTCCAGTCACGGAATAATCGGTGTGACATTCCTTGGCGGCACAGTGACTACCGAACGGTAGGTGAAGGCTTTGGAAGATGATTTCATCCCCAATATCTAAAGTGACTCTGGTTTAGACAAGATGTGATTCATACAAGACGAAGTTCGATCCCACCGAAGCCGGAGAGTGTTTGACGTCCTGGAGAAGCACTTTTGGGACCGCATCCTGGCTCTGGGGTACCCAGAGGCCACTGGCATCGGCCGATTGGCCACCATATTCTCCGAATCTGAACATATGCGCCTCCTTTTTCTGGGGCTGTATTAAAGACAAGGTGCACAGCGAAAACCCCAAAACCATTGATGATTTAAAACCAGCCTCTCAGAAGGTCATCGACAGTATCGGTGTTCTAACACTTCAGCAGGTCATGCAGAATTTCGCCGCTCGTGTGCGCCATGTCATAGCCTATGATGGCAGTCATATTGAACATGTCATAACCTAGATCCAAATACCTGTAGTGACGTACACATGTTGAATAAAGTATGTGCACACAGTAGTTCGTAACTAAATTACGTTTTCTTTTTCATATACTGTAGTTCAATAGGTGTCACCCTGTACTTACATACCTTACCCATTTTTATAGTTAATATGGATATTGTTTTAATAGTAAAATATTAAAGTTTAACTTACAATAAAACAAATATAAAACGTGCATACCACTTCTAAGAGCAATATAGCGGTATTAAGAGATAACTGTGTTCCGGGAGGGAGACGGGTAAGAAGATGTAGATTAGAAGCGTGAAGGAAAATAGATCGTTGGATTGTGCCCATGCACTTCCCTTCTTCGTAGATCTGCTAATTGAAGACAGAGCAGGCGATTCCTCAATGCATTTACCTGCTTCATCACAACAAGCAACTACAAGGTGTTTCACAATGTTGTAGTGGCCCTCCACAGCACACCTTATGAATCACTGGAGACACAGTGAGTAGATGTGTCTAGGGAGTGCGCATTTTCCATGAGATGCCTCAACATCACGTGGAATGCTGATACGAGTTATTTTAAAACACTAATGCAATAAACAGTTATGGACATAATCTACGTAAATCTCTGCACAGCCGGCCGAAGTGGCCGTGCGGTTAAAGGCGCTGCAGTCTGGAACCGCAAGACCGCTACGGTCGCAGGTTCGAATCCTGCCTCGGGCATGGATGTTTGTGATGTCCTTAGGTTAGTTAGGTTTAACTAGTTCTAAGTTCTAGGGGACTAATGACCACAGCAGTTGAGTCCCATAGTGCTCAGAGCCATTTGAACCAGCCAAATCTCTGCACACTGTTCCACGCTGTTAGAGGGGAAATTGATTCTTAGTCATCCAGTATAGTAGCTGTAGTGTTCTTCTGGGCAAGGCAGTTGACCCATCAGGAGCACTGCTCACTTTCCAGTTTACAGACAGACTACTCCTCCCTAGCATTTCCTGTCTTTAAACAAATTAACTTCACTGAGCTCCTGTTTATAGAATGGAGTTATTTTCAGTTTATTAAGTGAGTGCTTATCTGCAGTTGTGAAGTGGGCTACTACGTAAATAATCCTCAACAGGTGGATGTATCAACTGTCTACCACTGAAGAGCCAGTCCCAGTTGTAACATACTGTCAAATGTATTGAACAATGTCGATGTCATTGGCTTCACTATCACTGTTTGAAATACTTTTCACATTATGAGGCGTATGAAATGCACCACCCTAGCCTCATCTCTCTCAAGTTCTGAAGAGCCCCAGAGCCTTAAACTTTTTCTCCTGCAACAGAAATGGGCCACTTAGGTGTTACGAAACTTAAGATATTCCAACATAAGTCAAGCAATGCTTTACAGCTTTTACTGTTCTAGACTTGAACATTACCTGTCCCGTTCCACCAAACGCATTCACACCCATATTGCAAGATATATTGTGAAAGTGTAGTATGTCGCTTCAGTCAGAGCAACCCACTCCACAAGTGCCAGCAATTCTTGAATAGGAGAGACCTACGCAGTTGACAGAATTAATGGCGACAGAAGTTTAACAACTTTCTGATTATTCTTAGTTCACCAGGTGTGTACAACACAATTACAAGGCGTTGCAACATACTGTCAACGATAGACATCAGCAGGGTACCACATTTACCAATCGAATCCCCTTCCCACTGACAATATTAGACTTACAGAATAAACACTTTTCAGACAGTACAATATAGGCTTTCCCGGCCGGTGCTGTATTCAGTTGAAACTTACGGGCTTAGAGGCCGTGGTTGATGTATAAAATTTCCACCTAACGTTTCGTCTCTATCTTCGGGAGACATCTTCTGAGGTCGTCTGGCTACTGCCCAGCAGCCGGACGACCTCAGAAGATGTCTCCCGCAGATGGAGACGAAACGTTAGGTGGAAATTTTATACATCAACCACGGCCTCTAAGCCCGGAAGTTCCAACTGAAGACTTTTCAGATAGTGTTTACAGGAAGGTATTTTACAGAAACTCACTTAACAACAGCAAATATGCACGATAATGCAGTTAAGATGAACGATGCAGTGTCCCTGCACGCATGCGCACGGCGGCGACTACAGCCATTATGTAATATACACGAACAATCATCAGCTGTATAAAGGAATGGCGACAATGAACATCTCTGCCAGACTGGGACTCGGACTGGGATTTTCTACTTTACTTGAGTGTTCGCCTTAAACGTTTTGGCTATCCGTGCACGACCCACAACCAGATCCAAAGGTACATATGCACCGATCAAGGTGGCGCAGTGGTTAGCACACTGGACTTGCATTCGGGAGGACGACGGTTCATGAGGATTTAGGTTTTCCATGATTTCCCTAAATCGCTCCAGGTAAATGCTGGGATGGTTCCTTTGAAAGGGCACGGCCGACTTCCTTCCCCATCCTTCCCTAGTCCGATGAGATCGATGACCTCGCAGTTTGGTCTCTTCCTCCAAACAACCCAACCCCTACATGTGCCGTCGTTCCTGCGTTACAGCTTGTACTCGCACACACATTATGTAATTCCGCTACTACTGAGAACATGTTTATTGAAAGTCTCTGCTTACTATCGGTCCGATAAATGCGATATTGGAGTGCCTATGTTGTTAAGAAGAATTTTGCAATGTTCCTTCGGATATGCATCCATTCCGAAGGAATTGGCCCTGTGGCGTCTACAGCCATTATGAAATACATATATGAAATGTATTTCCGGTTGACTAACAATCAATTTTCCGTGTAACAGTGTAGAACAGTGTGCAAAGATCTACGTAGGTTCTGTCCGTATGCGTTACTTGCATTACTGTCGTTAGTAACTTGTATCTGAATTTCATGTAGTATTAACGCGCATTTTTTAAAAAAAATAAACATCTCTGCGCACTATGTCACCACTGGTTCATAATACGTACTGTGGAGGGTCAGTATAACTCTGCGTCTTGCTTCTTACGACACAGTGGAGTAGACAGAGTGGGGAGTTACCTGCTCTACCTTTGGTTACAGCCGGCCGTTATTCATAGCATTCTTCCCTATCACTGCACCAAATTTTGCGACTGCAGGAAATTTTTCCTCTAATTTCCCATCGTTGACTGGACTAAAAGGAGAACTACATCATTCCACAGCTGAATGTTACAAGCTGGAGACTTCCACACAGTGACAATAACCTACTGCTTTTGCTAAACTGAAGTGGTCAGTTCCAAAACAAAACATGTCCATGTCAAGGAAACTGGAGAACAACGGAAAAACTAATATGTCACTTTATATTGAAATTGAAACTCTATCGAAAAATAAACAAAATATAGAAAATTATTTCAGAAAAAATATGTGGTAGTTGCTATGAGACACATTGCCATTTTTCATAAATAACAGCAAATGTTTCATAGCTGTTTTTGCCTTCTTCAGTGAAGAACTGTGTTAAATTGCATCCTCGTCAGTCATTGGTTCATCATCTCCACCTTGTTCTTTTTGTTGTCGTAAGTTAAATTTGCAGGCCTCCAGCAGTTCTTTGTAAAACTTAAGCTATGGATTGGTGTCCAGCTCAGCGCCAAAGGCTACTGAATCTGATTGTGAGGGCAGACCTGTAGTGCCAAAGTTTCATTACATCAGTCACTGCCTTTTCCCAATTACAGAATGCACGAAAATGGATGACAGTTCCGAATTCCTGAAATATATCTATGTAATCTTGTGGATTTAGAAGTATTTCCCATCCTCGAATATTTTACTCAATACGATCAAACACTCGATTTGGTGGCATGTAAGAACGGCCAGGAACTGAAAAAATTACCACAACTTGTTTTAATTGGGTGGGTTCTTCAGTTGCCAACCACATGTTTAACATATCCATCATGATTTGATTTCGCAAATTGTGAAGCAAAACATATAAAACTGGCTTCTATAATATACCGCCTGATCCAGTAGTTTAGATAGTAAGATATTGTTTTCGCTGTCAAAATACATACATAGTTATTTATCGCTCATTCTGAATTTTTGGCTGTATGAAAAATGCCTCAGTACGCCTCTTATGATAACCAAATTCACTGAAAACCATCTTTTGATGCAACATTCCTTGCTATTCTGACTCTTTTAATGCATTCTTGCAACTCAGAACATCTTGAGCACTGTAGCTGGTGTCCTGAAACTTACGAAATAATGAGTGCTAAAAATACTATAAAGTAAACCTATTCCACTTTGAATTCAGGATTTTGCGCAGAATTGTACATCCTCCACAAGTTTTTAATGCAAAGTTCAGTTGGCAAGTACTAGCGCTTTGAATGACCATGGCAGAAACGTGACTCAGTGGGTATAAGGGACTGAATGAATTCCTTTAAAACATCTGTTTATTTCGTATAGCTGCTTTTCTCGTGGTAACAACCTGGTCCTTAACTGATCTTTACCAAGCCTTTGAACCCTAAATTTCGAAATTCACAAAATGGTAACAAACGTATATTTACGCACTTTGACAAATTCTCTCTTTCCAGAAATAAATTTTATTATGTAACAGTGGCGGCCAACTTGATTCTACCCCTGATCTACTGTTTTTGACGAAATTATTACTCTGCTCTGAGATATATTTATAAAAGCATGGTCAGCCTTTGGTCTACATTTCTGGGCATTGGCTTCCAATTAGAAATATCCAAATTTGAAGAAACGTGTTGAACAACTGCATTACATACTTCTTTCAATTTTAAGTGAAACAGTGTAGTTCAGTATACACTTATGAAGATTTTTTTTACTTTATTAAGAGGGAAAACATTAAATTGAAAACTATTCTTACTAATTACTTGTTCATATTAGTGTGAGCACTGCATCTGAGTATCTTCCACTACATTAGTAAAGTCAGGTTTGTAATTGGAAATTGCCAACCTTAAAGAATCCAATCTATGAGTGTCTTTCAAATGAGAAGAGTGTTTATTTTTTATTTTTTTTTAAGTAGGAAAGTGCTGATTCACATAAATATGTAGAATCAAAACAGGTATGCAATTTTTCAACAAGTATGTCAAATTTGCATATTTCTCATTGGAAACCAATGCCCAGAAATATAGACCAGAGGGAACCTTGTTTTTAGTAATGTATCTCAGTGCAGAGTAATCATTTCGTTTTGTAGTATCATGTGGTCCATTTGAAACGTGTCTGCAAATTGTTTAGCCATTTCGTAGATGTCACTATGATCAATGGCAATATTAAACAGATAACTAATGAATTGTACCAACTTTTCAATTTTTTTCAAATCACTAAATCTAATTTCGAAGTCTGATACCACGGTCTTAATTTCTGCCGTTTACTAGTCTAGAAAGAACGGTAGGTTGGATGATTTTCCAGATGATCTTTGATGTTTACAAATTGTTGTAATTTTTCCTTTCGATCTCAAGTATCAAAGGCAGTGTTTGTCTTTGAAATGCTACAATACAACTCATCATTTATGCTACTGTTTTATTCTTGCCTTGTAATTCCAGATGTAATGTGCACAGTTTTCCGGTAAAATCTGATAAAAATGCTAAATCATATCGCCAGCCTCAGTCATGCGTTTGCTGATATTCATCATCTTTCTCATCAAGAAATTTTATTATTTCATCCGATAGATCTCGAAGTATTTACAAAAACTTTCTACGACTCAGCCACCTCACATTGTCGTCTAATGCCAAATCTGGTTCCTAATTGCTCCTTAAAGAGCCGCCTTTGGAGAGATTTTCCTTTTATGGAATATACAGTCTTGAAACAAATAGCAAGACATTTAGTCTCTTACTAGCCAGTACTTCGATGATGAGTTACGCAGCGGCAGTTAATGAAGTCTAGAAAGTCTTCTTCTTTGTGACAACGAGCAACAAAACCATTATGAATACCTGTCATTGCAGGAGTCCCATCACTTGTCACTCACACGAGTTTGTACTTGCTAATACATGCTTTGAATTTCGTGAAGACATCAAGACCACGAACTTCTCCTTTTACGGAAATCATACTTAACAGCTCATCTATCGTTTACAAATCTTCAAAGACTATACGAGTAAAAATAAGTAATTGTGCGGTATCAGTGATATCTGTCGACTCGTCAAGGTTGTATCGAAAAAGCAATGCAACGGACGATATCTCTTTGAAGTTATTCGTTTATGTTTTCACTCATCGTTTCAATACGGTGCATCTCAGTATTTCGAGATACCTGTATACCATGAACAGCTTTTCCAATTTCATTTTTATTTTTGAAATTCACGAACGGCAAATTTGTGCTCTTCTTCGAAAATTTCCTTGATGTGTTCTCCATCGGAAAAAGGTTTGCACCTTAATGCAATTCTGTAATTTACTTGGAAAGAAGCTTCAGTTGAAACCTTACGTCTCTCAATAGGCCTAGAAAACATGTTTTATTGGGTAGTTAATTCCGATTTCAATGCTTGCTATGATGGGCCTCAGTGCTCGCTTCCTCACTTCGGTGCAGGGTTCTGAGACAGTGTGACGATGGTAATGAGCGATGATGATATTTACGACGTTGCAGTGCCTGTATAATTCCGAATTACGATACTATATTCCATCAGACATGCATGCATGTTCGAAGGAACAGGCCTTGCAGCGACTATTGCCGTTATGAAACGCAAGAAATGTATTCGCAGTTACTAATATGCCATCATCAGCTGTATCGTAATTCGGAATAACACAGGTACTCCAATATCGTATTTATCTGGCAACACCGAGCTAGCGACTTTAAACTAAAATGTCTTGCCTATACACGAATATACTGTTTATAATGGATATACAAGCAAAGGTTGTAGACACATGGTTGACGACGTGTGGAAGTTTGATTCTAGCTACAAGTCGTGCTCAGATGCCCTAATGGTAAGGCGATCACTCTCCATAAGCGGGAAATCTAGGTTCGAGTCGCAGTGTGTTACAAATTTTCATCACCGTCAATGGATTACACAGCTGATGGTTATCCATATCCACAACTACGAATACATTCCTTGTATGATGATATTTGGCGATTCCTCTTTGAAAACAATATCACCAGCTGCGTTGTATATCTTCTTAACAATATTTATCAACTAAAAGTTAAATAAATTAACACCTCTCCCTGCACAGTGAACACATTCACAGCACACAACTAGCTAACTGTTGTTCACATATTCGTTGTTGGGATCCCTGTCGTCATTGTCAATACTATCAATATAAATGTACCGTATTCCAACTCGCCTTCTTAAATTTGTATCACAATCAAACTGCATTCAACATTTATCGAAATTTTACAAATGTATCCCTGCACAGAGAGTTTGTATAAATGACTGCTACATTGTTCACTGCATATACTTTACAAATATCGATAATTCCATTCGAATAACATTCATTCACAGAATGGCAGTGTACTTCAATATACTCAGAAATTTTTGTAAAGTTACCATTTCTAACGATACTGATAGCCTGTGATTTGTCTCTATGTTTTAAGAGGCTCATCAGACGCTGCATCAAAAATATTCGAAATATCCAGAATGAGTGTCGATGAAGCTTATGACAACACTAAGTTTACAGCAAAGCAGAATATTTTGTAACACCTCCGTGTTCCTTAGATTTCCGTAATACTACATATCCAAATAATCTTATTAAATAGTCTGATGTAGACTTACAACCTACACAATCACTTTATCCGCAATCTAAGAGATCAATATTTTGAGTCTTCCCATACACTGACTTCAAATCTTTCGTTTGATATAAATATTTCAGTACTCGCAAAGCATACATACAGTATTACCGAAACAATTTTGAAATCGGCTCAAATAGTTTAAACTGTAGCTTATATCTAGTATTGTTTCTGAGCCAATGTACAGGAAAGCACCTGTCTTGTTCCTGTATTTAATATCGTGGTTTGCATCTATCTGCCGGCTCTAATTTCGAATTAACTTTCATTGGTGTACTGTACAACTTTGAATGTTCAATCTGATGTTTATTAGCCAGTGATTCAATATAGCTTTCCTAAATAAGGCTCATTATATTTCTTGTATAATTACAGTCAATATCCGTATCCTGAATGGTTCCTTGCTTCACCTAAGTCTTTCATTTCAAATCATTTGGATAAATGATTCTTATTTTCTTGTGTTTTCCCTTCTCTTTCACCACAAATCAAAAAATCCCTGACAAACACAGTTATATAGATCACGTAATTTGCAGTCATCAGTATGTAAAGGCAAGAAACATATTTACTTCTTTTAAAACCTAAATAAAAAACTCATCCAAATCATCACATCTCAAACCATATAACGCTTTCAATTAACTTACAAACTTTGCCTGTTTCATCCTTGTATCCTGGAGGTTGTTATACATAAAATTCTGAGAAAATGTTACTATTTAGAAATGCAGTCTGTACACTCATTTGTTCTACAATTAAGCTCTTTTGACAGCAATATGGCAACAAAAGTGTTGATGTTTTCATCACAGTAACTGTTGAATAAATATCATTCTCAATTTCTTTCTGTCGAAAGCCCTTTACAAATAATCTAGCTTTACAAGCGTTGTCTGATTGCCTTTTAAAAACCCACATTACTTGAGAAACATTCTCATTCACTCGTTTCATAACTAGTCCCCAAGTTTTATTTTTATTTAAGCATTCAAATTACTTATCCATTACTGCTTTGAAACGTTTGACTCACTGCTATTCATCGACTCCTCAAAATTTTCTGGTCTATCAACACTACAGAAGTTAACATAAACGAAGTTACTCTCGACACGTTCTATTGTTCACACATTTATTCCTGCTTGCTTGAACCCCCTTTGATAAGCTTTTTTTTTCATTTCCTCACTTACAGATTCATTGCCTGTAACTTTTGAACTCTAAATCAACGTTCCTTAGACCAAAACGCCTTACCTTTGCGGTCCTACTTGACTTTCTCAATTTTTCTGGCACTCACACAAAAATGCTACTCCCATATGACTTTAAATATTTAACATTTGGTTTATTTTCCCCACAATACTTCGTAAAGATTTTAAAATTATTTCGATAAAGTCTTGATCGCACGTAAGCTGTGCATATTTAGTTTAGTGACCGATTTTTGCTCCTTCGTGACAGCAGGAGCTAATGGAGTGGAGCAGGTCGCTCTGGAGATGTGTGGAACACATCACTGTTATTAATAACATGATTGAATCACTCTGTAATGACCAGTTCATGTGTACGTTATTGTCTGACTCAGCATTAGTGCTTGCAATCGTAGGTTTGTGAATTGGCTGCTTGGAAAATAGAAGGAAAATAGAGAACGTAAATAATGTAGTCGTAATCACCATTTCCCAGCATAAAGTCAACTCAGTATTGTTGTTTGAAATAGCTAATCCAAGGACATTGTCCGTTATTATACTGTACCCTGGATAGCATCCATCAGTGTTCTTTTGCTATCGTTTAGACGAATTCGGTCCACAATTTGAAAGACACAAGTTGCGTTCGGTGACGGATTAGCCATTGCCATACGGTTAATAGACTTTTCCCGATAAAGACTATGTTGGCTATCATTATATTACGCTTATCGCATATGTCCTCCTAAATCAAGTCCAACTAATTGATTCGGACATAAAATACTCGAGGTCCGTTTCTGGTACTTGAGTTAATTGTTCTCGTAATTCTAACGGTAGTTTTGCTTTTATAATTCTTAGTACATTGCTCTTGGAGACTGGATCATTCCAACATTGTGTCATGTTGAGGTTGTAGTAGTAGTAGTATTAGTAGTAGTAGCTTTATTCATCTGTAGATCTCTTTTTACAAGGATATGGGATATGTCAAAGTATTTACAGGTTTAGACCAATTTAAAATAAGCTAATTCGTGTACACATACATTTACAGATTTCTAGTTAGAGACAATCATTAGATTTACTCTTGGTATACAATACTTCTTTAACAATTAGTTTTTGGTAATTTATTGTAGTTTTATTTCCTGGTAGAAAAAGCTGTTTTGAGTTTCATTTTCATTTTTTCTTGGTAAATGTAAGTTGAGTCTAGCTCTTGTTCCCTGGTCATGGGCAGAGCTTTTTGTGCAGTAATTACCGATGTTATTTTTGATGTGTACAATTGACTGGTAAATGTATTCACGTGTAGCAGTTAAAATCCCCGGTGTTTTCAACACATCTTCACAATGAGCTCTACTACTATTTTTGTTTATTATTCTTATGACTGTTTTCTGGAGTTTAAAAATTGTAATTTTCAAAGTACCGTCTCGAGCTACCCTGAGATCGAGTGAAAAATTATGGTTCAAAAATTTGTTTTCGTAATTTTTCTGAACAGAGCTTGACCAAAATTTACCAATAAAAGCGCATTCTGATTACTCATAATCGAGACAATCTACATCTACATCTACATCTATACTCCGCGAGCCACCTTACGGTGTGTGGCGGAGGGTACTTATTGTACCACTATCTGATCCCCCCTTCCCTGTTCCATTCACGAATTGTGCGTGGGAAGAACGACTGCTTGTAAGTCTCCGTATTTGCTCTAATTTCTCGGATCTTTTCGTTGTGATCATTACGCGAGATATATGTGGGCGGTAGTAATATGTTGCCCATCTCTTCCCGGAATGTGCTCTCTCGTAATTTCGATAATAAACCTCTCCGTATTGCGTAACGCCTTTCTTGAAGTGTCCGCCACTGGAGCTTGTTCAGCATCTCCGTAACGCTCTCGCGCTGACTAAATGTCCCCATGACGAATCGCGCTGCTTTTCGCTGGATCATGTCTATCTCTTCTATTAATCCAACCTGGTAAGGGTCCCATACTGATGAGCAATACTCAAGAATCGGACGAACAAGCGTTTTGTAAGCTACTTCTTTCGTCGATGAGTCACATTTTCTTAGAATTCTTCCTATGAATCTCAACCTGGCGCCTGCTTTTCCCACTATTTGTTTTATGTGATCATTCCACTTCAGATCGCTCCGGATAGTAACTCCTAAGTATTTTACGGTCGTTACCGCTTCCAATGATTTACCACCTATGGCATAATCGTACTGAAATGGATTTCTGCCCCTATGTATGCGGTTTCCGTAGGCCACAATGCTGCCTCACCTTGTATGTATCGTACGATATAGCGATTGTCTGACAGTCACTCCATGTTCTTGATAATGCTGTTTTAAGTGACCTAAGAAAAACTACAGGATGGATGGTTCGTTTCTCGGACACAAGCATCTGAAATTGGCGATACTCCAGTAAGCTCTCGTCTAACAATTCGGATGACAAATATGATACTGCACCTGGATTATATGGTGCATCAATGAAAGGGCACTGAGTACTGATAATTTTTTCGTTCTCATTGTTTCATGCCGTTTGCACAGAACTGTAGGGCACAACAGTTGGGTAAGTATGTGTCACACCTTCTTGTACCTTACTCGTTTCAATTGTGTTAGCAGTCGATACAACTGTGCTGCCAAGTTGACAAATCCCTATCAGTATCTTGTTCGAGATGACTAGAGCGATGACTGCTTCCAGTTTTTGGAATTTTATTATTTGTGAAGTACTGCCTCATGGACCGTTATACCGAGCACTGTAATTCCTCGTTAATACATTCATCAATATGCTTATCCTTATTGTCTATGTGTGTGTGTGTGTGTGTGTGTGTGTGTGTGTGTGTGTGTGTGTGTGTGTGTGTGGTTTGAGGTTTTCGGGTGCTAAACAGCGTGGTCATCAGCGCCCAAACGCATAGAAACAGGAACACATGCGGTGAAGGGACGAAGACAGACAGCGAACAAGGAGAACGGCTAAAAGACACAGACCTGACGCAGTTCCAAATCCTCACATACAGAGGCAAAACAAGAGGAGAAGAAACGCACTAACAATGGAAAACAAGGAAAAGAGAACAGAAACCAAAGTAAAACAAGTAGGTGATCGTGACTGGCGGACCTCTTACGTAAAACCTGGGTGAGCCAGTCACCCAGGAGCACATTAAAATCCTCTCCCTAAAATCCGAGGCAACAAATTGGGCAGGACACAAAACCATAAGACGTTAACCACAGTCGTTGCGTTGTCTTGCAAAATGAGGGCAAATCCGGTGGCAAGGAAACCACCGCCCTCTGGTCAGAGAATAAAAGACAGTCAAGTGAAATGTGGCGGACAGTAATCTGGACGCCACAAGTACTGCAGATTGGGGGCTCCTCCCGCCGGAGTAAGAAACCATGCGTTAAGGGACTGTACCCGATGCGGAGGCGAGTGAGGAGAACCTCATCCCACCTGCATGACTGGTAGGACGTACGCAATGGCCGCGTGGTGGCCTTGACCAGACGCAGCTTATTTTCACCGACTGCCTGCCACTCCTCTTCCCATTGACGCATAACACGAAAACGCAAAAGGGAGGTAACAGCATGGAGGGGGACGGCACATTCAACAACGTGAGGGAGGGAACATGCATCTTTGGCAGCCACATCCGCCAGTTCGTTTCCCCTAATACCCACGTGCCCCGGCACCCAGCAGAATGAAACCTCCTTCCCCTGCCGTTGCAGGTGGAGTAGGGCATCATGGATGTTCTGGACGACCGCATCCGATGGGTACAAGTGTTGCATGGTCTGAAGGGCACTCAAGGAGTCAGAACAGATGAGAAACTTAAGACTGGGGACACATATCATCTGCTCCAATGCCCGCAAGATCGCAAACAATTCGGCATCAAAGACGGTAAACGCCGCAGGAAGCCGTAACTTGACGACTCGATCAGGGAAAACAACAGCACAACCAACAGAGTCCCCCTCTTTAGAGCCATCCGTAAATACTGGTACATGGTCGGAATGCTGGTTTAAAATATCGTGAAATAAGGAGGTAAAAACAAACGCAGGAGTGCAGCTCCTCCGGTACTCTGACAAGTCTAAAAGGACTGGAGCAACCAGGGAGGCAGGCGGGTAAAACCCTGGAGTTGGGGTGCCACACGCTCCACACCAATGGACTCAAGCAAATGCTTGGCACGAATCCCAAATGGTCTCGTTGCCCTGGACGACTGGAAAAGAGACGTTCCATAGGCTGTCGGGCCACGGTAGGGTACGCAAGGGAGGCAGGACAGGCAAGGAATTGACACACCCGTCGCACCATGAGGAGTTTCCGCCGGATGACGAGCGGCGGTTCGCCTGCCTCAGCACACAGGCTGGGGATAGGACTGGTACAGAAGGCACCAGTGGCCAGCCTGATACCCTCATGGTATACTGCGTCAAGAATCTTCACATACGAAGGCCTCGCTGACCCATACACGGTGCATCCATAGTCAAGACGCGATCGGACGAAAGCCCTATAAAACGGCAGCAGACGCGCCCGATCTGCTCCCCAGGACCGATGGCTCAGACACTTCAAAATATTCAGTGCCTTCAGGGCCCGCACCTTGAGGTCTTTAAGGTGTGGCAACCACGACAACTTGGAATCAGAAGTGAGGCCCAGGAACCTCATAGTGTCGCTAAAAAGGAAGAATGGTGTCCCTCAGACGCAATTCAGGGGAGGTTTATTGTCTAACCGTTCTGAGTGGTTACTACTAAAGGTATGCATTTGTGCATCAAACTGCAGTTTAAGGTTAGCAACGTGTCCACCCTGTACGATGCGCATGGATTCACTGAGCATAGTGTTTTCTACAGCAGTAACTAGATCGACTCTGGAATGCGTTAGGTAAGTTCGACGCTTAGTAGTCAGCGTGTCTTGATGTTTCCTTGGATCCCAGTTTTGATTGTATATTTCGTCAACAGCAGTTGAAATGTTACAATACTGTAATTTTACACTAGACACTGACGATGATAGATCAGAAGTCTGTGTGATTATATTATTTGTTATTTCATCAATTTTTGATGTTATTTGAACCGATAGTTTAATGGTGATTTTTTGCCATACATTAGTATCAAGTGTAGCAAGGTTTGCGGTCATATTATTCCTACTGTCTAGGCTTTTGTGCATCATTCCGTGCATGATGAGTTCACCAGAATTTTGTGCTGGCATCAACACCAGGCCAACTGAAAACTGAATCGCTACATTTGCCATGTGCACGTGGCTTGTAGTCGGTTGAATATGTGGCTGAACTGTACTATCGTCAGCTGGTTTACACGTTTCGCATACTGCAGCGTAGCTACAAGACAGCAAGCTTATACTTTAATAATGGAATACGCCATTATGCGGGAGATGGCTAAAAGCGTATTATTGTGTTTGCTATTCTTAACTGTACACTGTATAATGTGAAAGTATGTAGCTATCTGAGACAGGAAGAATAAAGCACTACTGAATTTGTAAATAAAA
This sequence comes from Schistocerca americana, assembly GCF_021461395.2. Lineage (NCBI taxonomy): Eukaryota > Metazoa > Arthropoda > Insecta > Orthoptera > Acrididae > Schistocerca > Schistocerca americana. Next base: position 136,007,973 of record NC_060122.1, on the reverse strand, counting down.
GCGTAAGAAAAGCAGCGTAGCTCTCAATACTTTAAGCAACGAAGTGCAAAAGTAACTCTTCTCCTACCTCAGACAATTCTGTGTTGCTTTCACTTGGATTAATCTTTACATTTTTCTTGGTATCTTTATAATATATTAATTTTTGTATTTATCTTCATTCTCCAGTTTCAGTTGCATTTGATGTCCATGTAACAATGCTCTCAACAGCTCGTCGATCACAAAAATAAAATACAGACAATTAGTACGTGGAAACAATTACAGTTTTTACACCACACATATCACTGTTTTCTAAAAAAACGTAGTGTAACGGTCGCCAGTGTGAGCTGTAACCGCTGCCTTGCATGTATGTGAAGATGCGAGGAAGAAAAGAAGAAAAAGAATGTAAAGAATGTAGTCATAATTACCTACAACTTCCCATTAGGAAGTCAACTCAGTAATCTTAACTGAAGTTAGCGGCGTAGCGCTTGTTGACTCCTGTAGTTGTTTCCTATTACTCCTGTCTGGTGTTGGAGATAAACGCAAAGCTACAGACATGGCCCAACGTAATTTTGAATAGGCGAGTGCATAAGGCGATCGGTCAGTCACTTTATGCTGTATGGTTAGTTGAGGATCGAATTTTGTTTTTGAGAGACTGCAGATCTGATAATTTGCTAATGGCTACTTGGATCACGCCAATGGCGACGGGCTGCACGTCAGCACTTCTGAATTTCTTTCACGAATATCTGCTAATAAACAATTACAAGAGATGAATACAAATGGATATGTTTGGGTTGTTAAATAAGTAAATCTGAAGGGTATTAATTGAGATATATTAAATATATCCAAAACCTGAAGAACAAGAGACAATATGAAACAGCAAGGCATTTCATTCCTGGCCGCGGAAAAAAAATTGAAGCCCGCGCCTTCCTTTATCATCATAGGAAGTATTACAGGTACTTATTAACATATGTGGACTCTCTGGTCCATATATTTCATATTTCATAAATATAAAAAAAATCCTTCGGATCCCACAGGCTGTACCTCCGTTACTAAGCTGTTCATATCATTTTCATTTTGTTGGGTTCCTTAGCGTTCTGGATGACTACCACCTCTAGAAGAACAGTGTTTACTTTGTTGAATGGTACTTAATTAAATAAATTAGTGAAATCAAAGTGAAGTAGAAATTAGAATATAAATGAAAAACTTGGTTTAGTCTAGAGAGTTACATACTGGCAAACAGTGGGCAGAACAGCAGAGCGGAAAAGACAGTGACCCTGAAGTCAGCAAGTTCCACATAAGCGGGCGCTGTCGATTCAGCCGCCAGGGCATCGCCCGACCAGCTCACGTGTTTCTCAGTTGTCGCATGTGAGCAAAGGCCCTCGCGTACATTCCAAGAGCCAATGACCGACGTTAAGAAGATTCTTCGAGAAGCTTCTCAACATGACAGATGAGGCAATGACCGTGAAGTCGTTCACCTCCAGTAAACTGAAGTGAATAAATACGCGAGACACAGTGGGCTCTTCTACCGAGCGAGGTGGCGCAGTGGTTAGACACTGGACTCGCATTCAGGAGGACGACGGTTCAATCCCGCGTACGGCCATCCTGATTTAGGTTTTCCGTGATTTCCCTAAATCATTCCAGGCAAATTCCGGGATGGTTCCTCTGAAAGGGCACGGCCAACTTCCTTTCCCAATCCGATGAGACCGATGACCACGCTGTCTGGTCTCCTTCCCCAAACAACCAACCAACCAACAGTGGGCCCGAGAGACGAGAGACGAAGAAGACGAAGAAGTGAAGAAGCGTAGCAGTAGTTTTCAGTTAGTTTCGGTGCTGAAGACCGTCATGCAAGAAGAGACTGCATCATGCACAGACGCACCAAGTCCGCCGCTGTAATGGAATAGCAAGTAGGAGCCTCGGCGCCAGAAGACAGAAGTTAAAAGGTATTTGAAGTCTGATTTTTACGTACCCGGGTGACTTGTGAGGACAGGAAGCAGACGGCCTCACATCAGCAGTCACCTGTGAGCTGGGATGAAGATCTGTTAGCCGAAGACTGGCAAGCGGGAGTCCGTTGTTTGAGTCCGGGACACTGGCCTTCCCCTGCCGCGACTCTCCGCTGGCCGACGCACAACACACGCGGCCGCTTAGAGAAGAGAAACACTGGGACGCCACATCCAAGGTATCACCATCTGATGCACGACTTTGTTCTCAATAATTAAACAGACCACAGCATGATGCGCGTCTCCAGTCAACTGGGCGAGACGGTGACACGGGATACACACCGCCACGCATAATCAGACGCCGCCGCTGCCACAGCAGAAGGTTTCGCAAACGACACAGCTGCCGCTCTCCGAACCAGATCATCGAGTAAGATACAGTTGTACGAAACTTTCAATAAAAGTTATCTTATGTAAAAATGCTGTTTCATTCTACCTCATACCCGAGCCATGGAAGAACCCACCCTGCCCACATGTTGTTAAGAGAGAAAAATTAATTTATTTAGTATTTTCACCCTGACATAATGCCTTAGAATTAAATGCCCATTGCAGTGATGCTCATCCTGACAACCGACTAGCATCAAAAGAGAAAACCCAGTTACATTTAGTATCACAAGTGTTACATTTGGTGTCAGAGAAAAAGCCTTGGCTCAATATGAGGTGTGAATGACTGTCACTAAAGGTCCTCACTTAGTATTGTTTAATGTGTGAAAGGTTAGAGGTTTGCATAGCAGTCGTAACATTTTCTTTATTTAGAAGTGTATTTTCTCTCATAATTTTAAGTGTTTGTCGAAAATATTTAAACATCTGTTTCATTTAGTGTAGTAAGATTGTGTAACTAATAGTTGTAAAATGATGACACGAAATCGTACAAAGTCAGAGTCAGCACCATAAGAGGTTTCTACTGAGGAAGCTATTCAGAGCCTAGTTAATCAGATAGCACAACTTAAAAATGATAATAATGCATTATTTAAGCAGTTGTGTGAGGTTAGGCAAACCAGTTCAATCCCTCCCACCCTAGATTCCTCAGCAGCAGCCTTGATAACTCCTTTTTCAGGTAAAAGTGGCGAAGACATAACAGACTTTTTTTGATGATTTAGTAGCAGCTGCAAAGTTAGGATCATGGTCAGATGAACAGCTCTTACAAATGACAAAGTTAAGATTGCTAGGAGAGGCTAAAGCACACGTATTATGCCATGAAGAATTACGGAATGCTCGAACATTTGAGGAACTGAAGAAAGGATTGCTTAAATGTTTTCAAAAACAGAACAGCTGTAGATTTTATAGGGAAAAATTAACCACTATCACTCAGAGGCAAAACGAGTCGTTAGAAAGCTTTGTAGATAGGATTAGAAAAGTTAATATTAACATCTATCAGTTGACAACTAGTGAAGAAGCAAATAAGCAAATAAAGTTATTTTACAAGAGGCAGAAGATAGTGCTCTAGATACATTTTTATGTGGGGTACCACCTGAAACGTCCCGTCGTGTCAGGGCAGAGTTTTCTAATAATTTAGCGGAAGCTGTATCTGTGGCGACGGCTTTCGAAGAAATAGACATTGCCACCAGATACAAGGAGAAGCGAAATGTATTTTCAGCAGGAGTACGATGTTTTAGGTGCGATTGACAGGGACATATAGCAAAAAACTGCAGACAACCTCAATGCACTAATTGTCAAAGAATAGGTCACACATTTAAGGAATGCAGGTCTCAGAAAGTTTTTGGAAATAGAAATCAGTTAAACTTAAACGGGAATGTCGAAGCCGCCGCCAGGCGTTCCCAATAAAATTTCATGCTGTTAAGGCGAATGTGAAGGCGGAATGCTGGTTATCTGCTACCATACAGGAGAAAGAGGCAAGGATACTGGTGGATACAGGCGCAAACGTATCAATAGTAAGTAATGAATGTATTGGAGAAAAGAAATATGACCCTCCAAGGTATAGATTGAGTGGAGTAGGAGGAGGTACAGTGAAGTCATTAGGATGTACATCACTGATTTTCTATGTTCACGGTGTACAATTTCAAGAAGATGTAGAAGTGGTAACAAAGGTAACTGACGGGTACGACGCGATCCTAGGGTTGGATTTCCTGAATAAACATCACGCTAAAATCGACCTCAGGCAGCAAACTGTAGAACTTAGTGGAATAGTGTTTCAGCTAGTTGACACCGCTGCAAAGGGCCCGCTGCCGCAAGATTTCCCCAACGGGAAGGCGAAATCAACTATACTGCGTGCAACATCCTTGAAGGTTGATTCGCGGGATCGGATACCATCTGGCTCAGGAAAACTTTTCTAGATGACCGTTGACCCCGAGGTACCTACAGATACAGTGTGTCTAATAGAGCCATTGGAGGAAAATGAGGAATTAGACGTATCACATTGTCTTGTACGTAGGAGTGCTGTACGGGTTCAAGACGTTGAGGGAGAAAGAAAAGTACCGGTACATATTTAAAATTTCGGAGTGGAGGACAAAGAGTTGCATAAGGGAATATTAGTAACTACAGTCAGTACTTTTGAAGAAGAAGATTTCATTTGGTCAGATATTGATAATGGTCAGAAACCAGACGCCTATAAAACCGCATTACGCCAGATGATTGAGCATTTGAAAGGAAATGACAGAGACACGATAGAAGCAGTTTTAGTTGAGTTCCAAGATTTATTTAATGCAGAAGGCCCACTGCCAGCAACAGATATCACACAGCATAGGATCCCAACAGGAAATAACCCCCCAGTTTATAGGAAGCCTTACAGAGTTCCGCATCACTTACAGCCAGTACTGGGTGAATTTTTAGAACAGCATCTACAAGATATAGAATATTCTGATTCGCCTTATAATTCAAATATCGTAATTATCCCAAAGAAGTCTCCCGACGGTACGAAACGATATAGATTCTGTTGTGACTACAAACACCTTAACAAACAAACTATCTCAGATGTTTATCCTCTTCCAAACATTACAGATATCATTGACAGTTTGGGTAGCAGTAAATACGTTCCAACAATCGATTTACGTAGCGGATATCATCAATTGGAAGTTGCACCTGAAGATAGGTATAAAACAGCATTTTCTATCCCTGGAGGCCACTGGCACTTTAAAAGAATGCCTTTCAGTTTGAAAAGTGCCGTCCCCTTTTTATGTAATCAGGCAGAAAAACGGAAAAGTCGGAGAAACAGTAACAGATTTCAGTCGAATGATGAAGGATGTATGGTAAAAGGTTCAAAAATCTAATACAAAGGCTTTGGAACAACAGGAAAGATTATGTAATGCCCAAGCTAAATATCCAAATTACAAAATCGGTCAGTGGGTGATGCTGTCAACCCCATATATTGCGAAAGGAAAAATGAAGAAATTTGTAACAAACTACAGAGGTCTTTATCAAATTATTGAGATCACGTCACCAGTCAACGTTAAACTGCAACTGCCCACCCGAACTACTATTGTCCATGCAAGTCGTTTAAAACCTTTTAAGGGCGCTCCAGATGTAATTCCTTCAACAATAGTGTTTGCTTTTATGAAGGGTGGAGGAAGTTCCCGAAAAGGAAAAAGAGTGGCCACGCCAGCACAACATACAATCTTCGACCAAGAGTGCGAATGTCCTAGTGGAATCTCAGTAGACTGTGGATAGTACACAAATGTAGATAATTAATAAATGATAATGGTTTATTTTTTAAGAAAAAAAGGTTGAATGTAGATTGATGTAGATCTTGTAGTTAACAATGTGTTTCTTCTTTTCTTTGTTTTTTTTTTTTTTTACTAGGTTGGTAGGTCCATAACCATGTTGTTTGCTTTTTTCAGAAAACGCCATGCAAGCATTTCCTACACAAAACCTATCCTACCTAATGACTCCCTTGACAGTTCCCTTTTGAAGTCATTAGATACGTCATAAACTCACAGCAAGGCAAAATTGATGCCAATGTTATGATGCAACATGTCTTAAAATTAAAAGGTGAACACAAAACTAAAATTATAATCCTAGGAACGGGTATATCTGGAACCTTTGTGTTGGTGTTTCTGCTTTGTACAGTTTTCTTTTATTTAAGACGAAAAAATAAGCCAAATAATAATATACCACTTCATCAAATCCCTGATAATTGGATACCACACTCTTAACTGGTGTACTTCAGTGGTTACTTGTGAGCATTAGTGTATTAATTTTGTTTATTGTACTTCAGTCTTTACTACACAGTCTCCTGTTAAAATAAACAATACTCTAGAATATATATTCTTTCATTAGTATAGGGTAGATTAAACGGTGTTGCTATGTAATTTTCTACGTGAAAAATCTATTTTTGTTTATTCAATGTCGTCAAGATTTGTTACACTTATTACAACGAATTATGTGTGAACTATGTGATTCATGAGCGTACAATGCTTTAGTAAAGTGATAAAGTATTTTCAACATACTTAATGTGAAGCATGTGTAATCTTCTAAGTCGAGAGTTTTCATTGTTTGTGTTAGTGCTTTTGTCGTGTGAAGAGTGGAGGAATGTTGAGTGGTAAATTCGCGGGCGAATTTCTCCGAAAGGTGGAGGAATGTTGAGTGGTACTTAGGTAAATAAATTAGTGAAATCAAAGTGAAGTAGAAATTAGAATATAAATGAAAAACTTGGTTTAGTTTAGGGAGTTACATACTGGCAAACAGCGGGCAGAACAGCAAAGCAGAAGAGACAATGACCCTGAAGTCAGCAAGTTCCACATAAGCAGGCGCTGTCGATTCAGCCGTCAGGGCATCACCCGACCGGCTCACGTGTTTCTCAGTTGTCGCATGTGAGCAAAGGCCCTCGCCTACATTCCAAGAGCCAATGACCGACGTTAAGAAGATTCTTCGAGAAGCTTGTCAACGTGACAGAAGAGGCAATGACCATGAAGTCGTTCACCTCCAGTAAACTGAAGTGAATAAATACACGAGACGCATTGGGCCCAAGAGACGAGAGACGAAGAAGATGAAGAAGTGAAGAAGCGTAGCAGTAGTTTTCAGTCAGTTTCGGTGCTGAAGACCGTCATGCAAGAAGAGACTTCATCATGCACAAACGCACCAAGTCCGCCGCTGTAATGGAATAGCAAGCAGCAGCCTCGGCGCCAGAAGACAGAAGTTAAAAGGTATTTGAAGTCTGATTTTTACGTACCCGGGTGACTCGTGAGAACGGGAAGGAGGCGGCCTCACATCAGCAGTCACCTGTGAGCTGGGATGAAGATCTGTCAGCCGAAGACTGGCAAGCGGGAGTCCGTTGTTTGAGTCCGGGACACTGGCCTTCCCCTGCCGCGACGCTCCGCTGGTCGACGCACAACACACGCGGCCGCTTAGAGAAGAGAAACACTGGGACGCCACATCCAAGGTATCACCATCCGATGCACGACTTTGTTCTCAATAATTAAACTGACCACAGCATGATGCGCGTCTCCAGTCAACAGTCAATTGGGCGAGACGGGGACACGGGATACACACCGCCACGCATAATCAGACGCCGCCGCTGCCGCAGCAGAAGGCTTCGCAAACGGCACAGCTGCCGCTCTCCGAACCAGATCATCGAGTAAGATACAGTTGTACGAAACTTTCAATAAAAGTTATCTTATGTAAAAAATGCTGTTTCATTCTACCTCATACCCGAGCCAAGGAAGAACCCACCCTGCCCACATGTTGTTAAGAGAGAAAAATTAATTTATTTAGTATTTTCACCCTGACATAATGCTTTAGAATTAAATGCCCATTGCAGTGATGCTCATCCTGACAATTGACTAGCATCAAAAGAGAAAACCCAGTTACATTTAGTAACAGAACTTTGATCACTTGAACGGTTGTTGTTATTCCCGCTCCGGAGCTCGCTCGGCCCATGTTGCCAACTGCCGTGACCTCCTCCTCAAATCTCTGGTTGATCGTGTGACTGACGACAGTTCCTCTCTAAATATCCTGGCTTGCCACTTTCGTAACATGACTGCTCCTGATAGCTCGTACTGTTTTTCCTTCTGCGCGCATGTATTGGACTATGCGCTTTCATATTTCCGTCTTTCAAATCTGTCATTTGAAATGTGGTTTTAATGTTCTCGACTATCTGATCTTTCTTGTTTCAAAACGTCGATCAAGTCCTCAATATAGCTCAAAGATTTTGGCGAGGTTCTCAACATGTAGTTTCGTTTTTACTTTTCCGTTACTTTCGTGCCTGCTAATTTTAATTCGTTCAATGCTTTTCCTCAAAGATACTGAAGACTGCTGCCATGTCATTACATTCTTTCATTCTCAGATTATCCACTCTGTTTCTATATACAATTTGCAGTGCTGCGGCTTTTTTTGAATATAATTCGTTGAACATTTCTATGATCTCACATGTAGTTTTCTTGTCACTCGCGAATTGAAACTGCTAGTTCGAAATTGCTCCACATTTTCTTTGTCCCAAATCTCCTCCTTGTCCGTGCTCGTTTTTCCTCTTGAAGCCGTTTACAGTCCCCGTAGTCTTCTCCAGCAGATACTGGCATCTCAGTGTCAGCCATGTACAATTTCATGAAGCACACGTTTCGAACATCAATCTTCCTTTTAGTTCGCAATGGATCACAACTTCTCCGAATAACAGTCTTCTTTCTCTTAACAACCACGAACTGATACCACGTTAAGAATATTGGTTGGTTGGTTGTTTGGGGAAGGAGACCAGACAGCGAGGTCATTGCTCTCATCGGATTACGAAAGGATGGGGAAGGAAGTCGGCCGTGCCCTTTCAAAGGAACCATCCCGGCATTTGCCTGGAGCGATTTAGGGATCACGGAAAACCTTAATCAGGATGGCCGGAGTCTAGTGTGCTAGCCACTGCGCCGCCTCGCTCGGTTAAGAATATTAATCAACTAAAAGATAACTACAGTTAACATCTCTCTTTATACAGTGAACACATTCAGAGCGTAGAACGAACTTACCGGTGACCACACCTTTATTGTTGGTGTCTACTGCAGATTAAATGATCGGCCTCCGTATTGAAATCAGCTGACGTTTTGTTTATTTCCACAACTCTTTCAGTTGTCACGTTTACTTTTGTGGAACGTATAATATGTTCTGCTATATCAAATACAATACGTAATCTCATTTTTTCCATTAAATTCCCGCAGGAAATTGTTGAAATAAGCAAAGTATCAGCTGACTTCAGTACGAGAACCGATCAGTTGGTCTGCATTCCACATTAGGCCTTTGCTTTGCACGCACTCAGTACTTGTAACCGATTGACAACTCAGTTTAGACCTATCCTGGAGAATTCTCTAAAGTCAATGCCCATTTACTCATGAACTCAGAAGACACAGCAAAACAAAAATAGCGCTTCCTGTATAGGTATAACTATAAGGTTCCCATATAAATATTTATTTCCTTCTGTTGTTTTATTTTATTCATTACGTTCAGCAAGAAATATGATTACATTCAAATATTTATTTATTTAATTTGGCCTGATTAGTGCCATACATATGAATTTTCAAATTTTTTTTGTGGATGAAAGTGACGTATACAAATTTTTATTAATTAAGCTGGATACGTAATAAAATTAGACATAAAATGCAAAACATGTCTTTACTGCGATTCCACTTTTTTCTATACAAAGTTACACCAAACAATAGTTTGTCTCCTTTACACTCTGTGTAGTCGCAAAACATTTAGCATTTTGAAGCTGTTTAATTCCTAACTTCTGTAGTTTTACCAAACTGTCTTGCTCCATAAGGTGCCTGAATGCGAACTCTTTATGAAATGTTATGTTATTAATATCTCTTGAAAATGACAAGCAGATAATTATGCACTGTCATTCCATATCTGGCTCCTAGACGAGAGTCCAAGTTACAAGGCTGCAGTGACAAGAAGTCAACAATTTCCTACCAATGCCCTTGAGTTGGTAGAGAACAGAAGTGTGAAATAACTGACACGCCCGGCCAAAATTTATCTATTTGGGGTCAGCAAATAAATTTCCAATTTGACCTTAAAACTTGGACGGTATGTATCACATTTATAGGTGGAAATGAAAACAGACTTCTTACGCTACGATCGCGGTATAGAAACTTTTATTGTTCCATCACCTGATCTTATGGAACTTGTTATAAAAGTGTCACGTTACATTCTATGAAGTCAAAGTACAAAAGGCACTCCAGTTTTTGTACTACGATCACGGCGTACGAAGTGTGTTCTTCATTCCCGACCATACAGTCGCCCATAACACATGTGTACCCTACACGATATTTATAGCTGTCGAAGCACGACTCACCGCCTCACAACGTATCTTCAACCAGCCACTCGTACGTACTTTCCAAACTTCATAGAAGTCCGCCTGTATACTTTGCAAGACTAGCACTCCTGGAAGGAGGGGGATGGGTACTGGTGAAGTAAAGCTGTAAGGTCAGTTCGCGATTGTGGCTGGATAGATAAGTAGTTGCCCACGAAAGGAAAAAGATCCCATGTTCCAGGCACGGTTCAGTACACAGTTACAAACTGTAGTGGCATATTTCCTTTTACTGCGCAAAATTTTTACCACCTTGTTTTTCATACTTTTTCACTAGCACGCTCCACAGTCATCACCATGTTATGTAATATTTTGTGCGTGGCACTTTTCCATTGTGTGAATGAGAGCTACGGTAAGCTAGTTACTACCTAATCGTAACTTTGCCATCACGTGGTTCGCAGTAGCTACATAAATATTCCACACTCCACACACAACTCCAATTGTTTGTTTTCTTCAACGAATACTTTTTGCCTAAGTAAGGAGTTACCTCAGAATATTAACCTGTAAGACATCATTGAAATAAAATGTACAAAATATTTTGACTTACTGATTTTAATAACAAGTTAGCAATTATTCATGTGGGAAATGTATCAGAAACTATGGTGCTATGGTTTTATACTATGTCGATGTTTGCATCTTCTGTGAAACAGTCTGATAATCCAAGGATAGTGCGAGTATTACGGACAAATCTAATATCCCTGAATGTATCATTTCCTCGGGATGGGAAGGAACAGAGAGAGTAGCGCGTTCTTAGATTAATCGTACCTGCGCCTGGAATGTGAAATGGTACCTCTTCATTAGGTATGATTGTTTCGAGCAGCTGGCTGTTGGTGATGACTTTTGGGTGAGAGATATTGCGTGTTTCCACCATCGCCCTTAAATTAAATTTAGAATTTATCCTTAACGGAAAACGTTGAAATGGTTGCTTAATGCTGTTCTATCGGCGTAGGAAGTCCACCATCGCTGTTAACTTAAGTGATTATCCTTACGAAAAACGTTGAAATGATTGCTTAATGCTGTTCTATTGGCACAGGGATTCCCACTTAAAATACTTCACCTCAGACACCGTTTACAGTGTTAAATGTATCGGTCGTCTGTTCTCATTTGACCAAAATATCACAATGTATTCTATAAATGCTGACAAATCATCTATGACCGATGGGTTTCAAAAGCTTATTACCGGCTCACATCTGCTCTCAGCAGACTACTTTTAAACTGGAATAGCTGTTCTTGAAAGCAGAACAGCAATTCTTGGTGAGTCAAGTACAGTGACATTTGTTGGGGCACAGAAGACATTAAGGAATTAAAATGCATTTGAATCGGAATTCTTTTGTAGTTCTTGTCACAAGTTACGTTACACATAGGCATTAGTAACGCTCCAGTTAGGCACTCATAGAAACTATTGTGTCACAATAAAGTACGTGGATAAATTTATGCAGTCTGAGTATTTGTACTATCGTTCATGGTCAACTTGAAAGTGTAGCCTCGCTTGATTCACGGATGAGAATCAAGAACCCTACACGTGTGTTTCTAACCAATGCACGGTTATCAAAATTTTACTCATCAACTACTGGCATCTGTATCTACACATCTACTGAACTTTTTAAAATCCAAATTGCTCACTCAAAAATTCCTCTAGTACGCGAGCCATTCCTCCTGAAACGCCAGGCATAACAATTTTCGTGCACGTCAGTTAGCGGTACTTGAAATTGCTTAGAAATTTAATTTTCCCAAAACTGCGTAAAATCTTTTATTTATCATAACTAAGTTCACCGACCTATTTTCAAGCAGTACATCATGTTCCTTAAGTGGATAGTGGAGCGAATCCTTAGACCTGGATGATTTCCGACTGAGTAATTGAACTTTAAAAGGAATAAAGTTTCTCATAATTCTTGGACGAATTTCATGACAAATATCGTATTACACTACTTGAACCTTTTACGTGTCTCACTAAGTATAATATGTCTACTATTGTTAGAATGTGGCAATTGCTTCTTTAATGAGTGTAGTTGCAATGATGAAAAGAAATGGTAAAAATCCCATATCAGAAGCGCTGTTCAACTTGCTGTTTCTTAGCCACAGTTCCACCTCTGTCGGTAAGAAATCTTAGGTATCCATACATTAGCACTTACACCTTGAAATTTGCAGCACAATGATCATAGATCTTGTGAGTGTAGAACGTTTATTACCCTGAAGAAACTGTAATCGGTCCCGACAAAGTATACACGGTTTTTTTTTTCAAGTCCCTGACCCACCGGGCACGTGTAAGTATGTAGTCACGTTGTGAAACAAGTTATGCTGTCTTCTTCTCTAGGAAGGAGGCCAGCATCACCAATTACAACATAGCCGAAGTCAGCCTCAGCTCTTCCGCGTATGCCGAGGACATTTCTGCGAAAGAACAAGCAGGTAACACATATCAGCGCTCTGCTTTCTTATGATCCATTCCGGCCCATGTTATTTTGTCTGATATTGTTTGATGATATCAATGTTACAGTTAAAACTCATACTTCATTTTAGAGCAACCGACTAGGAAACATAAAATGCCGTTTGAGCCAGATGGAGTTCTTTATTTGCATGGAGGGTTGGATTGTGGTGCAAGGTTACTACTGATAACTTAGCCAGTGGAACCGAGTCGTGTGAACTGGCCAAACTTCTTTACTTGTATGACTGGTTTGATTGTAGTGCAGGGTTGGTGATAACTTTGTCAGTGGAAATGTGCCGAATACACGGAAAATTATTCCCCTCCAATTCCATAAAATAGGACCAAAACTGATAAATTTTATCGCATTAAAAAAAACAGGGTGACGACGTTTGCATGTGTAGCGTCGTATTCAAGTAGCAATGCAATAAAATCAGTGATATAACCCACCTTCACACCAATAAGATAAATGTGCCTTGCGATCGCTTTCCGCCCCTGTCCCACAGCTGTGCATACGATATTTCGCATTGGAGCAGATCAGTATCATGTTGCAGTTTCGTTGACTGGACTCAGATTTTACACTATGCATGAACACTGTGCATAACTCAAACCATCATTGTTTTCACAACTGCGATGTAAGTTGAGTGTATATTTCCGTCCCTTATATCTGTACAAAGTTAAAGTTATTGCTTCGGTTTACACAGTTTCAATTCATCACAAACTAGGTTTTCGAAAGTTTCAAGTCTGTCAGTAATGATTTAAATGACAGAACACGGCGTCAGCTACTTTTTTCTCATGCATACCACGACGCGTTTGAGGAACTTCTTCCCATTTTGTAGTGGTACAGTTCACATTAATATTGTAGATGATAACTGCTTGTGTGTTGCTCTGCTTCTCTATGCCTTTAGTCGTCCTTTCATGGCTCTACTACAATCTAAAAACGTTAAGTCATCGAATTTTTGGACACTGAAGTTGCTGTGATTTTGTGGTCTTCAGTCCGAAGACTGGTTTGATGTAGCTCTACATGCTACTCTATCCTGTGTAGCACACCTCATCTCCGAATAACTACTGCAACCAACATATTTCTGAATCTGCTTACTGTACTCATCTCTTGGTCTCCCTCTACAGCCCGCAGCTCGTGGCTTAGTGGCTAGCGTTGCTACCTCTGGATCACGGGGTATCGGGTTCGATTTTCGGCCGCGTTAGGGATGTTCTCTGCCCGGGGACTGGGTGTTTGTGTTGTACTCATCATTTCATCATCATCCTAATCATTCGTGACAGTGGCTAGATTGGACTGTGAAAAAATTGGGACTTTGTACCGACGCTGACGAACGCGCAGCTGAGAGCCCCACAAACCTAACATCATCATCTCCTTCTACGATTTTTACCCCACATACTTCCCTCCAGTACTAGACTTATCATTTCTTGACGTCTCAGAATGTGTCCTATCAACCGATCCCTTCCTTTGGTCATGTTGTCCCACAAATTTCTTTTCCCCAACTTCTATTCAGTACTTCTGCGTTAGTTACGTCATTGTCCCATCTAAACTTCGAAATTCTTCTGTACCACCACATTTCAAAATCTTCTACTCTCTTTTTGCCCGAACTGTTTATCGTCCACGTTTCACTTCCGTACAGGGCTACACTCCAGACAAATACCTTCAGAAAAAGCTTCCTAACACTTAAGTCTATTTTCGATGTTAACAAATTCCTCTTCTTCAGAAATGCTTTTCATGCCATTTCCAATCTACATTTTATATCTTCTTCACATTGGCCATCATCAGTTACTTTGCTGCCCAAATAGCAGAACTCATCTACTGTTTTCGTAATCTAATTCCACTAGCATCACTTAATTCGACTACATTCCATTATCCTTGTTTTGCTTTTATTGATGCTCATCTTATATCCTCCTTTCAGGACACTGTCCATTCCTCTCACCTGCACTTCCAAGTCCTTTTCTGTCTCTTACAGAATTACAATGTCATCGGCAAACCTCCAAGTTTTAGTTTATTCGCCCGTAAGCTTAATTACTTCTCAAAATTTTTCTCTGGTTTTCTTTACTGAATGCTCATTGTACATATGGAATAACATAGGGGACAGGCTACAGCCTTGTATCACTCCCTTCTCAATCACTTCTTCCATCACTATAGACTCTTATAACTGCCTTCTGGTTTGTGTAGAATTTGTAAATAGCCTTTCGCTCCCGACATTTTACCCCTACCTTCAGATTAAAACATAGTATTCCAGTCAACATTGTCGAAAGCTTCCTCAAACTCTTCTTCTTCAGTAGCGCTACAGCCCTTGGTGAGCCTTGGCTTCTTCAACAATCTTCCTCCACACTTCTCGGTTATTTGCTGCTCTTTTCCACCCCCAGACTCCCATATTGCTGATATCCATTATTACCTCGTCGATCCATCTTCTTCTAGGTCTCCCTTTTCGCCTAACTGAATGGATCATACCTTTCCTCATTTTCTTTGGAATTCTATCCTCTGCCTTTCTCTCCAAGTGTCCTAGCCATCGTATTCGCTGTGATTTCACAAATTTCACTGTGTCCCTGCCTTGTATAACTCTTGTAATCCGGCATTGTAGCGTATCCTCCAGCTTGCTTCCTCGCTTATTGGCCCATAGATTTTGTGTAGTATTTTCCGCTCAATGCTTCTTAGTGCATTTTTTTCGTGTTCTGTCAACGTCCATACCTCTGAGCCGTATGTGATAACTGGGCGGACTAGGGAATTATATATTAGCAGTTTAGTTTTTCTTGTAACAAGGCTATTTTTGAAAAGCTGCATATTTGCAAAGTAAGTTCTGTTTCCTGCTTGTATTCTTTCCCTTATAGCCTTTCCAATACTGTTATCATATGTTATTAGGGCTCCAAAGTAGTTAAAAGAGGACACTCCATTGAAGCATTTCCCATTGATATTTAGGTTTTTAGGGGTTGTTCTGGCCTCAGATTGTGACATTACCATATATTTTGTTTTGTTTTCATTTACTATGAGGTCAATTTTTAAGGCTTCTGTTTTGAACGTTAATATGAGCGGACGATCTGGACGTGTGTCCGTGAGAAAAAGGAAATTTGTCACACTGGATGTCACGAATTCATATGATATTATGGCTTTTGAACATTATGAGGTAAATACATTACAATACTTTCATTTGCTAATGATGCCTATCAGTAGTTAGTGCCTTCAGTAGTTAGAATCTTTTATTTAGCTTGCAGTTTTGGCGTTCGCTGTATTGCAGTAATTCGAGTAACGAAGATGTTTGTGAGGTAAGAGATTCATGAAGATGATGGATTATTGTTAGTCAGGGCTATTCTTTTGTAGGGATTATTAACAGTCAGATTGCGTTGCGCTAAATTATTGTGTGTCGGTTTAGAAATGATCAGAATAAGTAAAGAGAAAACTGTCTGAGTAGGTTCAGTTTTACTCAGCTGTTTCTGTATCAAATAACGTAGAAGTTTACCAGCACAGTCTTTCTTTACATTCAAAAGGGAAGTTTCAAAATACAATATCTCTTGTGTTACACAAGGATTTCTGCTAGGCCTTGATTTATTTCCTTTCACTACTTCAACTCTTAAAGCTACACATTCGTCTTCTACTGTATTCCTTTCACCTGTTCTAGTCAACCGTTGGCTAATGCTCCCTTTGAAACTCTCAAGAACCTCTGGTACTTTCAACTTATCCACGCCCCATTTCCTTAATTTCTCTTCAGTTTAAATCTACAGTTGATAACCAATAAATTGTGATCATAGTCCACATCTGCTCCTGGAAAAGTCTTACAATTTAAGATCTGGTTCCTAAATTTCTGTTCTATTATTATATAATCAACCTGAAACCTTCTAGTGTCTCAAGGTGTCTTTCCGATATATAACCATCTTTTATGATTCTTAAACCAAATATTAACGATGATTAAATTATGCCCTGTGGAAAATTCTACCAGGCAGCTTCCTCTTTCATTCCTTGTCCCCAATCCACATTCACCTACTAATTTTCCTTCACTTCCTTTTCCTGCTATAGATTTCCAGTCCCCCATTGCACTTAAATTTTCATCTCCCCTAACAATCTGAGTGATTTAATTCACCTCATCACACATTTACTCAATTGCCTTAGCATGTGCAGAGCTAATTGGCATGTACATTTTTACTACTGTGTTGAGTGTTGGCTTTGGGCCTATCTTGGTTACAATAATACGTTCACTATACGGTTCATAGCAGTTTCCTCCCATTCCTATTTTGTCATTCGTTATTAAACCCTCTCCTGCATTACTCCTATTTCACTTTTTTTTATAACCCTGTGTTCACATGACCTCCTGCCATCGAACTTCACTGACTTCCTTCTAAACTTGTCTTCAACCTATCCATTTCCCTTTTTAAATTGTCTAAGCTACCTGCACGGTTAAGGGATCTGACGCAGCGCGCTCTAATAAGTCACTATTGTTTTTCCTGACGACCGCGGCCTCCTAAGTACTCTCCGCCCGGAGATTCGAATGGGGGCTATTTTACCTGCGGAATTTTTTATCCAACAGAATGCCATCAGACTTTAACCATACAAAAGAGATGCATATCGTTGGAAAAAATTAGCGATGTAGTTTCTCCTTGGTTTCAGCCAGTCGCAGTACCGCACAACAACGCTGCTTTGGTTGATGTTACATGGTCAGATATGACAGTCATCCAGACCGTTGCCCCTGTAGCTACTGGAAAGGCTGGTGCCCCTCTTCAGGGACCAAAGGTTTGTCTGGCCTCTCAACAGGTGCCTCTGCGTTGTGGTTGCACCAACGGTATGGCTGTCTGGATGTGGGGACCCGCTAAAAAGTAATATTTGTAACGTACACCAGAGTTACAGGTATCGTGCCTGCTTCGTCGGGCAGAAATATACAAACACACGTACCATCACTATCTCTTCTCGGACAGTTTGAATAGAGTCGTTGGTTTTCTGTTTTAGTGCATTCCGGCCGCTGTGGCCGAGACGTTCTAGGCGCTTCAGTCTGGAACCACACGACTGCTACGGTCGCAGGTTCAAATCCTGCCTCGGGCATCGATGTGTGTGCAGTCGTTAGTTAGGTTTAAGTAGTTCTAAGTTGTAGGCGACTGATGACCTCAGATGTTAAGTCCCATAGTGCTCAGAGCCGTTTGACCCCCCCCCCCCTTTTTGAACCCCCTCCCCCTCTTCAGTAACAACACCGACTATTTAAATTAACAATTGTGATTTTTGATTATTCTGTTTCAGATATTGAGAGGAATGTGCGATCGAATGAACATATTGGTAGTTTTACTGTAGTCATAATACGCAAGAGAAACATTTAAAGAAATTACTCGGTTGACTGTCTACCTTGTCAATGATAATATTTTCTCCTGCCTATTTGCGGTTACAGTGGTTTCTAACTCCTCCATTAAATCCATTGATACGTGATTTCTGGAAGTGATGGAGTATCTGAGTATCTTAGGACTTCGTTCAATGTTTGTGAATGTGTTTCCAAATTTTTTTTTTTTTTTTTTTTTTTTTTTTTTTTTTTTTTTTTAGTGTTGCTGTATCTGACTTTGTGAATTGGTTATGTGTGTAACGTTTAACGAGTTCCACGTTCCTAGTAAGAAAAGTTTGATGAGTCTGTCCAGTGTAGAAGCTTCAGTAAGTTTTACATTTGATATGGTACGCTCTTGAATTTGAGAATCTATTTTTAGTTGTATTATAGTTACTGCTACCATAAAATGTCAGGATGACATCTCAAGATGGTGAGTTACATGGTGGGAGCGAACAACCGGTTCCTCAGCTGCCATGCAATCAAAAATGCAGCGGTGTAAACAAGATATCTTATTCAGAAAGTATTCGTGAAGACGGCGTGGGTGCTAGTTGGCCCTGGGCGGCAGGACGCGCCTCAGCAGAACGCACGGCAGCACGCGGTCGCGGCCGGCGGGAGGCGGGCGGCGCGGGAGCCACGGCATCACTGCCTCGACGAGTGCGTGGCTGCGTCACGCGTCCAACCCGCAGCACAGCACTAGTGTGACGGAACTAAGATCCATGCGGCGGCGCCCAGGGAGCAGCTGATTGCAACTGGACGGCGCCAGACTTTGACTTCCGGAAGGCGTTCGATACAGTTCCGCACTGTCGCCTGATAAACAAGGTAAGAGCCTACGGAATATCAGACCAGCTGTGTGTTTTTAGCAAACAGAACACAGCATGTTGTTCTCAATGGAGAGTGTGGTGTCACCGCCAGACACCACACTTGCTAGGTGGTAGCCTTTAAATCGGCCGCGGTCCATTAGTATACGTCGGACCCGCGTGTCGCCACTATCAGTGATTGCAGACCGAGCGCCGCCACACGGCAGGTCTAGAGAGACTTCCTAGTACAACTGACTTTGCTAGCGATGGTTCACTGACAAAATATGCTCTCATTTGCCGAGACGATAGTTAGCATAGCCTTCAGCTACGTCATTTGCTACGACCTAGCAAGGCGCCATGCTCAGTTACTATTGATATTGTGAATAATGTACAGTCAAGAGCGACGCTCATCATTAATGGATTAAAGTTAAATATTCCACCAGCTACGTCCGTTTTTCTAAATTCTAATCTCCTTGTCCTGTTCCAGACCTCACGCCAGCCTGCGTGAGCTAAAACGCGTGCCTTTAGGCTTCCTCTAATAACACGATGTTGGCTCTCCTGCCAACCCACAACAGAGAGACGTCTACAGACGTTAAAGTAACCTCTCGCGTGCCACAGGGGAGTGTTATGGGACCATTGCTTTTCACAATATACATAAATGACCTAGTAGGTAGTGTCGGAAATCCCATGCGGCTTTTTGCGGATGATGCTGTGGTATACAGAAATGTTGCAGCATTATAAAATTGCAGCGAAATGCAGGAAGATCTGCAGCGGATGGGTACTTGATGCAGGGAGTGGCAACTGACCCTTAACATAGACAAATGTAATGTATTTCGAATACATAGAAAGAAGG
The DNA here is from genome assembly GCF_021461395.2 of Schistocerca americana. Classification (NCBI taxonomy): domain Eukaryota; kingdom Metazoa; phylum Arthropoda; class Insecta; order Orthoptera; family Acrididae; genus Schistocerca; species Schistocerca americana. Next base: position 135,988,398 of record NC_060122.1, on the reverse strand, counting down.
ATCCTTTATTGCACGATTATATGACAGCGGAACAAATACTGGTGACAGTTACTTCTGTAAAATATCTGGGAGTATGCGTGCGGAACGATTTGAAGTGGAATGGTCATATAAAATTAATTGTTGGTAACGCGGGTGCCAGGTTGAGATTCATTGGGAGAGTACTTAGAAAATGTAGAAAAATCAACAAAGGAGGTGGCTTACAAAACACTCGTTCGACCTGTACTTGATTGTTGCTCATCAGTGTGGGATCTGTACCAGGCCGGGTTCACGGAGGAGATAGAGAAGGTCCAAAGAAGAGCGGCGCGTTTCGTCACAGGGTTATTTGGTAAGAGTGATAGTGTTGCGGGGATGTTCAGCAAACTCAAGTGACAGACTCTCCAAGAGAGGCGCTCTGCATCGCGGTGTAGCTTGCTGTCCAGGTTTCGAGAGGGTGCGTTTCTGGATGAGGTATCGAATATATTGCTTCCCCCTCCCGAGGAGATCACGGACGTAAAATTGGAGAGATTCGAGCGCGCACTGAGGCTTTCCGGCAGTCGTTCTTCCCGCGAACCATACGCGACTGGAACAGGAAAGGGACGTACTGACAGTGGCATGTAAAGTGCACTCCGCCACACACCGTTGGCTGGCTTGCGGAGTATAAATGTAGATGTAGATGTAGACCAGATGAGACCAGACCGCGCCCTGGCAGCGTCACATCTAGGCGCCACTCATGGTTCAGCAGCCAGCTCGAGACGAGACTGGATAGCCACATTGGGTTGACATGTGGAATGTAGTATTTATAGTCGGAGGTAGCAGTCGACGACAGATACCTCTAGGTCCATGTGGTGAATGGTTATGCGACATCTGATCAGTCTTGCTTTGCCCATGGTGTGATTCCGGTCAGGGAGGGATGCCCAAGTAGCAGGGCATTATGGCCTGGCGAGTGGTAACCCCCATCGCTTCAGCACCGCAGTGGCGTCTGGCTCCGTGCCACCTCAACCGTATTCCGTTCCTGGCAACGGAATTCCGAAGACATTACGCTGACCTCCCCGGCTACAGGATGTGAAGCCTGCTGGGACCCTCCTCCCTCCTTTACAACACGCGGACCACCAAATCACAGACTGTTGCTGAATCTGTAGCATACTTAAACAATATACAGTACACTTTACACCTGTGTTTTTACATCTATTTGCACTCTTCGCTTCAGCTGCCTTTCCACTAGCCCAGTCCAATCGACAATGTCTTCCAACATTATGAATTACCTCGATTTACTGGCAAACTGTCACATTGTTAGCAGGAATTAAGAAAATATGTCTCTTGTGAAACACAACTAGCTCTTTATTCCCACGAAGTTATGAGTGTTATTGGTAGAGGAAGTCAAACTGATACCTTATTTTCGTATTTCGAGAATTCTTTTAACACCCTCCCTCACAATCTAATGCTATCCATAATGCGTGTCTATGGAGTATCGCCTCCGTTGTGCGACTGCATTTCGGAGTTCCTGTCAGAAAAGTTACAGATCATACTACACAAATGGCCATTAAAATTGCTACACCAAGAAGAAATGTAGATGATAAACGGGTATTCATTGGACAAATATACTATGCTAGAATAGACATGTGATTAGATTTTCACGCAATTTGGGTGCATAGATCCTGAGAAATCAGTACGCAGAACAAACACCTCTGGCCGTAATAACGGCCTTCATACGCCTGGGGATTGGGTCAAACAGTGCTTGGATGGCGTGTACAGGTACAGTTGCCCATGCAGCTTCAACACGATAGCACAGTTCAAGAGTAGTGACTGGCGTATTCTGACGAGCCAGTTGCTCAGCCACCATTGACCAGACGTTTTCAGTTGGTGAGAGATCTGGAGATTGTGCTGGCCAGGGCAGCAGTCGAACACTTTCTGTATCCAGAAAGGCCCGTACAGGACCTGCAACATGCGGTCGTGCATTATCCTGCTGAAATGTAGGGTTTCGCAGGGAACTAATGAAGGGTAGAGCCACGGGTCATAACACATCTGAAATGTAACGTCCATTGTTCAAAGTCCCATCAATGCGAACAAGAGGTGACCGAGACGTGTAAACAATGACACCCCCTACCATCACGACGGGTGATACACCAGTATGGCGATGACGAATACACGCTTCCGATGTGCGTTCACAGCGATGTCACCAAACACGGATGCGACCATCATGATGCTGTAAACAGAACCTGGATTAATCCGATAACATGACGTTTTGCCATTCGTGCACGCAGGTTCGTCGTTAAGTACACCATCGTGGGCACTGCTCTCTGTGATACACCTTCAAGGGTAACCGCAGCCGTGGTCTCCGAGCTGATAGTCCATGCTGCTGCGAATGTCGTCGAACTGTTCGTGTAGATGCTTGTTGTCTAGCAAACGTCCCCATCTGTTGACTCAGGGATCGAGACGTGGCTGCACGATCCGTTACAGCCATGCAGATAAGATGCCTGTTATCTCGACTGCTAGAGATACGAGGCCGTTAGGATCCAGCACGGCATTCCGTATTACCCTCCTGAACCCACCGATTCCATATTCTGCTAACAGTCATTGGATCTCGACCAACGCGAGCAGCAATGTCGCGATACGATAAACCGCAATCGCGATAGGCTTCAATCCAACCTTTATCAAAGTCGGAAACATGTTGGTACACATATCCTCTCCTTACACAAGGCATCACACCAACGTTTCATCAGGCATTGCCAGCCAACTGCTGTTTGTGTATGAGAAATCGGTTGGAATAGTTGTAGGGGTCGCCACCGGCGCCAACCTTGCGTGAATGCTCTGAAGAGCTAATCATTTGCATATCACAGCATCTTCTTCCTGTCGGTTAAATTTCGCATCTGTAGCATGTCATCTTCGTAGTGTACCAATTTTAATGGCCAGTAGTGTACTTGACGGAAGTCGGCGAGTAAAACATAAGTAATATCTGGCGTTCCTCATACACATAAACGACATAGGAGACAATCTGAGCAGCCGTCTCGTTCGTTTGCATATGATCCTGCCATTTACCATCTTCTAAACCCATCAGGTGATCAGATTAAGACAAGATTAAGTATAGTTCGGAAAGTGGCAATTGATTCTAAATAATGAAAAGTGTGAAATTATCCACTTGATTATAAAAAGGAGTCTGCTCAAGTTAAATTAAATAAATCAAATTACTATCAAATCCACCTTCATCAATAGTATTTCACCATCAAATCTATTATAAACAAAAATCTATTGTAACCCACCTTCTCTTAATTATAAGCTGCACCTTGACTGAAATATTTTGTAACTATAAATCTTGAGAATTATAACTCTAAAAAGATTTTCTGATAGCGGAGATATACAAACAAATAAATTAAGTAGAGTAAGTCGTGTATTATCAATCACGGGGTAGGTTCCTTTGAATGGAATGAGATGCCACCAAATTCTTTGGGTTTAAAGACCTTAACTAATAGTACCCTGGTAAATATAATTAACATTTAAAATAATAGGGTATCTAATCCTAGATTATTATTTAAATTTCACAGATTCATAAAAAGAGCTACATATAAATTTTAACATTTCACCATACAAATTTTTTTTATTTTAACCCTAATAATATAAACAACTGTTTTAAACAATAATATTCACTTGTATCAATTATATAACTGCAGCTGCTGGCTCGAATTATGCTGATACTAAATCAATTGCTAAATCCAAAATCACTTGATAATTAAATCAAATTACTGCAAAAAGAACATTTAGTGTAAAAAATATATATATAATACAAAGAACTGAATAAACAAGCAAGAATAAAACTTTTAGGAACAAAAAATAAGAAATTAAGAAATCAATCAAAATAGGAAAAAAGAAAAGATACAAATATTTAAAGAAAAAGAAAGGAAAAATTACAAATAATAGCAAAAAAAGAAACAGACCACCCTTCATGACCACAACAACTTCTCTATTGTATATAAATAAATGTAGATTTGGAACACATATACCAATAATGTATTATATTATTTCTTATTTAATCTTTCTTTTCACTAATAATACAGAAAGATTAAATAATATAATAAATATATTCCATATAAATATGTAAATTCAAGTAATATGTTATTAATATAAAGTTAACTTTATATTAAGTTAACTTAAATATTAATTAATAAAATAATCTAAGTATAGACAATTATGTAATTATATTATTATAGTTAGTATAAGATATTATATTTAATCTCATTAGTTTTATTTATTATATCCAATTATAATAATGTTTAATATTAATATACATATTATTATATACTTTATAATACAAAAATTCATGTTAAATTAAAAACATAAGTAGCTATAATCCTCAGTACATAAATGTATTAAAATAATCACTAAATAATAATAAAATAAACTTATAAGTATTAATTTTTAATTAGATGAAATACATTAATATAAATCATTTATTATATATATATATATATATATATATATATATATATATATACTAAATGAAGAAAATTATTCCTAAATCGAAACAAATTAATTCAAAATAACTAAAACAATACACTACCTAATTTCTAAAAGAAACTTTTAATTTATATATTGAATAAATGAAGTGACTGATTAAAGGGTTACCTTGATAGGGTAAATTAAGGAAATAAAAATTACTTCCATTAAACAAATTACATTAGATAGTATTAAACTACCTCCTTTAGTATCAAAAACTAAGGTGCATCATACACCTTAATGTAAAAAGGTAAGCTAATCAAGCTAATGGGTTCATACCCCAATTATAGAGGTATCAGTCCTCTCCTTTTTAATGACCAACAACTGGACAAAACTTCTGTTCCTATAAACATTAATCATGGGAACAATCCTGTCCATTTCATCAATTTCCTGATTTGGGGTTTGAATAGGACTTAAGATCAACTTACTTTCATTTATTCTGCTTCTAACAAGAAATAAAACATAATGATAAATGAATCATCAATTAAATATTTTATTGTCCAGCAGTAGCATCGACAATACTATTATTTTCAATTTTGTTGATTCCAATAAAATACCCAATAGGATGGGAAACAGAATTTAGCCCCTCAATAATTATCAGATCTAGATTATTATTAAAGATTGGAACTGCACCCTTTCATTTCTGATTCCCAGAAGTCATAGGTGCTTCAAACTGAAATAACTGTTTACATTAATAACATGACAAAAAATTGCCCCAATAATGGTACTATCATATTGTATTCAACTAAGAACCTTTATTTGAACCATTATCATTTTAAAAATTGTTATTGGGGCAATAAGAGGTTTAAATCAAACATCTTTATGACAACTTATAGCATACTCTTCAATTAGTCATTTAGGGTGAATAATCAGATCTTTAACATCAGAGAAAAGAACTGGGAACTATACTTTACTGTTTATTCGCTACTAAGACGAATCATAGTCTTATTATCAAGGAAATAAATTTATTCTTTATAAGTCAGATTTATTCAGCTAGAAACATAAAAACCGAGATTAAATTCATAATATTTTTATCCCTACTATCTCTAGGTGGTTTACCATCATTTCTTGGATTCCTACCAAAATGAATTGTAATACAATCATTAATAGAAAACAACATAACAACCATTATAACTATTATAGTCGTATTAACTAAAATTAAACTTTATTATTACATACATATTAGATACTTGGCTCTAATTATATCATATACTGAAAGGAAATATAAAGTCTCAAAAATCAAGAATTATTCATCCTATAACTGTAATAATTTCAACAATAGGATCGATTTCAACATCAACCCTAATCTCATTGTACTAATTACTTAAGTTAATCAAACCAATAACCTTCAAAGTTATAATTAAAAGAATAATCTTTTGGGCCTTAGTAAAACTTTACACCTCTGGAATTGCAGTTTAGAATCATAACTGAATATAAGACCAGAGCATGGTAAGAGAGAAAATATCCCATAAGTAGATTTACAGTCTACCACTAAAATTCAGCCATCTTACTGCAAAAATGATTATTCTCCATAAACCATAAGAAACTTTCTGGCAGATTAAAACCGTGTTCCCGACCGAACCTCGAACTCGGGACCTTTGCCTTTCATGGGCAAGTGCTCTACCATCTCAGCTACCGAAGCACGACTCACGCCCGGTACTCACAGCTTTACGTCTGCCAGTACCTCGTCTCCTACCTTCCAAACTTTACAGAAGCTCTCCTGCGAACCTGGCAGGACTAGCACTCCTGAAAGAAAGGATACTGCGCAGACATGGCTTAGCCACAGCCTGGGGGAGGTTTCCAGAATGAGATTTTCACTCTGCAACGGAGTGTGCGCTGATATGAAACTTCCTGGCTGATTAAAACTGTGTGCCCGACCGAGACTCGAACTCGGGACCTTTGCCTTTCGCGGGCAAGTGCTCTACCAACTGAGCTACCGAAGCACGACTCACGCCCGGTACTCACAGCTTTACTTCAGCCAGTACCTCGTCTCCTACCTTCCAAACTTTACAGAAGCTCTCCTGCGAACCTGGCAGGACTAGCACTCCTGAAAGAAAGGATACTGCGGAGACATGGCTTAGCCACAGCCTGGGGGAGGTTTCCAGAATGAGATTTTCACTCTGCAGCGGAGTGTGCGCTGATATGAAACTTCCTGGCAGATAAAAACTGTGTGCCCGACTGAGACTCGAACTCGGGACCTTTGCCTTTCGCGGGCAAGTGCTCTACCAACTGAGCTACCGAAGCACGACTCACGCCCGGTACTCACAGCTTTACTTCTGCCAGTACCTCGTCTCCTACCTTCCAAACTTTACAGAAGCTCTCCAGCGAACCTGGCAGGACTAGCACTCCTGAAAGAAAGGATACTGCGGAGACATGGCTTAGCCACAGCCTGGGGGAGGTTTCCAGAATGAGATTTTCACTCTGCAGCGGAGTGTGCGCTGATATGAAACTTCCTGGCTGATTAAAACTGTGTGTCCGACCGAGACTCGAACTCGGGACCTTTGCCTTTCGCGGGCAAGTGCTCTACCAACTGAGCTACCGAAGCACGACTCACGCCCGGTACTCACAGCTTTACTTCTGCCAGTACCTCGTCTCCTACCTTCCAAACTTTACAGAAGCTCTCCAGCGAACCTGGCAGGACTAGCACTCCTGAAAGAAAGGATACTGCGGAGACATGGCTTAGCCACAGCCTGGGGGAGGTTTCCAGAATGAGATTTTCACTCTGCAGCGGAGTGTGCGCTGATATGAAACTTCCTGGCAGATTAAAACTGTGTGCCCGACCGAGACTCGAACTCGGGACCTTTGCCTTTCGCGGGCAAGTGCTCTACCAACTGAGCTACCGAAGCACGACTCACGCCCGGTACTCACAGCTTTACTTCAGCCAGTACCTCGTCTCCTACCTTCCAAACTTTACAGAAGCTCTCCTGCGAACCTGGCAGGACTAGCACTCCTGAAAGAGTGGGCAGAAGTAAAGCTGTGAGTACCGGGCGTGAGTCGTGCTTTGGTAGCTCAGTTGGTAGAGCACTTGCCCGCGAAAGGCAAAGGTCCCGAGTTCGAGTCTCGGTCGAGCACACAGTTTTAATCTGCGAGGAAGTTTCATATCAGTGCACACTTCGCTGCAGGGTGAAAATCTCATTCTGGAAACCTCCCCCAGGCTGTGGCTAAGCCATGTCTCCGCAGTATCCTTTCTTTCAGGAGTGCTAGTCCTGCCAGGTCATGGCTTCTTTGATCCTGCAGGAGGAGGAGATCCGATTCTATATCAACACCTATTCTGATTCTTTGGGTACCCAGAAGTTTACATTATAATTTTACCAGGATTTGGTATTATTTCACACATTGTATGTCAAGAAAGAGGAAAAATTGAATCATTTGGAATGTTAGGTACAATCTACGCCATGTTATCAATTGGATTAATAGGATTTATTGTATGAGCACACCTTATATTTACAGTAGGAATGGATGTTGACACACGAGCGTACTTCACATCAGCAACAATAATTATTGCTCTACCTACAGGAATTAAGGTATTCAGATGATTAGCTACATTATATGGAACTAAATTCAAGTTTAAACCACCATTATTATGAGCTCTAGGATTTATTTTCCTATTTATAATTGGTGGATTAACAGGGCTAGTACTAGCAAACTCATCACTTGACATTGTATTACATGACACATAATATGTAGTAGCCCACTTCCCCTATGTCCTATCTATAGGAGCAGTATTCGCAATTATAGGAGGTGTTATTCAATGATACCCACTATTTACAGGATTGACTATAAACAAAACATGATTACAAATTCAGTTGACAATTATATTCATTGGAGTAAACTTAACATTCTTCCCTCAACACTTCTTAGGAATCGCAGGATTACCACAACAATATTCAGACTATCAGACGCGTATACATCATGAAATGTAGAATCATGAATTGGATCTACAATTTCTGTTGTGGGAATTATTATATTTATTGTAATTGTATGAGAAAGAATGATTAAAAACCGAGCAATTATATTTAGAGCTAATATAAGAAGATCAACAGAATGACTACAAAATAACCCACCTGCAGAACATAGTTACTCAGAATTACCATTAACCTCTACATTCTAATATGGCAGATTAGTGCAGTAGATTTAAGCTCTACAAATGAAGGTCTGACCTTTTATTAGAAAAAGTATAAATGGCAACATGATCAAATTTATTCCTTCAAGATGGAGCTTCAACATTAATGGAGCAACTGTCATTCTTCCATGATCATGCTATGGTTGTATTATTATTAATTACAGTAGTTGTAGGTTATGCCCAAAGTTATTCCGCAGCTCGTGGTCATGCGGTAGCATTCTCGCTTCCCACACCCGGGTTCCCGGGTTCGATTCCCGGCGGGGTCAGGGATTTTCTCTGCCTCGTGATGACTGGGTGTTGTATGACGTCCTTAGGTTAGTTGGGTTTAAGTAGTTCTAAGTTCTAGGGGACTGATGACCATAGATGTTAAGTCCCATAGTGCTCAGAGCCATTTGAACCATTTTTACGCCCAAAGTTATATATTATTTATTGCCTATACAAACCGAAACATACTTCATGGACATTTAATTGAAACCATCTGAACAGCATTACCAGCAATTATCCTAATTTTTATTTCTCTCCCCTCACTATGGGTACTTTATCTACTTGATGATTCAGTAGATGCAGTAATCACATTCAAAACAATTGGACGACAATGGTACTGAAGATATGAATATTCAGACATAGAATTTGACACCTACATAACACCAGACCAAGATTTAGAAAACGACAGTTCTTCCAATAAATACAGAAGTACGAGTATTAACTAGAGCATCAGATGTTCTTCACTCACGAGCAGTGCCTGCTTTAGGGGTTAAAATTGATGGTGGGTCATGGCCCATCGAACATAGGCGAGTGTGAGGTGGAGCGTACACCATTAAGTAAAGTAGTGGTTTTGACTTTGTACATATGTACTGTTTGTGTTTTCCTTTTCTTTTTCGTTTATAAATGTATAGCTATGGTGTTCTTTTAATCATTGACAAAGGACTTCTTAGGCACTTGTGGGTTTTATTGTTGTTCTGAAGAAGGTGTAGTTCTCTACGCAGAAACCTGGGTTAACACTTAGCACTAGGTGCTTTTCTCGCAATCGAGGCGGGTTTCTAGTTTTTTAATATACTTCTTTTTACATTTAAGAACACCATACTATCCCATGCATGATGTATACCATCCATACTTGCTTTGACAGTCAGTCACAATGAACACACATCATTGATCAGATTGAGCATTACAGCAGTAAAATAACTACCACACTGTGATACACATAGACCTCAGTAAGTTTTTTTTTAAATTTTGTCTGTTATTGTTCCACAACAACGATATTATTTTATAGTATATGTAATGGTATAAGTGCATAATGTCTGCCAAATCTGTGCCGAATACAGTTAGTAGTAAAGAAATCATATACTAAAATTTCATATCTGTGCTGAAGTTTTGTTGCATCACAGCAAAAGTGTAGTAAGCGATGAACTTTTATTGTTTTGTGAGTTGTCAGCAAGAAAAATATCTGAAAGGTTTGAAGTTATGTGTGAAGTTTGTTGGAAATCGGTAAGTTCTCTCATTCTCAAATAGAGAACAAATATAGACTGGGCAATTTGTTTGCAGTAAGTTATGCTTCCTGAAGACAAATACGATTCCCAACTTTAATACTGAACGTATTGCGTTAAGCCCGTAACATAAGGTCATACTTCGTAATGAGTAAATTATGACAGTAATTATCGAAATTATTGAAAATCAAATTTTTGTTGCTCCTAAAACGCCGTTAATTTGGCAACCTCCGTGCATCGGTTTAGCCGTTTTGTAACACAGTTAGGGTAGTAGTCTGTATGGTGGCTTCTGTCGGTTAACGCACGACTTGAATTGCTCCATATTACTGAAGGCTTTTCTGCTTAAAGAATCCGCCTCCGTAGCTGAGCAGTCAGAGAGTCACATGGAGGCCCGGGACCATTCCCTGCACTTTTCCTTAGTGGGAGGACTGTAACAGGGTGCACAAAGATTCGTGAAACCACTTCAGGAACGAGACGTAACGTCTGAAAATCTTACAACTGCAAGGAGAGCAGTATGTGGTCATACTCTGGCCCAAATCGCATCCAATAGAAGCCATTTGGCAGAAGCTGACATAACAGTCACCACATGTGTTTTATAGACTTTATCCTAGACATACTACAATTTTACCTTTCTTCATAAGGAGACCATGGCGTGTGAATGAATTAAGGAATAAATAAATGGCAGCAGTTCAGATACGTGCATTAACAGTTTTGGCTCTGGAGTTATAATTTGCAGCTTATTACGTACACAGACTTTTTTTTATAATATTCGTTTTACACACCCTTAAACTGTCTATGTCAGATTAATCTAGCCTAATCATTCTGTCATCGTTGTCACTTGTTCCGTTCCTTTGAGTATTTTTTCTAATCAATTTTCAGTCACTTTGTAACGTTTTTGGCTACAACTGTACTGTTTCTAATTGCTTCATTAAGATCGTAGCTGCTAGTTGGTGACTGTGAGACACGAGCTGGCGGGAATTCCCCCACTGGGACCAGCAGAGTGCGTGCGGTATGGCCAGCTACGTGACAGGTAGCCGAATCCATTTGAAACCATCCTGTGTGCTGCATGCCCCTTCACATGGGACAGTCTTAAAATTTTATGACTAGTAAGCAGCCACAATCTGTTGGGTTATTTGTAAATGTTAGAAACTAATTCCTTTTTAAGTTCTTCTTTGTATTTGTATAGATCCTGGCAATCGGAACGAATTTCATTGTTAATGGCTACAATCAAATTCTTTCAGACGAACGGACCTTGTCGGTGGAGTCGGTCAATGACTAAGCTTCGAGTGATTGTGTCTCAGCAGGAATTTGAGTGTTTCAATTTGACTCTCAGATCGGGATTTGAATTAACTAGGTGCAATTTTGTCAGATAGTAGAGTAACATTGTTATCCATAACAATCTATTATCAGAAAATTCATTCAGATAGACTTTATCAACAGTTTTACTGTCTCTGCCTCTTGAGTATGATGCTGGAAGTTTAAATGAAATAAATTATTTAAACGGAAGACTGTCTGTGTGAGATACCAGCCAATGACATAAGTTACGAGCTCATGCAAATCTCCCAATTTAGAATCTATTTTTAGGACCTAATTCCGTGTTATCTACGAGTATCTAAAATTGTGCACATGTAAATTCAGAGGGCACGTGTATATTCAGTGAGTAGATCCCAGAGAAGATCCCACATCCAGCACATAACTACAGCGCCTGAGATGGCCAATCATATGAAAATCCACAAGTGTGGAACAGAATGAACTAGCCCACTTGTGTCGCTTTTAATGCCCACCGTAAATTTCTCGTGCAATGAGATGAATGCCGCTGGTATAGAGGAGGCTCTCTGGACAGACCGAGGGCTTGTCACGATATCTGCAGCGCCTTCCACTGGTCGTCAACTAGATGTGCTCCTCTCCACTTCGGCCGAAGTCCGCTAATGAACCTCAACAGACTGCTACTGAGCGAAGTCCTCCTGTGAAACTCTACGGGCTGCCACTGACAGAATTCAGCCTAACGAATTTTAAAATTTCGCTCTCATTTACACTCTGCAGTCTTTTTTCCTGGCGAACAATGTCTTTTGCCAATAGTAAAATTATGAATCAATGTGGCCCAATAACAACTTTTCCCCCTAACATAGACAGTTTCGGTAAAACAGCGCTTCACCTTCATATGACAACCACATCACTCTCCTACTACTAAAACAGTCCATAAGAACTTCTTGATTGTGGCTTCACACTCTAAAAATCCCTCATTTTTGCTCTCATACAGATAGCTTCACATCAGAGGACCTCTGGAATTAGGAAATATTGCCTGCGAGGCTAGCCCATTGCTTTGTGCACCTCGTATTTTTGAGAGCGGTCATAGCCATCTACAAAGCCGGTCTGCACAACACGAGAAAGGGGCCCTCACCTGCTGTTATTGGCACCACTCCATCCCCTGGCGGTTCACTCGGCTGCCGAAGGCTGTAAATGTGGCACTGCTTAATGGTTCCTGTAACTGCTCCTCGTAAGATATACCAGATATGTTCTTTGATGATATTCGTGCTCCGACCAACTAGCGGTAATATTGTCTGATGGGGTACATTACATAAAAAAATCTGTCCTGCCGCACTGTATTCCCGCCGAATGTGTATCAATGATACCGACCAGTTCAACTAATTATATGGTCCCAGACGCGTACGAGCGCAGCTACACGTAGTTGCACACCAATGGCTATCCTTGTACTAATTATGGCTACAGTCCATGTACGGCAATAGTTTCTCCCCCAGAGTTTTCAGTTTACATAAGTTTAATAGTTCGAGTCGGTACAATAACTGTCTAACGCGACTTTTCTCAAGGCAGACCAAGACCATTCATTTCAGAAATATTGCTTAAAAACTCACAATGAGAAGAAACTAAAAAAACAAACAGAGAAGTAACAAAAACTAGGAGACACTATAGTCTTACGGCAAAGATAAAAAAATACACATGAACCAAAAATACTCTCGCGCACTTTTGATATCACTTTGCACCAGACATGAAAAATATTACAGCCACAAATATTTATGCATGCTGCGCCCTGTTATTAATCAATGTCGTCGCACAATTAAGTATTTCATAAACACACAATATTAAATGGGTTGAAAGAAATGTCACACAGTAAATCCACTTTATGCTGGTCTATTCTATACTATTCAAGTCCTATTATTGTATTAAGGAAGTAACTTTTCCCTAAGCTGGGTAGAATTAGTTACGTTTCCGTCAAAGAGTTTATAACAAGATCCAGATTTCATTTGCTACTTTAACGAAACTTCAGTACTTTCTCACAGTTCAATACGAATGTTTACTTCCTACGTCGGTAAACTGCTAACAGTCTATTACTTTGGGGTAAAGTTCAGTCTTCCCTATATGATAATCAATTTAAGACAAGTCCGGATATTTTCCTCCCTTGGCTTTACGTAATGATATATTCAGGGTTGCTGATCCACCTATTTCAAGTTTAATGATTCCTAACACATCGCAAAATATCCAAAAATGCACCAAAAAAAAAAACACGTCGCGTCTACGTACAAGAGCATACGTCGAGAAACGACCTGACCCAGCAAGCGTTAGCAGCACATTAACGATGTATGACTTCTTCCTTCTGTATTACGCAGTGTCCTCAAAGAGTACTGACAAGGAGTATTCTTTGAGTTCACTCATTGTATTTCGTAATCTATAAGTAGGCTACTTTACGATCTACTATGATTTTCATTTGAAATTAATGGATTCTATTTCTTTTCTTTACCTTTCTAAAACATTAAGTCACTTCATACTGTATTTATTTTCTATATATACTTGCTACTATTCAAGTGATGCTATTCCAGTGAGACTTGAAATTTGGATTTTGAGTTCTGGAACTTATATTGGGTTTCAGATACTATTTTATATTTTCAATTTTGCGTCCAAAGGAAGAGGCGTTAAATTCTCTGGGGAACCGTGGCAGCCCCAGTTCCATGAAGTCAATGCCTGTCTCTCCAATCGTCGCGCAAAGTGTGCTACACAGTTCTCCAGAATCTTATATCAAATGCATCCTTTTAATCCTTTTAAGACCAGGTTCAAGAATATGGCACACTATGATGTTGTAGTGTACATCAGTTCTAATGGTAACACTGCTCATTTACATCGTCTAATGCTATAGTTGTGGATAAGAGAGAAACTTAAGTGCTGCGAATGTAACTGGCTCCATTAATTATTATCTTAATAAATGCTGATGTTGTTCTTTATATGTGGTGCACTTTAACCCTATAACCGCATTTGCGCTTGCCTGCGACCTGGTGATTTTATTACCTGATTCGCACATGCACCACTTCCTGTTAGCGTGCTGTTTTTTATTCTACTGTCAGTGTTTGTGTATCCAAAAAAAAGTGCCGACAACAGTCAAGCGTATTTCATATTAGGTTGTGCAGTTTTTTTTTTTTTTGTATGCTTCACATACGACCCTACTACGTGGTTTGTGTAACAGTACTGTACAAAAGGTATCTTGATTTATTTTAAAATACAAGTCATGTACAGTATTTAAAATACTGATCAAGATATTACGATCCATTATTATTTACTATTAAACTTACAATATTTTCAGTCATCAGACGTTGTATTCATGACACCGGTGTTTGGTGGACGAAGTTACGAAAATATTAATTGATAATGTAGAAAATGATGATATAAACTACAGCGACTTCACAGATTTTTAAGAAAGTGGAGTTGGTGATGGAGGTGATGCCGCTATTGAAGAAGATGAGGCCGCTGATGAATTTGAAAGAGAGTCCTAAGGTGAAAGGAAAGATAATGGAGCCTAGACTATGATAGAATGGCTTCAATACATATGGGTTAACTATTTTGTGTCAGTTTATTTTCTAAATTTAAAAATATATATCTGCATGCGTTTTGATTTGAGAGAACAAGAGCTTAAATGTATAGGTTTGGTTTATAGCAATTTTTAGCAAGGGAACTATATTAAACTGATTACAAATAAGCTCATAGATTGTAGAGAAATTTATTTATGTGACTTGCAAGCTCAATGCAGATATAAATATCACCAAGATAAAAAACAGAAAGGTTAAAATACATTGATTAATTAGAGTTTTAAATGAGACAACAGGAACCACACAGTGTTATTCATGTCATGTAAGTCTCACAGTGTGGTTCTCGTGTTAACATGACTGTTTATAGCTTAGTGTCAAACGTAGCCAATTTCGCGATAACTGTAGTATAGTTCTCTGGTGCCGACACTCTGCTGTCCTCGAATATTACTGAACTGAACTAAGATGGAGACGGCTGCATCGTTAATTACCAAATTAATAATCAAAACTGAAATAAAATCGTTGTTACAGCGTCAGCGTCCTGTTCCATAACAGGACATAGTGTAAACAAAACTGTTTCTGAATGGTCTGTAGACAGTTTGTTGGGTTAATATTACGAATACTAAGCCTCCCAAACATCCTTTAAAGAACGGGGCAGTTCCCGTTCTTTACTTGTGTGTCCCATGCCCTATAAATTTTGTTGGGACGCAAATGGGTTCACAATTTTCTTGACACCGTCTTCTAAAATAGAAAACCGAACAATCTTTACCATTTCTTGTTGTGCAAAATGTTGGGTCACCGTTTATCTTATTTATTGTGTTATTGTTTTGGGCGTTCTTTGAAAAATGAAAACCGATGTAGGTTGTGGAGTCCAGTGTTGGCAACTGATGTCGTGTGTTGTTATTTGCATGGATTAAGCTATTATACCTAACCTCAAATGCGCCTGTTCTCTCAGTTTAATGGAAAAATGTCCTTTCCTCGAAGAGACGAAGTTTAGTTCATTGTAAAATTTACAATACCACATTTTGGACTGCACATGGTGGGAACCAAGATATTGTTCAGCATGATAAAGCAGACATATACCTGTTTCCTCAACTTTTAAAATCACCAACTTCTTCACTGAAACACACAGTGCTTTTACATTACTGGTAATAATGCAATTTTTGATATTATCATTTGGGTCTGAACTGATACTTCACAGTAATTGCATTAAGACAGTTTCATTAAAGTTGGCTCTGTATAGTGGGAACTATACATTTCACATTTATGAGATTTAAGATAGAATGGATAAATAGTAAAAGTGTAATTTGTGAAATGCTGAGAAGTGAAGATGCTACAATGGCTGCACCAGAGAGAACTTTTGCGTACCATAGCATGTGTCATAATCATAGCAATATCTTCATGAACTGCACAACAAATGTGAAGTTTAGTTGTAAACGAACCAAGGCTGAAGTCATTGTTAATGTTGTATTAAATTCTTAGTCCAAACAAATTGTTAAAGAACATCTTAACCAATTCCTTGATACCAGTAATTAGCAATCATCAAAGTTTCTTTCAGTATTAGATAAAGATATCACTTCAGAAAGCAGGGTACATCAAAAATGTTGGAATTCATTTCTATTGAAAATGAAACTTGTAATCTAGTATCTAAGAATTTGATGTCAGTTCTGCATGATCACTGCCTAGAATTAAAGTTTCTCTATCTATTTCTGGGCAGCACTAACACAATATTGGGTAGAGTAAACAGAAATGGCAGAGAAATTGCTTTTGCTAAATTACAAGCAATGTTTGGTAGGTGTTAAAGGTGTGGGTTGTGTGACACATATCATTCGCAGTAGTGTGGACACAACTGTTGGAAAAATGTCAATTGATACAAAGAAAATCATCTGTGAAATTTGCAAGTATTTATTATATATACTGTAAGTATGGAAAGACTCAAAGACTTCTGCGATTTTGTAAATGTCAGTACAAGATGATCTGCATTCATTTCTGTTCTTGAAAGGATTTTGAACTTGTATCCTGGTCTTTTATCATTTTTTCTACCTGAATCAGATTGTCCTTAATCTTTGCTATCAGCTTTCAGCAATGAGGAATCTGAGTTATGGTTGTTTTTTACTAGTAGCCAGAGCAATATTTTTGAAAAAAGCGTTCGAAAAATAGAAAAGCAGATTATCTGCCTTGCAGAGACAGTATCTTTTTACGAACTACTACCAAGAAAGATAAAAACAGGGAAGAAATAATTTTGTGTGCTTTAAGGTAACATCTAAATTAAGGAATTGTACAGTGGTAATAAAGCTGCTCACACTGGATTTTATTAATATATTCAGTCATCCTGTAATGTAATTCAGTCTGGTTACATGGTGGAAGCTGTTTTCAGATTATAATTTGCTTTGATGGGTCAGTTAGCAAAAGAAGCTACGAGTATACCATTGATTCAGAAAGTAAGCAGCATAGAAATTGATAGTGCACAGTTGTTTGATGAATATCGTTTTGTCAGAACGATTCTAGCTCAAAAATTAAATTAATGGAACGACTCCTAAGTTGGAATATTTAAAGTGTTAAAGTAAAAATGCTTAAAAGTAGAAATCCTTCCTAAAATTGTAGAACTTGCTCTGTGCATCACAGGATTGAATACACGAATCGTGCATTTGTTTTAGGAAATTAATCATTATTGTTCATATGATAAAACAAAGGTTTTAGATAATACAATTGATAATGCAATGTTTCTCAAGTGTAATCAAAGCATTTCATGTGCAGATCTGTAAGATATATTGTTACACAATAACGGTTGTGTAAGAAAATTCACTCATGTGACAAATACAAACAAAATTCTAGCGATGTAAAGGATTTGTATGTGCACTTAGCTCATGGCATTAATAAGCATCGTTTGTTGCAAAGTGCGTTTATTTAATATCATCCCTCATACAAATGCTGTGTTAACAGATCAGTTGATCACAGCCTTTTCAGCTGTCCTGTATTTTCATGGGGAAAATGTTATGCTTAACAAATACGGAATTTTCACCTTCAACAATGACAGTTCCTTGACTGTCTACGTAAATATCAAGTCGTTAGTTTATTACTCTCTGTTGAAAATAAACGATAGAACGCTCGGCCCTAACACACTACTAAACACAGTTTTGAACATGATTCACAGTTCGGAGCACGCGATACAACAGGTCAGACATCACCCGTATACTGACCCTAGTTTGTCTTAAGGTTTGCAACATTAGTCTGGGTTTTTGCTTGAACGAGCTGTGATGTAATAATTCTATCATAAATGGATTGTTGCTGATTCTAGAACGTCCTATGGCTCTATTTTCCCCCCGCATCTTATGCGATGATCTTCGAAACCCTCTAGCTTGTAATTTCTTGTTTCTTTTCCTGATGTCTTCCACACATGCGTTTCGTCTTCTGCTTCGATTTCAAAATAAATTTTTCCTCTTAAAGTTTTAGCAAAGTCTAGTCACAATAGTGCAGCAGTCGCCTTCTAGAATGTTCCAAGTTCAAATCGTCTTCCCTCGTAAATAACTACGTTCTCCGCCCCACGATTACTACTTCTGATTTCTTTCATATCTATCCTCCTTCCACCGCTTCCAAAATCACGTTTTCTCCGCAATTTAATGAAACTTTTCACCTATTTACAACGAATTTGCGACAGATGAATTTAATGCTTCCATTGTCCTGTCTTGAACCTCTGGATGTTCATCCGCATTATACATTCTATTTTCTTTTTTTTTTTTTTTAACTTTGCCTTCCGAACAGTATTATCCAGAAACACTTCTCTTCACAAAATATGTGTGCCTTTTCTGCCAATAATTCGAATTATCGCCAACGCCTCTCTTTGAATTAACTCGCTCATCATTTGTAAGTCTTTTACACTGATATCGTTTTCCGTACTGGGCCGAAGCTTCAAGAAATACTTAGACAATATGCACAGGTCCACTGATAAAAATATTTCCGTTCAAAATAACAGTATTAATTTACTTAACAATTTCACAGCACGTATTCATATACACAAAATCACAATAGAACTCGGAAAAATAAAAATAAAAAGGATATGAAGAAAATGTATATACGGTTTAATAATGCTTCCTACGGGGTTTCAAGTAAGTGGGGAGTCTGTTTTACATAAACGTCAAAAGGGATTAATTATGATCTTTCAGCGCGCGTGCATGACTGTAGTGTGTGCTGTTGCTTATGGTTTTGCCTGTGACGTGATTCGGCTAAAATGTGGAAGCTCCCGTGTGAACTGAATTTTTATGGGAAACACAAGGACATTGAATGACGGAAAGAAATCGGCGAACTGTAGTGTTTAAAGGAATATGTAAAAACTGTTTAGCAAAAGCTATGGACAAGAGGAGAAAGACTAATTGAGTTCTGTAACAAGTTTCAGCTAGTAATAGCGAATACCCTGTTCAAGAATCACAAGAGGAGGAGGTATACTTGGAAAAGGCCGGGAGATACAGGAAGATTTCAATTAGACTACATCATGGTCAGACAGAGAATCCGAAATCAGATACTGGATTGTTAAGGCGTACCCAGGAGCAGATATAGACTCAGATTACAATATAGTAGTGATGAAGAGTAGGCTGAAGTTCAAGCCATTAGTCAAGAAGAATCAATACGCAAAGAAGTGGGATACGGAAGTACTAAGGAATGACGAGATACGTTTGAAGTTCTCTAACGCTATAGATACAGCAATAAGGAATAGCGCAGTAGGCAGTACAGTTGAAGAGGAATGGACATCTCTAAAAGGGCCATCACAGATGTTGGGAAGGAAAACATAGGTACAAGGAAGGAAGCTGCGAAGAAACCATGGGTAACAGAAGAAATACTTCAGTTGATTGATGAAAGGAGGAAGTACAAACATGTTCCGGGAAAATCAGGAATACAGAAATACAAGTCGCTGAGGAATGAAATAAATAGGAAGTGCAGGGAAGCTAAGACGAAATGGCTGCAGGAAAAATGTGAAGACATCGAAAAAGATATGATTGTCGGAAGGACAGACTCAGCATACAGGAAAGTCAAAACAACCTTTGGTGACATTAAAAGCAACGGTGGTAACATTAAGAGTGCAACGGGAATTCCACTGTTAAATGCAGAGGAGAGAGCAGAGAGGTGGAAAGAATACATTGAAAGCCTCTATGAGGGTGAAGATTTGTCTGATGTGATAGAAGAAGAAACAGTAGATTTAGAAGAGATAGGGGACCCAGTATTAGAATCGGGATTTAAAAGAGCTTTGGAGGACTTACGGTCAAATAAGGCAGAAGGGATAGATAACATTCCATCAGAATTTCTAAAATCATTGGGGGAAGTGGCAACAAAACGACTATTCACGTCGGTGTGCAGAATATATGAGTCTGGCGATATACCATCTGACTTTCGGAAAAGCATCATCCACACAATTCCGAAGACGGCAAGAGCTGACAAGTGCGAGAATTATAGCACAATCAGCTTAACAGCTCATACATCGAATCTGCTTACAAGAATAATATACAGAAGAATGAAAAAGAAAATTGAGAATGCGCTAGGTGACGATCAGTTTGGCTTTAGGAAAAGTAAAGAGGCGAGAGAGGCAATTCTGACGTTACGGCTAATAATGGAAGCAAGGCTAAAGAAAAATCAAGACACTTTCATAGGATTTGTCGACCTGGAAAAAGCGTTCGACAATATAAAATGGTGCAAGCTGTTCGAGATTCTGAAAAAAGTAGGGGTAAGCTATAGGGAGAGACGGGTCATATACAATATGTACAACAACCAAGAGGGAATAATAAGAGTGGACGATGAAGAATGACGTGTTCGTATTAAGAAGGGTGTAAGACAAGGTTGTAGCCTTTCGCCCCTACCTTTCAATCTGCACATCGAGGAAGCAATGATGGAAATAAAAGAAAGGTTCAGGAGTGGAATTAAAATACAAGGTGAAAGGATATCAATGATACGATTCGCTGATGACATTGCTATCCTGAGTGAAAGTGAAGAAGAATTAAATGATCTGCTGAAAGGAATGAACAGTCTAATGAGTACACAGTATGGTTTGAGAGTAAATCTGAGAAAGAAGAAGGTAATGAGAAGTAGTAGAAATGAGAACAGCGAGAAACTTAACATCAGGATTGATGGTCACGAAGTCAATGAAGTTAAGGAATTCTGCTACCTAGGCAGTAAAATAACCAATGACGGACGGAGCAAGGAGGACATCAAAAGCAGACTCGCTATGGCAAAAAAGGCATTTCTGGCCAAGAGAAGTCTACTAATATCAAATACCGGCTTTAATTTGAGGAAGAGATTTCTGAGGATGTACGTCTGGAGTACAGCATTGTATGGTAGTGAAACATGGACTGTGGGAAAACCGGAACAGAAGAGAATCGAAGCATTTGAGATGTGGTGCTATAGAGGAATGTTGAAAATTAGGTGGACTGATAAGGTAAGGAATGAGGAGGTTCTACGCAGAATCGGAGAGGAAAGGAATATGTGGAAAACACTGATAAGGAGAAGGGACAGGATGATAGGACATCTGCTAAGACATGAGGGAATGACTTCCATGGTACTAGAGGGAGCTGTAGAGGGCAAAAACTGTAGACGAAGACAGAGATTGGAATACGTCAAGCAAATAATTGAGGACGTAGGTTGCAAAAGGAATTCGTGGCGGGCCGCATCAAACCAGTCAGTAGACTGATGACCAAAAAAAAAAAAAAAAAAAAAAAAAAAAAAGGACAAAAAATGCTTACTAGCAGTTGAAGGAATGAATGAGAGACATTAATGAGAAGAATACCAGGACCGAGAATAAAATGTGAACTGTGTTATGTAACGAAAAAGAGAATTACGATATCGTGATTAGTGTGGATGGTGACAGTGCGCTCCCGAATACACTCAGTGATAAGATGTGAGGCACGACTATTGAATGAAACGATATACATGTTTGAACAATGCAGGAAAGAGAACAATAGTTAGAACAACACACGCAAAGAACGGATTAATGAACTGGAGTTTTCATATTCAAATCATTTAAGATCGCAAAATACCAGCACAGCCAGACACTGTCGTCGCAGAGGTCTTGAATGCACTCACTTGGCAAAACGTAGCCAACCAGAGAATTTTGTGACGGACTGGTACGAAACGGAAGCTCTCATAGGCACAAATTATGTATGTACTAGCTGGGGTACTCGGCTTCGCTCAGGCAGTTGGGACTGAGTGGTAGCTTAAATAGAAGGATAAATTTTAAAGTATATCGAGGTAAAAATTTCTTATTGAAAACATATTCAAATTATTTACAATATTTGTAAAGTATAAGAGGTAAAAATATTATTGAAAACTTATTCCAATTATTTACTAGACTTGTTTATAAACAACATTTTTCATTTTGGTATCCGAATTTCCTACTCGAGAGCAAGCTACGTATAGCTGACCGTGAGAGAATGAAGAGCCTTTGCGGTTGTTGTTGTTGTGGTCTTGAGTCCTGAGGCTAGTTTGATGCAGCTCTTCTCCATGCTACCCTATCCTGTGCAAGTTTCTTCATCTACCAGTACCTACTGCAACCTACATCCTTCTGAATCTGCTTAGTGTATTCATCTCTTGGTCTCCCTCTACGATTTTTACCCTCCACGCTGCCTTCCAATGCTAAATTTGTGATTCCTTGATGCCTCAGAACATGTCCTACCAACCGGTCCCTTCCTCTAGTCAAGTTGTGCCACAAACTCCTCTTCTCCCCAATTCTATTCAATACCTCCTCATTAGTTATGTGATCTACCCATCTAATCTTCAGCATTCTTCTGTAACATCACATTTCGAAAGCTTCTATTCTCTTCTTGTCCAAACTATTTATTGTCCACGTTTTACTTCCATACATGGCTACACTCCATACAAATACTTTCAGAAACGACTTCCTGACACTGACATATATACTCGATGTTATCAAATTTCTCTTCTTCAGAAACGCTTTCCTTGCCATTGCCAGTCTACATTTTATATCTTCTCTACTTCGACCATGATCAGTTATTTTGCTCCCCAAATAGCAAAACTCCTTTACTACTTTAAGTGTCTCATTTCCTAATCTAATTCCCTTAGCATCACCCGACTTAATTCGACTACGGTTGATGCCGCAATATTTTAAATTTTGTCCTTGCGCTTTGGAATTGCATTCTTTTAAATTGGAACGGTAGTTCAGTAGAGATCAGTGCTTTTCTGGGGATAAATAGTATTTGTGGTTTGTACTTTCCAGTCATAAGTTCGGCTTCGATGAAGTTATTCAATAGCTGTTTGACTATCAGCCTCGTTCCATTACACAGTTTTGGTGAGATGAGATACCTGACAGTATGCTCGGAGATCCAATTCTAAGTCGAAGGCTGTGTAATGGGATTCCAGGTATTTGCAAAGTGTTTAGAAATTCTATAGGGAAGTTCACATTTGTTTCAGCATTAACAATCGTGTCGGTCGATTTGTATATTCTCTCTTCACTGGGAATTTTCTTTTGAATATTAAGCTTCATATCCTCGACATATTATTTTCAGTAGCCGGAATTGCCAATTGAAATAGGTAGTCCGGATTGATATGGCTGTGGGCACTGTTTGGATAAATTTGATCTATGATTTCGTTTTCAGCCGTGGGTATGTTGCAGAATCACTGTTGAGTTTAATGGGGTCGGTCGCTGGTCAGTGGGATGTGTGCCTTTGCCTATCTGTACAAGTCGTAGAGCAAAATGTGCTGTTTTTTTGTTTTTTTTTTTTTTTTTGCTTTTTTTAGCATGAATTGATCTCGTCTGCTGTTGTTGTCTTGGGGATAACTGGAAAAGTTTGTGAAAATCTGAGTTCTAATGTCCTGTCCATGGCTTCGAATGATTTTTTTTTTCTGCCATTGCGCATTCGACCCAGAAGATAATGTTAGCTTGCTTTAGAAGTTCACCCCGTCCCGATGCTCTTGAAAGTTTACATACCAGAAATTGTTCTTTGGCTATATTCAGCGGTAGTTGTATGGCAGAAGTGTGGCTGTAATGCCGGATGATGCCAATGCAAATGCTATGTGCTGTTTAGCACGTCTTTCCGACAACTGCAGATTTATTAGAAACGTTTTCCGATGCACCTGGTGAATCCAGTAAATAATTCCAACAGTGTTGTTGTCGCCTCGGTCCATTTTGATTGTCACTGAGAGAGCTTTGTTGTGAGAATGTATTGAAGCAGTTCGTTGATGTTGTAGCTTTTTTTCCTTTTGTAATTTCGAAGTTTAGCACATTTGATAGCATTTTTTCGTGGTGCTGGCATTCCACGTTACACTAATGTCTGGTCGTTTATTGCTGAACACTTACCTTCTAGGCGAATGAGTGTTTCATTGGAGAGGTCGTCGTTAATTCCATGGTCAGGATAAGCTCGTCGGATTTGCTACAGTATGTCATCACTCTTACTCCCTTTGAGGGAGTTCCATGGCTGGCACGTGTCTGTTTTGGAGTCAATGGGTTACATGTTGTTAGACTTACGGCGAAATGGTAATTTTGGTATTCGTGGTAAGTTCTTATGGGATCAAAGTACTGAGGTCATCGATTCCTAAGCCTAGACACTACTTAATCTAACTTACGCTATGGGAAACACACACACCAATGCCCGAGGGAGGACTCGAATCTCCGTCGGGGGGAGGCCGCACGGACCGTGACAAGGCGCACCAGACCGCGCGGCTACCCCGCGCGGCGGCGAATTAGTCTCTCATTTGTTCAGCTGCGGTTGTGAGTAAGGCTGCTTGTAGTTTCTTGTCGTTTTAATTCCCGATGGTTGCCGTTTTCCAGTAGTCCTAAACCTTGGCATGCTTTTCTGTACGTCTGGCATAAGTAACCGCCAATAATCTAGAGATCTGTGAAACTTGTTGGTCACCGTATTTCGTGTAGAAACATCAGGAGAAAGAAACATTCGGCTTTATTCGGATGTACAGTGTATACTCGGCCCAGTCCGCTAGTTTTAATGAGCCATGGATGATCTTGTATCAGAATTCCCTGTTTTAGTTGTTAAAAGATTTTTTATGTCGTGTTCCACGAATAATAGGCAGGGAAGTTAATATATATATATATATATATATATATATATATATTTTTTTTTTTTTTTTTTTTTTTTTTTTTTTCTCGAGTGACTCCTTTTGGCACAGTTGGTAAAGAGCTGTTAATGTCAAGTTATCAAGTTACCTCCAAAATGACGGAGCACAGCAATCAGTTATCCTTCCCTATCAGGCTTTATTAAAGCAAATCTAATTTTGGCCAGTAACTAGCAGTTGTCGATTCAGTATTTCAAAGTTTTCTGAAATACTTCATTGATAATAGCTAGTTACTAGCCTAAATCTAGATCTGCTTTAATGTTGTGTTCTGAGGTGGTTCGCTTGCTATTCTTCAGGCGGCGTCTTTTGTGAAGTAAACTCTCTGCCCATTCTCCAAATGTACTGCTAGATATTGCACGGTTGGTTCGCGGTCTGTGTGGGACAAGTGAATGTCTGCCACTCTGCTTCGTTAGTGTTGATGTATCTTCCAATTTGGAACATGAGGACCTCGTCCCTTCTGTTTTTTGTTCGCTGTCTTTGTCTATTTTAAATACTGCCATGTCACTGCCTTCGTTCAAATACTTACAGACATATTTAATGGATTTCACTGAATTGCAGTATTCTACTCTAATGTGTGTTCGGAACATTGTAGAAAGAAGTGTGTTGTACGGTAATACCCATTAATTATCTATTTCCAGTTCATCGTTGCCTCGTATTCGTATTTTTGCTGTGAAGCCACCATTTTTGGGTGATTGTTTTCTGTATGTCAGATAGCCATCAATTCCGGTTTGTGTGTACGGTTTTGGGTATTGTTTTTTTTTTTTTTTGTTTTTTTTTTTTTTTTTTTTGTACATTTTCCATCACTCGTACAAGGCGAATTGGGCTTTAATGACGTGCATGGTCCGTGAATTATGTTTTTCACTACTATGTCGTAGAGTCCCGGATCTTCTTGTCGATTAGAGAAATACAGCTTCGTTGATTTTTTTCTATGTCCGTCAGATGAATTCTCTCGTGTAGCCATTCGAGACTGTGTTAGTGAGGCAGTCCTCGTTTTTTTTTCTATTCGATTGTGAGCATACAGCATCTAATGGTTCTAAGGACGTGCTATTTTGCGATGACATCAATAAATCCCATTTGTTTTGTCCGAAAACTCGGGCTATTACGCCGTGGGTACTTGTCCGAATCTTACAAGAGAACCTCCCCAGCGCTCCGCCCTCAGGTTTAGTGGTAAGATGCCTATCAAAAACTGAACGCAGATCAAGCATGAAAACAGGAAGAAGGTGTAGTGGAATAAGAAGAAAAGCAAAATAGGAAAAGTGAACGGTCTAAGCCGAACAAGTGCGACATTGAGTAAAGTGTAACAGCGGTGGTGTCGTGGTTCCGTGGTCATAGTGCGTAATTGCGAAGCGTGCAAGCCGGCTTCCCAACCTCCTCGTGCTACTAATTTTTATTTTATTTTTTCACAACTTTATGAAATGTCCATCCGGGCACTGAAATGTTCGTTCTCTTTCTGTAGTCTTGGTAGTTATCATATTAATATATATTGGTTTTGTAATATATGGCTCTGAGCACTATGGGACTCAACTGCTGAGGTCATTAGTCCCCTAGAACCTAGAACTAGTTAAACCTAACTAACCTAAGGACATCACAAACATCCATGCCCGAGGCAGGATTCGAACCTGCGACCGTAGCGGTCTTGCGGTTCCTGACTGCAGCGCCTTTAACCGCACGGTCACTTCGGCCGGCTTGTAATATAAGTCATGTGGTAGGAATATATTACCGCCGCAAGTAAATGTGATGTATGGTAAGAGCAGGTGAAATACCACATGAACATCTTACAGAAATGATAACAGCAAATAAACGGATGTGAACCATTTTACGAAAAAGGAATTCAAGAGTCAAATCTTCCAAAACGGAACGCAACTTCAAAAGCGTTAAAAACACATGTTTTGACAGAGCACAGCGAAACTGTGTGACTGTGAAACCGTTGCGTTCATTTGTTGCAGCTTATGTGACAAACTATTATGCTTTCGTCATTTCCTTGGCTGCCATCACATTCACATTCATACGATCACTTATATCGGGCAAGGGGACATACTCACTCACCAGGCGCACAAATTAGCTGCGTCGATAAGAGGTTCCTATCATATGACACACGAACTAATGCTGTGTATGGCACATCAGACGTGTTTTCCTGTGGAGGACTCAGTTGACTTGTCACCAAACGTTTGCGGTTCCCTTTCGAAAGCCACTCCCTTTCGGCTGTTAGTAGAATAGTTTTTCAGAATCAGTTTCAGGTCCATTCCTTACATCTCGCTGTTTCAAACACGTTACACCACGACACAGACATAAACTTGAATACAGCGAAAATAAAGTAAAAAAAAAAAAACGTAGGAACACTGAACACGGCTCGCCCGCTTTGCAATGCAACACCGCGACCACCCAACCACGACGCTGTCGCTTCTGTTTTGTCCTCAGTGTTTCACTTCTTTATCTTAGACTGTTCACTGTTTGTATTTTGCTTGTTTTTCACAGCTCAGTACACCTCCTTCTTCTTTTCACGCTTGGTCGGTGTTCTCTTTTTGACAGGCTGTCCACTGGCCCATCTTACCACTAAATCTGAGGGGGCTGCGACGGGGAGTTTCCTTTGTTAGTTGTTCTTTGATTTCTGGCCTCGACGAGTTGCAAGTGAATATTATGAAGAGGTCAGGTCGTCCGTATATTCTGATGTAGGTCACGGTATTTTGAGTGTATTCGTGCATGTGCCTCGGATTTCCTATGTACGGCGAGGGTAAGATTGCTAGTGTTCCAATGTCGTCGTCATTTGTGATTGCGTCTCGAAGGTGGATGTATTTTTCCGTGCGTAGTTTCTTCTGATTCAGTCTTATCTAAAGCATCCGTTTCGCTTCTCTTCTTCCATACATATCTACCATGAGTTCGTGGAACAGACGGCGAGTGTTGAGAATGTGGTTATATGTCTAATGGTCTCTGAACATTAAGAGGTAAAGTCCGCCCTCGTGGTCTCGCGGTATCATTCTTGCCTCCTGAGCACAGGGTCCCGGTTTCGATTCCCGGCGGGTCGGGGATTTTCAGCTTTCCCGAGATACCTCGGTGTTGCGTCGTCTTTATCACCACCATTCATTCCTATTACAGTTGGAGGAAGGCAATGGCAAACCACCTACATTAGTACCTTGCCTAATACGGCGGTGCGGGTCTCCCGCATCGTTCCCCTACGCTCTGTCAAGAAGCATGGGACTTCATTCATCATTAAGCGGTAAGCACAGAACTCCTAGGAAGTGACTTTTTTGTTAGTTTCCACTCCTGTTTCAAGTTGGATTTGTTTAAAATGATATCGGCCCTCTCCCTGCAGGAATATTGATGGATATTGGAGAGCATCATATGAAAATTATGTCACGGCTTGTGTTTTCATTGTCCATAATTACGATGGCGACTTCGTCTACGTGATGTGCATTAAATCGACGTTCGTGTTCTCGAGGTGGTCTTTTATAGGCTCGAATTACAACTTTATAGACATCATAAATCATTCAGTCTAGTGCTGTTTTGAATGTGAATTAGTCGATTGCGTTTATGTAAGGACCTCTGTACATTTTGGACTACTTCTCGTCTCAATTCACGGATTTTTGCGAATCGTTGATCAGTTTTTGCCTCTTCATTTCCGGTGAAATATACTGCAAAAATTTATGGTTTACGTTGGGTATTGGTGGTAATGATCGCACGTTGTGATAAATTTGTTCTTGGATGGAAAAAAACATGATCGATTCCATCTCTGTTAGAGGGTGATTGAAGTGATATCGAAAGAAGTATGTTTGGCAACAGGCATTGTAGGCTTTTATGTTTGAAGAAAGTGTTTTGCCTCTGGAGTTTCCACACTCATATAATGAAAAACTTGCTGCGGTGGTCCGTCCAGTGGTGGTAATCGAATTTTTCCATTCAGCAGAATCCTGGTGTTTCTCTACCGAACTTTTTTGCATTGCAGAATTGGCAGACGTTATTATTTTTTCCAATTACGACGTATTTTTGTTTCTCGTATTCATTCGTTGGATCATAGAGAAGTGCTTCATTTGTTAGGTTGTACAGTTTACTTGTCCTCGTCCGTGTGTCTAGAAGGGTAATATTTTTATGACTGGCTTGAGTTCACAGTCTTTTATTATAAGAGGCTGTCACAATTCTTGATTCTTCAATCCATTCATTTCGCTGTTCTTTGGTTTTTCTGATTCTCACAGTGCTCATTGTCATTCGTTGGGAACTTCGCGTTCTTTGTCTGTTTTATGTTTTCGCTGTTTTTGTTTTCGCCGTTTTGATTCAAAAATGGCAAGATCTCCTCCTCTTTTACGTTTGAGCATTGTCTAAAAGATAAATCAAATCAACTTTTTATTAACAAATATACTTTATTTTCGATTTAGGTTCAGTCACTGTATCAAGTTAACTACTCACATTTCACTATTTGTCTTTATTCCCATACTGCACTGCTTTACGGGTTCCTCCCTTCGTCACTGATAAGAAACTGACGTTCGAACCCACGACGGGTCTTGCTTTATATACCGCAACAAATCGGTAGCCCCACATGTTCCAGATTTTTCCCGGACATTCCAGAACATCCCGGATCATCGTGGAACATTCGGGAACATTCTAGAATGCTGTGGAATACTCTCCAATGTTCTGTAACTTTCTCGAATACTCTCGGATATATTGGAATATTCTTGAAATATCTAGAGGGTGAAATTTCCCAGCTCTTATATCTTCAAAAGCACAACCTCCACGTAAAAACGGGAACCTTCTTCACGAATGGGGATAGAGGGCTATCACGTCTTATAACTCCCTTGACGGTGCAGGGACTCGTTTCTGAGTTTTAATGACACGCAGATTGTACACATACTTTTATAATATATATTGATTATTTTCTATGTATATCAAAATATTCTTTCTTTAGTAATAAGTCTAAAACATGTGTATGAACGTTATTTATACAGCAATTAACAAATTTCATTTACCTTTCCCAAACTTTAACAGGTGATAATTAGTAGAGCTATGTAATTAATTCAGCGACACATTACGCAAGATAACAACTACCCGTAATAGTTAGGTATATTTATTTATTTATTTACACGTCAAGTTCCGTAGGACCAAATTGAGGAGCAAATCTCTAATGTCATGGAACGTGTCAGTACATGAAATTACAACATAAAAGTAATAACAGACAAAAATAAATGTTTATGAACCCGTAATAAGTCAGTTCATAAGTTTAGTAAACGCAGTCAACAATACAACAAGGAGCAGCTTAATTTTTCGAGGAACTCCTTGTCAGAATAGAAGGAGTGACCCACGAGGAAACTCTTCAGTTTCGATTTGAAAGCGCGTGGATTACTGCTAAGATTTTTGAATTAGAGTGGTAGATTATTGAAAATGGATGCAGCAGTATACTGCACACCTTTCTGCACAAAAGTTAAGGAAGGCCGATCCAAATGCAGGTTTGATTTCTGCCTAGTATTAACCCAGTGAAAGCTGCTTATTCTTGGGAATAAGCTAATATTGTTAACAAGAAATGACAGTGTGGACTATATATACTGAGAGGCCAATGTCAAAATACACAGACTCGTGCACAGGGTTCGACAGGACTTTCGTGAAATTACACCACTTATTGCCCGAACCGCCCGTTTCTGAGCAAAAAATCTCCTATTAGAATGGGAAGAGTTACCCAAAATATAATACCATACGACATAAGGTAATAGAAGAAATATTGAATTTAATTGATGAAAGGACAAAATATAAAAATGCAGTAAATGAAGCAGGCAAAAAGGAATACAAACGTCTCAAAAATGAGATCGACAGGAAGCGCAAAATGTCTAAGCAGACATGGCTAGAGGACAAATGTAAGGATGTAGAGGCTTATCTCATTAGGGGTAGGATAGATACTGCCTACAGGAAAATTAAAGAAACCTTTCGAGATAAGAGAACCACTTGTATGAACATCAAGAGCTCAGATGGAAACCCAGTTCTAAACAAACAAGGGAAAGCAGAAAGGTGGAAGGAGTATATAGAGTGTTTACACAAGGGTGATGTGCTTGAGGACAATATTATGGAAGAGGATGTAGATGAAGATGAAATGGGAGACACGATACTGCGTGAAGAGTTTGACAGAGCACTGAAAGACCTGAGTCGAAACAAGGCCCCCGGAGTAGACAACATTCCATTGGAAGTACTGACGGCCTTGGGAGAGCCGGTCCTGGCAAAACTCTACCATCTGGTGAGCAAGACGTATGAAACAGGCGAAATACCCTCAGACTTCAAGAATAATAAAATAATTCCAATTCCAAAGAAAGCAGGTGTTGACAGATGTGAAAATTACCGAACTATCTGATTAATAAGTCACAGCTGCAAAATACTAACGCGAATTCTTCACAGACGAATGGAAAAACTAGTAGAAGCCGACCTCGGGGAAGATCAGTTTGGATTCCGTAGAAATGTTGGAACACGTGAAGCAATACTGACCCTACGACTTATCGTAGAAGATAGATTAAGGAAGGGCAAACCTACGTTTCTAGCATTTGTAGACTTAGAGAAAGCTTTTGACAACATTAACTGGAATACTCTCTTTCAAATTCTGAAGGTGGCAGGGGTAAACTACAGGGGGCGAAAGGCTATTTACAATTTGTACATAAACCAGATGGCAGTTATAAGAGTCGAGGGACGTGAAAGGGAATCAGTGGCTGGAAAGGGAGTGAGACAGGGTTTTAGTCTCTCCCCGATGTTATTCAATCTGTATATTGAGCAAGCTGTGAAGGAAACAAAAGAAAAATTCGGAGTAGGTATTAAAATCCATGGAGAAGAAATAAAAACTTTAAGGTTCGCCGATGACATTGTAATTCTGTCAGAGACAGCAAAGGACTTGGAAGAGTAGTTGAACGGGATGGATAGTGTCTTGAAAGGAGTATATAAGATAAACATCAACAAAATCAAAACGAGGATAATGGAATGTAGTCGAATTAAGTTGAGTGATGCTGAGGGAATTAGATTAGGAAATGAGACACTTAAAGTAGTAAAGGAGTTTTGCTATTTGGGGAGCAAAATAACTGATCATGGTCGAAGTAGAGAGGATATAAAATGTAGACTGGCAATGGCAAGGAAAGCGTTTCTGAAGAAGAGAAATTTGTTAACATCGAGTATAGATTTAAGTGTCAGGAAGTCATTTCTGAAAGTATTTGTATGGAGTGTAGCCATGTATGGAAGTGAAACATGGACGATAAATAGTTTGGACAAGAAGAGAGTAGAAGCTTTCGAAATGTGGTGCTACAGAAGAATGCTGAAGATTAGATGGGTAGATCACATAACTAATGAGGAAGTATTGAATAGGATTGGGGAGAAGAGTAGTTTGTGGCACAACTTGACCAGAAGAAGGGATCGGCTGGTAGGACATGTTCTGAGGCATCAAGGGATCACCAATTTATTATTGGAGGGCAGCGTGGAGGGTAAAAATCGTAGAGGGAGACCAAGAGGTGAATACACTAAGCAGATTCAGTAGGATGTAGATTGCAGTAGGTACTGGGAGATGAAGAAGCTTACACAGGATAGAGTAGCATGGAGAGGTGCTTCAAACCAGTCTCAGGACTGAAGGCCACAACAACGACATAAGCGAATGAAAATCAGCAAAGCAGAAAATTTTCGGTGTCGAGCGATCGCTCACTTTAGATACCGTTCGAATAGTAAAAATGGCAGTATTAAGTCTTTGAACAAGACCCTGAACATGGGCTTTCCACGACAGCTTACTATCTATCTGAACACTTAGAAATTTGAACTGTTCTGTTTCACTAATCATATGCCCGTTCTGTGAAATTAAAATGTTAGGTTTTGTTGAATTGTATGTTATAAACTATAAAATCTGAGTCTTACTGTGATTTAGCCGGCCGGAGTGGCCGAGCGGTTCTAGGCGCTACAGTCTGGAACCGCGCGCCCTCTACGGTCGCAGGTTCGAATCCTGCCTTGGGGATGGATGTGTGTGATGTCCTTAGGATAGTTAGGTTTAAGTAGTTCTAAGCTCTAGGGGACTGATGACCTCAGCAGTTAAGTCCCATAGTGCTCAGAGCCAGTTTTTTGTGATTTAGCGTTAGTTTCTTTTCTACAGACCATGAACATAGGTCATTTATTGCACTGTTTGAAACCGAGTCAATGTTGCACACAACATCCTTTACTACCAAGCTAGTGTTGTCAGCAAACAGAAACGTTTTAGAGTTACCCTTAATACTAGAAGGCATATGATTTACATAAATAAGGAACAGGAGTGGCCCTAACACTGATCCCTGGGGCACCCTCCACATGACCTTATCCCCCTCAGCCATTATCAACATTGTGAATAATGACATTTTGCTTTCTGTTGCCAAAGTAAGAGGTAAACATATTGTGAGCTACACCCCATATTCTGTAATGATCCAACTTCTGGAGCAATATTTTGTGATCAACAAAATCAAATGCCTTAGTTAAATCTAAAAATATGCCGAGCGTTGGAAATCTTTTGTTTATCCCATTCAGTACCTCACAGAGAAAAGAGGATACAGCATTTTCAGTTGTTAAACAACTTCCAAAGCCGATCTGTACATTTGATTACAAAATGTGTGATATAAAATGATCCATTATCCTTACACACAGCCTTTTCAATAACTTTTGCAAACACTGGCGGCATAGAAATAGGTCTAAAATTATCTACATTATCCCTTTCTCCCTTTTTATAAAGCGGCTTTACTACTGAATGATCATTTAGGAAACCGACCATTCCTAAAGGAAAACTTGCAAATAAGGCTAAATACAGGGCTAACATGTGCAGCACAGTACTTTAATATTCCGCTAGACACTCCATCATAAACATGATCACTCTTCAGTGATTTAATTACAAACTCAATCTCCCTCTTGTCTGTATCACAGAGGAGTATTTCAGACATCAATCTCGGAAACTAAGTTTTTATGTAATTCGCCAGCAATGCTCAGAAAATAATTGTTAAATACTATACATGTATCTGATTTACCAGTAACAGAAATATTTTTACTGCGAACTGACTTTAGATCGTCGACCTTGTGCTGCTGACCAGGCACTTCCTTCACAACTTAATTTTACCCTGTGAATTCTATTTGCATTCAACATACTCTTTGCCATCCTAATAACATTTTTAAGTACCTTACAGTACTGTTCGTAATGGGCTACTGTAGTTTCATTGTGACTACTTCTAACATTTTGACATCATTCCCACTTTGTTCTACAAGATATCCGTATCCCACTAGTCAGCCACCCAGGCTGCCTATGACTGCTAGTACCAAGTTTAGAACGTTCTAATGGAAAGCAGCTCTCAAAGAGCATGAGAAATGTGTTTAAAAAAAGCATTATATTTATCGCCTAAGTTATCGGCACTATAAACATCCTGTCACTCTTGTTCCTTGACAACGTTAAAAAAGCACTCTGTTACTGTTGGATTAACTTTCCTACATTGTTTGTAATTAAATATGACATTTGTTTGAGGACTAAAGCCATTCAGTGTTAAAATTTGTGCATCGTTCTGAAAGGCCATCAACCCTTTTACTGACAGAATTCCCATGTAGTAACGAAGAATGAATAAAAATATTGCCTATGGCTGTGCCACTGTTCCCCTGCACCCTAGTTGGAAAAAACACAGTCTGCATCAAATCATATGAATTTATGAGATTTACCAACATCCTTTATCTTGCATCATCTTATACAAAATTAATATTGAAGTCGCCACTTATAACTAATTTCTGGTACTTCCTACAAAGTGAACCAAGAACCCTCTCTAACTTGAGCAGAAATGCTCTGAAGTCAGAGTTAGGGGACCTATAAATAACAACAATTAGAAGTTTGGATTCACTAAATTCAAATGCCCTTGCACAACATTCAAATATCTGTTCAGTGCAGTGCCGTGATAGGTCTATGGACTCAAATGGAATACTTTTTTTATGTACATAGCCACTCCCCCAGCCGTCAAGGAACTCCTTGAGAAACAGCCAGCTAATCTGTATCCTGGTAAAGGAAGCCCCTGAATTGTCAAATTATTTAAGCGGTGCTCTGATATGCCAATAATTTCAGAGTCAACATCTATAAGCAGTTCTCTAACTTTATCTCAAGATGCTAATTCCTTCTCTACTTGGAAACATTACATCCTCAGAAGGTGAGCCCTTAGTTAGAGAGACTTCCTTTAAGCAGGTATACCTATCAGCTGACTCGAATCTAAAAAAGGTGCAGCTTTAACACCAACTACTACAGGAATTTTTCTATGAGTGATACCACTACCACCACCACCACCCACTACACTGTCACCTATAAGCTTAGCCAGCCTCCCCTTCCCATACCTATTGAGCTGCAGGCCATGCCTAGCGAATCCCGATCTACTGATAGACCCAACTGGGACCATTAAGATGTGACCCATGCCCTCTGCCATCAGCGCCCTTCCCAGCTCCTTGTTAACGTGCCAGCAGCCGCATTAAGGTGATGCCGATCATGACGCTGAAACATCTGCATGAAATGCACATTAGTGCCACCAGTTTGAGTAGCTATTTTTACCAGGTCACCGCTTAAAACAAATTCGCCGTCCCTATCAAGACTGTTCCGTGCTCCACTCACTATCACTACCTGATCCTCCTTCGTAAAATTCCTATATAACTCCCCTATGCTGTCAGTCACATGAGCCAACCTTGCACTAGGCTTCACAATGCTGGTGACCTGGTACTCACTCCCTAACACTTCCTGCAACTGGTGGCCCACATCTCTACCATGAGAACTACCTAGCAGCAGACCCTTCTTCTTTCCGTTAGACTTTGCAACTGACCTAGACGTGCTAATTGCTGAGGACTTCTACATGTCCGCTACATCTACAGATACACTAGGCTCCTCTCCACTCAACTCTGACAGTTGGTCAAATGTATTGCATATACGCAAACTCTAACTGTCTGAATACCTGCTCTTCCTAGCTGCCTTCTTGTCAATTGCCAGTTCCCATTCCCCACCACCCTTCGTCCTCCTCAACCTACCTAGTTCCTCCTTTGCGCGTTGTAACTGCACCTGAAGGGCACAGATCTTACGCTCCTGCTCCTCTATCAACTTATTTCTACAACAGATTCTGCATTCCCACTAGAGGATCCCGCTAGAATGCCCAATGGCTTCCCCACTGCATTCCCCCCAATGAAAATAATTTGAACAAATTCCACATCGTAACCGACTACTCACAAACCTACGACAAAGCCCACATTTCTCACCCATGGTAAAATTCTACAGTTACTGAAAAAAACTATACGTATACGTTACCAAAGTTCAGTTATACCAGTAGAACTATTTATAGAACTAACAATAGCGGTCTCGAAATTCTCTGTCTACTAAGAAAGCAACAACCTGTATTAATACTAGTACTTCACAGCTAATACCAATACCAACAAAACTTCACAAAATTATTTGTTAAAACCAACAAATTCAAACGGCCACTGTAACACTAATCGAAGTTAAAACACTGGTTGAAAATTTTACTGGAATGTTTCACTAGAAACAATAAGAAACGTCAGTTGAAAACTAAAGCACTAAATTTACTTAACGACTTCAACGCACAGAAACTCTAAAAAACACAGCGATCGAACGTTATTAAATCGTTATTTCGCCACAAACGGCACGAAATACTGCTGAAAACCATTAGGTTAAATAACTGTATATCAGTGCTCAAATAAGTTTGACAGTACTTAGCTTTATAACCGCTACAGCTGCTGTGTACGCCGAAAAATGCAAACACACTACTGAGGCGTGAGACTTAGACGAACGACGTAAGCACACTCACGAATAATAGACCACTCCAGTCAATAACACAGGAAGAAAGATTGACAATGAAAATCCACTAATAAGCTACTTTTACAGCAAATGTCAACACAAATAAACTTTAAAATAAGTAACTGAAGACTAAAACTTTATAAAATATTGGCCAGCAATTTCAACAGCAGTCCAGCACACGTGACGCCACACCGAACATCTGTTTTGTTTCGCAATTGAAACTTGACGAGATAATTTCGTGAATGTGCATACGCAATTCCATCAATGGATTGCATCACGGAACGTTTTTTGTTAACATCAGACTACTCGTAGATATAAACACTACCTAAAATTAAATTTGTAGTAAAATTAAGTGCCAAACTGATGGTCGTCATAAGTTAATTGACATTTATACTGAGCAATCCACTAAGAAAGTGCCTGACATACTTCTTATTGCTGTCTTCCATACATTTGAATTTTCGCTTGTAATTTTTGTAATAGTAGCCACATCTGCTAAAAATCATTTAATGCGATTTTTAAATTTGTAAGCCTATAATTTTCCGTAGGGTAAATATTTCGGAATTCAAGTGGCAATACTTGGTGGTAGAGACTGCATTTAATGTGATTTTTAAACTTGTCAAGCTGTAATTTTCCGTAGAGTCAATATTTCTGAATACAAGTGGCAATACTTGGTGATAGAGACTGGCTAATTGCACATTAATCTAGTATAATTTCTGATCAGTTTTGCATTGAATATGAGCTACAGCCAGCGCAGTACTGACTTGACAGTTGGTGGAAATGTTTTTTGTTGTCCATTTTTGTTACTGTCCGGACCTCAAACTGTAAAAACAAAACTCTTGCAGAATCACTTGTTGTCCATCTGTCTGTCTGTCTGTCTGACTGTCTGTCTGTGCGACTATTAGAAACCCTTTTTCACGGGAACGGGTAGATGTATCATGTTGAAATTTATCTACATAGAAAAATCCACGGCCGCTTGGTGAGATAAAAAAATGAAGCTTCTAAGTCAATTCAGCCTAAACATACGGCCTTTGACGTCACGTATTTTGATATTCGCTAATTCACATATCAAACTTCCAGTTGACACAGAATCATGAAATTTGGCAAGAAGCAAAGTTTCACAGGACAAGCAAAGGGAGAAATCCGAGAATTGTTAATATGTAATTATATCACACGAAAAAAAATTCTTTTGTCGTTTGTAATTCAACTGCAGACTTAGAGGATTCTCGATTATCTTGGAATCCCCGGGAACAATATCTTGTCAGTATAAATGCCAACAACAGGCAAAAATTGTCGACATTTTCGATTTCCGGAATGGATGAACTGTCTGTATACGTAATAAAGTTTGCACAGAACCGTCAGCACGGGAATCCTACTCACACCTGGACATTTTTATGTTTTTCTTTCGATTATTTTTCCTAAATAAACAGTGTTTTTGTCACTATGTACGTTGAAGCTCCGTGAAGTCATTTTTACTGTCAGTAATAGTGGAAAATGTATATGCGTAACCATATTTAACGATACTGAAGAACAATTTTTAAATTTTGGGTTCCGTGTCTTGTGGTAACGAAGTGTTTTGTGTGTCTTAGATAGAATACAGGGCAGCTAAAAATATTTACTAAAACACGCAAACAGCAACTTTTCAGCCAAAACGAGTTTAGGTTGCCACTTGCATACACGGTCAGTTATACACAGGCGGAGGAAAAATCACAACACGAAAAAATCATTAATGTAGAATAATGAAATTTTGGGAATACATTTTTGTAGGTAACATATTTGAGTGAGTAGCGTTGCAAGATCGTGAGTTAATGTAAACCAGAGATATGCCATTGCAAATGTTAAGTGGTGGTACATTAGTAAGCTGTGTAACCGCTAGACTGTTGAATGCAAGAGTACAGACGTATGTTGTATAGGTGCTGGATATCAATTTGTGGGATGGAGTTCCATGCCTGTTGAACTTGGTTGGTCAATAGTGGGACGGTTGATCCTGGTTGTGAATGACGCTGAATTGTCATCCAGTGATGTCATATATGTGCTCAGGTGGAGACAGATGTGGTGATCGTGCAGTCTAAGGCAATATGCCGACACTCTGAAAAGCATGTTGGGATACAATAGCGGTATGTGGGCGAGCGTTATCCGGTTGGAAAGCCCCGCCTCCCCTAGGAATGTTGCTCACGAGTGGCGGCACAAGCGGTCGAATCACCAGATTGACGTACAGTTTTGCTGTCAGAGTGCATGGGATGACCAGGATAGTCCTCCTGCTATCGTAAAAAATAGCACCCCAGACCGTAACTCACGATATAAGTGCAATGTGTCTAGCACGCAGATCAATACATGGCGTCAAGGGCCCCGAGGCAGAACCGGCTTTCACCGGATGCCCTCCAATGAGCTCTCGCTTGACACCACTGAAGTCGCAGATGGCGGTGGTTTGGGGCCAGTGGACTGCACGGTACAGGGCATCTGGCTCGGAGCAGTGCTTCAAGTAACCGATTTGTGACAGTCCGTTGTGTCATCGTGGTGCCAACCGCTGCTCAGATTGCTAAGGCAAATGCTGTACGATACGCCAGAGCCGTACGCCGAACACTGTGTTCTTCCCTCTCGATAGTGCGATATAACCGCCCAGAGCCCGGACTGTACATTCTCGTGACCACCGTTGTCAGCAATAGTTTACAGTGGCTACATTCCTGACAAGTCTTTCTGGAGTATCACAAATGGAATATCTAGATTCTCGTAGCTCTATCACACGATCTCGTTGAAACTCAGTGAGATGGTGATAATGATGTCTTTGCAGCCTTAAAGGCATTCTTATCTAATGTCAACTCTTCACGTCCAATCTCAAACGCTACTGTCGCAGGTTCGAATCCTGCCTCGGGCATGGATGTGTGTGATGCCCTTAGGTTAGTTAGGACTAAGTAGTTCTAAGTTTTAGGGGCTGATGACCTCAGCTGGTAAGTCCCATAGTGCTCAGAGCCATTTTAACCATTTGAAATCTGATATGCGTTGTCATAGTGGAGCTGCTAGGAACACTCTTATGCGACTGACGTGAAATTCGAATAGCCGTCATCTTTCAGATGTAGCAACACGCCTACGAACTTTCGTTCATATCGCACAACTCCTTCTTGGTGTTGCAACTTTTTTTCCGATAGTGTATTTATAAAAGTTATGTCGACCAGTCCCTTTACGCTACAACCTGTAGCCACTTGAGAACTCAGATCAGTCTGATAGATGGAACTGCGCAGCGACCCCTTCACCCAGAACGCACTGCTCTGCGCCGGCGGCCACGTGTGTCGGCGGGCTATTGATTGGCAGGCGGCGCGCTGCCGCGCTGTTTTGAAGCCACAATGCGTGTCAGCCGCACGCGGTCGCTCCGCCTGCTGGAGAGCCCTCCAGGTTCACCTCTGGCCTGCCCTCCTCGCTGCTCCACCGGCTGGACGGCCCTCGCCGTGGAGTCAGCGCCGCAACCCGGGTGCGCTGATCATCCACCTACTGCGGCCTATGTTGTACCCGTAAAGAAACATCTGCCAAAACACTAGACGCTGCTACTGCACTGACGCCGACTAGCGCCGGCTGATCAGATGCTGAATATATAACATCGTCCATGGTTTTCAAGATATTATCAGTCCTACAACGGACGCTATAAAAAAATACATGGAAGTCACAGGTTGCTTGGTGATGCATTTAGATTTTTGCATTTTCGGATTAATATGACAAAATCCATAAAGAGCAAGAAATAATACATAGGGCGTGATAGTACACTATTGGCCATTAAAATTGCTACACCACGAAGATGACGTGCTACAGACGCGAAATTTAACCGACAGGAAGAAAATGTTGTGATATGCAAATGATTAGCTTTTCAGGGCATTCACACAAGGTTGGCGCCAGTGGCGACACCTACAACGTGCTGACATGAGGAAAGTTTCCAACTGATTTCTCATACACAAACTGCAGTTGACCGGCGTTGCCTGGTGAAACGTTGTTGTCATGCCTCGTGTAAGGAGGAGAAACGCGTACTATCACGTTTCTGACTTCGATAAAGGTCCGATTGTAGCCTATCGCGATTCCGGTTTATCGTATTGTGACATTGCTGTTCGCGTTGGTCGAGGTCCAATGACTGTTAACAGAATATGGAATCGGTGGGTTCAGGAGGGTAATACGGAACGCCGTGCAGGATCCCAACGTCCTCGTATCACTAGCAGTCGAGATGACACGCATCTTATCCGCATCTTGCAGCCACGTCTCGATCCCTGAGTCAACAGATGGGGACGTTTGCAAGACAACAACCATCTGCACAAACAGTTCGAAGAAGTTTGCAGCAGCCTGGACTATCAGCTCGGAGACCGTGGCTGCGATTACCCTTGACGCTGCCTCACAGACAGGAGCGCCTGCGATGGTCTACTCAACGACGAACGTGGGTGCACGAATGGCAAATCGTCATTTTTTTGGATGAATCCAGGTTCTGTTTGCAGCATAATTATGGTCGCATCCGTGTCTGGCGACATCGCTCTGAATGCACATTGGAAGCGTGAATTCGTCATCGCCATACTGGCGTATCAGCCGGGGTGACGATATAGGGGGCCATTGGTTACACGTCTCGGTCACCTCTTGTTCGCATTGACGGTACTTTGAACAGTGGACGTTTCATTTCAGATGTGTTACGACCCGTGGCTGTACTCTTCATTCGATCCCTGCGAAGCTCTACATTTCAGCAGGATAATCCACGACCACATGTTGCAAGTCCTGTACGGGCCTTTCTGGATACAGAAAATGTTCGACTGCTGCCCTGGCCAGCACATTCTCTGTTTGACTCAATGCCCAGGCGTATCAAGACCGTTATTACGGCCAGGGGTGGTTGTTCTGGGTACTGATTTCTCAGGATCTATTCACCAAAATTGCGTGAAATTGTAATCACATGTCGGTTCTAGTGTAATATATTTGTCCAATGAATACCCGTTTATCATCTGCATTTCTTCTTGGTGTAGCAATTTTAATGGCTGGTAGTGTAGTTAACTGACGACTAAGAATAAAGAGCAAGTAAATCAAAGTAGAACATGAAGACGCACCAGTGTAAAGGAGATCACGTCATACATAGGTATGGAGTCAGATATCTTATGTGTAAGACTGAATCATTACGGCGGCTGTGCCATCCAGGAAGATTAGGCTACCAGGTGGCAATACTGGTGAACATTAGTACTTGAGACATAATCATAATTATTATAGTCCCATGAAAACTGACAAAGGTACTGACTGGAGTTCAAGAGCAATTACATTACATCAAAAACCACAAAATTACAACTGACTTAAACAGAAAAGTCAAGTCTCCTGCTGCATGGGAGGGTAGGGTAGCCAATAAGAGACCACCTGCTAAAGGAAGGAGAGGCCAATCTACGGCTCGACACGATGAATAAGCTTTTTATTACGAGACAATTAAAATTAAAATAGGTGTACATACACTAATCGCCTGTGCATAGTATTAGACACAAGGAACACATTAATAATTTTTTAAATATTCTTACGACGTAGCCTTATAAGCAATATTGGTTATTAATGTGAAATGACACCATCAGAGCTACAGCTCGCGATACCAGTGATATAAAGTTAACATACAACCGTACGTGAGCCAATACATCCAGGAGAAGGACATAGAAGCTTGAGAGTGGGCGGAGAGGGGGACAGCAGGTCTTTCGGGGAGGAAATTTACAAATGATACACGTAAAATAAAACCCAAATATAGTAACACATATGGCGAAATTTCCAGTAACATGACCATAATTTCGTGTATACAGGGTAACCCTATAGGATAAAAAACCATTGGATTAAGTATTTAAATAGAAACAGTGCAACGTACTTTGCAATACTGGTAATTCATGTAAACTAACAACATTGTATCACGGCGCACAATTACAATGCTAAAGTACACTCCTGGAAATGGAAAAAAGAACACATTCACACCGGTGTGTCAGACCCACCATACTTGCTCCGGACACTGCGAGAGGGCTGTACAAGCAATGATCACACGCACGGCACAGCGGACACACCAGGAACCGCGGTGTTGGCCGTCGAATGGCGCTAGCTGCGCAGCATTTGTGCACCGCCGCCGTCAGTGTCAGCCAGTTTGCCGTGGCATACGGAGCTCCATCGCAGTCTTTAACACTGGTAGCATGCCGCGACACCGTGGACGTGAACCGTATGTGCAGTTGACGGACTTTGAGCGAGGGCGTATAGTGGGCATGCGGGAGGCCGGGTGGACGTACCGCCGAATTGCTCAACACGTGGGGCGTGAGGTCTCCACAGTACATCGATGTTGTCGCCAGTGGTCGGCGGAAGGCGCACGTGCCCGTCGACCTGGGACCGGACCGCAGCGACGCACGGATGCACGCCAAGACCGTAGGATCCTACGCAGTGCCGTAGGGGACCGCACCGCCACTTCCCAGCAAATTAGGGACACTGTTGCTCCTGGGGTATCGGCGAGGACCATTCGCAACCGTCTCCATGAAGCTGGGCTACGGTCCCGCACACCGTTAGGCCGTCTTCCGCTCACGCCCCAACATCGTGCAGCCCGCCTCCAGTGGTGTCGCGACAGGCGTGAATGGAGGGACGAATGGAGACGTGTTTGGGACTGGATGAAGCGTCGTCTCACGCGGTCTGCACGTCCAGCACGAACGCTGGTCCAACTGAGGCGCCAGGTGGAAATGGCATGGCAAGCCGTTCCACAGGACTACATCCAGCATCTCTACGATCGTCTCCATGGGAGAATAGCAGCCTGCATTGCTGCGAAAGGTGGATATACACTGTACTAGTGCCGACATTGTGCATGCTCTGTTGCCTGTGTCTATGTGCCTGTGGGTCTGTCAGTGTGATCATGTGATGTATTTGACCCCAGGAATGTGTCAATAAAGTTTCCCCTTCCTGGGACAATGAATTCACGGTGTTCTTATTTCAATTTCCAGGAGTGTATATGAACGTTACTTATAGTTAGTGTATACCTACGTAGCGTTTTTCCGTAAGTTTAAAACACAATATATATACATAACATAGACTTAAGTCATCAATAAATCAATAGTATTTTCGCCTTCACTGTTGACAAGAGTCTGCGAACGCTGGAGAAACTTTTAGATTCCTCAACCGTAGAACTCACGTGGTCTTGAGACGAAGACCTCATCGAACCATGTTCGGAGTGCATTTTCATCCGAGAAGGAAATTCCTTGAAGGTTGAACGATAGAGAGTGGAAAAGTTGAAAATCTCAGGGCGCAAGATCGAGTGAAGAAGGAGGGTGCGGAATGACTTCCCAGCCCAGCTGCTGTGTAGTGTTCTTTGTCAGTCTAGCACAGTGGGCTGCCTTCATCTTCGAGTAACATCACTTCACTCGGTCTTCCTGGTCGTTGC
The DNA here is from genome assembly GCF_021461395.2 of Schistocerca americana. Lineage (NCBI taxonomy): Eukaryota > Metazoa > Arthropoda > Insecta > Orthoptera > Acrididae > Schistocerca > Schistocerca americana. The sequence goes on along the minus strand of NC_060122.1, from coordinate 135,944,297 downwards.
TCTTGGACGGCGTGTGCAAGACGTCTCAGTTGGTGACAAGAAATGTCAGCAGCGATGGTTACACCACGGGGAGGCAATTCGTAGTACACTACATCGTTGCTGTTTCACCAGATGCATAACTGATTGACGGCCGAGGCGGCCGAGCGGTTCTAGGCGCTACAGTCTGGAACCGTGGGACCGCTACGGTCGCAGGTTCGAATCCTGTCTCGGGCATGGGTGTGTGTGATGTCCTTAGATTAGTTAGATTTAAGTAGTTCTAAGGGGACTGATGACCTCAGAAGTTAAGTCCGATAGTGCTCAGAGCCATTTGAACCATAACTGTTTCGTTTGTGGATGCAAGCAGGTTTTCGTACAAGCGGTTGCTGCTTTGTTTTGGCTCAACCATTCCTTTCTTTCGCTTATGTTAGCATAAAAGACACCATTTCTCGTCACCAGTAACGATACAGTATAGGAATGGCCAGTGTTCACGAACCAATTGCTGACGAGTAAGCAGAAACGCATATATGGCCACCTGGCTTACATCATGCGGAATCTATACAACCGATTTTTGAACCTTCCACTCTTCCTGAAAGGGAAGAGTCACTAATGTCAAAACGACCTTCCTTGAAAACGAAAACTATTTTCTTCCCGTGCTCTGTCAATGGCATTATCCCCAAAGGCGACGCAAATGTTTCTGGCTACCTCCTTTGAGAAGAGTATGTCGGAAATGTTCCGATTTCTCCACGTGTTGCTCCGCTCACTACCTCCAAGTGACAAAATGACAATATGTAAACTCAAACAGCAACATTGAACCACGTACACACATGACACTCTATAAATAAACGTATCGCAACAGGAATATCAACACACCAAACAAAATCGCTACAAACTTACGCACCAACATAATATATTTTAATAAGTTTATGTATCTCAATACGATGGCTGTATGTTTTGCATTTTAGATGAATAATATGATGATATCCATTCCTCTCTGATCCCTACTGTCCTTGACAAAACTAATATTGTCGAAGTTGTGCTATAGCCATGCTGTGTCGTTTTTATAACTATTCGTAATGTTTGACACTTACAATGCGTACTTCGATTTCTACTTCCAATATGTTGAAATACTGTTTTATAACGCTTACTTTATACGTACCACTTTGATGGTGTAACACATGTTTTATTAAGCTACTAGCTGACAAACCCGGCATTGCTCAGGTATTCATTCTGCAAATTTTCAGTTAGAAACAAAAAAAAACTGTGACTCCAGTGAACTATCGAAACAATTTCATTTCTATGTATTCGTGAAGACACCTTTTGAAATTACGTACGATGAGATATGCACAATGTACTCATGTATATCCAAATTAAAAACTTGATAGCGGACAGTTTCTGTGTGCTGGGTGCAGCTGCTTCGGGTATCCACAACGTGTTTTGTGATCGCCCCTATGGCACCGCCTCTTCAGACATCTATAGATGGCTATTATTTTCGTCTAAAGCATTTTGCACTTTGTGGTTGAAAGTTGTCGAAAGCGCTGCCACATGTCAGGGATTTCCTTACAGTTGACACGACTGTAGGAGTTTCTTTGTAGCAAATAATAAATATATTAAAACTTCATGAATGATATGGCATTCCTTCACGCATCTCAGGGTTTGGCAGCATATCTCTTGAATTATGTATCGAACATTGATGTATTTGTTCAGGTACATTCAGCAGCATATGTGAATAGTGTCAGCGAAATATGTTGCGAATGGAGTTAGTAGCACATCCTTACTAATATCATAAATGCGAAAGTAACTCTGTCTGTTGCCGTTTCACGACTAAACTACTGAACCGATTTCGATGAAATTTGATATGGAGATAGCTTGAACGTTGAGGAAGAACATATGCTACTTTACAAAGTGCGTAGTGCAACATATTCAAATTTGAAGAATGCAACTCGAAATATGAAACAGTAATTAGTGTTTGAAAAACGTATTTGCTCTTTGACTTTTGAACTTTATCAACTTTGTGAAAAAACTTTTATTTTTATAATTTGTGAGTAATACGATTCAGTGTAATGAATAGAATGCTTATGCAGTCCTCTACGTGTTTAATCCATACTTCCATACTAATATCAGTCGCAAGCCTGTCGCATTTTGGCCGCTAAGCGTCGCATATCGCTCTCAGTTTATGATTCTGATCAACAGCTCGCCGTCATGGGAACCTAGGTTCGATTCCAGGCCACTTTGGAACTTTCTTTCTGCCTCCGACTAGGTGGGTGTGTTATTATCATCATTTCATCGTCATCGAAACGAAGTGGGGCCAAATAAAAAGACTTTCATAAAGCGCTAAAACGTCCCACACAGAGTCTCCCGGCCAATTAAGCCATACGCACACTTCATTCATTCTACTTATATGCGAGAGCAGCCGCGGCTAACAGCTAGTTAGTAATAAATTTAAACGTCATGCATGATGCGACACTTCCTCACGCATGTCAGTATTTAAGGCGTCATATCTCCGGAGGTATCTGTAGTACCATGTTATACTTTTGTAGATGCATTTAGAGACATATGTGAATACTGTCTGCGAAATTTATTGCGAATACAGTTCGTAGTAAAGAAGTTATACATTTAAACGCCTTGCATGATGCGATAGCTTTTCACACAGCTAAATATTTATGATGTCATATCTCCTTATCTATGTTATATAGGTAGTTGGTAACCAATACCCCCAACCTCAGCGATTGTTGCCAATTATAAAATTGAATTGTTCTTGGTGGCACATCAACAACCATGTAATGTACATTGTTTCTGAGGTGGTGGTTGTTGGGATGTTTAAGGGGGACTAAACAGCTAAGGTCATCAGTCCCCATTGTTTCTGGTATCAGCCTGCAATGCAGATGTATTATTCCAGGTGTGGATGAACATATGTAATGATTTTTTCGATTGTATGCCAAGTGCATAAGGCATATAGCGTAATGTTTCTGAATATGTGAGTAAGAGTCCCTCTGTTGAATTTAAACGCAATTACAGTCATAGTTAATGATATGTCATAGTTTATATATTTTATTGTAATACTCGTCCCTGTTCATATATTTTTGTAGGTGTAGGAAAATGACTTAAAGTGAAAATTGCCCGGTCACACAACAAGTAAACGATTACTATACAGCTTGATATGAACAATGTTTTCTTTCACAAAATTCTTCGATGCTATCGATGGACATACGAACAGAAATTATTACAGCTGTTTTTGAAATCATTTACCTTTTCACTGGAAGGAAGAAATCGATTACTCTGAAATGCCAGACCCGCATAAAATAAAATTGTTTTACGAAGATATACTCAGAAGTTTCATATTGAGGAGTAGAGAGAAGAGTGTCCATGTCTCCATAATGAGGTTGCAAGTGTTGATACAATTTGTCGATCAACATATGTGGGTGAATGGTTTTCTTCGATTATGTAACTAATTGAGACAGAGTTACATGACACCTCCAATGACAAAAATTTGTAAAATTCATCGTGTCTGTCCATATGCCGACATTCTGTAGCAGACATGAATTTCGTAATGTCTTCAACGTGCCAAAATTAACTAAAACAATGAAATTTTTTGTTCGTTTGTGATCTCTGTTGTTATAAAATACAAAACCAAGCCACTTACAAGATTCTCAGTGTTCCTTGCACGATTGCATTGCCATCTAAATTCGGCGTGTTCACAGTTTCCCCCTACTCCCACTCCGACGCTTAGCGTGGTAGGGAGGGAAGTGCGCAGCCAAGGGACAGAACTCCACCTAAGAGCGAGAGCACTTCACATTCCTGGCCTTTCTGAGCCAAATTAAACTAAATCCGTGTAGCAGTAACTTAGTAAAAGGAACTCTCCCTTTTATGATCATGGTGTCATGAGCTCTTATTTCAGTAACCTTTCAAATGGCTCTGAGCACTATGGGACTTAACATCTGTGGTCATCAGTCCCCTAGAACTTAGAACTACTTAAACCTAACTAACCTAAGGACACCACACACATCCATGCCCGAGGCAGGATTCGAACCTGCGACCGTAGCAGTCGCGCGGTTCCGGACTGAGCGCCTTAACCGTGAGACCACCGCGGCCGGCTCAGTAACCTTTGTAGCGGTACTTGATAGCTCAAAGTTCACTGTGATGGTCTCCCTTAGAGTACCATATTCAAAAGGCCAAAACAAGATCTTAGAGCTGAATTTTTGGAAAATAATTAAATATATGTTTAAATACTACACGAACTTTTGCTACATTTCTCCTGTCTTTGAAGTACCAGTTTTGGCTAGTTTTATATATTAGGAGACTCACCATCATCTGTCTGTGCCTGGTACGTCCAGAAGAGTGATCCGAGAGCAGCGTCAAATATTAGTAAAGTTAATGTTACTTTGCTTTGAGCCTCCGAAAATGCAACACCAGTCTTACAGATACTGAAGGGTTTCCATGGGTCGATAAGCCGGAGAATGCGTTGCAGGTTGCTAAGAAACTTCGTAAAGAGTAATTTTCAATCAGGCCGATCCTGAAGATAGGATTTTGTTGAAATAACAGTAATTTTAACTATATTTTTGCAGCTGGAGAACCTTGCTAATTTTTATTTATTTCGACTCTCATACAATGTATTGTTTATAATTAGCAGGTATAGTTAATGTAAATTAGCTTATCAAGTACGTAAATATCTTTGCAAGATGCACTTCATGAAGTGCACTAAATAAATAGCATTCCAGCAGAGGGCCAACAAATATTACTGCAAACAGTATTGTACAATACCTGCCTCTTTTGTGCTTGCCTCCTCAACCATTCCACATATACATCGGTCCCTGTAGGGACAGCTCAGCTAATTTATTTCATGATTCGCCTGCTCACGTATTAATATAACCTTGTGGCACTATTTGTCTCCATCTTTGTTCCTATTTGCTCTGTTTAACAACCATTCTACTATTCTGCTTTAGTGAGGCAGCGGAACAACAGAAACCTAAGTGGCAGTAGGCATACGTAACTTTATAAAACAGTTCCTCACAAATATGAACCAGTATTTTACACCTGCGTCTCTCAGTCGTAATTTCATCATAACACATAAAATAAAAACGTCGTTTTAGTGTATCGACAGTTGATTAGTAGTTTAAAATGTGTTAAAAGTTTCAACTATTCTACTATTTCCAGACCAGTTTCGTACAAGAAATTTCCCTCAATTTTTGTATTTCAGCTTTGAGCCTATTACATGTGTAAACTCACTATTCGCTTTTGTGTTTGATGGTTTCCTTGAACCTAGTGCCCACATTAATGTGTAATTTGGAGAATTAGCCTCCATATGCTCGTTAAGAAAACGTAGCGTGTACCCCTTTTGCATGCTGAAAAATGAACAATTCGAATAAAAATAAAATCTGTTGTTCCTTGACATACCTTCAAACGTTATCCTAGAAAAAATTACGAAGAGCCCTTTAACTGTTTTCATATAGTACATACTTTGTGGATGATTTCTTCCTGGATGAATATTTGGTTATTCCTGTTTTGCACGATCATGTGTCTCAATAAGAGATGTGTTTTCGACACATCCTTTTCTGCCTTTAACAGGCTGTCTTAGCACATTATTCTAGTTTAAGTCAAGCTTCGTACAGAATTTTCATGTTGTCTCCTTTCTTCGACAGTAGAGGTTCTGGAAAATAATTTGTAGTAAAAAAGGTTCGGACTGTATGCATTATGATTTAATTTGTTTCCGCGTTCAGGCCGATGTTTACAGATCTCATAGGATGGGTACACACATTACGGAAATCAGAGGAAATTGATACTTTAATGGGGCACGCTTAATGCGCAGATCGCTTATCGAGGGTCTCCATAATCGACCTACCTTCGGGGTATACATTGGGCACGACACTAGTAACGTCGCACAATGGAAATGAGATTCGAGATTTATTAATAAATCGTATGGCTTAAATAAATGATAACTACCTAATTAAATTACGTACTATTTCAAAGTCTACAATAACATTTTACCATATCTCACTTAAACGAATGTCGTCCTTAAATATATCACTGATGCCTTCTTCCGTTTCCATATCGTATAACACGCTCTTGGGAAAAAAATGCTGTCGAAAATTGCTTTTTGATTTCAAAAAACATGCAGTCAGGTCAAATAAGACGTACCTGGGACCGTGAGTGGCTTATCGCGCCATACAGAAAATGTCTGCATTGCGACGTCGACTACAAACTTCTTTTGGAGCTCAATTCATTTTAGTAACTTCGCTTTTGATTGTTATAAAAATAGCATTGACAAAAAATGGCATAGAACCCTTCTGGTGTAGATTCAAACTCTTTTCCCGAAAGAAAACAAAGCTTGACTGTCAAATTAAAATGTAACAAATTTCTACCACCGTTGCATTTATGACTGATTAGTTAATATAAATTTTTCATTTCAACGCAGTGTTCTCGCAGACAGACGTAGATTCTTCTAAGAAAATACTTAAAGATGTTTACCTTTGCGTCTGTTACATATAACATAGTTACGAAAGAAGAGGTCTTAGTATGGGCTGGTCACTGGTGACATGTCATCAGCAGTTGAACCTGCTGGTGGACGGTACTGCTGTATCTCACCTCTGTTTTAGAAAATGTTGCAGACTTCGCATCTGAACAAGCATATATCCTACTAAACGCCAAGCTATAAAGGGAAATGAAGATAAAATGTTGTCGCATTTTCTCATGTTAATGCTATTTCAAATTACAGAAGTTACTGTCCACTAGCTAGACCGTGCATACGCGGTTCCCGAGGACCCAGATTACATTTCGTGAACTGTGAATACCCCCTGTAAGGAAAACGTATAAATTTAGGGAAAACAATAGACTTAGAGAACCCCAAGAGAAAATCTAGAGATTTCAACCCCACTTCTCCAAATCATCCAACTCTCATTAATTAATTGCGTTGTCCGCCTACGTAAATTACTGATCAGAGAGGTTTCGATTTTCGGCCGAGTCGGAGATTCTATTCATTCGGGGAGTGGGTGTCGCGTTGTCCTGATTATCATTTCACCATCAACGACGGGCACGTTGCTGAAGTGGCGTCATATTAACACACTCGCAGTAGGAGGCCGAACAACTCTAGATGAGTTCTACCGATCAGTAATGCCATACGATCATTTCATTTCATTAACTGTGTTGTGTGTGGTTCAGGAGAATAGATTCCTAACAACTTAAAGGGAGAAGAAAAGATTTCTTATTCGTATGGTTCTTTCTAATAGGAAGATCAAGAGTCGTATATCTACTAGGCATAACACATAACGGACAACGGAAGGATGACATAAAAAGCAGACTAACACCGGCAAAGCGGGTGTTTCTAGTCAAGAGAAGTCTATTAGTGTCAAACGTAGGACTTAACGTAAGGAAGAAATTTCTGAGACTTTTATGGTAGTTAATTGCGAACTGTGGGAAAATTGGAAGAGAAGAGAATTGAAACGTTTGAGATGCGGAGCTACAGAAATATGTTGAAAATTGGATGGACTGTTGATGTGAGCAATGAGTAGGTTCCCTGCAGATTCGGGGAAGAAAGGAGTGTAAGGAAAACATTGACAAGTATAAGGGAGAGGATGATTGTATCTGTGTTCAGACACAGTGAATAACTTTCATGGTGCAATAAAGACCTGTCGAGGATAAAAAGTGCAGGGAAAGACAGGGATTGGAATCTATCCAGGAAATAATTGAAGAGGTAGCGTGCAAGTGCCACTCTGAGGTGGAGAAGTTGGCACAAGAGAGGAATTCGTGGTGGGCAGTATCAAACCAGTCTGCTGACTGATGAGTAAAAACATGTGCCAAATTTGGTGACATTTATTTCAAGCTATTGGGAATAGTGCTCATTTTCACTGTCTCACATTTCCACCCCTAAGGAAACCAACAAAATCGTAGACCTAGGATATAGTTCACAAGTCATATATGCAACGAGTGTTGTTGGTCTAGTTCCAGAGATTCCAAACTTATTCTACTTACTTCACACAGTACAATGTATGTGTACAAACTAGGCTTAAATTTGCGGAGTTTTAACTTTCAGTACTAGAGCTGCCTCTATCGCACAGTATATTTTTCTAGGTAGCAAGCGAAATGGGTACGAAGTTTAATTTATATTTCCTCAGGCTCACCTTGGAACTAACCCACAAAACCCACCTACATACTTATTCGTACACCCATATCCATCCATTCACAAACTGGAGATAGTCAAATGACAACGCGACAAACAGAAAAAAGTAAGAAAACTGTTTATTATTTCCAAAATAATCGTCATAACTGACCAAGGTAAAGGGGATTTATTGGGCAGGGATGGGAGGGGGGAGGGGGGGGGGGGGGGTAGGGAGAACGGACGAAGAGGCTCAGCGGACACTTTATGCCCTTCTATCGAAAATATTTTAGTACAGTCAGTTCTTTTATATTTTAATATTTTGAATCAAGTATTTACTGTTTCACTGAATTCTTCTACCAGAAATGTCTAAAAATTTTCAGTTAAACTTAACATAAAATTTAAGTCTTAGTGGTAGATGTAACTTTTTCCAGTAAATGTCATATTCAGTATTTTCACATTCGGGACCTTACTTTCATATCAATATTTCTTAAAATGTATGTTGTGACTTAAAATCTACAGGGTGTAAATTTTAAGTTGACAAACCAGAATAACTCGAAAAATAAGCTTCACATGAAAAAATGTGTAGAATCCAAAGTTGATTATTTTCGAGGGGAACATCTGCTGGTGCTAAAATTAGCACTCCACGACAGCCCCCTGGGGGTGGGGTGGGAAGCAACTTTAAAATTTCAAGTGGGAATCCCCATTTTTTGCAGAATCAGATTCTACATAAAAACTGCGTACATTTTGTCTTAAACATTTGTTTTGATTCTTGGTACTTGGGGCTCTAATTCAAGAAAATCCATGCTCTCATTTTTCCATGGAACATGATTACGGATAAATAAAGAATACTTATTTACTTCGTAAATTTAGATTCGCTAGAACTTAAACTCTCCCTCTCTCCCCATAGGATGGGGTTTGAGAGAGAAGAATTAAAGTTGTACAAATGTTGACCCAAATATTATTCTTTCCGCAGATTCGGACAAGTTTTTTTTTTCGTGGACATGAGGCCACACAACTTTTAATTATCAAACAAATCATCTGACTAGCTAACTAACTAACCAAACATCCTACTTACTAACGAGTGAACTCATTAACTAACAGAGTAAACAAAGTAAAAGACAAATTGAGGAAAAGACTAACCCACTCGCTAACTGAAGATGAACGTATTCCCGTTTAAGATTTGGTGGTCCTGATAAGGAACAATTGGTTTCGTTGTATTGTTGGTTATTTGCAAATATTTTTCAATTTTTATTTACCCTTAACCATTTTACACGCAAAAAATGGAGACATGGATTGTCTTGAATTACAGCTCCAACTACCAAGAATCAAAACAAATGTTTAAGACAAAACGTACTTAGTTTTTTTATGTAGAATCTGATTCTGCAAAAAAATGGGGGGTTTCCATTTGAAATTTTAAAGTTGCCTCCCGCTCCTTCCCCTGGGGGTGGCCGCCTAATTTTAGCATCAGCAGATGTCCACATCAAAAATAATCAACTTTGGATTCTACACATTTTTTCGTGTGAAGCTTGTTTTTCGAGTTATTCTGGTTTGTCAACTTAAAATTTACACCCTGTGTAACAATTAATGGAATTTAGTTTAAAAAATTTTTGTGGTAGTTATAGCACAGCTGGCAGTGCAGGTTTTTGAAAGTGCTTTTATATTGCTAAATTATATTTACTGTTCTTTGACCCTACTTAAACATCAGTACCTCTTTAAAAAGTATGTTTTGAACATAAGTTAACGACAATTAACGAATTTAGCTGTTTGTAGGTTTTTATGTTGCACATAAAGCACTCCCCGCCACTTGGTAATGTGCGTCATTGAAAGTGCGTTGTTATTTCTAATGGGAGGTGAATTGGTGTTGATATGGTTAATACATTTATCCCACAGTGAGACAAGATGCTCAATGCCTACATGAAAAAAATGTGTCGTATTGCCTACGTAAACTTCGCCTGAAGCAAATCTACGGCCATGTATGTATTGCCTCAGCGCTCCAAACACATGGAAATCGCACGGTGGGAGATCGGTACTGTATGGAGAACGCGTAAGGACTTCTCAGCGAAATGTCTGAAGCGTGGGTTGCCAAGATTGTTTCGTTTACGCTGCAGAAGTTTCGCTGCGACGGCCTAACACATTCTCCATACAGTTCCGATGTCCCCAGTGTGATTTCTACGTTTTTGGAACCATGAAGAGATACATTTATGGCCGTACATTTGCTTTAGATGAGGAGGTGCTCGCCTGGGTACAATCATTGTTCCAAAAGGAATCACAAAAATGTCTCCATGAAATGAAGGCACTGACCGTTCTGTCTTGCACTGCGATGAGCGTACTAATAGTTATGCCGATTACTTTAGAAACAGTAAACAGTTTACCTCACTTTCTGTTTCATTTTCAGTTGATTGCCCCTTACACATGTGTAGGTAGCAGATTACGCAGAGCTGTCTGGGTGTACAAATCTTCTATCACACAGGAATTGCTTGCAAATGATTTACGACTTACCATTTTTTAAATTGTGAGTTCAGTATAAAAATTACAAAGTGTAATATATTACATATTCAGTATATGATTAATTCAGCACACAAATTCGTTACAATCTCTGCTGTGCATGATTTGGAGTCACTTTAAAGAAAAACTCCCGCTATGACTCGCTCGGCAATTTATTTAAAATTTCTAGGAAGGCAAGGGCACACTACTTCTAACTGGATCACGCCTAGAAAATCGCTCGGGTGCTCAAACCAGGCTTATAATTGAAAATAGACCTAACTAGTTTCTTGAATATACTTTTCATATTGTTTCTCAGGGGATGTGATGAGATGACTGCAGCCGCATAGCATTTGTGCTATTGTAGCCCAGTGGGTTTCTGCAGCTACAAGGCAGTCAGAAGTTAAATCTCATGGTAACCAGACATGGTAAACTTGCAACACTTGCGTTGACCGTAGTGTTGGTAGCAGAAGGTGACAACAGTCACCTCGCGCAGTGAGTGCAGGAGGTGCCCTCTGCGCCAGGAGTGTGCGGCAGAGAGAGTGTGGCGACACTCCTGTTCCATTAGCGGCGCGTCAACATGCGACAGCCCGCCCTGCTCACCAGCACACGCTACCAACGCCCACGCTCTCTGAGAAGCTAGCGCCTCATGCCTACCCACTGTGCAAAAACTTGCCTGGGCTTGGAAGCATTTACGCTTTCCTTGTTCAGATAATGATCGGAAACAGGAAGTCTTGATACATGTAATGCCCACCTTAATATTTGTCCATATTTGGCTTTTCTCGTTGTTGATTCGCTCGACGTTTTCTTTCCTCCAGGGTTTTCTACTCCGATCAATAAAATATTTTAGCTTACAGAATGGAGTGACGATAGAAAGTGCTGTACTCTCCAAATGTAATCAAAAGCATGGTAAGGTTTGCGCAGGAGGGATAATCAGTAAACACTAAAATTCTGAATCCGTACAATCAGTCTAGACAGGGAGGAAAAGGAAAGAAGGTGAAACGTCCGTTGAGCGTCTAGGTATTATGGCCACATCATAAACTCTGGGTGGACAAGGATGGAAAAGAACGTCAGCTGAAGAAATAAAAACTTCGAGTTTTGTCAAAAACTTTGTTATCCCGTAAGAGACAGGAAAGGACTTGGAAGAGCAATTGAAGGGAATGGATAGTGTCTTGAAAAAGTGGTTGTAAAGTGAACGTCAATTGAATTAGAACATAAGTATTGAAGAAAACTCGAATCAATCAGGTGATGCTTATAAAATAAAAGTACTAGATGTGTTTGAGGGAAGAAATCATTCCACTGGGCTATGTTTTAAAATTATGCTTTATTGAGTACGTCTAGTTTCAGGCGTGACACATTTCAAGTACATCTATCACTGATGTAGGTATTTCTTCTTCGTCTCTTTACACAGAAATCGTCTGCCAGGTGTAATTGTCCATAGCACACTGCCATTTTCCATGATCTAAAATATATAGAGCCTGGGTCGATAGTAGTTGCAAGAACTACAGCATTAACACAGTATTAAGAGATGAGGATAATGTGCCCAGGTCTGTCATAGATTCAAAGATGCATTTTAAAATGGATCACGTCCGAACTAGTACTGCCCAATGGGCAGATGTATCTGCACAAATTTACCGTAGCTGTGGTATTCACTCATAAGAAAATGATAGTAAGTGAATGTGTTTCTAGCTCCTATTCCAAGTTGATCTGAAACGGTGCCGCTGTTCGGAGACAGCTTCAGATAGTTTGCTGGATAGCATGGCCGAGAACGTTGCTCCGTAGGCTGATCGCGATCGTCAGCAGCGCTGGCGTATCATCACGACAGTGTCAATACCAGGTACAATGCGACTGGCCACGCCCATATCACAGATGGTAGCCTATGATGGTGTCGCCTCATTCTTGTGTCTGTGTCGATACGCCCACTTTTTGGACCAGATTCTTCACTGCCATCGCTAACGATGTTAAAAAGGTGGGCGATTTCTGTCCTGTGTGCGTCTTTTACGCTTCATTGTAAGCCAGTCTGCTTCGTTACTTTAATTTCCATCATAATTTTTCTCTTCGAAGCAAACGAAACGATGTCGACTCCAGAAAGTAAGGTTCCCAGTACATATTGCACATGGTCTCGGACTCATAGGTAGCTTTGGCACAATTTCCGTAACTTACCTGACCCATATAAACAACCATAATTTGCCCGAGATGCATTTAAAGCACTTTTCCCCCTGCCCCTCCCCCTCCACCCTATTTTATTTCATGTATTCGTCAATATATTGTTCATTTCTCTTGTTCTTTATAATCTGATAGCCGTGCGGGGTAGCCGTGTGGTCTAGGGCGACCTGCCACGGTTCGAAATGGTTCAAATGGCTCTGAGCACTAAGAGACTTAACTTCTGAGGTCGTCAGTCTCCTAGAACTTAGAACTACTTAAACCTAACTAACCAAAGGACAGCACACACATCCATGCCCGAGGCAGGATTCGAACCTGCGATCGTAGCAGTCGTGCAGTTCCCGACTGAAGCGCCTAGAACAGCTCGGCCACTGCGGCCGGCTGCCACGATTCGCGCGGCCGCCCCAGTCGGAGGTTCGAGTCCTCCCTCGAGCATGGGTGTGTGTGTGTTATCCTTAATGTAAGTTAGTTTGTTAGATTAAGTAATGTGTAAGCCGTGGGACCGATGACCTCAGCAGTTTGGTCCCATAGGAACATCCCACAAATTTACAAAAAGTATAATCTAATAATTAATGCTATTTATGACGATATAATGGGCAAAGGTAAGATTCATAGCTTTGTCAAGAAATTTATAATAAAATGTTTCACAAGAGAATTCTATTCAGTAGCACGTCACGTACATCCACAAAGACGTCGCCGTTCTGAAGTGATGTCAATGCGTAATTAAGCATCACCCGTGTCGTGTGGTCCGTAAGAAACCAGTTGTAACAACTTTTTAGCTTTTGGCGATGACACTATTCTTCTTCAATTGCAAAGGACATAGATGCTATCTACAGGAAGCCCATACGCAAAGTATTACAGAAGTGGGATGCTTATTAAGACGGCTGTGTCATAATTGACGGTGTGGAATTCTGCCTGTCGTCCCCAAACTATAAAAGAATCTTTTATCTTCTTATTTAGCCAATTCGTCGCTAATTACAACCTGCAGAAAGCTGCTGGGAATGGGAACGGGAAGCCACTGTTACATCACCACTGTAACAGCCTGTTGGCGGATAGCATAACAGCAGTAAAACTGCGAAACCCACGTGTCAAGCCTTGACTCCTGACGGTAGTAAACATGATGTTAATTGCTACGAGGATAGCAGCTGCTGTGAGATAAGTGCTGTACTAAACGGCCGGGATTGTTGTTTTTTAGTGACGCTGGAGTATGTGCGGATCATATGGCCTCATTTACGACCATCTGTTACAGTCCACGGAAACTAGTTATAATTTGGTTTGAGAGGAGATAATGCAGGCATATTTTGAATAAACAGTGATCCAGATTTAATCATCGAACTTCAAAAATGTTCCTAACATATTGCAACACACACGCTGTTAGCCAGAATACTATGACCACAGCCCAACACAAGATTTGCGCATGGATGCTTTCGGATAGAATTTATTTAGTCGGTGGCTCCATCAGTAGCCCCAACTATGAGAAGACAGGAAATGGAACCATACTTCGAGAGGCATGCTAAATCAAACTCAGTTAGCGACAAGGTGGAGGTAGAACTAAGGGAAACGCCGAGTTGTAGCCACCACCAGCTTTGCATTACAGGCAACAGGAGCCAGCGACGAAAGATAAATGAAACCATCGAAGAAGAGGCATTCAGATCTGCTAAAGCGAAGGAAACACCTGCACCGCCGTCACTAGAAACCAACAACTCGTACAATGACCTTGGAGACGAATAACTAGCAGAACAAGAAGCCAGCACCAAATAACAGCAGCAGCAGCAACAACAACAACAAAGGCGGAAAATATCATCCAAAGTGCTGTAGCATCAAGGAAATTATGTAAAGTTAACTACCTGGTTACAGAATAACAGCTCAGCCAATTAAGTCCGTGGTGACAAATTGAAGTTTACGTTCACAAACTACATCAAAGTAAAGGATGTGGTGAGAGTTCAAGGGATACTGCGCTACACTTTCCCAACTGTGATGTCGGAATGGATCAAAACCGTCACCAAAGGAATCCCAAAATCTGTACCCAAGAAGATGCAAAAGAAGAGCTGGAGAAAGAGGCATACGCTGCCACGGTCACTCATTGACAAAAGTACCAGACGCACAGACGACCGCACGTTAGAGTAATTACTCTTCCAGGAGCTATTGTACAACCTAGTTGTAACAGTTGAAAATCTACGATCTAGCAGAAGCCCCACTTAATGCAAAAAGTGTTAGCAACTCTATCATGTGGCACTTCATTTGCATTTCACCGTTCAAATGTGCGAATGCTCCCATGCAAGCGAGAAAGGAAAATGTCCACTATCAAGCGACCCTCCAAGAGTGTGCGCCCACTGCAAATAAAACCATCCTCACATAGAGGCTACATCACATACGAAAACTCACGACGACGACATACTAGTCTTCGCTCCTTTAAGTATGTCGACCAGAGAAAGACATAACAGCAACCAACAGACTTCAGTAGTCCGCGCAGTACCACTCCAGCAACGCAGCAGCCAACAAACTACACTGTCGATCTGGCAGGGCAGCAATCAACAAATGAAGGCCCCACTAACAGAGCGGCCACACCCCGTATCAGATCGGACTTACGAGTCTCTGTCATCGCAAAAGAGACACTCGCTGCGACTTAAGGAGAAGACCGCAACCAACGAGACAAGAAACTCAATCAATGGCACAGAACACAGCTGAGCAATGTGAAGTGCTGAATTACGAAGGGCACTCCGTCACAATGTTGCCAGCGTTAACGAAACCCTCGCCAAAATACCTGCAGCTATCGTCATCACCATATAATAGATGGTCCGAAGTGCACTAATGAGCACCAGGAAACCTTCGCATACCGGTTACGATCAGAAATTCACAAATACAAGATATCATTTTCGTAACATGGATTGTCAACGGTATTTTCCGCTAATTGCAGAAAGTGAAGCAATTCGTGCAGGATAAGAACATAGACAACTATGTCGTTTTCGAGAAAGCATCACAAATTATAGATGTTATTGGAACTACCGACCGACAAGTAGGGCTATATATAAGGAAATCACTTCGCCACTGCAAAGTACCAACACGGCCACTAAAACGCACGTCAGCAACACACAGGTGGACACCAGTCAGGCATCGTCAACTTCACCTCAGTTCACAGACCACCTAAAGCACACCTATCAGAAGAAGATGCGACAAAGCTTCTCCAGAGAAGTGGAAACTACATCACCTCTAGAAACTTTAACGCAAAACAATCGATGTGACACGTCAGGACGATCGCATGCTCCGAATATACCTTACTGAAGGCAACAAGACGAGTGCACGGACAAGTCTGCCAACCCAAAGAAGTAATGAGCTGCCCATTCGATGGAAATAGGCAGATATGTAGTTAGAGACAGTCATTAGATTTACTCCTGGTATACAATATTTTTTTTACAAATAATTTATTAAATAATGTAATGCCACACTGTTCACTCATATCTCACTATCAGTCACTGCACACACTATACACACATTGTTTCATAACACTTCACTCACTACACACACACACGCACACACACACACACACACACACACAGAGAGAGAGAGAGAGAGAGAGAGAGAGAGAGAGAGAAAGAGAGAGTGGGGGGGAGGGAGAGACACTGGTGATCTCTGGGCCATTTTTTGTACTGCAACTTCTCATTTGCTATTCTGAAAAGCTGAGTCAGCATCCCTGCATAATGAGTGAGATGTTGAGCTCAGAAAGGGGAAGAGGTGTTAGTATTGTGATATGCATAGCTTGGGGGTAAGTATGTCCAGAAAGGAAAGAAACATAAAGTGAAGGTTTTATGTGGAGTATTGGATGTTTAATAATCATTATTATTATTATTTATCTGTGTAACATTTTCTTATCAAACCCCTACTCTGTTTTATCTAAGTAATCCTTAAATGTATAAAATCTGTTGCATAACAGGTACTTTGTCGCTACCTTTTTAAATAAGTGTATTTTTTCAATTTCTTTAATCTCTTTTGGTAATTTATTGCACAGTTGTATTCCTTGGTAGAAAATGCTGCTTTGAATTTTATGTTTATTTTTTCTGGGTAAATGTAAGTTGAGTCTATCTGTTGTTGCATAGTCATGGACAGAGCTGTTTGTGCAGTAATTACCAGTGTTAATTTTGATGTATTCACATGCTGCAGTTAAGATTCCCAGTGTTTTAAACAGATCTTTACAATGAGCCTGACTAGTATTTTTGGTTATTATTCTTATGGCTCTTTTCTAGAGTTTGAAAATTGTGTTCATATTTTGTTCGTTTGTTCCCCAAAAACGTATCAATAGCATGTAACTAAAAGACACTGTATGTTAAACACTGATGATGGGATTCTAAAGGCATAACATGCCGATGACATTCTGTTTGTAAGTACCTTTGTCTGTTCACACCACTTCAACTGAGAATCAATATTCATTCCTAGAAATTTTGCATTTGTTACACAGTCTATAGAGGTGCGATCTACATATAATTTAACATTGTCGTTTTTCCTCTTCAACTGAAATTCATGGCATTAGTTTTCTTTATGTTCGGTGTCACTTCATTGCTTATTGACCAATCATAAACTTCCTTGAGAGTTTCATTGGCTTTCTCGGCAAGGCGTTCTCTTGTTTTCTCAGTGACTACAACATTGCTGTCATCAGCGAAGAGAATTTTTTCACCGTGAGTAACGGTACTGGGAAAGTCATTAATGTATATCAGGAATAGTGTTGGTCCTAATATGCTACCTTGCAGAACCCCTATATTGATATATTTTGGTTCTGATAAGTGTTTTACAAAATGTTTACATGTATTTGTGGTGTCACCGCCAGACACCACACTTGCTAGGTGGAAGCTTTAAATCGGCCGCGGTCCATTAATACATGTCGGACCCGCGTGTCGCCACTGTCAGTGGTCGCAGACCGAGCGCCACCACACGGCAGGTCTCGAGAGACGGACTAGCACTCGCCCCAGTTGTACGGACGACTTTGCTAGCGACTACACTGACGAAGCCTCGCTCCTTTGCCGAGCAGATAGTTAGAATAGCCTTCAGCTAAGTCCATGGCTACGACCTAGCAAGGCACCATTAGCCTTACATAGCAATTGATACTTATCGTATAAAGCATGTCTCATCAAGAACGATGTATACAACGAGGATGGATTAAAGTTAAGTATTCCAAAAGCTACGTACTTTTCTTTATAGCATTCATTACGTATCCTGTTTCAGACCTCACGCCATCCTTCGTGTGTTTATAGCGTGCATTGCGGTCCCCTCAAATCACACTGTGTCGGCACTTCTGTCGACACATCAGTATTTGAAGCATTATCTCTACTCTTTGCACCCTATCTGCTAAGTGTGATCGAAACCAGTCATTAGCTACCCCTCTTATTCTTAATGCTTCTAATTTATTTAGTAGAATCTTGTGCTCGACTATATCAAACGCCTTAGAAAGATCCAAAAATATCCTCGATATATGCATCGTCAAGGGAATCTCAGGAATAATTACTGTGAAGATCAAACATGTGTTTTGCCGTGTTTTCAGCAGTGATTCAACACCCCGTTACCAGCTGCTTTAACGTAAAAATTGGATCGAATACCGGCGACAGATGAGCGTACACATCTAGCCCTAACGCTTGACTGCCTGCCGGAGCAGCTGGTTCTCCACACACTCTCGCCTGCTGCCTGCCGACGTCAACTTCGCATCGGCATGGCCTCAAGTTGACGCTGCCACTTCACTGATCCAGCATCCTGCCTGGCGACCACGCTCTACCATGTACAAGCAGGCCTCCTTGTGCCATCTTGTGTAGTCATTGCTGCCTGCTGGTTAGTGCACACCATTGAGTCGTTGCCTTCACCCATTGTACTAGTGTCATACTAAATAAATAATATATTTTCCAGTAGAGCTCTACCGATTCCATGACAGCCGAGTTTCTGGTCTTAGGCAACCCACCGTCCTGCACAAGCCACCCTGCGCTATGTGACAGCCGTCCTGACAATTAGGTCTGCCCCTTCCACCTCATTACCCCGGTGTAATGAGCGTCATTGTGCGTCAGCGTTTCAGTATCGTCCTCTCCGTGTGGTGTGAAGGAGGACAAACTATTTTGGCAGGACTGCTTTCCGTTAAAGAGATTGACTATAACGGATCGACTGAGATGAAGGGTCAGTTTGAAGGCCTAATCGTGAGAGTTGAGGCATTTCAGACGTGGACACAGTGAATAGGTGAGTGCTGCAGCATAGAGCAAATAAATAAAATCACATGTAACATGGCTTCAACGGCCTTGCCGCAGTGGATACACCGGTTCCCGTCAGATCACCGAAGTTAAGCGCTGCCGGGCGTGGCCGACACTTGAATGGGTGACCGTCCGCGTCGCCACGCTCTGTTGCCGTTTTTCGGGGTGCACTCAGCCTCCTGATGCTGAAAGAGGAGCTACTCGACCGAATAGTAGCGGCTCCGGTCAAAGAAAACCATATTAACGACCAGGAGAGCGGTGTGCTGACCACACGCCCCTCCTATCCACATCCTCAGCTGAGGATGATAGGGCGGTCGGATGGTCCCGATGGGCCGCTTGTGGCCTAACGACGGACTGCTAGTACATGTAACATGAATGTAACATCGTGTACATAACTTTCTTTTACTAGTCCATATAGTATTCCACACTAGTCTCTTACACAGGCATTTTCGTCATAACCAAACACAATAACAGCGAGACAAAGTAAAAACATTGTGAAGGCACCAAGTGAACTCTATGATTAGACTTGCCTGACGTTGTTGTAGCGCCTTATTAAGTCAGCTCTACGGTGGCACTACTCGTACATCCACCAGAGGGTGTGTCTATGTGCCAGCTGTGGACTGACAGGACAGTCACATGTGTTACTGAAAACCTCTGGCTACAGAATGCCTGGCGTGACTCGATAATGCCCTCAAAACTCCTCGCCATCATTTTGTACTGGTACTGCTGGAAAGGACAAGTAGAGGAGAGGGGAGGGGGGGGGGGGAGAGATCTGGACATACGTGGCACTGAGGAGGAAGGAACTGAAACTGCAGCCGACGACAAGCTTCTGCCTGCATCCTGACATTCGTCATGGAAATGAGTCGAAACGTTGTCAAAAAACCAGCCACAGGGTGCACATCCATGTCCAGTGGCGAAACCGCAACGGCCACTGGAGGGTTCATGGTATCCCACTGGAAGGCGGCAGAGTTAAGGTTGCCCACCTCTTGTGGCTGACGCTGCAGGCGATATGGTGACGACGACAGCACCGGCGCTGCTTCGACGACCATTGGCTCTCCATCCAGCACTGGCAGGCTGTGACACGAGGCAGGTGAAGACGGCTGAGGCTGCGAGGTTCTCCTGGGCACCGAATCTGCTGATAAAATATCCGCAGCAGTGTCAAGCAGCCCACTCAAGGGAAGTTGATTCCGGAAGCCCTTCTACAGCCTGGTGGGAACCTATAAAACATGAAGAATGGCCCAAGACATTCTTGATAGCACCTCGCTTCCAGCACCTGTGTCTGCCAAAAACTCTGAGAAAGACATCGTTAACAGTAAACTTACAGCACTGCACAGGATGGGCCGAGTGCTGCAGGGGCCGAATTAAATGTGTTCTATAGAGGCACCCATGCAAAAGTTATACCGGCGACTGGACTTTGTGTGGCTGAGAACTGTATGACGAGAGAAAGAACACTAGATCCTTCTCCCATCATATGGAAGCATGTAACTTGTTCATTGGTTGTTTGAATGTTTAGACGAAGTGTTGTTCTTCACCATTAGGTTAAGGATTGAACGCTGCTGTCGTCACATGCTTCATTTCGATGTTGTCACAAAACAGCTAAGCTTCTGACCATATGAAATGCGGTCTGTTGTCAGAAACCAACACTTCCAGTAGACCATAGATGTATAAAATCGATGTCAGAGTCTTGACAGAACTTGCTGTTGCGGTGGATTGCATCGGCATCAGAAACGGAAACTTGCAAAGTCAATACGCAGACGCTGCCAAGGGGCGCTACGTTTGAGGCAATCAACAAATTTATGTGGCAGAGGAGCCCAGTATTCTACACACACGTACACTTTCCATTAAATGCAACTGGATAATGTCATTGACATGACATTCTGTTTGCAAGTATCTTAATTTATTCACACCATTTCAGCTGAGGATCAATATTCATTCCTAGAAATTTGCTACACTGTCTGTAGAAGTACCATCTACATATAATTTAACAGTGACATGTTCCCTCTTCTAACTGAAATTCACAGCATTAGTGAGGCCTGATAGGCAAGGAAGGCAGGATTCGGTTATGGGACCGCAATTAGTTACTATTGGTTACCTTTTACAATTACAAACATTTATTTTGAAACGGTAATTTCAGACTCAGCAATAAATAAAGATATCACACGTTATTAATGAAAGAATAAAAGACTGTGTAATTACTAGTGCTTTCAGTGCGTTACAATTTGCCAAATGAGCATAAAATACAGACACAGTAAATTATGTTTTAAAAACAAGCCAGAGAGATTCCAATTAGAATTTTAAGGCAAGTGCCCACAGTCACGGCTGAAGGCCTTAAACACCAAGAACGGCAATTATAAAAAAAATTTAACAAACACACTGTAAAACAGCATTTTAATTTAAAAAGAAAGGAAACTGATCACCAAACGGGTGAGGCAAAATTATGGTAAACTTGGTAGCACAATCATTTAAACCTGTTGCAACGTCAAGTAAGGCAATTATATAAAAATTTTATAAACGTACAATAAAACAGCAAATACAATAATAAAACACAAGGGGCCAGTCACAGATGGTGCACCAGGAATCGATCTCTGAGGAGGTCCAGCAAAAAACACTTTCTCGAGCGATGAGATAGGCAGCCAAGAGTTGCATTCACTTCAAATGGCTCTGAGCACCATGGGACTTAACTGCTGTGGTCATCAGTCCCCTAGAACGTAGAACTACTTAAACCTAACTAACCTAAGGACATCACACACATCCATGCCCGAGGCAGAATTCGAACCTGCAACCGTAGCGGTCTCGCGGTTCCAAACTGTAGCGCCTAGAACCGCCCGGCCGCATTCACTTCACAAGGTGGTAACTCAGACTAGTGGCAGTCTAACGAATGACTGATGATAATCTTGCTGAGTCTAACTGTCGTCCAATAACCAAATGCAGAGATGTAAAAATACGCCAATGCCGGAGCCGGCGGTCTGGACTCCCTCCGCGGAATACTGTGCTTAGAGCGCCTGAAAGGAGAAAGGAACCACTACCACCAGAGTAGAAGAATCGCCAACCAAACTACAATCAAGAAAGCTGTCAAAACTACACGGCTCACCGGACAGCAGCGGCAAGGCGAGGAAACGTGCACTGCCGTTGCGTACACTAACCCCCAGGCCATGTAACTGGGGCATTAGCGGCCACGAGGCTTGAAAAATACCGCTGGTTGAACTTATCAAATAGTAACAAACTGAATGCAATAAATAGTAATTAGAAGTCCAGGAAAGCTAATCAGATCCGACTTCCCCAAGCTTTCTACTCGCTGCTCTTCACCTCAGCAACTCTACAAGCAGCAACACGAACCCAAGTCACTGGAGAATCGCAAGATGGTGGAGGTTTCTCTATTTGAATCCAAATGCACTCAACTTAAAGCTTGCAGGATCCGGTTTACGACGAGGTCGTGCACCCCCGTGACCACAGGCCTTCGATCCGGCAGTCCATGCTCGCCACCACCGGTCCCAGCGTGTTCCCACACACTGCGAACCTGGCTCCTCCTTAGTCTCCAACTGAACTGCCCACTGACACGACCCGGAAGAACGACGACGTCGCCCCAAAGGTAGGGCCACAGTTACCACATATCGGTAACCGCCGCTGCTGCCACTAGCGGACAGGCAACGCTTACGAAACCAAGTGGCGCCAGTCAACACGAGAAGAAGACAAAAAAACGCAACCATGTCAACTGAACTATATGGTCTGGCCTCCAACAGAGGACAGAAGCCTACAAACAGCATCAACGCGAGCCGCAGCACAGCTCAATCAGTTTTTTTAATGCTCAGTGCCACTTATTGCTTATTGATCAATTGCAAACATCCTTGATTGTTTAATGCTTTTTTTCTCTGCACCATATTCTCTTTCATTTCTCAGCGACTATAACACTCCTATCATCAGAAAAGTGAATTTTTCTCCTATGACCAACACTACTGGCAAAGTCATTGATGCACGCTAGGAACAGTGTTGGTCCCAATATGCTACCCAAGGAAACCCTATAATTATGTCTTTTTGTTCTGTATTACTTAAAGTTTAAACATATTTGAGACATGTGTTGTCTCTTCGCTTTGTACCCTCTGCGACGTATGATGCGAAGCAGTCGTTACCTACCCTCTTATCTTATTGCTTGGATCTTATAATTACCAATATCAAAAGACTTAGAAAGATGCGCCTGTTACACACACTCATCTTTGTCAAGAGCGCCCAGTATTACTTTTATGAATTCTAAGGTGGCTGATTCTGCACTTCTAAGACTTTGTAAACCGAACTGAAACTCACTTAAAAGATTGTATTTCTTCAAGTAATTCATTAATGTAACTGATTCTATTGTATACTATGGCGGCGAAAAGAAAATGGTCTGAAAATTTTCTATGTCTTCTTCATTACCTTTCTCCATCAGATATATACCTCTTGCCTTTTTTAAATACTCTGGAAATTTTCCAGAAGTAAAAGATTCATTTACCGCAAGTTTTTGAATATTTTCCCTGTGCTGTGGCCACGCAGCAGAGGCCGGCTCGGCCGATGTGGTAATCGAATAAACAACGGGACATCATTCCTGACATTACGTCAAAAGATGCTGGGCAGACGGAGTTGACAACAACGCTCACAGTCAATCGCATAGAACTGCTATTACCCTGCGCCTCTTTTTTAGGAGAGGCTGTTGGTACTTATGAGATCATGTGTAATGGGAAAGCAAAGAATCGCAATGGATACTTAATTAAATATCTGAATTAAACAAGAGTAGCCTAGTTACTCTTGAAATATGGGTAAAACAACTCACATACATATATTGATAAAGGTTTTCATTAGGCTACTAACTGAAAATAAATTTCAAGTTAAAAATCTTAATGATTGGTAGACGCATTAAAGTGATTCTAGCCACTGAGTAAACAATACAAATAATTACAAAAGGGACACAAGGATGCAAAATCGTAACGAAGGACTTTGGCAAAGGCGGTTGGATTTGTGACACAAACGACACAAAAAGTACACAGAAGCTCCAAAAAAACTGGTATAGCCATGTGTATTCAAATACAGAGAAATTTAATCAGGTAGAATACGGCGCTGCGATCGGGAACGCCTATGTAAGACAACAAGTGTCTGGCGCAGTTGGTAGATGGGTTACTGCTGCTACAATAGCAGGTTATCAAGGCTTAAGTGAGTCTGAGCGTGGTGTTATAGTCGGTGTACTAGCGATGGCACACAGCATCTCCGAGGTAGCGGTGAAGTGGGGATTTTCCCATACGACCATTTCACAAGTGTACCGTGAATATCAGGAATTCGGTAAAACATCAAGTCTTCGACATAGCTGCGGCCGGAAAAGATCCTGCAAGAACGGGACTAACGACGACTGAAGAGAATCGATCAACGTGACAGAAGTGCAACCCTTCCGCAAACTGCTGCAGATTTCAATGCTGGGCCATCAACAAGTGTCAGCGTGAGAACCATTCAACGAAACATTATCGATTTCGGCTTCCGGAGCCGAAGGCCCCCTCTTGGACCCTTGATGACTGCACGGCACAAAGGTTTACGCCTCGGCTGGCCACAACAGCATCGATATTGGACTGTTCATGACTGGAAATATGTCGCCTGGTCGGACGAGTCTCGATTCAAATTGTATTGAGCAGATGGACGTGTCCTGGTATGAAGGCAACCTCATGAATCCATGGACCCTGTACGTCAGCAGGGGACTGTTCAAGCTCGTGGAAGCTCTACTATGGTATAGGGTGTGTGCAGTTGGAGTGACGGAATTGCTGATACGTCTAGATATGACTCTGACAAGTGACCCATTCGTAATCATTGTGTCTTATCACCTGCAGTCATTCATGTCCATTGTGCATTCCGACGGACTTGGGCAATTCCATCAGGACAATGGGGCTCTCCACACGTCCAGAAATGCTACAGAGTGGCTCCAGTAACACTCTTCAGAGTTTAAATACTTTCGCTGGCCACTAAACTCCCCAGACATAAACATTATTGATCATATCTGGGATGCCTTGCAACGTGCTGTTCAGAAGGGATCTCCACCCCCTCGTACTCTTAACGGATTTATGGACAGCCCTGCAGAATTCATGGTGCCAATACCCTGCAGCGCTACTTCAGACACTAGTCGATTCTACGCCACTCGTGTCGCGGCACTTCTGCGTGCTCGCGGGGGTCCTACAGGATATTAGGCAGTTTCTTAGGCTCGAGCCACGTGGCATGGACTCGACTGATGTCTGAAATAGCGCTGGAGGAAATAGACACCACGAATACTGCAGCGCTTTTCACAAATCCGTAAGATTACGAGGGAGTGGAAATCTCTTCTGAGCAGCACGTTGCAAGGCATCCCAGATATGCTCAGTAATGTTTATGCATGGGGAGTTTGGTGGCCAGAGGAAGTGTTTAAACTCAGAAGAGTGTTCCTTTAGCCACTCTGCAGCAATTCTGGACGTGTGGTGTGTCGCATTGTCCTGCTGGAATTGCCTAAGTTCGTCGGAATGTACAATGGACATGAATGGGTGCAGGTGATCATACAGGATCCTTACGTACGCGTCACCTGTCAGAGTCGTATCTAGAGGTATCATGGGTCCCAATATCTCTCCAACTGCACACGCCCCACACCGTTACAAAGCCTCCACGAACTTGAACAGTCCCCTGCTGACATGCAGGATCCATGGATTCATGAGGTTTTCTCTATTTCTGTACACGTCCATCCGCTCGATACAATTTGAAACGAGACTCGTCCGACCAGGCAACATGTTTCCAGTCATCAACAGTCCAATGTCGGTGTTGGAGGGCCCAGGCGAGGTGTAAAGTTTTGTGTCGTGCAGCTATCAAGGGTACACGACTGGGCCTTCTCCACCGAAAGCCCATATCGATGATGTTTCGCTGAATTGTTCGCACGCTAATACTTGGTGATGGCCGAGCATTGAAATCTGCAGCAGTTTGTGGAAGGGTTGCACTTCTGACACGTTGAAATATTCTCTTCAATCGTCGTTGATCCCGTTCTTGCAGGATCTTTTCCGGCCTCAGCGATGTCGGAGATTTGATGTTTTACCGCATTCCTGATATTCACGGTACAGTTGTGAAATGGTCGTACGTGAAAATCCCTACTTGATCGCTACCTCGTAGATGCTGTGTCCCATAGCTCGTACTCCGACTATAACAACACAGTAACTCACTTAAATCTTGATAACCTGCATTGTGGCACCAGTAACCGATTTAACAACTGCGCCAGACACTTGTCTTATACAGGCGTTCCCGACGGCTGCGCCGTATTCTGCCTACTTACATATAATTGTATTTTAATACCCATCCCTGTACCAGTTTCTTTGGCGCTTCAGCGTGTATTCCTCTACTTCAGTATTTACTGTCTATGTCCCACAGATTGCCCTCGTCGTCACTGTTAGTTGCTTCTCCTTCTTTCCTCTCTGCTTCAACCGTCAGAACAGCTGTATTCCCTGTTTCCATAACACATTACCCATTCCGGGGTTTTATCGAGCGTTCTCCATTCACTTATTTGTATTCATCTTCACTCGAATCATCATCTTCTCTCAGAATGTCTAACATCGCATCTGTCCATTCTCCTCTGTGAAGAAATACCCCAAATGTACTTCCAGCTTCTTCTAAAGTATTACACCTTAAGTGTCGTGTCTTTGAAGTCGCTGGACCCACTCGTTGTCATCTTCCCCACATTCTTCGCAACTTGATTTCTCTTCTTCTACAACTAATTCTGTCATCGCCCCTGTTGTTAGAACAGCGCTCTGCACAAATTCAATAAATTGAGTCCCACAATCACCTTCGTAGTCAGGTTCCTTATAGTTAAGGAATTAGCACTGAGACTGTGTGACTGAAACTCGAAATCGGAGCTGATCTGCTATTTACCTTCCGTGTATTTCCTCTGTAATGAACCATGCTCCTGCATCTCTTGCATTCTCAAGATCGACTACTGCTTTTCCTTGTTGTATATCTTATAAGTTTTATTTAGGGCCGAAACTTGTCATCACAAATGGTTCAAATGGCTCTGAGCACTATGGGACTTAACATCTATGGTCATCAGTCCCCCTAGAACTTAGAACTACTTAAACCTAACTAACCTAAGGACATCACCCAACACCCAGTCATCACGAGGCAGAGAAAATCCCTGACCCCGCCGGGAATCGAACCCGGGAACCCGGGCGCGGGAAGCGAGAACGCTACCGCACGACCACGAGCTGCGGACTTGTCATCACACTGATCTTTACATCGATAATGGGATATGCAATACGCGCATTCAGTTGTCGATCTTAGCGACACCTTCTGACAACTTTTTAACTCATCACAATCGACAAGTGAGGCTCTTGGTAGGCGTATACTTTCTAACGGCGAGGTTGGAGCCTTAGCTACTAGTCGAAGGTGCTGGTTATTGCAGTATCATCACCGTTGTGTTGAATCCTTCATGGTTCAGGAATATGTACTTCGACAATTTCGACACCTTCTCTCTGTTGATCACTGATTTCTCCATGATTGCCTCAGTCATCTAGTTGGTACAGTGGTCCCCACGATGCATTAGGATTATTTCCATTCCACTTATTGGCATTACTCTGTGGTGGATGTTTCACTCACCAGTTTGAATAATGTGGAGCATATTGTTGTGGGTCAAAGTGGGATTTTGTGAAGCATACAGGCTCTGTAACTTGGGCTACATGATCAGTCAATTTAATGTAAGGAATGTTGGAATGCATCGATAACGTTCATGCCACGACATACATGTGTAATATGTCTCTGAATCTGGTACAACAATTTTGTCTGAAAATTTTTTATTAATCCCTTCTGCTTGCATAACACGTCCACGGACTGGTTACATCTCACCATCTCCCTGAAACACTGAATCGGATCTCGATATTGCGATTCAGTAAATGGCTCTATCATTAAGATTCCGAATTTCACCCGCTCCTATCTGTCTTGTGTCCAGTGCTCATGGGAAAATGCTGAATTGCGTACTTCATATGTTTTGCATTTGGTTATGATTACTCCTACTGTTGCTACTGTTTCTTCTCAGGGATGTGTGCAAATAATATTTGTTGGTAACGTGCATACCACACCCTCGGTAGTCCATCGTGGAATTGTTCGGCCCAAATCATTGGATAAAGACTCTTCGAATGGTCTGGGAATAGTGCATATTTCTGTACCGATACAAAGTCTTCCGTTTCTCGTCTTCCTCGTCTTCCTGGTACCCCATGCCCACTGGTATCGCTGGCTGTACATGTGCAAGTTAGTGCTCTGTCACACTGCATATACGGCAGAGTCTGTCAGTCAGCTGAAGCAATTCTTCCTCTCCCTCCCTTCTTTCCCCTTCGCACATGACTTTTTCGCTAATCTTACTGCTACTCCTTGAACCACTGCTTCATTCCATTTCGTTAAATAGTTCGACAAATGCCTCATAGTTTCTGCGGTTAATGTTAACCTGAATTTCCGTGGATTGAAATAATTCAAATGGTTCAAATGGCTCTGAGCACTATGGGACTTAACATCGGAGGTCATCAGTCCCCTAGAACGCGGAACTACTTAAACCTAACTAACCTAAGGACATCATACACATCCATGCCCTAGGTAAGATTTGAACCTGCGACCGTAGGAGTCGCGTGGTTCCAGACTGAAGCTCCTAGAACCGCTCGGCCACCGTGGCCGGCTTGAAATAATTCCTTGATTTCTTGCTTATCTTTTAACGTAACTGAAACAATCCTGTCTGATACCAAATCTCTTCGCAACGACAGCTGTTTAACTTGCACCTTACCCTTCGTTCCTTTATCTGAAACCTTTCCTTGTATTCTTTAATCACGTCTACATCTTTACATAGTTCTTCCATTGTGCTTTTCACTTGAAAAACAAGTGCGTACTTTATTGACGCAACCAAACACTTTTCATCAATTATTTGTGTCGTTTTGACTTAGGACATATTTATCTCCCACCGGATTTTTTTAATCCATTTAGGCGATCCCCTTGGTGTAACCTTTTATGTGATACGCCAGCTTTTGGTCGATCCTCGCGTAATGTTCCCTGTTTTCCTTCAAAGTTTCCTCTGTCTTTTTGTACCACTCGTCGTTTTTTCCATTTTGTTGCTTATTTATCAAAGCTAGTCCTGCGGAATTTTATATTCCTTAAAAAGTTCCTCCTTCTTTTCGTGTTGCTTATTTTCTTACGCTGTCTTCCGTCGTCTCGTACTGTCGTTTATTTTCTAATGCCATTGCAATCAGAAAGGATTGGAGATCAAACGGTGCCGGAACAGGAGGCGTTGGCGCACGAATTGTAATACTCTGTGTTATTCCTTGTGTCCAGTGGCTTCAGATATTTCCATTGCCTGTGACATTATCGCATTTTCCTCATATAAAGACTCAGCTTCGAACTGCTCCCCACACTCCCGCATATTACTTGATTCACCCTCTGTTACAACTGAACCCTAAAAATTATCATTCTCACTTCTCTTTTTGCAATCTCTTGTGAACCATCCGGCTGAATATGCATATACAACTCACTGTCCCTGATTACTGATTGACTGGCTAGTTCTCTTTGAACTTTGCTCATTCTCGCCAAACTTCGTACACGAGCAAGGGCTACGTTTGACAAGTCCGGATACTGACACAAACAACAGCCGGCTATGTTAACCACGCAAATGGCTTTCTCTTTTGTCCATTCCCCCCATCAGGTGCTTTCAAATGGTTCAAATGGCTCTGAGCACTATGGGACTCAACCTCTGAGGTCGTCAGTCCCCTAGAACTTAGAACTACTTAAACCTAACTAACCTAAGGACTACACACACATCCATGCCCGAGGCAGGATTCGAACCTGCGACCGTAGCGGTCTCGCGGTTCCAGACTGTAGCGCCTAGAACCGCACGGCCACTCTGGCCGGCTAGGTGCTTTCAGAAATGCTCTCACAACCATTGAGGAGTGAGACAAATATTTTCTGGGAACCTCTGACAAACATCCTATAAAGATTTTTCCATCGAAGGTGTTATTACGCTACAGATATATTGTTAATAACTTACGAAACAAGTATTTTTTATATAATCTTCTTTTTCGCACTTAAACCAGCAATCCAAGACGGGCATTTGTTCAATAACGCGTTCTGAATTTTTACATAGCAATTGCATCAAACTAAAGATAAATCTGCCATCAATAATGAGAACTGCAAGAGCAGTACTGGCCTTATTTGAATCAGACATCGTCAGGATATGTGAATGACGTAGACAGACAAGAGAAAGATCATAACAGTATCTGAACAGATCAGTAGTAAACTACTAGAGACTGTCACATCATATTAACACCTATGGGCACTAATACGAAACTATGTGAAATAGGTCGAACAACTGGCACCAAGAATCGCCAGGCCAAGTGGAAGACAGACTTGTTTAGGGTATTCTAGGAAAGTTCAGTGCAATACATCGCATACAAGACTCGAGTGCGACTTATTTCAGAATATTGTTCCAGTGCTTGGAGTCCACGAGTAGATCTAGCAGCAGAGGAAGAAAGTCATGCACACGCTACTCATAACATAGCTGTCGATAAAGCCCGTCCGAAAGTGTAACAGAAACAATTTAGCAATCTCAATCTCTGTCTATTTTTGACGTTGTTTTCACAAGACACAGTTAGGCATATTTGAAGAACCGGCATTTGCGACAGTTCTGGTTCCCGTATAGTGCGCTTCGCTTGAGGAAATCGTCCACGTTTCACTTGTGTACATTGCTACACTGCAGATACCTTCAGGAAATCCTGCCAGACACTTACGCACATACCTGATGATCTGTTGTTACAAATTTCTCTTTCCCAGAATCATTTTTCTTGCATTTGCCAGCCTGCATGATATATTCCCTGCAATTCGGCCATCATAGCTATTTTTGATCCAAATAGCAAAGCTAGAGTCCTACTTTCAGTGTCTCGTTTCCTTATATGTGTCTTCAGCGTCATCGCAGTTAATTCGACTAGAGTCCATTACTATTTTACTTTTATTCATGTCCATCTTATAATCTGTTTTCAAAACACTATCTATTCCGTTCTGTTGGTTTTGCAGGTCCTTTTCCGTCTCTGAGAGAACGCAATGTCATCAGCAGATTTCAAAATTTTTATTCTTCTCTCTGAACTTTAATCGCCTTTCCACATTCCTCCTTGGTTTTCTTCACAGCTTGCTCAGTGTACAGAGTGACTAAACTTGGGGATATGTTACAACCGTAGGTTCACTCCCTTCTCAACTACTGCTTCCCTTCGATTCCTATAACTGTTGTGACTAACTTTTCCCTCCCTGTATTTACTCCCTGCTACATTCGCAATATCAAAGAAGGTGCTCTACCAAGCCTTTTAATACACTACAGATAAAAAAGTTATCGTAAGTATTATGAAATATCAAAGGAGGTCTCCAGCTTTGGAATGAAATCGTCCAGTATTTGACGAATCATTCGTAAAGCCACGGCGGGCTTCATCGGTGCTGCGGATTGCAGGGATTCCCTAGCATGAAAACCCTCATGGAAGTTTCATGACGTGTGATCTGGAGCCACCGGGGATCGTCCACTCCACATACTCCGACGTCCACTGCGACAGTGGGCAGCTGGACGCCACAAGGGAACGGCACATTAAATCATCTGGGCTACTGGGTGCCGTATCATCTGACACATACAAATGGCAACGGCCAGAAACAGCGCCAGGTGTGGCAACAACGCAGACCAGCGTCTTGTTTTTTGGTCGAAACTGTATTAAGCGAAATACCAGTTCAAATTTGCTTTATATATTTTATTTCTTTTTTAATCTGAGTTACTGACTGTGGTTCTAGCTGTACAATGAAAAATTGTTTGTCATTTCCGTTGTCTGGCGTACACTGCTGAATCAGATCATTAGAATACCTGATAAATACACCTCTGGAATGCAATACTAAACGTATTCTGCGCCGCATGGATTCGGCAGGACCTTCGTGAGTCTCCGGAGGAATGTGGCAACACATTTTACGCACGCAGGTAGCACAGTTTTCGTAAATTACGGACCCACGGATCGTTGGCGCTGAGCCGGCGCCGGATAGCGTTTCAGACGCGTTCCATCGGGTTCAGTACAGGCGAATTTGGCGGCTGGTCCCGGCGGAGGTTCGAGTCCTCCCTCAGGCATGGGTGTGTGTGTTTGTCCTTAGGATAATTTAGGTTAAGTAGTGTGTAAGCTTAGGGACTGATGACCTTAGCAGTTAAGTCCCATAAGACTTCATACACATTTGAACATTTTTGAACAGGCGAATCTGACGGTCGAGTCATAAACGTGAGTGCACTATCAAGTCCTTCAAACTACTGAAGCGTTATTTTGGCCTTGTGACACGGGAAATTATCCTAGTGGAAGATGCCATCACCGGGGAATATTACATCAAGCAAGGAGAAATTTAGGTCGAGCGTAATAATGTTCACGTAGTCTACGGCTGTCACGATGCCTTAGATTACTGTCACGCGTCCCCCGGATGTACAGGTGAGTGCCCGACATAGTATGATACCGCCCCACCGGCTTGTATCCCTGTCGTGGCCCGTGCTTCGAGCAGCAGTTAGCACTGATCACAATCTATCCTGACAGTACCATCGACCTGGTGTAACAAGAAACATGATTCGTCCAACCAGGTGACACGTTTTCATGGACCCACAGCCAATCTCTCTTATTCCGCGCCCACTGCAATCTTAGTTTATGATGTCAGCACGGGAACACGTAGGGGTCGTCTGCTGCTGAGCGCCATTTCCAACAATGCGTGCTGAACGGTGTGCTGCGAAGCACCAGTATTGTATTCTGTCGTCAGGTCTGCCACAGATCGCCCGCTTTTCCCCCTTTACAGCGTGATCAACCATTGACGTCGTGTGACGAAGACTGGATGCACAGCGTGTTGTCACCTACTCGTGTTTTTGCCCTCCGCCCACCACTTTTCATAGACCTGCCGACAGTAGCACGCGAACAGACGATTAGCCAACCAGCTTTCTACGTTTGTATACTTTTATTATTGCGCGTCGAGCCGAAAACTCTGCCAGACGTCATTCCACCTCATAATGGACAGTGGCCACTACGTATAAATTATCAGTTTCTTCTTGGTGTAAAGCCAAATTGTTGAGAAAACCACTCCTGTGTTACACGAACAGGGACACAATGTAAATGTGTCGACCGATTGATTGAAAAGGGGCAACACCAATACTTTAAACTTTTATTTTGAAAATGAAAGTTGCACTAACTTGGCCACTCATAATCCGACAACAATACTCTATGCTGTTATACAACCAGCGTAAATCCTTTCAAACTTCAACAGAGACATAATGTCCCACCTTCTATAACAATAGCAATCTCTTCTTGCAGCACACTCTTGTCAATTCTTCCTTCCACCTTGTCTACGATTTCTCCATTGAAATTATTTTCTTTTTTAACAGTCATTGTTACTTTCATTTCAATCCCCTCCTCTTTCATTATCCTTTTCACTTCCTCTAAAACCAAACAAGGCTTCAAAAGTGCCAAACTAATCAATATCATTCTTGATGTCTCCTGTATTTCACTATTATTATTATTATTATTATTATTATTTCTTTTCTTTCCCAGACGTTATGTCTGGTTAAAAATGGAAAGTGACACGGACCTTGATCAAGAATGACTTCCTTTTAACTGTACGGTATATGTTATATTGCATTTAGGAACTTTAGGATAATTGAACATGTATCAATAATTACAGATTTCTGTAGTTGTATATATACATTTGGATGTTGCTGT
The DNA here is from genome assembly GCF_021461395.2 of Schistocerca americana. NCBI lineage: Eukaryota > Metazoa > Arthropoda > Insecta > Orthoptera > Acrididae > Schistocerca > Schistocerca americana. The sequence continues at coordinate 135,910,623 of NC_060122.1, read as the reverse complement.
ATTGCGTTGATGTACTGGTGGATATTGTGTGGTATGACTCCTGTAGTTGATAGTATAATTGGTATAATGTCAACTTTATCCTGATGCCACATGTCCTTGACTTCCTCAGCCAGTTGGATGTATTTTTCAATTTTTTCTCCTGTTTTATTTTGTATATTTGTTGTATTGGGTATCGATATTTCGATTAGTTGTGTTAATTTCTTCTTTTTATTGGTGAGTATGATGTCAGGTTTGTTATGTGGTGTTGTTTTATCTGTTATAATGGTTCTGTTCCAGTATAATTTGTATTCATCATTCTCCAATACATTTTGTGGTGCATACTTGTATGTGGGAACGTGTTGTTTTATAAGTTTATGTTGTAAGGCAAGCTGTTGATGTATTATTTTTGCTACATTGTCATGTCTTCTGGGGTATTCTGTATTTGGTAGTATTGCACATCCGCTTGTGATGTGATCTACTGTTTCTATCTGTTGTTCGCAAAGTCTGCATTTATCTGTTGTGGTATTGGGATCTTTAATAATATGCTTGCTGCAATATCTGGTGTTTCTTGTTTGATCCTGTATTGCAATGATGAATCCTTCCGTCTCACTGTATATATTGCCTTTTCTTAGCCATGTGTTGGATGCGTCTTGATCGATGTGTGGCTGTGTTAGATGATACGGGTGCTTGCCATGTAGTGTTTTCTTTTTCCAATTTACTTTCTTAGTATCTGTTGATGTTATGCAATCTAAAGGGTTGTAGAAGTGGTTATGAAATTGCAGTGGTGTAGCCGATGTATTTATATGAGTGATAGCTTTGTGTACTTTGCAAGTTTCTGCTCGTTCTATAAAGAATTTTCTTAAATTGTCTACCTGTCCATAATGTAGGTTTTTTATATCGATAAATCCCCTTCCTCCTTCCTTTCTGCTTAATGTGAATCTTTCAGTTGCTGAATGTATGTGATGTATTCTATATTTGTGGCATTGTGATCGTGTAAGTGTATTGAGTGCTTCTAGGAGTGTGTTACTCCATTTCACTACTCCAAATGAGTAGGTCAATATTGGTATAGCATAAGTATTTATAGCTTTTGTCTTGTTTCTTGCTGTCAATTCTGTTTGCAGTATTTTTGTTAGTCTTTGTCTATATTTTTCTTTTAGTTCTTCTTTAATATTTGTATTATCTATTCCTATTTTTGTCTGTATCCTAGATATTTATAGGCATCTGTTTTTTTCCATCGCTTCTATGCAGTAGCTGTGGTTATCCAATACGTAATCTTTTTGTTTAGTGTGTTTTCCCTTGACTATGCCATTTTTCTTACATTTGTCTGTTCCAAAAGCCATATTTATATCATTGCTGAATACTTCAGTTATCTTTAGTAATTGGATGAGTTGTTGATTTGTTGCTGCCAGTAGTTTTAGATCATCCATGTATAGCAAATGTGTGATTTTGTGTGGGTATGTTCCAGTAATATTGTATCCATAATTTGTATTATTTAGTATGTTGGATAGTGGGTGCAGAGCAAGGCAGAACCAGAAAGGACTTAATGAGTCTCCTTGGTATATACCACGCTTAATCTGTTTTGGCTGTGATGTGATATTATTTGAATTCGTTTGGATATTAAGTGTGGTTTTCCAATTTTTCGTTACTATGTTTAGTAACTGTATCAATTTAGGATCTACTTTGTATATTTCCAATATTTGTAGTAACCATGAGTGGGGTACACTATCAAAAGCTTTTTGGTAATCAATGTATGCATAGTGCAGCGACCTTTGATTAGTTTTAGCTTGATATGTCACCTCTGCATCTATTATCAGTTGCTCTTTACATCCTCGTGCTCCTTTGCAGCAGGCTTTTTGTTCTTCATTTATAATTTTGTTCTGTGTTGTATGTGTCATTAATTTCTGTGTAATGACTGAAGTTAATATTTTGTATATTGTTGGTAGGCATGTTATGGGGCGATATTTAGCTGGATTTGCTGTGTCTGCTTGATCTTTAGGTTTCAGATAAGTTATTCCATTTGTAAGTGTATCAGGGAATGTGTATGGGTCTGCAATGTAACTGTTAAATAATTTAGTTAGATGTGAATGTGTTGAGGTAAACTTCCTTAGCCAGAAATTTGCTATTTTATCATTTCCAGGGGCTTTCCAATTGTGCATAGAATTAATTGCTCATATGACTTCATGTTGCAAAATTATCACTTCAGGCATTTGTGGTATCGTCTTGTATGTGTCTGTTTCTGCTTGTATCCCCCGTGCATGCCTGTTATGTTGTACCAGGTTTGACCATATGTTGCTCCAGAAGTGTTCCATGTCCGTTGTGTTTGGTGGATTGTCTATTTTATTGTGTGTGTTATCTATTGTCTGGTAAAATTTCATTTGGTTTGTGCTGAATGTTTGGTTTTGTTTCCTTCTATTTTCACTTTTTTTGTATATTCTAATTTGTTTGGCCAACGTTTGTAATTTCTGCTTCTTTTCATCTAATTGCTCTATCGCTTCTTGTTGTGAGATTTTACCTAACCTTTTTCGTTTTTTATCTGATATTTCATTTCTTATAGATTGTGTTAGCTGTCCGATGTCTTTTCTCAGTTTTTCTATTCTGATCTGTAGCCTGTGTTGCCATGCTGGTTTTGTGGGTTTCTTCTGTGTGTTGGTTGGTTCTGATCTCTGCCTAGTGTGTATATTCAGTGTAGTGAGTGCTCCTATATAAACCAATAGTTGTAACTCTTCCATAGTTGTGTTTTCATTTATTTTGTTGTGTGTGATTGTGTTGATAGTTTTTATTGTTGTTTCGACTTGTGGGTTATTTGGTGGTCTATGCAAGAATGGTCTAATGTCTGTGTTTGTGTCTTTTTATTCTATACATGTCAGCTGAAATTTTTCTTCTATATCTAACACGTGTGTCACTTCATGTTCTATTTGTGCTTGTTCTGGTGGCTGTCTTAAGATTTCGTTTTGCTCTGACTGTTTAATTGATGCATATTGATCTTTGTTTGTTTACTCTGGGATGTTTGAGTCCATTACTGTATTTTCTTCTTCTTCTGATTGCACATTATTTTGTTCCAGTATTTGTTGTACTTGTTGTTTGATGTTTTCTAATTCTGACTGCGGTATCCTGTTATTTTTTATTATTACACGGATCTGATCACCTAGTCGTTGTTCTGTTAAAAATTTTAATTCCAGGTATCTGGTAATAAATGTTGTGTATACTTGTGATCTGTATCCAGTTGTGTTGGTTCCTAGGTTTGTTGCTTGGTAATAACAGAACATGAGGTGTCGATTAACTTCATCTGACCATCTCATCCTCTGTCTTTGTTTTCCTTCTAGGGTGGTTGCAGGAAGCATATCCTGCAGAACACCTCTATTTGGATTTGAATCATTTTCCAGTTGGCTAGCAGTGTCGTTACCATTGTGGGCGGGCATAGGGTTCAGGCGTCGTCCCCAACCATGATGGCGCTTGTCCGAGGCTTCTTTAGTTCTTTCCGGAACCAACTAATCACACTAAAAGGGGGGTTAGCCTTATTAGTAGTTTGTTCTTTTCGTCGCCTTTTACGACTGGCAGAACATACCGGAGGCCTATTCTTTTCCCGGGCCTCCACGGGAATTATTATTATCATTATTATTTCTATTTTTCTCAGACCTTAGGTCTGGTTAAGAATGGAAAGTGATGCGGACCTTCATCAAGCGTGACTTCCTTTTAACTGTACGGTATATGTTACATTGTATTTAGGAACTTTCTCGTTATTGAACACGTATCAATAATTACGGCTTTCTGTAGTTGTATATATACGTTTGGATGTAGCTGTATTGCATTGATGCACTGGTGGATATTGTGTGGTATGACTCCTGTAGTTGATAGTGTAATCGGTATAATGTCAACTTCATCCTGATGCCACATGTCCTTGACTTCCTCAGCCAGTTGGATGTATTTTTCAATTTTTTCTCTTGTTTTCTCCTGTATATTTGTTGTATTGGGTATCGATATTTCGATTAGTTGTGTTAATTTCTTCTTTTTATTGGTGAGTATGATGTCAGGTTTGTTATGTGGTGTTGTTATATCTGTTATAATGGTTCTGTTCCAGTATAATTTGTATTCATCATTCTCCAGTACATTTTGTGGTGCATGCTTGTATGTGGGAATGTGTTGTTTTATTAGTTTATGTTTTATGGCAAGTTGTTGATGTATTATTTTTGCTACATTGTCATGTCTTCTGGGGTATTCTGTATTTGCTAGTATTGTACATCCACTTGTAATGTGATCTACTGTTTCTATTTGTTGTTTGCAAAGTCTGCATTTATCTGTTGTGGTATTGGGATCTTTAATAATATGCTTGCTGAATATCTGGTGTTTATTGTTTGATCCTGTATTGCAATCATGAATCCTTCCGTCTCACTGTATATATTGCGCCTTTCTTAGCCATGTGTTGGATGCGTCTTGATCGATGTGTGGCTGTGTTAGATGATACGGGTGCTTACCATGTAGTGTTTTCTTTTTCCAATTTACTTTCTTCATATCTGTTGATGTTATGTGATCTAAAGGGTTGTAGAAGTGGTTATGAAATTGCAGTGATGTAGCCGATGTATTTATATGAGTGATTGCTTTGTGTATTTTGCTAGTTTCTGCTCGTTCTAAAAAGAATTTTCTTAAATTGTCTACCTGTCCATAATGTAGGTTTTTTATGTCAATGAATCCCCTTCCTCCTTCCTTTCGCTTAATGTGAATCTTTCTGTTGCTGAATGTATGTGATGTATTCTATATTTGTGGCATTGTGAATGTGTAAGTGTATTGAGTGCTTCTAGGTCTGTGTTACTCCATTTCACTACTCCAAATGAGTAGGTCAATATTGGTATAGCATAAGTATTTATAGCTTTTGTCTTGTTTCTTGCTGTCAATTCTGTTTGCACTATTTTTGTTAGTCTTTGTCTATATTTTTCTTGTAGTTCTTCTTCAATATTTGTATTATCTATTCCTATTTTTTGTCTGTATCCTGGATATTTATAGGCATCTGTTTTTTCCATCGCTTCTATGGTGTCACTGTGGTTATTCAATATGTAATCTTCTTGTTTAGTGTGTTTTCCCTTGACTATGCTATTTTTCTTGCATTTGTCTGTTCCAAAAGCCATATGTATATCATTGCTGAATAATTCTGTTATCTTTAGTAACTGGTTGAGTTGTTGATTGGTTGCTGCCAGTAGTTTTAGATCATCCATGTATAGCAAATGTGTGATTTTGTGTGGGTATGTTCCAGTAATATTGTATCCATAATTTGTATTATTTAGTATGTTGGATAGTGGGTTCAAGCAAGACAGAACCAGAAATGACTTAATGAGTCTCCTTGGTATATTCCATGCTTAATCTGTATTGGCTGTGATGTGATATTATCTGAATTTGTTTGGACATTAAGCGTGGTTTTCCAGTTTTTCATTACTATGTTTAGGAACTGTATCAATTTAGGATCTACTTTGTATATTTCCAATATCTGTAGTAACCATGAGTGGGGTACACTATCAAAAGCTTTTGGTAATCAATGTATGCATAGTGTAGCGACCTTTGTTTATTTTTAGCTTGATATGTCACCTCTGCATCTATTATCAGTTGCTCTTTACATCCTTGTGCTCCTTTGCAACAGCCTTTTTGTTCTTAATTTATAATTTTGTTCTGTGTTGTATGTGTCATTAATTTCTGTGTAATGACTGAAGTTAATATTTTGTATATTGTTGGTAGGCATGTTATGGGGCGATATTTAGCTGGATTTGCTGTGTCTGCTTGATCTTTAGGTTTCAGATAAGTTATTCCATTTGTAAGTGTATCAGGGAATGTGTATGGGTCTGCAATGTAACTGTTAAATAATTTAGTTAGATGTGAATGTGTTGAGGTAAACTTCCTTAGCCAGAAATTTGCTGTTTTATCATTTCCAGGGGCTTTCCAATTGTGCATAGAATTAATTGCTCATATGACTTCATGTTGCAAAATTATCACTTCAGTCATTTGTGGTATCGTCTTGTATGTGTCTGTTTCTGCTTGTATCCCCCGTGCATGCCTGTTATGTTGTACCAGGTTTGACCATATGTTGCTCCAGAAGTGTTCCATGTCCGTTGTGTTTGGTGGATTGTCTATTTTAATGTGTGTGTTATCTATTGTCTGGTAAAATTTCTTTTGGTTTGTGCTGAATGTTTGGTTTTGTTTCCTTCTATTTTCACTTTTTTTGTATCTTCTAATTTGTTTGGCCAACGTTTGTAATTTCTGCTTCTTTTCATCTAATTGCTCTATCGCTTCTTGTTGTGAGATTTTACCTAACCTTTTTCGTTTTTTATCTGATATTTCATTTCTTATAGATTGTGTTAGCTGTCCGATGTCTTTTCTCAGTTTTTCTATTCTGATCTGTAGCCTGTGTTGCCATGCTGGTTTTGTGGGTTTCTTCTGTGTGTTGGTTGGTTCTGATCTCTGCCTAGTGTGTATATTTAGTGTAGCGAGTGCTCCTACATAAACCAGTAGTTGTAACTCTTCCATAGTTGTATTTTCATTTATTTTGTTGTGTGTGATTGTGTTGATAGTTGTTATTGTTGTTTCGACTTGTGGGTTATTTGGTGGTCTATGCAAGAATGGTCTAATGTCTGTATTTGTGTCTTTGTATTCTATGTATGTCAACTGAAATTTTTCTTCTATATCTAACATGTGTGTCACTTCATGTTCTATTTGTGCTTGTTCTGGTGGCTGTCTTAAGATTTCGTTTTCCTCTGATTGTTTAATTGACGCGTTTTGTTCTTTGTTTGTTTTCTCTGGGATGTTTGAGTCAATTACTGTATTTTCTTCTTCTTCTAATTGCACATTATTTTGTTCCAGTATTTGTTGTACTTGTTGTTTGATTTTTTCTAATTCTGACTGGGGTATCCTGTTATTTTTTATTATTACACGGATCTGATCACCTAGTCGTTGTTCTGTAAAAAATTTTAATTACAGGTATCTGGTAATAAATGTTGTGTATACTTGTGATCTGTATCCAGTTGTGTTGGTTCCTAGGTTTGTTGCTTGGTAATAACAGAACACGAGGTGTCGATTAACTTCATCTGACCATCTCATCCTCTGTCTTTGTTTTCCTTCTAGGGTGGTTGTAGGAAGCATATCCTGCAAAACACCTCTATTTGGATTTAAAGCATTTTCCAGTTGGCTAGCAGTGTAGTTACCATTGTGGGTGGGCATAGGGTTCAAGCGTCGTCCCCGACCATGACGGCGCTTGTCCGAGGCTTCTTTAGTTCTGTCCTGAACCAAGTAATCACACTAAAAGGGGGGGTTAGCCCTGTTAGTGGTTTGTTCTTTTCGTCGCCTTTTACGACTGGCAGGACATACCGGAGGCCTATTCTTTTCCTGGGCCTCCACGGGGTTTATTATTATTATTATTATTATTATTATTGCTATTACTATTATTATTGTCAGTCAATACTTTTTATTAATAATGTAAATTATTAATATAGACTGTTATTTACAACTAATTAATATAATTCTTAATTCCACCATAATTTTATTATCTTTATTAGTGTTACTATTATTACTATTACTACTACTACCAATCATATTTTTATTAATAATGCTGATCGTTATTACTGTGATTGTTGTGTGATATTTTTTTGTATGTGTTGTTCCTGGTCAAATGTAAGAGAGGGCCTTAAGGCCCTAATCTGGTCAGGCTAAATAAGCAGAAAGTTAAATAAATAATTATCATCACCATCTTCATTTACAGCATGAAAGGCTTTTTAAGGCCTACAGTAGAAAAACAAAAGGAGAAGAAACAGCGCTCTATAAAAAAAATTGTGAAAGAACGCATTCCAAAAACACCGCAAAAGAGGAGGTGACTCAGTCACAAGAGAGGAGCTATCTATTGCAGATGGTACTCCATCGTTGGCAGTCTCCAGCTTTATTTTTCACTTCTTTAAGGATTGTTAGTACTTAGTCCTTCCGTCGCGTCAATGGATCTCTCCTTGGGCATTTTCCAGCAGGTCTAGAAAGGGGGTATGGGAGGGATCTATCATCTCGAAGGAAGTGGCCAAACCAATGTAGCTCTTGTGCCCTAATATTCGGCCAATGTGTCGTTTTCCAAACGGCTGGTAGAGGTCTTCTTTGTTTCTTCGTTCCCTTTTCCATTCCGTGGTATTGTAGACGCATCTATAGAGCTTTCGAAGTACCTTCTCGAAGATATAGATTTTTCTTCAGATGTTGCTAGTGACGCCCAGGCTTCACAACCATATAAAAGTACTGGACGTGTTAGTGTCATGTACAGCTGGATCTTATATAAGTCGTGACGCGAATAAATTGTTCAGGCTAAAGGCCATGCGTTTAGTGTTTATTATTCGTTGATGCACTTATTTCGTCACTTCACTTCCCTTGTTCAGTATGGAACCCAGGTACTTGAATATCTGAACTCGTTCAAAAGTGTGCCCATCAGCAGCAATGAAATGCAAGAGCTTTGACAACATGGTACATCAAGATATTTGGTTTTATCATCAGTCAATACCAGTCCAGTTTTCTTCGCATTGTGGAGAAATCGAAAATTATCAGCGCACACTTACTCCATGGTGTCACCAATAATCAAAATGTTGTCAGCAAATGACAGGATTGTGTCTACCATTTCCTTTTCTCTGCTTCGACCAGTGTCACGGTTCACTTTTTCCAAGGCCAAGTTGAATAGTACTGTTGTCAATGGTTCTCGTTGTCTCAGGCCATTTCGAATACAGGATGATGACGGCAGTTTGTTACCGAATAGTAGTTGACAACGTGACTGAGAGTGGCAAGCTGAAATTAATGGTATGCATTTCGATGGGGTGTATTTAACGTTTTCCCTAACATTGAGCGGCCATTAGTTTTATAAGCTTCTCGGAAATCAACGAAGGTAAGGTGTAATTCCCGATCTATCTAGTAAAATTTTTCTATCAGCTGCCTCAGGGCAAATTTGTGGTCAATAGTCGACCGTCCAAGGACGAAGCCACATTGATAAGGGCCCACAATTCCTTCAATCGATGGTTTCATAAGATTTAGCAGCAGCGTTGTAATTTCAGCTAGTGAAATCCTTCGTTAGATGGATACCAGTGTATCATGACTCTTCTTGGAGATGTGACACGTAATTTCTCCCTTCCATTCCTCAGGAATTATTTCCACTATTCAAATGATAGATATTAACAGATTCAAAGCCTCCGTCAGTATTTCACCGTTTATGGAAAAAGTGTAAGGCAATCGTAAAATGCGTTTTAGGCAGGTACGTGCCGAGTAAAACTGTGAGGGACGGGAAAAACCCACCGTGGTTCAACAACAAAGTTGGGAAACTACTGCGAAAGCAAAGAGAGCTTCACTCCAAGTTGAAACTCAGCCAGAACCTCTCAGACAAACAGAAGCTAAACGATGTCAAAGTTAGCGTAAGGAGGGCTATGCTTGAAGCGTTCAGTGAATTCGAAAGTAAAATTCTATGTACCGACTTGACAGAAAATCCTTGGAAGTTCTGGTCTTACGTTAAATCAGCAAGTGGCTCGAAACAGCATATCCAGACACTCCGGGATGATGATGGCATTGAAACAGAGGATGACACGCGTAAAGCTGAAATACTAAACACCTTTTTCCAAAGCTGTTTCACAGAGGAAGACCGCACTGCAGTTCCTTCTCTAAATCCTCGCACGAACGAAAAAAATGGCTTACTTCGAAATAACTGTCCAAGTAATAGAAAAGCAACTGGAATCACTCAACAGAGGAAAGTCCACTGGACCTGACGGGATACCAATTCGATTCTACACAGAGTACGCGAAAGAACTTGCCCCCCTTCTAACACCCGTGTACCGTAAGTCTCTAGAGGAACGGAAGGTTCCAAATGATTGAAAAAGAGCACAGGTAGTCCCAGTCTTTAAGAAGCGTCGTCGAGCAGATGCGCAAAACTATAGACCTATATCTCTGACGTCGATCTCTTGTAGAATTTTAGAACATGTTTTTTGCTGGAGTATCGTGTCGTTTTTGGAAACCCAGAATCTACTCTGTAGGAATCAACATGGATTCCAGAAAAAGCGATCGTGTGAGACCCAACTCGCTTTATTTGTTCATGAGACCCAGAAAATATTAGATACAGGCTCCCAGGTAGATGCTATTTTCCTTGACTTCCGGAAGGCGTTCGATACCGTTCCGCACTGTCGCCTGATAAACAAAGTAAGAGCTTACGGAATATCAGACCAGCTGTGTGGCTGGATTGAAGAGTTTTTAGCAAACAGAACACAGCATGTTGTTCTCAATGGAGAGACGTCTACAGACGTTAAAGTAACCTCTGGCGTGCCACAGGGGAGTGTTATGGGACCATTGCTTTACACAATACATATAAATGACCTGGTAGATAGTGTCGGAAGTTCCATGCGGCTTTTCGCGGATGATGCTGTAGTATACAGAGAAGCTGCAGCATTAGAAAATTGTAGCGAAATGTAGGAAGATCTGCAGCGGGTAGGCACTTGGTGCAAGGAGTGGCAACTGACCCTTAATGTAATGTATTGCGAATACATAGAAAGAAGGATCCTTTATTGTATGATTCTATGATAGCGGAACAAACACTGGTAGCAGTTACTTCTGTAATATATCTGGGAGTATGCGTGCGGAACGATTTGAATTGGAATGATCATATAAAATTAATGGTTTGTAAGGCGGGTACCAGGTTGAGATTCATTGGGAGAGTCCTTAGAAAATATAGTCCATCAACAAAGGAGGTGGCTTACAAAACACTCGTTCGACCTATATGATTATTGCTCATCAGTGTGGGATCCGTACCAGATCGGGTTGACAGAGGAGATAGAGAAGATCCAAAGAAGAGCGGCGCGTTTCGTCACAGGGTTATTTGGTAAGCGTGATGGCGTTACGGAGATGTTTAGCAAGCTCAAGTGACAGACTCTGCAAGAGAGGCACTCTGCATCGCGGTGTAGCTTGCTCGCCAGGTATCGAGAGGGTTCGTTTCTGGATGAGGTATAGAATATATTGCTTCCCCCCTACTTATACCTCCCGAGGAGATCACGAATGTAAAATTAGAGAGATTCGAGCGCGCACGGAGGCTTTCAGACAGTCGTTCTTCCCGCGAACCATACGCGACTGGAACAGAAAAGGGAGATAATGACAGTGGCACGTAAAGTGCCCCCCGCCACACACCGTTGGGTGGCTTGCGGAGTATAAATGTAGATGCAGAAGCCGAGCATCTGTGCTGTGATACCACTACCTCTTGGAGCCATGTTGTTCTTGAGAGCCTTTAGCGCAACACTGTTTTCTTTTTGTGATAGTTCAGGGACTTCAGCACTATCAAACAGGGCCCGCACCTGTGTTGTCACTGCTGTTGGAATGTCATGATTCAGTAAGTTCTCAATTTTTTTAATAGGCTTGCCAACTCTAAAGGTGGTACCACTTCACCAATCTCATTCGTTAGGACCGATCTACTTGTCGGCAGATACCTCTAGCAAATCTTGAAGCCCGGAAAAAGGAGCGTGACGACTTTGATTCTTCGACTACTATCAACAGACTTTTATGGTGTTCCAGTTTCTTCTTTCTTATGAGCTGATCCGTGTTAGAGCTCGCCTCGAATATATTATCCTTGCATCTTCCGAAAGTTGATCTAGGCACTTTAGCCTCTTCGCTGATCTGACATTCTTCGTCGAACCAAGGTTTACTTCTGCGTTTTGAACGGCAAACAAGCTCTTCATTGGTACTCACTAACAGTGCATTCCGTAACGCTAACCATGCACCTTCCACGTTGTAAAGATTCTCCGATGTAAGTTGTTCTGCAGTTTTGTATCGACATATTCCATTTTATACTAGTCAAAGAGAATCATCCCTTCAGCATTAATTCACCACTTGGTAGACAGTTTCAGACGTAGTTTTACTACCACCAAAAAACTGTCGGGGTTCTATCAGCCTCAAGGAAGTTTTGTACATGTCCGACACTTCCACGATGACCTTAGTCAATTAGAATATGGTCAGTCTGTTCATCGTACTGCTATCTGGGGGTATCCACGTAACCTTATGTACTACACTGCGGGAGAAGTACTTTCTTCTAATGGTCATTCTCCTTGATTCGGCAAAGTTGATCAGCCTGATACCGTTCTCGTAGCTTGTTTCATGGCTACTATCAGGATCAATTCATGGATGATACTCCCATTCCCACTAGTGCATTGCAGTCTCCTATTGTAGTCCGTCTCCTATGGTAGTCCATCCACGACATTCTCTAGCTCATGGTAGAAATTGTTCTGTGTTCCTTCATCAGCATGCTCTGACGGAGCATGACAGCTGACTAAGCAGGTTTTATATAGTTTAGCGTTTAAAATCATCCAACAGATGCTGACATTTGCTGAAAACCACTGTTGATAACCGATATCATTTTACTGTGGACAGGAAACCCAACTCCCGAAGTCCAGGCTTGACTTATCTCGTTGCTATTGAAGAGTGTGTGAGTATCTCCAACCCCCGTAACTCCTGGAGGGAGTCTTGTTTCTTGGATTGCTGTCACTAGGCATTGATATTTACCAAGTATTCCTCCAAGATGTTTCGTTCCCTCGGTCATGACTCACCTTGCATTCCAAGTTCGAATTCTAACTCCAGAGAATCCATTCACATATCCAGTTCTGTTAACGTTTTGATCCATCCACTCGTTTCTTTTGGCTTTTTCTTTAACCACGTTCTTCTTTATAGAGGTGGGGGCCTGACCCATCGTCTAACCCTCCTCCTTTCCCATCTGGACTTGGGACCAGCAATGGCAGGGTTAAGCATTAATTAAATAGATAAATAAAGTAAGTACTTATCATGAAACTGTTCATTGAAGGGGATCAATACCTAATAAAACATATTACGACCATACCAATAAAATTAACAATTTAACACCTTAAAAACAATCTTTTATGCAAATTTTTCAATTACTGCTCTTACTTAGAAATTTCAGTTACCTTCATCTTACTTAAATCAGTAATCAGTTGCCTCCTTTTCACAATTACTCACGAGTCATAGAAAACATGACCAAATCAACTAATAAATTTATAAACTTACGAGACTGTACAAGTGAATATACAAACATCGTTTAGGACTTACAGATGACTCAAACGCAACAAAATGATCTTAATGCTCACTAACATTAGTTTTGATATAATTAGAAATGGAACATTGCTTGCCTTTTAGAAACATCTGGATGTGTCAGGACCGTTGCTCCAGTGCCTACCTTGTCGAACGATATCCTCCACCCGTATACCTCAGCCCACATAAATACAAGTCCACATAAATACTTATGCCTAAAACAGTTTATTATCAGAGACCAGAAGTACAACAACTTTTAGAAGCCAAATAGCTTACTTCAGTCGCTTGGTTCCGCAGTCCTCAGAAGCGGCCTTATGCCAGTGTAATTAACAAAAAAATGGCTCTGAGCACTGTGGGACTTAGCATCTATGGTCATCAGTCCCCTAGAACTTAGAGAACTACTTAAACCTAACTAACCTAAGGACAGCACACAACACCCAGTCATCACGAGACAGAGAAAATCCCTGACTCCGCCGGGAATCGAACCCGGGAACCCGGGCGCGGGAATGTAATTAACTAACAACCAGACGCAAGTGAGTAGCAACTAATTCCGTAATTAGTGACAACCCCCACTTCATAAATCTCTTACACAACAGACTCAAGAAACGATTTAATCTCTAAGTCAGAGGCTGCACATTCCACGGAAGACAATTTAACCATAAAGGTGAGCAACGTGATACCGATACACCATAAGCTAATGTTCGACCAAGCTGATGAGCCTGTGATATTAGCGAAAAACAGAACCTTTTGAAAACTTTCTATTAACCAAGTGGCTGCATTAACATTGCACGTATCTGGCCAATTGAGATACTTTGCGCGCACCGCTGTCCGATTTTAGTCACTGTGCTTCTTACTACCTCTGTGCTCAAAGCTAACCGCACTTTCCAACGTAGTAAACACCAGAGCAGTCGCTTGACACACGTTTTTCTACACACGCCCAGGTTCCTCTCGTATTCGTGCGTCCGTCCTCCCTCACCACAACACGGATCTTTCGCGTCCAAAGCTTACCCCTTCCACAGGAAAATCCTTTTCCCCCTCAGAGATATCCCACATACATAGGTACGACAGTCCGGCCAATCGACATCGGCTAGTGGCAATGTAAATCATTGTGCCGTACATGGTACACCTTTATAAAATATTTTCAGCAGTATAGTGTATTTCAAACTGAGAATAATACATTCAGTTGAAACTACCACAAAAAACACGAATACAAAAATTAGGTTTCTGCTTAGCATCTCATTGTCTTGCAAGTCATTAGACACGCAAAACTCCATTAGACGACTCACTGGGGTACCGTGAGAAGGAATTAGTTGTTAAGAAACTATGCAGGGCTTTGCATAAAGTGATTTAGGAAATCCTCGGACAATAAATATCAGACTGATCAGACTTGGTTTACATCAGCACCCAGGCCACCGCATAACATCGCTCATTATCAGAATGACAGGTTAACTCCAGGAGTTTATGTTTATTCTTTCCCCAGTCAACTTTTGTGTTCAAAATTGTTGTTCTTCTTAATAAGCCTGCGCTTTAAATGTAGTTCATGGCGTACTCCTAGCACGCTATTCACTACTTCAAAGCTTTTAGCATGTTGTGAACTTCATGTCTATTGAGTCATCGGTTGTGATGTTGCAGGCGATTAGTCGTAACGTATCATCAGGAAGCTCAATTTGGCTTAAAGTGAAAATCCCTGTCATAAGATCTGACAAATAACATACCAGTTACCTGCATCTACCGAAAAGTTCGTAGTTTAATCTATTGCAAACTTCTGAATTTTCTCAAATTAATAATGTGTTAACTGATTTAGTACTGTCTTATTTCCTTGTAGAACTTCATGATTATACATGAAAAGCACACTGTTATGCGAAACTGTTAAACTCCCTCAGTGACCCACGAAACCGAAACATTCAGTAGAGGGGAAGAGCATTCGTAGGAGGTGAAATACTCTAACAATTTATTTGAACTGACAGTACTGTATCCATGAATGATTTGCATTCTGGATGTTTCAGATATTTTACGTTAAACGTCTAGATAGATCACGTCAAGGGAAGGGTATAATGAAGGAGCCTCCTAGAAGATTGCGAGCCTAAAGACTGAAGACAGACACAATCGGGCGTACCCTGGAAACGGTGAAAGATTTCACCGGCTAATCCTTCTAACACCAGATCAAGTTAAAGTCCAAAACCAAATTAACATCAAGATGCAACGGCCTTTATCAAGACCACCCCTTGTGACGATCTCGATAAATATTGAGGGATTCTCTAGTCATAAGAGTGTTTTATTAGCAGTCATGTGCTATAAGCATAAATGTGACGTATTGTTGGTGCAGGAAACACACCGGGGAGTCACCAGCCACAGACCTAAAGTAGCAGGAATGGATTTGGCCACTGAAAGACCTCACGACAAATATGGGAGTGCGTTTTTCATCAGACCCGGGCTCAACTTAACGTCAGCCGCAATGACAGAAGAAAATAACACTGAAGTACTTACCATTCGCGCCCAGAAGTTCTCTGTGACGTCTGTGTACAAACCGCCAGATGTGGACTTTGTTTTCCATGAACCAAACATTTTTACATATGACCATATTAATTTTGTCATGGGTAATTTCAACTGCCATGGTGAAGCATGGGGATATAATGAGACTGATGAGAATGGTGTTCAGCTTGAATCCTGGGCTGACACTAATGACCTACAACTCATTCATGACCCAAAACAGCCAGCGTCGTTCAACATCAGAAGATGGAGAAAGGGATATAATCCTGACAACATCTTTGTGATTAGGAAGTTGGCAGCACAGTGCATGAAGCTTGTTGAAGAACCTATCCCAAGTACACAACACAGACCCGTCATTTGTGTCGTGAATGCCATGGTTAAACCAGAGGAGGTGCTTTTCTGAAGACGGTTTAATTTCAAACAGGCAGACTGGCAGAAATTTAAAGAGAAATCGGACGAAGAGATTGAGATAATCCCTCTTCGACCAGATGAGTATGGTAGATTTATCGATCTTGTGAAAGGGATCTCAAGGAAAAACATCCCAAGGGGTTGCCATAGCCAGTACATCCAGGGTCTGAACGGCAGCAGCAAGGTCTTACTTGACAGGTACCAAAACCTGTTCACTCAGGACCCCTTCAGCGAAGATACGATGGAGGCTGGGGAGGAACTAATGCAGGCTATTGCTGAGGATAAGAGATCATGGTGGTGCAAATTACTCGAGAATCTTGACATGAAACAAAACAGCAGACGTGCATGAAATTACTGAAAAACTTAAGTGGGGACCCAACTGACCACCAGCAGAAGAACAACGGGGTAACAGCAAATCAGATTGCTAGCCAACTTCTGAAGAATGGGAAAACCAAAGGGAAAAGAGAAAGGGAAAGAGTTATACCACAAGAACAAAAAGATTACGGACTCCTCAATGCTTCATTCACAGCAACCGAACCGGAAGACGCCATTCCGAGTATGAAACTGAATAAAGCCACTGGAACTGATAACCTTAGAACGGAGCAGATAAAACAGTTTGGGCCCAAAGCTCGAAACTGGTTACTACAAATGATGAACACCTGTATTAAAGAGCTGAATATTCCAAAACTATGGCAGCAGGCGAGAGTGGTGGCTTTACTAAAACCTGGCAAGGAGATAAAGGACCCCAAAAGTTACAGACCAATGTCACTTCTATGCCATCTCTATAAGATACTGGAGCGGATGATTCTCAACCGGGTGGCAGAAACTATAGATGGAAAGCTAATAAAGGAACAAGAAGGTTTCAGACCAGGAAGATCTTGTTGCAGGCATATACTTAATCAGACGCAACATATAGAAGATGGATTTGAAAAAAAAAAATTAATAACTGGAGCAGCTTTCATAGATCTTACTGCTGCATACGACACGGTAAACCACAGAAAGCTATTGCGCAAATTATAGCACCTCACAGGGGACTGTAGGTTGACGATGGTTATTGGTAGCCTTCTGCAGAATCGAAGATTTTATGTCTCCCTAAACGGTAAGAACAGTAGATGACGACTGCAGAAGAATGGCTTACCACAAGGAAGTGTACTTTCTCCCATCCTTTATGATGTGTACACTAATGACCAACCTATACTTCAAGATGCAAGACTGTTCGTATATGCTGATGACACAGCTGTGGTGGTCCAGGGGTCCAATTTTGATGCATCATCTGGAAATCTCTCAAGAGCGCTTGAAGAACTGGCTCAATACTACGACGCCAATCACCTCAAGCCAAACCCTGACAAAACCCAAGTATGTGCTTTCCATCTGCGCAATAGAGATGCTGGAGTTGAGCTCGACGTTACATGGCAAGGTAAGAAGCTAAAGCACTGTCCAACACCTAAATACCTTGGGGTTGTACTTGACAGAACGCTTTCCTTCAAGCAACATTGCCAGAACACCAAGGCTAAAGTCTGCTCCAGGAATAACATCATCCGCAGGCTGACAAACTATGAATGGGGAGCTCAACCATCAGTACTGAGAACATCAGCACTTGCTCTGTGTGTTTCTGCAGCAGACTATGCAGCGGCAGTATGGGAAGCATCTGCACATGCTAAACAGGTTGATGTGAGTGTAAATGAGACAATGAGAATTGTTACAGACCAACGGGTAATTTGTACCTACTTGCTGGAATTGCCCCATCCAAGAACAGAAGGCAGGTGGCAGCAGACGCTGAGAGAACAAAGAAAGAAACAGATTCTCGACACCCACTGAATGGGCACGTTACTCAGGCTCGGGGGCTTAAGTCTAGAAATAGCTTTATTGCAAGAACCAAGATCGTTGACGGTTCACAGGAAGATAATAGAGTCCGTAGATGGGAGAATGAACAAACCGCACTGCAGATAACACCAAAAGAGCAAATGGCACCTGGAAACAAACTTCCTTATACAGTGTGGAGAACACTAAATAGGCTGAGGGCTGGTGTACCCAGATGCAAAACTAATCTGTGCAAGTGTGGACTGCGGACTAACGACGACGACGTTCTTTGCGAATGCGGAGAGGTACAAAACGAGGCACATCTGCTCATGTGCCGACTACTGCCGGAGCCCTGCGGTTTTAGTGACCTGCTACAAGCCAACGACAAAGCCGTAGCGGTGGCTAACTATTGGAAAAATAAATTTTGATCTGGACACGGAAAAGTAAAAGTAAAGTAACGTCAAGGGAAACATATTCTGTTAGAGACGAAACGTTCGCTACTGCTTCCCGACGATGGCAGACCTCCTCTTGAAGTGGTTATGCCGTTGATAGGTGGCAGGGTGTGGGCACGCTGCAACGTGCATGTGCAGTGTGTGTTGCCTATAACTCATCTTCTCCATGCGAAGAGATGTAGGCCGAGCCAATTAGAGTCGCTGATTCACTCCTAAGAGGTCTTTCTCCACTTAAATACACTCCGTCTTAAAAGTTTTCTTGTTGAAAATCACTCTACCAGTTTACTGATTTAGGTAGTAAGCAGTGCACCTGGTTAGTGGACTCTGCTAGTTCGGTGAAATCTCGTCGTTCCAGAGCTGGCGAATAGTAAAGGACGCCTAACGCTCCCGGAAAGTGCCAGCGAAGTTTTATCTCTAACAGACGTTTTACCCTCTGACGAGATGTATCACCCCAAGACGTTTCACTTTGAAACACCCTGTATATTTCGCTGAACTTTACCTTTATTGCCTGTATCAGTGCTATATAAGGATCGCTAGAATCAAACCAGCCTCATAGAATTCATACAAAGAAGGAAAGGCCAAATACCGCCTGACAGTGAAACAAGGAAGCCTTGTAAAATGTCTTCCTCTCAAACTTGGTTGGTACGTATTGCTATAGTGTCTAGCATATTGTTTTTAAGGCCTTGGATTTGCTTCTTTCTGCACAAAACGTTTCGCTGCTTATCAATGGCGACATCCATCATACGTCTGGGAAACGGCTGACGTGTCGGCGAAGTCAGGGCAGACGGCGTCGTTACCGGGCAGCGCTCGGCAGCTAACGAGCGCCGTCAGACCGGTATGCGCTGCTTTTATGACGTCGCTGTGGCGACATTTCACGACGCGGCTAGGTGACTGATGTCTTTGTACTTCTTGTGACAGACAAGGAAACAGACAGCCGACGTCAATAAGGATAAAGTGCCACAGTCGCGGTCCAGCAACGCAATGATTAGAGGGACAGTTCTAAGGGAAAAGCACTGTCAGTGTCTCATTGTAGAAATCTTCCATCTCCGTGGATGCTACCATGTCTAGGTCTAGGACATGATCCGTAGAGGACGATGCTGAATGTGTTCACACCACAGTATTAATACGGAGTTAATATCTGAAAGGAAAGTAATTCTGTCTCTAACACTGAATTCCTCCTGTAAGTCACACGTATTACGGATATGAGACTACTGAATGAAGTGTATCCTTGGCTTCCTCCAAAGTATAAAATTCCTTATTAAGTGATTTATAATGTAACTAGAGTTGTACATAAAATTCGAACTACGTTACACATTTTTAATTGACAAGTGTAAGGAAAAGACGTTAAAACCAATCGCATGTGAAACCACAGCTGTTAAATTTATGGATTTACATCTGCCATGCTAAGTTCATTTATTCCTTTCTCTGTTATCCAATATAATTTTTTTTTTTAATTTCACCTTCAAGCGTCATATTCTGTTGGCTACTCTTCACGTCCTTTGCTTTATTGTATATTTGCTTTATTGTATATGTTACGTTTGTGGTGTCTACAACATTCAAATTTCGTATTTTTACACATCTGTACCTCGCACACGCAAGAGGCATTGGTACTATAACGTAATCTTGATATTCCTCCTGACAACATTAAGTAAGGAAGAGTTCTTATGCTACTCAAGCGCATACTGAAGTATAGTAATTGTTTTCTGGCAGTTTACATCCTGGTCATGGGACCTAGTGCTTAAATATTTCCAGAGAAGTGTAACTGAAGCTAGTTACAATTAATGCATTATAAGTAATCAAACGAATTACTAAAATCTTTTTACTTCTATCAGCAGACGCACATAAACACTTAATATCATACTTTAACAATATGCGTAAAATATCGTTAAGTATAGTACATTTCAAAGAAAGCAGAAAAAGGTTCTTGCAGTACACAACGGATTAAAACATGCAGTGCGCTCTACTATTTTTATCTTAAACTGACATCAGGTCACCATTTAAATCAAGGGACGCCCTTCCTTCACCATACAAAATACAATGAGCTAATCTCTATCTCAATGAAAGCAGCAGATGTTAAGAATAACACTAAAGGCAAGAAGCCATACTCTAGAAGAAACCACTGAAGTTCACTGCTCTCATAGTTTAGTATTATTTGCCTTAGCTGGAAGGCACACGATTTGTTTCGAGAAGCAGGAAGTGTGTGGCTTTGCCTCAATAAGCGACGCAGCGTCATTCACACTCAAGCTTCAGTGACACTACGTTGTTACAGTAGCGTGCTCGTCCTGTAAGCAAATCACTTGATTTGGTTGTATCCATCAACAGCTGGGTCAAAGCTTCGAGCCGGGTTTCCAGCCCTCTGCAAACCAGGCTACAAAACTGCGGTAATCATCGATAGGATATCCTGGAAATTATTTAGCAAAGTATTACTCGAAACCCACCTGGTTCTCAACCAGCTGGAGTGCTTCACACATATCAACGTCACACCGTAGGACAGCCCAGACGTCGCCAAGATCTAGCCAACCGAGAAAGACCAGTGCCGGAAACGAAAGAACTAGAATGTTGCTTAGCAACGCTGCAAATAAGAAAGTCGGAGCTTAGAGAATATCTGTAGATCTGCAACAAGGACGTCATACTGACGAGTGCGTTTAGTCCTATAGCAAGTACTGATCTTTTAAAATTGATTTAGAAACATGTTGTATAAAGTCATAGCCATGAAAATATTTAAGAACTTTTGGAAAATGAACTTACGGAAACTTCATTTTTTAAACTATAGTTTAAAGCTGCCATTCACAGACGATATTGGTAACATTTGTAATACTTATTCTTCTTCTTCTTTATCGTTGGCTTGTCCCACGTCACGTAGGGTCTGCGTTACTATTCTGGATCCTTCTCCTCCATAGTACTCTGTCCATTGCCTCTTCCTTCTTCCATCCTTTCTGCTTTAGGTCCCCGGATATCTTATTCTTCCACCTCATCATCAGTCTTCCTCTCCTTCTCGCTCCTTCAATCTTTCTATCTTCAACTCTGTTGCCGATATACTCTTCCCCTTTTCTCTGTAAGTGTCCGTACCACCTTAGTCTGCTCTCTTGTATCTTTTTCCCCATGGGTCCCACTTTCACAGCTCCACTAACAAATTCATTTCTAATCCTGTCCTTCCTTGTTACCCCACACATCCACCTCAACATCCTCATTTCCGCCACTTCCATCTTCCTTTCCTGGGCTACTGTGATTGGCCATGTCTCTGCTTCGTATATCATAGCAGGCCTTACCACCGACTTGTAGACTTTCCCTTTCAACCCAATGCTCACCTTCTTGTCACACAACACTCCACTCATTCTCCTCCAATTGTTCCAACCGCAATTTATTCGGTGTTCTATCTCGCTTTCCAGTCCTCCATCCCTCTGTATGTACGACCCCAGGTATTTGAATTTGCAGACCGATTTCAGCTCATCATCCTGGATCTTGCAAGACCTCATCTGCACATCAGTGCTAAATATTCTGACTTTGCCCTGCTAATTTTCATCCCTCTTTCTTCTAGTGCCTTCCTCCAATCCTCCAGCTTTTCCTCAAGTCTGTCGATACTCTGCTCACAAAGAACAACATCATATTCCAAACATCATATTCCACGGCGCTTCCTTCTTCACATCTTTCACCAGCACATCCATAATTAAGTCATAGAGGTAGGGACTAACCGCAGATCCTTGACGTAACCCTACTTTCGCTGGAAACTCCTTTGTCATGCCCACACTACTTCTCACCTGTGTCATTGCTCCTCTGTACATTTCCTTCACTAACGTCACATACTTCTCTGGCACGCACTGCTCTCTCGTGCTTCTCCATATTTCGTCCCTTGGGAGTCTGTCATATGCTTTCTCCGAATCAATGAAAGCCATATGTAGATGCCTTGTAGCTCCCCGTGTCTCTCCACTATCCGCCTTAAAGCATGTAATGCATCAGTCGTTCCTCTTCCAGGCATGAACCCAAACTGTTCTTCACACACCACAGTCTCCTTGCGTAATCATGCTTCTATAACTCTTTCCCAAATTTTCATTGTGTGTGCCATGAGTTTAATACCTCTATAGTAACTGCAGCCCTGCACATCACTTTTCCCCTTAAATATTGGGATCAGTACACTAGTTCTGGCATCTCCTCCTGTCGCCAAATCTTCTTCATTAAATCCCAAAGGAGCTCAATTCCCTTTTTACCGAGACACTTCCATACCTCAGCGGGGATCTGGTCTGGGCCAATTGCCTTCCCATTTTTCATCTTTTCAACTGCCCGTTCGACTTCATCTCTACTTATATCCATCGTTAATCCTTCGTTTGCCCCTCCTTCCTCAGTTTTCACTCTTACATTTTCTTCATTCAGCAAATTCTCAAAATAATTCAACCATCTTTGGATTATTTTTCCATGGTCATGCAGAATTATTCCTGTTTCATATTTCATTTGTTTTATTGCTGTTAGATCCTTAGAAGCTTTATCTCTTGACTTGCCTATCCGTATCAGTTGTTTCATATCCTGTTTTTTCTGTAGTTGTTCGTATGCCTCCCTTACTGATTCAGCTTTAGCTTTAGCCACGGCTCGTTTTGCCTCCTTCTTTGCACTTTTGTATGCTTGCCTATCCTCAGCACTTCCGGACATACCCACTTCCTCTTAGCGTCGTTCTTTTCCTTCACAATCTTCTGCATCTCTTCATTCCACCACCATGCTTCCTTATCTTTCGGCACCCCTCTCCCAGATGTTAACCCAAACACTTCCTCCCCTGTCTTCCTTATAAAAGCATTACTTATTTTCCACCACTCCTGCACACTCTCTGCCAGTTTTACCTTTTCCAGTACTTTTTCCCTAAACTTCTCTCTCAAATTTTTATCCTTTAATCTCCACCACTTAATTTTCCTTTCACATTGATTTATATGCCTCTGTCTTTTACATACTTTCATCTCACAATCCGCTACAATCAACTTGTGTTGCTATTCCTTCACCGTATATGACCTTAGTATTTCGCATCTCCCCACTATTTTTCCTTCTACATAACATGTAATCAAATTGGCTTTTATTTTCGCCACTCCTGTATGTTATTAGTTTTTCTCTGTTTCTTTGGAAGTACGTATTCGTAATCACTAGATCAAAGGCCACTGCCAACTCCACTATCTTTTTTCCTTCCTCATTTCTCTCGCCATACCCCATCCTCCATGCCACCTCTCTTCCCCACCTTTCCTTCCGCCAACATGACCATTTAGATCCCCTCCGACTATCACTCTTTCATTCTCTGGTATTCCGACCATTACTCCATCCAAATCTCTCCAAAATGTTTCCTTCTCATCCTCCGAACATCCTGCTTGGGGTGCACAGGCTGTCAGCACTGTTACCATTTCTCCGCCAAACATTATCTTAACATACATGATCCTATCATTTACTCTGCTGACCTCACATACCTCTTCTTGAAGCTGTCTGTGCAAAATAACTCCAACTCCATTTCTTGGTTCATATGGCTCTGAGCACTATGGGACTTAACATTTGAGGTCATCAATCCCCTAGAACTTAGAACTACTTAAACCTAACTAACCTAAGGACATCACACACATCCATGCCCGAGGCAGGACTCGAACCTGCGACCGTAGCGGTCGCGCGATTCCAGACTGAAGCGCCTAGAACCGCTCGGCCACAACGGCCGACTCCATGTCTTGATTCCGGGCTTGCACTACTATAAAGTAGCTTATAACCTTCAGCTAAGATCTTTGCCTTATTGCCCTTCCACCTTGTCTCTTGCACACACAAAGCCTTTATCTTCCTCCTCCGCATCATGTCTACTATCTCTCTTCCCTTTCCCGTCATCGTTCCCACGTTTAGAGTTCCCACTCTGATCTTGAACACCTTCGGTTCCTTTGCAAAACACCTCCCCCGGAGATCCGAACGGGGGGCTATTACTCCGGAACATTTATCTTGAGAAGCATCCATCATTCCTCTTGTTTTGGCAATATTTTTACAGCCGGATGCCCTTCCTGTCACCAACCCCCTTCTCTTGTTAAATGGGCGGAGGCTTGCTAGTTTTGGTCCGCCCTGGGTATTTTATTAACCCAGTGCCCACCATATATGGTGAGCATTCCCCTATCCGCCACCCGGGGAGGCGCCCGATGGGAAACTATCAACTCCACATTTGTAATACTGCCAGGAACAAAACTGAAAGCGAAGTATCAACTTGTTAGTGAACTTGAACCTGTGACAGGATACGACAGAGGTGGGCAGTGGTTACACACTGGACTCAGATGGGGAGGGCGGTGGTTGAAATCCTCGGGCAGTCGTTAAATGTTTGTGAAAATACCAAGGAAATTCCTTTACAAATGTGGCCTATTCGTTTTCTTACGCTTCCCATATCACATTTTATGTTAGTCTCTAATGACAAACTAAATCTGTTGTGCAATCGGCTGCACTTGCTAAGGGTGTTAAACTGATTCAACAAGATAGCGGCGAAAAATAAGTAAAGTAATGTTAATGAAGTCCAAATATGCTTCCTTACATTTAGTTATCAAGATTTATCTACTTTTTCTGCTATTGACGGGATCTGATTCCAGTTGCTGCCAATAATTCTTCTGTAAGGAACAGCAAAATTATTCTAATTCGGACGTATTACTAAGCATTACAAAAGCCGTTGAGGGTCAGCCGTGATTGCCATCCCTCTTAAACCTCTAGATCTAGGGTCATTTAGGAGAGCATGCATTTTTATTCTGGGATATTGTGTTTGTGTATCTTCCAACGAATCTGTGAATTGTTTGGGTACACAGAATGGTCAGAAACGGAATAGCTTGAAAGGTTGTTGCTACGTAGGTTGTGCTGGGAAATAATTGTTAAGAAAAAATTCAATACGTTGCGCCGTTTCCGTGTTAATTAGCACCTATGTTAGCCAATCAGGCCGTTGCACGCGCAAATTCAAGTGACCCGCCAGAGACCGTGTCGGCAAACATGTTCGTTTCAAACCATCATCCCAGGCAGAAGAGAGGTATTATCAAGACATTGGTGGACAGGGCTAATAAAATCTGTGAGCCAGCTTATTTGCAAGAGGAACTAAACCACTTGCGAACCGCCTTCCAGAAAAATGGGTACGCTGGCAAGGAGATAGATCGAGCACTCCATCCCAGAAGAAAAATGTCCGAAAACGTGCAACAACAACAACCATCTGTGGGGAAAGATTTTCTTCCATTCGTCCACAATTTTACGGGCCGTATCGGGAAAGTGCTCGCCAAGTTCGGAGTTGAAACAATCTTCATACCCACCAAGAAGATTAGTGAATGCTTAAGATCGGCGAAAGATGCACGACACCCTTTAGCTACTCCTGGTGTGTATAAAATTCCGTGTAGTTGTGGGAAGGTTTACATTGGAACCACAAAAAGAAGTATCAATACTCGCCTAACTGAACACAAAAGGAACTGCCGACTGGGACACACGGAAAAATCGGCTGTAGCGGAACATATTTTTGAAACGGGTGACCATGAAATAAAATTTAGTGAGACGAGCGTGCTAGCTAAGACATCGCATTATTATGCACGTATGTATAGAGAGGCTGTAGAGATTTTTAAACACCACAATAATTTTAACAGGAAAGAAGAAGGCTTGAAGTTAGATAAGATATGGCGATCGACTTTGTACCAAAGATGTGACAATCGATTACCTTCGATCGAGAGTAATGACACCAGCCAGATATAGTTTTACTGTTGACAACACGTGACGAGTGGTGGCGCACTCTACGCGCTCTATATAAACAGGACCTCCACGGCCTAGCAGCTCCTCCTTTTATATATCCCCCTTTTTTACATCTATGTTCACCTTATTCTCTCCTTTGCTGTTTTTAAATGTCTTCTATTGTTTGTTCTATGTCTTTCGGCTGAAGAGCAGCGCATATGCTGCAGCCAGCCCGCCCCGATGGGAAATTGAAATACAATAAAGAAAAAAAAAAGGCCTAGCAGCCAGTCGTAGACTCACCTCAGATGATGTTGCCCGCAGCTGGCAACGAAACGTCAGAGAGAAGTATTTCTACTGTTGGACCACGGCCTCTTAGCCCGGATGTT
The DNA here is from genome assembly GCF_021461395.2 of Schistocerca americana. NCBI lineage: Eukaryota > Metazoa > Arthropoda > Insecta > Orthoptera > Acrididae > Schistocerca > Schistocerca americana. The sequence goes on along the minus strand of NC_060122.1, from coordinate 135,884,372 downwards.
TTAATTACTGAAGACGCCGGCCGTGAAAGCCTGCACGCTATGATTCATGTTCGTTTGGTTTCCTAAAACCGACAACCTGCACTGCAACATGCTTACAATCTTTCCAGACCGTGTCTGACCACGCTGTGTATGCGTTAGTTTTTTGTTGGCTCATTCGGCACGGCGTTGACTCGACAATGGTCACATATCGCCTCTGTGTACGCCTTTCCGCATAGTTACTACTTGTCTCTCTTTGTTCAGTTCTGTCAGCTGTGAAACTCGTTCAGATCCGCTATATTCTGACTGTCGTATAGAGTACTCGGTGCTAGGTGTGTGTAGGTGCACTTTGGTCACTGAAAATGCAACAGCATAAAGACAGCATGCAGCGAACGTCAGACTCGCCTGAAGTGTGCTAATTGCGTCGATACGCAAATTATTTGCGTTTCAGCACAACCGCACAAAGTAATAGCAACGCCATTGACATTCCGTGTACAAGGAAAGTGCACACAGTTGATTTTTCCACTCAGAAATCGCATTTGAATGTCTATTATTTGTGATGAAGTTGTACCATATCTCTAAGAAGGAGAACTATTTACCTGAACTTGTCGGGATCCGACAGCTGCGCGATCGTATCCTGTCGACACTGCGGCTCATCTTTCTGCAGCAAAGCTGCTCCCTCTAGTCGGGATTCTGTGACTGTTGTGCTAATTTGAAATCTGTGGGTTCAGAAGTGTCATACTCAATGCCACGCAGGATCTCAACGGCGTCATGGGTCTAGCATCAGAGAGAGCAGACATGTTGTTCTCCAGAGAAGGAGGGTCGTGCAGCCATGTCACGTACCTTGAACCAGGAAGTGGGCTCGTTTTGCAGCAAGACAAGTATGATATCTGGAACACTACGAACAGTGAACACGGCAATCATTGTTGTGGCTTCCCCTGGCACGGCAGAGAAAAGAGTTGCTGAGCGACAGTGTTGAGCCCAACAACACATGTCACAGAAGTGGCGCTACGTCGACTGTTCAGAGTGGTCCTGGTCCTGCGTACTGCATCGTGAGGAACGTGTCCGTCCACGGAGGCTCTGAGGAGAACAAGCGCTGCCAAACTGCCTTCGTGATCGTCATAAAGCACCAGCATCTCGAGTGGTCCTTTAGAGTGACACTGAGTAATTCTGGTTCGCATAGCAAGTGTTAAATATCTGACGTGCTTATGCCGATGTCAGTGCAATAACTTCGACGTCTCCGTGAGGTTACCTTCGGCAAGATAACGCGAGACAGCAAGTTGCACGCACTGTCTTGGCCTACCTCTGCGTAAACGATATTCGACTGATGCTCTATCAGTACGTTCACCAAACATATCACTCACTGAAAAAAAAGTTATTTTGTTGCCAATGGACTGGCACATCACTACTCGCCAGCCATTATGGTATAGAGGTGAAATAGTATGAACCGTTACCTCTCTGTACTAAATACCGTACACCGCATCCTCAAACCATCTACAGTTCAATCGCGTGTTAATTCTTCTATACTCTGCATGGAGAATAAGATATTTGCTATCATTTCTGGTGTTCCAGCAGCCATACTTCATATTTAGTCACCTGTGTATATCTTGCTCCCTTATGTTTCATTTCTATCTATTATCGAGACAGTATGCCATGCTGTGAATACGCATACGTGTCGTTGACTTTCGCACAATGTATAATGAGGTGCGTTAGAATCTCCACAATGTATTATGATCACAGAGCAGGTTACTATACACTGGTAATTTCCATACAAATCGCAAAGGTGTTTTTCCAGCACTGTTTGCTTAGATGACAGAAATTCAAATAATTGTAACAGACTGTCACTGGCAAGACATATTTCAGATTTCTGTTTCGTTGAGAGAGGACACGTTGCACTCTCATCTATTTTTCACATATGGAAAATTATTAAAGATTTTATTAAAACCTGATGCACCTTGAGTGAGACTCCAAAAAGTTAATAGCCTGAGCAGACGTTGATGGAGCCTGGTAGGGCGCTAAAAGCATGATGTATTTTTATGATTCCTAGCTCATCTCGTAGAAACAGCTTGTTGGGAGTTGAAAGCAATTGTCGACGAACCCATCCCTTAGTAAATCTTGCTGGATAGGCCCATAGCCATACAGGGCAGACAGGGAAGCCCCGCATTGAGACAGGGCTCCAGCAGAACAATGCCATGATACCTGCTGCTGCATAAGCAGAAGCCTGCGCTGGGGTGACGGCCTAAAGGAACCCAACTACACAGTGGACTCGTAAACTGGGCATTGTGTGCAGAACCATGTGTAATAAAAATTCACATGTTTTCGTGTTCGCTGATACTGCGAATAGGCCAGTGAATCACTTCCCTTGGCCACCCCTGTTGTACAAGAACACTCCAGCATCTGAGAAATGTTTAGAGATAGACTCTTCATTACACCTCATAGCTAGGAAAAGACATGACTTCAGAAAAAAAATCCCTTCCCCTCTGCAAAAACGTAAAAAAAAGCCAGTAATTGGCGATTTATTTTTTTCCTGAGACACTGGTTTCTTAACTCTCGCTCTGGTTCGACATGGGTTTGTCCTGTCGTGTGGAAGGGGAGATTTAGACCTCTAAAGCCTTGTGATTGGCTCAAGACAGAGTGAAGGCAGTGTAGCTCGTGCACTTTGCGGGAAAACGGAAATGTTTTTCTGGAGACTTGCAAAGCACACGGGTGCGGGACTTCGGTCTGGTAAGCTCTTCTGGTCGAAGCTCTGGCATGTGTGTTTGGTACTTGGGACCTGTCCTTAGACTGACTTCACTTGCGAGTAGTTTAGACTGCGGAGCCTGTGGTGAAGTTCTTACTGTACCACAGTGTGACTTCAAATGTCTAGGACTAATAGTTTGCTGAGGGCACACTTATTCAGTTGTGGTTTACCTGCGCTCTGTCGTATAAGTGAGCCAAATTGGTCCTTGGCACGACCAGCGAATGGGTGTGTCACACACTGAAATCTACCGTTATTTAAGGGCTCTAGTAGCGTATAAATTGAGATCTGTCTGCCTGATCGCTAGACCGCGATATTTTTGCATTTCTTTCGTGGCCGCGATCGATTCGACAGGTACCACCTTCACGTGACACCTCCTCTGCCACACACATCTCGCCAGCTGCAAGTCACAACGTTGCACGAAGCAAACAGGGTAATGTAGTGCCTCTCCAGCATTGCCAGGGCGTACAGATATCAATCGCCACTTTCTCTCAGTTGTACCCATGTAGAGAAACGTCAGTATATTTGATCAATCAAAGTCTGCTCAGCGTCAGATCAGTTCAGCTTGCGTTATCCACATTTTTAGGACCAGAGTACTTGATTTACTGATCACCTAGTTTAAATGTCTTTGCCAACCAGGATCCACCCAGTGGAGTACTAAATAACCTGTTAGTTGTTTAGGGCATTCAACCTATATCTTGTTTAGTATAATTTGCGCCTTCTTTGCTTCAAATTGTTCAAATGGCTCTGAGCACTATGGGACTTAACATCTGAGGTCATCAGTCCCCTAGAACTTAGAACTACTTAAACCTAACCAACCTAAGGACATCACATACATCCATTCCCGAGGCAGGATTCGAGCCTGCGACCGTAGCGGTCGCGCGGTTCCAGACTGAAGCGCCTAGAACCGCTCGGCCACTCCGGCCGGCTACGTCTTCTTTAAAAAATGGATGTTGTTAGTACACTAAATTTTGCCAACATCCTCAGTCATTTAAATAGTCACACCAGAGTTGCCTTTCATCCCCATTGGCTTTGACAACAATGCTATCCGCAGTTACCCCAGAAAGGCTTTCTATTTTAATTTTGTCATTTCCTGCTTCCTTTATATAAGTAACCTTTCGGCTGATTTCTGGTGTATTTTCACAGTAATTCTCCAAGCGTAATCGGTTGTTCCTCTACAATATTCGTCCCTCCACTTCTTTTACACACAACATACCTGCAGCTGTCCGTCATTTATATCTGTTGCCATGCGCCATTACAGATCACCGAAATCTGATTCCATACGCCATTATTCGTCGTTAAGATTAAAAATACAAACGTTCTGACATTGGATTTGCGTTATCTTTTGTGCGTCTTCGTCATTCTCGGTTCTGCTACCAATCTCACATCTGTATCTAATCTGGTAATCTGGTTTCCTTGTAACCTGGTCTTTTCCTGGTAGTGAAATGTTCTATTTTGGGCGTCTCTGGCCATTGCTACATTTTTTACTGAGCCATTGAGTGTAGTTGCAGACTGTTTTACAGCAACGTCGTCTGTTGATAGCTCTCGTTGTCTACTTGTCGCCAGCGAATGCAACCGTGGTGAGGCTTCTCCAGCACCGAATTCGTAATGGCCGCAGAACGTGTCGGTGGCTACTGGGGTGCCGGAAGTAAGACACAAAGTTCCGCTACTGTGAGCCCACATTTTCTGTGTCTCGAAGCGAACTTACTAGCTGAGGAGAAAAAGAGATTAGTGTTTAACGACACGCCAACAACAAGGTCGGTAGAGACGGAGCATAAGCTCTGATTAGGGAACTATCCTGGTGCATGACTGGATCGATTTAGGAAAATCACAGAAAAACTAAATCATGATAGCTGGACGCGAGTTTGAACCGTCCACCTCCCAAATCCGAGTCCAGTATGCCAAACACTGCCCCACCTCGGTCGGTGCTAGTCAGGGGACCGTGATTAGCAATGACTCATGCGCACTCACTTCTCCTAGCAGCACAACAATGCAAAACATTATTTCCAGTTGTAACCTCCCCGCAAAATTTAGATAAATGAAAAATGCGAAATGGAACCATACGTGAACTCCCCACAAAATTGACAAATGAAAATTGACCAAAAACCACACAATAATATTAATTAGATAATGAACCATGAACTGAATGTAACATCTGAACGGAAATAATTAAACCTGATAAATTTTATAGGGACAGCAGCGCTGACCTTCGGCCCTGTATTCTGAATAACAAAAGCAAAATTCTTACCTCAATAAAAAACTGCATCTATATCTGCTCTTATCTATTGACACAGCTTCGTGCAATGCTGGCCTATATATTTTTTTTTTTCGATTCTTGCAAGGAATGGATAGGAAAAATACTTTAAATTGAAATGAATGCTTTTTCTTCAAAAGAGTGGAAAATTCTTTAAATTGAAATGAATACTTTTTTTTAAAGAGTTACTTTATAAAAATTATTATTGGGGCATTTCTTTTTTGAACAAATTAAATTACAATTGACATACATTATTAAATATGCGCAATGCTGCTTCTTTACCTTCTACAACCATACTCATCGTCCAGAATGCTGACCAGAGTCGCGAGAAGAGCACACAGTCGACGCATGCCGACTCCGTACTACCGTATCCGACTGACTACTACTGTTTGAGCCGACTCGCTACACACAAGAACTGTTCCTGCCGACTCGCTACGCGCAACCGCGCTGTTGTCTCGCGCGGTCAAGCGCAGACTAGCAACGATAAATAACTCTCTGGTCAGAGATTCTGTCATGCCTCGCCATCGCTGGTAATGAATACATACGTGTTTCACAGTTATAGATAGTAGTTTTATTAAACAGGTAATTTAGTTCGGTCTGTGATCGCTATCCTCGAAACTTCAGCAGAAACGCTTTCTTACCATGCCCAGTCAACATAAGCTAGCAGGTTTGAGACACAAAATAATAAGCCAAACAAGCTGCACTGCTATACATACATATGTTGGCTGGATCTGGCTGAAAATCTTTTGTACTCAGGTCTCAAAGATGATCGTCTCAAGCAGAAATTAATTACATGTTGTGTAAGACTGTGCTTTGTAACTGGAATAAAGACACAAACGCTATCCTGGAGCACAATGATTTTTACTATCAAATAACTGGTGCAGGTCGGGACAGCGATCTACGATATGGACTTCTGTAGAACGGTGTGGTCAAGTTAAGAAGTTTAGAAACAGAAAATATGCTCATAATATGGCAGATACTGTCACAGGTTGGTCAGAAGAATTTGTGCACACAACCCCCCCCCCCCCCCTCCGTCTCTAACAGCTCATGTCATCTCACGGCGAAGAATCAGTCTCTACGCCGCTCTTTTATGAGGGGGAAATTTCAGGTGGCAGGCAAGCAATCCTCTAATACCACCCTCAACACAGAATATTTTCTCCTGTACGATCGAGTACATATCATTAGAGGCCGCATAACATCTACAAGATATCATCGAAGATATGTGATCTGCAGGATCTCTCCCATCGACATAGGCCACATATACCATTGTGCCCAGACTGAAGCAGGTAAAAGTATCTGGTCCCGTTGGGTCTTACAGGCCAATTGCACTGCGATTAAGTGTTCATAAATTCCAGAACAAATATTAAAACACGTCGTGAATGCTGGTTGGATCACAATACTTACTGTCAAGTTCCCGTAATGGCTTTAGGATAGGGACCACATGACATCCAAAAGCTTCTTCCTCACTGTAGCCTTCTTCTGTATGTCATCCTTTCATAAGTCAATGTACAAATTGCAACGCTTACGCTTCGTGTTCTTAGATTACCAGACATCTTCATCACAGACATTTGCGGGCTCCTTAATACCCACTGGGCATACATTCAGCTGAACATTGAGAAGGTAACCAAAAGAAACTCTGGTCTCATGAAGAGGGTAGCCCAAAGTCGCATCCAAACTGCGCTGTCACCACGCGCTACACTGTTACAACAGGAAGAGGATACGTGTCTCTACTCAGCAACGACGTTTCTTTCGATACATGCTACAGACTAAATCGGTGCATTCATATTAGCTGACTGATAAAAAGTGGACTAAGAATATTATTTTTCAAATCCCATGTTGTGGTGTTACATTCGAAAATTGGCATAGAGATTACTGAAAATACGTTCATATCGCAAATTTTTGAAACCTCTAGAAATTACCATAACTCTTGGTTCGTTATAACATCCCCCTCACACCTTGTCGGACATAGAATACGATGAGTTGTATGATTCCTTGGAACATATGAGTTCATTAAAATTACTCATTCCATAAAAAATAACCTTTTCGTAAAATTTGGTTGGTATTCAAATGTTGAGAATTTTTCAGTGTATTAACATGAAGTAAGTGAATATTGTGTCTTTAAATAAAAGTCTTACACAAACTTTTCAAGAAAAATTCAAAGAACTGAAAATTTAATCAAACATAATTCAAAACTAATTACCAACAATAGCTAACAAGATTATTCATTGAACCTCCATCACGAATCAGGAAAAATGGGGCAGAAACTCGTCTTTTCTATACCCGAAAGTGTGTGAGAGGGATATTATAGAAAAACAAGAGTTACAGTAACCTCTTGAAGTTACAAAAACTGGCGATACAGCTGTATTTTCAGTAATATTTATGCCAATTCTTGATTGGGGGGTATTACATTCACGTTTTCCATAATTATTCAATGCATTTGCCAACACAGTCCTGTGTCTTTCAAAGCCTGATCATTACATAATTATAATTTTACGTGAGTCTGCGTTATAATGTTATGCTATGAAAATTAATTACGCTATAAATTTCACAATTAAGTACAAAACGCAACCTTCTTTTTATCTGTTCTTCTTGAGATTGATGTATTATCGTTGATAACAAATGCCACTCATATTGGATTAGTTTACAAACTTAATTTATGTGAAGATTGTTGAATAGCATATTTTGAAAATTATTTGATTTTTTCTGATAACTGTGCAAATATCTTTTGTTTCTATTACTTTTCAAAAATTTTTAATTCATAAATAATGTAATTTTATTTAAACCTGTATGTATTATTAATAGCGGAAATCATACTATTAGTTAATTTGACTAATAGGAACTTTGAGATGTTTCTACAGGGATTTCTTTTCCATATGTACTATAAAATTCAGGCCAAAGACGTCACTTGTAATGAATCATTTGATTTCGTCATTTCAGAGCAGTCAGTTCTTGTAAGCTCTTAAACTGATGAGATACTGTACATTTAGTCTTCATTTGAATATCATGAGACGTTGCTCACAAAAACGTTTACGATTTGTGGTTAAAATGCTACACGCGAAGTTTCTGGTGAGTGAATGTATAAACAGAAAGCATTAATAATGAAAATATGGCATTGCACTCCAGTCTTATCAGTGGAAAAAACCGCGATATGTTACACTTTTATCAAGGTTTGCAACTGGCCCAACCCTTAGATAAATATACAAGACACAATGAACAGCCAAAGAAACGGTACACCTGACTAACATCGTTTAGGGCCCTCGCGAACACACAGAAGTGGCGCAACACGACATGGCATGGACTCGACTAATGTCTCAAGTAGTGCTGAAAGGAACTGACACCATGACTCCTGCACATCCGTAGGACTACGAGGGGTGGAGATCTCTTCTGAACATCACGTTGCGAGGCATCCCAGATATGCTTAACAACGTTCATGCCTGGGGTGTTTGGTGGCCAGTGGAAGTGTTTAAACTCAGAAGACTGTTACTGGAGCCACTCTGTAGCAATTCTGGACGTGTGGGGTGTCGCATTGTCCTACTGAAATTTCCCAAGTCCGTCTTAATGCTCAATGGAAATGAATGGATGCAGGTGGTCAGACAGGATGCTTACGTACGTGTCACCTGTCAGAGTCGTACCTAGACGAATCAGGAGTCCTATATCGCTCCAACTGCGCACGCTCCACACCTTTGCAGAGCCTTCACCAGCTTGAACATTCCCCTGCTGACATGCAGGGTCCGTAGACTCATGAGATTGTCTCCATACCAGTACACGTCCATACGCTCGATACAATTTGAAAAGAGCCTCGTCTGACCAGACAACATGTTTCCACTCATCAACATTCCAATATCGGTATTGACGGGCCAGGAGAGGCGTAAAACTTTGTGCCGTGCAGTCATCAAGGGTACACGGATAGGCCTTCGGCTCCAAAAGCCCATATGGATTTTGTTTCGTTGGGTTGTTGGCACGCTGACTCTTTGTGATGGCCTAGCACTGATATTTGCAGAAATTTGCGGAAAGGGTTACACTTGTGTCAAGTTGAACGATTCTCTTCAGTCATCGTTGGTCTCTTTCTTGCAGGATCTTTTTTCGGCCGCAGCGATGTCGCAGATTTGATGTTTCACCGGATTCCTGATATTCACGGTACACTCGTGAAATGGTCTCACGTGAAAATCCGCACTTCATCGCTACCTCGGGCATGCCGTGTGCCTTCGCTCGTGCGCCGACTATAATACCACGTTCAAACTCACTTAACTCTTGATAATGTGCCATTGTAGCAGCAGTAACCGATCTAAGAACTGCGCCAACACTTGTGTCATGTAGGCTTTACCGACCGCAGCAACGTATTCTGCCTGTTTGCATATCTCTGTATTTGGATACGCATGCCTATACCAGTTTCTTCGGCGCTTCCGTTCAGTTTCCTTCCTTAGAGTAATACAACACATATCCAAAAAACAGAGTGCATCTTTGATGCATGAACCAGTTAATACTCTGTCTTTATACATTTGATGCCATTATTGTAAAATCTCACACTGTAATCTGAAGTCGCACCTGCGATCGACATATGGTGTGTCTTGTGGGCTAACGCACACAAAATATTTATCGTTTGTTCTAGGTGCGTTATGAGATACCTGAAAACGATACATGACCACAGTCACAGCCAGAGATGAGAGCGGGGAATCGTTCGAACTTGCTGGCACCATATTCTCTCCAAACGTCATTTGTGGAGTGATGTGACGTGCGTGTTTGCGACGAAACACCACAACTCGAGATTTGAAAAACAATATCCTTAGTTCATTTTTTATCAATCAGGTAGTATAAACCACGATTTCGTCTATAGCATGTATCCGGTAGGAAAGTCGTTGATGAGGAGGGACATATATTTGCATTGTTGTGTTGCCAGGAGAAGTGATTGTGCATGGGTCATTGCCAAGCACATTCGGCTAGCAACTTCGCTTCGAGGTGCAATATGGCTCAAATGGCTCTGAGCACTATGGGACTTAACTTCTAAGGTCATGAATCCCCTACAACTTAGAACTACTTAAACCTAACTAACCTAAGGACATCACACACATCCATGCCCGAGGCAGGATTCGAACCTGCGACCGTAGCGGTCGCGCGGTTCCAAACTGTAGCGCCTAGAACCGCTCGGCCACCCCGGCCGGCTTCGAAGTGCAGGAAGCGTAGCTGCACAGCATCTGAACTTGTGGTCTTACTCTCGGCACGCCAAGAGCCACCGGCTTGTACGGCAGTCATTACGATTTCGATAAGCCTCACTATGGAGACATATGGAGGAGACAAATAGGATGATTCCTTACGAAGCTCTCGTCTGTCTTAGTCGCGATTAGTAGAGGTAGACGTTAATTTATATATCACAACTGGAATCAAGAAGTTACGCTTCATAATTGAGGAATATTTCAGCTAGATTTTCTGATGCGTTACCGCACATGAAGCGCCTACTTTTTCCAGAATGAGATTTTCACTCTGCAGCGGAGTGTGCGTTGATATGAAACTTCCTGGCAGATTAAAACTTTATGCCTTTCGCAGGCAAGTGCTCTACGGAAACATTCTGGAAACATCCTCCAGCCTGCGGCTGAACCAGTATTCGTTCTTAAAGGAGTGCTGGTTCTGCAAGGTTCGGAGGAGAGCTTCTGTGAAGTTAAAAAGGTAGGAGACGAAGTACTGGCGGAAGTAGACTTGTAAACTTGTGAGGAGGCGCCGTGAGTCGTGCTTGGGTAGTTCACACTGTTCAATCAGAGGGCTGCTTGCCCTGTGTCATAAAAAAAAAAAAAAAAAAAGAAACTGAGTAAAGGAATCAACGATCAGCTGGAACGGATGTCATGTGACGTCCGCTCAGACCAAACGCAACGAGCAATACCGAACGAAAAGAGGGGGGGAAGACGGTAGAGCACTTGCTTGCGAGAGGCAAAGCTCCAGAGTTCGAGTCTCTGTCTGGCACACAGTTTTAATCTGCCAGGAAGTTTCGTTGCTTACTTTTTGTTTGTAAATTTCACATCTAAATGAAAATGTCGGTGACGTAATGAATTCTTCAGGGGGAAAGCTTTTTGACCTTTCTTATACGAAGGTTTACAGCTGTTGCATTATCAGAGGTAATACTACTGTACAGGTTAGTAATGTCTTTTGTGGGCATTTAGCTTTTGGTAGCATTATGTATATCAATACAATAGGAAATGACTGTCCATAGTTCACTGAGGACACAGAGTTGCCCCTTTGGATCTTCTTTAATGCAAATCATTGGATAATTATTCACTGAGTTTCAAATTGACCATACAGAGTCATAGATTTTTCTCGTTTTCAGGTGAGATTTAAGGTACAGTTGTTTGCCAGTTGCATTAACGCTTATCTTTATACTGAGAAAGTAGTTTATATGCTAGATGAATATCCGAAGTTCAGTTTTCTTAACTGAAAAGTATTCTTTTTCGGTACACATTCTCAAAAGCTTTAAATAACCCCAATTTGGCTATTATGTTTTTAGTTCTATGTATTTTTTGTGTGGAAGGCCCTATTTTCGCTGATGTTCAACTTTGTTTTATGTTCTTTCCTCAGGTATTTGTTTTAATTTTCCTGTTACAATTATACTGTGTTTTATCTAAATTTGGAATATGTGTTGTATAATTAAGTATTACATCAATGGTCACTTAAATATTTGTCTAAGGTATTCAAATTACCGGTTTCCACCTATACCAACCGTCTTCAGAAGTGAAAAATCAGCTATACAATTTCGTACAGATAAATAACAAAAACAGTTAGCCTTTTCAAACAATGTCAGGTCAGTTAAAATATGTCAGTGAAGGTATCCGTCGTAATTCCTGTTGCTATTGTGGTGGCACCACAGTTTAAGATAGGGAAGTTACATTTGGTGCAATATTTCAGAGTGCACAAGTTACAGCCAGGTGGGGGACGGATTGCAGTAAGTTACGCTGACCAGCGGTTGCGAAGTGGAATGGAGACCACAGGGCCATCGAACCGCTGAAAAGCGTAAATGCAGCAGTGCCCACAGCGCAAGCTACAGGCAGAAGTGGCCCACTGGCGCATCCGGGGTGAGGTGCATACGTGATGCGAACCAGTGCATTAACGAATCAGAGGCGCACAGCCGAGTATAAATATGTGCCGTTTTCTAACAAGATTCATTCAAGTGTGGCAGCTCTCCAGGACAGCGGGGTGTGTCATACCGCCGGCAACACGTGAGGTGCCAGTGTCCCAGTCCACAGCAGGTCATTGGTTCGATCCTCTGAGGCCGACACGGGATCCGCAGCCAGCCAGCAGTGGGCCACTCTTTGGCTCACTGCTGCAGGCAGTTGTCTTGGCTCCCGAGACATGCTGGAGACTTCCCGAGCGAGGGCCGCAGATCTGGACGCTGGATCGTGGACGGTCATTGCTGCTTCATTCTCAGCTACCCCAGCAAGGAAGAAGCAGCAATGGAGCCGGCCTACGGCTCTTGGCGGAGCAGCGCAGAAAAAATGAGGACAGGGGCTGTCGAGTTGGCTACTGGCACAGCCATCCTGACGTAACTGGAACTCTGCAGCTGACTCGACACAGCGCACTGCAGTGGGTCGCTGGAGTGGTGGCCTCAGCATTGCGGGGCCCTGTGACATGGACTGAGGTGGAAGGGATGCTGTAGCTAAAAAACAAATAATCACCTGGAAAGTTCTCGCCGAGTTTTAATAAGGTACCTCCTGGCACCCATCCACTACATCTGGTGTCTTCCGACTACATTTGATCATCCTGATACATTCGGTGGCAGAAGCCACCACAACATTTGGTGTCAGAATAGCGGACGTCGTCTGTCCAGTACAACATTCGATCCCACTGCCTGCATTATGGTCACAAGATGTGGTGAGTGCTGACAAAATTGTTCTTTTTGAGTGTTGGACTTTCCTTTCTTTTCTGTTTTTTCAACTATGGCTCCTGGGAAGCCACATTTGTAAATGTTTTGAGTGGGTTTAGTATTTTTTGTTGTCAGAGTAAGTGTTAGTGTATTTGAGGCAGTAAGATTTATTATTTTTTCGTGACATTTAATTACTTTTATATTGGTTTATGATGATACTGAGTATCATGATACAGAGCTATAGAAAATCAGGTGTTATTGTACTTAAATGTTTTGTTTCTCTACTAACTGGGAATAAAAGCAACAAAATGGCAGAGTCAAGGACGCAAGGTGTGTCGGAACTAGAAGCGGTGCAGAATTTGTTGGAAAAAGTAGCGCAATTGATGGCAGACAATATGTGGTGTCACCGCCAGACACCACACTTGCTAGGTGGTAGCCTTTAAATCGGCCGCGGTCCGGTAGTATACGTCGGACCCGCGTGTCGCCACTGTCAGTGATTGCAGACCAAGCGCCGCCACATGGCAGGTCTAGAGGGATTTCCTAACTCTCGCCCCAGTTGTACAGCCGACTTTGCTAGCGATGGTTCACTGGCAAATTACGCTCTCATTTGCCGAGACGATAGTTAGCATAGCCTTCAGCTACGTCATTTGCTACGACCTAGCAAGGCGCCATTATCATTTGCTATTTATCTTGTGATGCATGTACCGTCAGACCGATGCTCACCAATTATGGATTAAAGTTAAGTATTCCAGAAGCTCCGTACTTTTTTTACTAGACTCAATTCCTTTAACTGTTCCAGACCTCACGCCAGCCTGCGTGAGCTTAAACGCGTGCATTTCGGCTACCTCCTAGTGGCTTGGCTGTATTGCCAAGTCACAACACAATACGCAGTTGAGAAGTGAATTAGCATCTAGAAGTGAGCAGGAAACCACATCTGATCAGTCGTTGTTGCCTAGGGAGCAGGATATTGATCCAGCCGCCATGAGTTTGATTATTCCGTTTTCTGGCAATGCATCTGAGTATGTGCGTTCATTTGTGGAGGACTTGTAAATTTCAGCTGTGATGAATGGTTGGTCTGATGAACAGTTGTTACATATAGCCAAGATTAGATTAACCGGTGAAGCAAAGACATAGGTAAGGTGTTCTGAGGCATTAAGGAAGGTAGGACAGTTGAAATAGTTAAAGGAAGAGCTTTTACAAAGGTACAAAAACAGAATAGCACTCGGTACTTTAGAGAGAGGTTAAGTACAATGTCAAAGAGACAGGGGGAGATGATAGAGTGATTTGCAGGTAGGATAAGGGAAATTAATGAGTACACTTACCAGTTGGGTCAGAGCGATGAAGCGAATAGTGTTCTGTTGCAGGATGCCAAACAAAGGACACTTGATGTATTTTTGAGAGGGTTACTGGCTCATATGTCACGGAAAGTGCGTCAAGGGAATCCGAACGATTTGTATTCAGCGTCAATTTCAGGAGTCACGCAATTGAACGTTACGCAGCCACAACTGTATTGGCCAGATACCACTTTAGAGTTTTTACCAATCAGAATCTGACCTTGTTAAATCAAACTCTGGAGCCAGGTCTGTTGACATCCATAAACCAGTTAATTTTAGAGCAAGAGGGCACTAGACCACATTTACGTTTTCTAATAGTAAGGAAGTATGCCATAGGTGCCGACCCAAATAAGTTAAGAGCTAGTTAAGGGTCGACCCGGGGACTGGGTCTTTCTGAAAAGGGGAATAATGAAGCTCCACCACAGTTTAAGATAGGGAAGTTAGATTTGGTGCAATATGTTGGAGTGCACAAGTTACAGCCAGGTGCGGGCCGGATTGCAGTAAGTTACACCGACCAGCAGTTGCAAAGTGGAATGGAGGCCAAAGGGCCATCGAACCACTGGAAAGCTTAAATGCAGCAGTTCGCATGGTTCAAGCTGCAGGCAGATGGGGCCCACTGGCGCAACCGGGGTGTGGTGCGTACGTGACGCAAAATGGGGCATTATCAAAATAGAGGCGTACAGCCGAGTATAAATACGTGCCATTTTCTAACGAGATTCATTCGAGTGTGGCAGCTGTGCTGGACGGTGAGGCGTGACACACCACTGGCTACACGCAGCAACAGATGGGGCACCAGCGTCCCAGTACATGGCGGGTCGTTGATTCGATCCTCCGAGGCCGACACGGGGTCCGCAGCCAGCCAGCAGCCGGCCACTCTTTGGCTCACTGCCGTGGGCAGTTGTCTCAGCTCCCGAAACATACTTCTGACTTCCCGAGGCGAGGGCTGCAGATTCGGACGCCGGATCGCGGGCGGTCGTTGCCGCCGCATTCTCAGCTACACCAGCAAGGAAGAAGCAGCAGCGGGGCCAGCCTACAGCTTCCAGCAGAGCAGCGCAGAAACAACCAGGATGGTGGCCACTGATTCGGCTGCTGGCACAGCCATCAGGACGTAATCGGAACTCTGCAGCTGGCGTTCAGGGCCAGCTCGACACAGCGTATTGCACTGGGTCACTGGGGCGGTGGCCTCAGCATCACGGGACCCTGTGACGCGACCTAAGGTGATGAGGCACTGTAGCTAAAAAACAATAAATTACTTGGAAAGTTCTCACCGAGTTTTAATACAGCACCTCCTGGCACCCATCCACTACATTTGGTGTCTTCCCACTACATTTGCTCATTCTGATACATTTGGTGGCAGAAGCCTCCACAAGACTATTATTACATTCTCAATTGCCATGGTTGTACATAGCTGCTCAGTGGCATAGTCCACGCTTCTGACGAGTAACTAAACACAGTAGCTGAACACAGTATGTGTAGTGCTTGTGATTCTGCTCTTTGGGTTAGAGATAGATCTTCAAGTCATTTGTTTCTCCTTAAAAGATGACTGTTCATTTATAATGTTAAGCACTTGTGATACATCTTTAGGTGCCATAGGATGAGTACCACAATTTGCGATTTACAGAAAGAAAACATATTTATTTCTGTCACTGCTATACAGTTCATTTGATCATCAAAGACACTTCTGAAAACTGTTTTTCGTTTCTGGTCTGAAAGTGTATTATTTTGCTCCGGTAAATAATTTAGTGCAAGAAATGTCATGTCTTCTGTGTTCTCCTATTTATGCTTTCAAATATGTTTCGCCCTGGTGTCATATTTTATGTCCTAAATTCTACTATGGCAAAGGTAATAAGACTATGTAGGACCTTTTGTCAACCTGTGGACCGCTGCAAACGCCTGTCTTTCCACTTCGCCGATTGGTGTGGCCGAGCTGCTCTAGGCGCTTCAGTCTGGAACCGCGCGACCGCTACGGTCGCAGGTTCGAATTCTGCCTCGGGCATGGATGTGTGTGTTGGCCTTAGGTTAGTTAGGTTTAAGCAGTTCTAAGTTCTAGGGAACTGATGACCTCAGATGTTAAGTCCCATAGTGCTCATAGACATTTGAACCATTTGTTTCCACTTCAAAACTTAGCGGTGTGAATTTTCCACTTAAAGTCTCGTGCAAATCCTTGTGGACAATACTGTTATAATCGTTGCACTTTCTGTTCTGAATCAGATTTGTTTCTGGCGATGTATTGTGACTTCGCTTTTCAGAAAAGGAACTTCACAATAAGAATATTTTTGACTTTAATCATGACAGAGGATAATTGCAAAGCCGATTATAATAATAAATGTTTTATTAAAGTGAACTGCATTACAGTGGCTGTGTGTACTGACTTCTAACTAATATCTAACACGGTGCAAATCTTCCTTCCTTTCTTCTATGCATTATGTGAGTGAGTAGAAACACGAAGCATAGTGGAGAGGCAAGGCAGTGACCGATGTAATGAAAAACCTGGCCCTCTAGCATCGGTACAGGTGGGTAGCCTATGATGCTAATGAAAGTCACAAAGTCACCACGAGGGTGTCAGGTATTGTACTTTTATGTCCGAGCCCCGATCTGCCGCTGAACTGAGACCAAGGAAGGGAGTGTGTCAGCAGAAATAAGAGCCTAGCCATGGGTGCCGTTTTTACTTTGAGAGGACCTCTGATGAGAAGCTAATTACCGGGCGTAAAAATGCATGACGGTCAAAAATTATTGGCACATCACACAGGTAGAGCAGAAACATCAGCTTTTTAGAAGAAGAAGGGCGAATCCAAAAGTCATTGACATTTTATCGTGGCGTGATTTCTAGCAGGGGTAAATGTGCATGAAGAAATCTCAACATTGGCCAGCTGAGTGTTCATGTCCTGCAATTGGCGGGCAAGTCCTGTTTGGCGGTAAGGAATAGCATGATGTATGGTTAAGCTAAAAATCTTGTTCACTGAAAGAATCGGGAGGTACGCGTACCTTGTGCACATCAGTTGCATATGTTAATAGACGGAGAGTCGTATGCATTTGCCGCGTTTCGTAGCAGACGAGCGGTGTCGACAGTTAATGTCAACTGAGACTCGACCCTCGTCCTGCACTGCAAGCCACACCCACAACGGCGGCGTTCTGCGAGTCTCGTGCCGACTGATTACGGTGAGCATAATTAGCAACGCTGCCATTGCTGAACACCTCTTGGTCTACATTTGCTCAAGTCAATGCAGTCATCAATCTCAAGTCCAACATTGCTTTAGTAGATGTACGAGCTTCTCAATAACTATCAAGCCAACAGTCCCTGTATTCGTTTACATAAAAGCTCGTGAGTCTCTTTCAGAATGTCAGCTCCGTTCGGGTAACACTGAAAACCGATAAGTTTACTTGGTAGTATTCACATAGTGGACATTTGTAAAATCAAGTGATTTTTTTTCATAGTCCAATCCATTTTATGTGTTTTGATTGAATAAATTAATGTGTTAATGCAAAGCTTGTTTCGCTTAACACCATCCATTCACATCAAATCTATTTCTTTGATTTTCTTCACTTTAGATCCACAACTAGTGCCTTAAATTTTTTGCGTTATTCATTCTATTGCTCACAATAATTACAGCTTGTGTCTTAAAATTTTGTCCTCTTAACTATCTTTCCCGGTCAGAGTAAACTTCTTGACACCCAAGGTGTTGTGCAACATGACAATATAATCCACATCTGCATTTAACATCCTATAAACCAGAGGGACTAATTCTGCGGAGACGTCTTAACTACACAGAAATATCCAGTCTAAAAGAAGTCTCTGAACCTCCTGATAACTTTTAGCAAGCATAAAATAAGAAAACCCTTAATGTAACGATAAGATTTAGTGTTGGACTTTGAAAAAAAAACATGTTTTTTCCAAATATTTCATTTATTAAATAAAGGATGCACTCCTGTTAGGTGACTGTTAAATATCCTGGGTCGATTCCTTGACAAAATCGACTGCACTCTCACGAATGCCACGCGCTCGCCACGTAATTTGGAAGTGGCCATCCAACAACGGGGCTGATCCCCTTGTCGACAACTCAGTTATGAGATGCCGACGCCAGTGGTTGATCTCACTCATTGAAAGTTCGTTTTTTCTTCGATCCCAATTTATGTACAGGTCACAGAATTACTAAGGTGTGTAGTAATGATTCAGAAAATGTCTATAATCTATTAAAAAAATTTGTTACTTCCCATTCTTGATATGGAGAAGAAGGTGATTTCATCCGATTGTCGTGAAACAGACATGCTATAAACACGCACTGCTCCATTTGATCGCTCACAACCTTCTGTGTCTCCACCCCACACTCCGTGCCATTTTTCTCCAAGTTTCGAAGCACAGATATGAAATGTAGACGTCCCAAAGCTCGAAACTTCATGTTACGTTAGCGGGACATATATTTCCTATCAATTACAAAATGGTTAAGGAGTTGCGCCAGCCGCTGAACTTCACAACAGCGTGAAAGTAGCCGCGCTTAGTTCTGGCAAACAACCAAAGTCATGGCCCTCTTCGAACCACGTGGTGATCCTCGCCAGTAAACAATGCAGTGAAACTCACGACTGTATGACGGAGTCGTCATTTCGCATCTTCCAGTTCGTCCACAGAGGTCCGTCCGGCCAAAGCCAGTGTGGCCTTCCTGGTCCGCATATTTCCGAATACATATTCCCCCCACCGCCCCTAAGAAAGACAAAAAAGGGCACTGTAATAATTATAATGATTCACCGAAAGTAACTTACAGAAATCTGCAAATATTTCATTGGAAAGAAACAAGTTGGGAAACTGAGCGAAAATAATAACTTCAAAAAAAAATAAAAAATAAAAAAATAAAACTCAGATTAGCATTTATGTCGTCGAATGAGTGTCTAAACCAAGAACTAATCATAAACGGAAGCATTTTCTTAGTTACCTATCGACGTTTCCTACCTTTCCTACCTTGTGATATGGAAAACGAGAAACACCGGAAGATATAAACATCGACTTTTTGAGAGAGTTTATTATGCATACAGAAACTAATTCTTTAACGAAATAATGGAATATGATTAATGGGAGTAATAGAAAGGAAAGAGGTATGGAACTCATGTCACAGATGAATGGAACTGCCTAACCAAATTGACATTATAATGAGTAATTAGAAAACATCGACATCGAGCAATAATTTACGCCAGTCTAATATAAACAGTCTGTTTCGTTTCTGGGCTCTTATTATCTGTCCTGCTTCGATAGCAGCTGACAACCTCTCGTTATCTAGTGTAATGATACGTTAGTCACCAATACTGCCGGCGCATTTATATCAGTAAGGAACTTAACCCATCTGGCGATGTTATAACGAATGCCGGATGTGAATTAATCTGTGCCAACTTAGGCATCAAACATCGGTCAAAAATGGTAATCGAACGCTTTTATAGACCGCCTGCGTGAGGAGCTGTAGTGGTAGAGCGCTTCGGAGAGGATGTACAGAATTCTGTTAGTTTTCCTGAACATGCTGTTTAGTCGGGATGACTTCATCTCCCCAGGTACAGATTGGAAGCATCAGGTTATCAAAACTGGTCCCAGAGACAGGAATTCGTGTGACATTAATCTGAATGCCTTGTCCGAAAATCACTTTGAGCAGGTAGCTAGACAGCCAACCTGTGAGGGTAACGTCTTAGAGCTCCTTGCAACAAACAGACCTTGACTTACCGAATTATTAACGTAAAGGAAGGTATCAGTGATCATAAGGCTGTGATAGCAACTATGACTACGGATTTTACAAGAAATCTTAAAAAACGTAGGAAGATATTTTTGCTTAGCAGGAGTAACAGGATACAAATTGCAGCGTATCTGAATAGCCAGCATCAAATATTCATGGACGAAGATGTGGAGCACAAACGGAAAAAATTAAAAAGCATCGTCGATATGTTTTAGGCAAGTATGTTCCGGGCAAGGCCTTAAGGGATGGGAAAGATCCACCGTTGTTTAATAGCCTTGTTAGAAAACTGCTCGGTAAACAAAGAAATATTCTTCTCAAATTCAAGAGAAGTCAAAGTATAGCTCACAAACAGCACCTGAACGATGTGAAAATGAGCGTAAGGAGAGCAATCAAAGAAGCGTTCAGTTACTTCGAAAATAAAATTTAGCCAACTGGTGTTAGTAAAAGACCTAAGAAGTTTTCGCATTATGAAAATCAGTAAGCGGTTCGAAATCATCTATTCATTCACTCAGAGACCATACTGGCACGGAAACGGAAGATAACAGAGAGAAGGCCGAAATACTGAATTAGGTCTTCCGAAATTGTTTCACCACAGCAGATCGTAACTCAGCCTCTCATATCAGTCATTGGAGGAACGTCGAAATGGCAGATACTGAGATAACAGAAAAGCTACTACAAAAGGCATCATGACCAGATGAGATACGTACACGATCCTACAAAGGTTATGCTCCCGGTCTAGCAGAAACTTTATCGTAGATCGGTGGAGCAACGAATGCTACCTAGCTACTCGAAAAAAGCGGAGGTCGTTCAGGTTTTCAAGAAGGGAAGGAGGACAGGCGCACACAATTAGAGACCTATATCGTTGACGTCAGTCTGTTGTAGAATTATGGTTCAAATGGCTCTGAGCACTATGGGACTTAACATCTCAGGTCATCAGCCCCCTAGAACTTAGAACCACTTAAACCTAACTAACCTAAGGACATCACACACATCCATGCCCGAGGCAGGATTCGAACCTGCGACCGTAGCGGTCGCACGGTTCCAGACTGAAGCGCCTAGAACCGTTCGGCCACTCTGGCCGGCTAGAATTATGGAACATGTTTAATGCTCAATAATTAAGGCCTTTTTGGAGAACGAAAATCTCCCCTATAAATATCAAAATGGATTCCTGAAGAAGGATCTTCCGAAACTCAACAACGTCGTGTTTGCTGAGTTCAGGATGGCACTTGCGTCGTACCGCATTGCCGAGTTGAGAAAAAAAAAATACAAGCTTATCAAATTTCGGACCACATTTGCGACTGGATTCAAGACTTCCTTCTAGACAGAGCTCAACACGTCGCACTTACGGAACAAAATCAACAGACGTAAAGGTAATTTCCAGAGGACACCAAGGAAGTGTGATAGGACCACTGTTGTTTACAACTTATATGAATGATCTACATCTACATATATTCTCCACTAGCCACCAAGCGGTGTGTGGCGGTGTGCGTCGAATACTCTTCTAGAGTGTTCGCAGATGACGCGGTTGTCTACAACAAAGAAGCAACACTATAAGAGAGTATCGACTTGCTGAATGACCTGCAGAGGATTGATGAACGGCCCAGGCTCTGGCCGTTGACCCTGAATGGAAACAAATGTAACGTATTGTGCACACATAGGAGAAGTGAATCACTTCTGTGCAACTACACTATTGATGAAAATCTGCTGGAAACCATATACATCGCAAAATATCTAGGAATAACTATGCAGAGCGACCATAAGTGGAATAACCACATAAAACAGGTGTAAGAAAAGCAGAGAACTGACTGAGATTCACAGGAAAAATCTTAAGAAAATGTAACTCATTAACTGAAGAAGTGGCTTGTATAGCGCTTGCTCGACCGATTCTTGGGTACTGATCATCTTACCAAGTAGGACTGAGAAAAGAGGAAGGAAGAAAAGAGATCCAACGTTTTGTCACGGGATCGTTTAGTCGGCACGAAAGCGTTACCGAAATGCTCAACAGACCGTACTGGCCGACATACAAAGACGTGTTGTGCACCACGGAGGTGCTTACTATTGAGGTTTAGAGACAGAAATTTACGGTAAGAGACGGACAACATGTAAGTTTCTCCCCCCCCCCCCCCCCTCCCCCTCCCAAAAAAAAGAAGAAAAAAAAGTCACGCGTAATGATCGCGACAAGAAAATTTGAGAAATTAGAGCCAATACATAGGCTTTCCGACAACCATTCTTCACAAGTGCCATTCGCTGGTAGGACAGGGTAGACGGAATCAGTTAGTGCTACCCCTTCACCACACTCAATGAGGTGGCTTGCAGAGTACGATGCAGACGTAGACGCTGTGGTGAACAGCTTACGAAATAAGAAAAATCATGTAATTATAAAATAAAATTTGAAACTCTTATGTGTTTCGAACGTAAAAGAGACAGGGGAAAAGGCAATCACGACCAGAAGTTGGAAAAGAAGGACCCATTCACTAGATTTTATGAGAACCTCTCAGATTAATCTGTGCATACTCAAAAATCGCTCTGAGCACTATGGGCCTTGACAGCCGAGGTCATCAGTCCCCTAGAACTTAGAACAACTTAAACCTAACTAACCTAAGGACAGCACACACATCCATGCCCGAGGCAGGATTCGAACCTGCGACCGTAGCGGTCGCGCGGTTCCAGACTGAAGCGCCTAGAACCGCCTGTGCATACTCGCAATAGTTACTCTCTTCATCGGTCAGTCAATCTTTGGTACAAAGTCAACTAACAAGGCACTTCGTCACTGTTATTCAATTGCTACCGGTTCATTCAGACCCTGTGTTTGGACTGCTAAACATTCAAACCATGTTTTGTGCGAATATTTGTTTGAAAATACAAAAAGAATGAATGAAACGAGATAAACCTTCAAAAGCAATCGTATTACTGCATTCTGATGTGCCTCGTGGATTCTGGTAGGAAGCCCATCAGCAGACTGGCTCGCGCATTCATTCAGCACCGCTTGCTTATTTGATTCGTTAGAAGTGGAACGGCCGTCGGCGGTTACTGAGGACTAACGTTGTTAAACGACTGGCTGGCTGGCTGGGCCGTTATCGATTTCCAATAGGAAATTCACCAGTGGTCTTTCTCAGGTCTGCGCTTTGTCAGTAATTTTTCAACTGTGTAGCTAATGATTGTATTATTTTTGTTATTGTATTTTTTAGTCATCAATCTTTTGATTGGTTTAATGCGGCCACCACGAATTCCTCTCCTGTGTCAGCCTTATCATCTCAAAGTAGCAATCTGCAATCTGCGTCCTCAATTATTTACTTGCTGTGTCCTAATCTCTGTCTTCCTCTACAACTTTTATCCTCTACAGCTCTCTCTAGCGCCATAGAAGTTGTTCCCCGATGTCGTAACAAATGTTCTTTCATCCTGCCCCTTCTTCTTGTCAGTGTTCTGCATATATTCCTTTTGTCGCCTATTCTGAGCAGAACCTTCTCATTCCTTCATCTTATCAGTCTACCTAATTTTCAGTTTTGTCTGTAGCACCACATTTCAAATGCTTCAATTCTGTTCAGTTCTGGTTTTCCCTCGGTCCATGTTTCACTACCATACAATGCTGTGCTCCAAACGTACATTCTCGGAAATTTCTTCCTCCAATTAAGGCCTACGTTTGGTACTGGTAGACTTCTCTTGGCCAGG
Source organism: Schistocerca americana (assembly GCF_021461395.2). Lineage (NCBI taxonomy): Eukaryota > Metazoa > Arthropoda > Insecta > Orthoptera > Acrididae > Schistocerca > Schistocerca americana. The sequence goes on along the minus strand of NC_060122.1, from coordinate 135,860,851 downwards.
AACGCCCTCTTGCTAGAGTTACTCAGCTTTTTATGTCCTCCTTGCTCCGTCCGTCATGAGTTCCTTTGCTGCCAAAGTAGCAGAATTCCTTACTTTGTCTACTTTGTGATGCCCAGTTCTGATCAAGAGTTTCTCACTGTTGTCATTTTTGCTACTTCTCATTACATCCGTCATTCTTCAGTTTATTCTCAGTCCATATTCTGTACTCATTAGGCTGTTCATTCCGTTCAACAAATTCTGTAATTCTTCTTAACTTTCACTGGATCTTATCATTGTTATCCTTTGACCTTGATTTTAATCCCAGTTTTGAATCTTTCTTTTACTTCCATCATTGCTTCTTCAATCTACAGATTGAACAACAGGGGCGAAAGAGTAAATTTTAATTTTTAATCTGAGCACTTCGTTCTTGGTCCTTCAATCTTATTGTTCTGTTTTGCTTGTTGTACATGTTGTCCATTACCCGTCTTTCCATGTAATTTACTACTATATTTATCAGAATTTCTTGCTCAATTTGACATTGTCAAACGCTTTTTCCAGGTCGACAAATCCTATGAACATATACCAATCAGATTTCCTTCGGAGTAAAGTGACGAAAAAGGACAATTTTTAGCAGTTGCACAGAAACTCTCGCTCGGTAAAAGATCCATATCTAAAGACAGAAAAGCTGCACAGGTTGTAAGACGTCGTGGTCTCCTGACCTTCATTGCTTACATATTCCGCCCTCACAATCATATTCCGCACATCAAGACGCTCCATTCGAACCCAAACTCGATAAGATAAAGTCAATGTTGTATGAATTCATGTAAACGATATACAAATAACAAGTAAGCGCACCGTGGTTGAAATACTAGAGGCTGGCGTACACGCATACATTCCAGACACGACGGTCACAGGAGCTTGTAGTTCGGGAGAGCAACCGCATGCCAGGAGGTTGGTCCCTTCAGAGGACGACCCAGCCTATTTCAGCCAGTTACCGCCCATGGAGCAGACAGCATGGGCCCGAGTGAAAAGGGGGAACGACCCCGTGTTCGGCTTAAAAGCAAATACCGCTACATTGTGTGGGAGCAGCCAGCCTACGCATTCTTTACACATAGTACGCAGTTTCAGAGATTTTCACAGGGAGACAGCAAACGCCAAACGCCAATACTACAGGTTTCCAGATTGGTCGCCTTATACGAAACGTCATTCTCCCGTTTTAGAAAAGCAATGCTGATTGGCAGGCGATATTACTGACGCCTTGAGCTGAAGGAATAATGGAAGAGACCGAAAGATATACCCCTTCACGTTTGGTGTGGAGAGGCGTCGTTCCGTTGTCGCTCTTGGAGCGAGGAACAAGTCTCTCCTCAGTACTTCACTGGGAGAGCACCTCTGTAGAGAGCGAATCAAAGGGCGACTCTATATTGAGTCCTTGCGATTAAGCATTGTTCACTGTGTTGGCCGACACACTTATTGTGTGGTGTGAATGGACAGAGTTATAGTTAAACGTCTGCGAGCGAATTTTTGAGTGTTATCGCGGTGGACTGGGTATCTGACCGGTGTACCACGCCGAAAGACTAGGGGCGAATAGGAATCCTTGAATTCATCAAGGCGTAGGGAGAGTTTGATTGGCGAAGGTCAATCCAGATAGAACGAGAGTTATCTTATTTGTCAGACAGAACTCATCGCAGCTTACAGAATTGAAGGGGTCGGAGAGATATAGTCATAAGCCACATCGAACTAGTTTTGAGATACAGCGAGTTTAAAGTTCCATAGAGGTCTGAAAATGTTTAATACACAATAGAAACCTTATTTATACTGCAAACACTTGCTTAATACTTGCAAAGCATGTTGTTAAATAGTCAACTCTCTGCATGCTATAAAATATTAATTTTAGAATGATTCTAATTAAGATGTAGTCAACAGTGGCTTATGACTATATCTCCCAAAAAATTGTTTAAAGCATAAAGTATGAATTTGTAAGGATTTATTTTAACTACTCTTACTCAGCAAGCAGAATATATAATTTTTACACATTAATACATACTTATCAGGTATCTGTGATGTATAAATTGCTTTTTCATTTACACAGTTACATCAAGGAAGTTCCTCTACCTCATTATTGTACATGTTATTTCCAGTACATGACCAAAAGAGAGCTTGATTTTCTGCAGGTATGTATGGCATAAGAGACAGTACATCATCAATTTTTTTCTGGATAATTGGTAGTGGCTTTCTTTACTTTATTGGCAGCTGATATGGATTTGGTTCAACTAGCTTTTCTTTTTGACACGAATATCCACTGAATGAAAGCTCCTATGTCTGAATAAGAGTGCTTTACACTTAGCTTGAAGGGATCTTCAGACTCAAACTTAAATTGAGTAGCTTCACTGAAATGGTGGGGATCTCCAGACGTGGATTCTGTACGTTTTGAGGTCAATGTCTTCAGGCTTTCCAGACTTCTGAAGTCTTCTCTTTCCATTTTAGTTACAATGAAATGTTTTGGACTCGCAGATTTTATTACTTCTGCCCATTCATCTGGAGTGTGCACTATTGGCCGTCTGTTTCTTGCATACCGTTTAATGAAACCAAAATCACAATCGCTAGGTAGCATGGTGTGACCTACCAGAGGGAAGTAATGCTGGACAGAATCAAATCTTTTGGTAGCAACAAGGGACCTTTCGAAAGGAATAATAGTCCAATTCTTTGTCTGACCCTTGCAGTTGTGTATGATTATTTGGAAATGTTTTGTCTGAGGATTAGTTATCTGCAAGTACTTCAATAAGCAGCTCCCAACCTCATCTGTACCCCGTCCTCCATCTTTCTCGCTCCACAGAAACATATAATCATTATTTGATCCACAGTCGTGGATACCATAGTTGTATGTCCATATTTTCCTCTTGTAAAATGCTGGACCTGCTGTTAGTTTAGGTGTGGTGAATGTTTGCTGCATGTCCATTGCTATCGTATGATGCTCTTTCGAATTTTCTTTAGCCAGAACAGTTAAAGAAGCAATCATATTTTGTCCTCTGTCAGCCTTTTTGAGATGCAGTTCATATTGTTGTTTCTTTTCTGTGACTTCTTCTGCACATAATTCTGGGTTGTTTGTAGCAATTAGAAATCCATCACATTTTGAACAGGTGTCACTTTTTGGTAGTTTGAAGCCTACATTAAATTCAGATACGAAAATTTCTCTGAATTTACTTTCAGATACTGCAGGAACCTGCTTTTCCTTGCAGTATTCTAAGTATTTATCTCGAAATAAGGAAGCAATTGTGAGATCACAATCCAAATACATTTTATTGGGGTTCTGTTGCCTACTGTAATGACTGATATATTTCGGTATGGCGTTGAGAAATTCTTTAACACTTTGTACAGCTTTGTCTTGAAATTTATATGGGTAGTTTCCATGTTTTCCTGAAAGAAAAAAAAGATGAGCTTATATCCTCTTCCTAATAGAAATATTTGTATAGTACTCAGTTTGAGTACATCCCTAACTTATAGCACAGAGTGACATACAAACCTCTTCCATCTTCTTTCGGCACTGCAAATCCCTGCTTCATTTGATGTTGCAAATTCCTCACTCTTCGTGAATGTATCTGTAAGCCATGAACCCTTAGGAAAGCTTCCTTGCAGATCATGACTTCTATTCCGCATACCCTCACATTATAAGAAAATGCAACATCCCTGGATGATATTTTCTTGGAAGTCTTTTTTGGATAGTTTTGAAAGAAATTATGGCAAATATAACAAAATGAAATAAATGTACAAAATATTAAACCATTTGTATTTAAATAGTGAACAAACCTCCGCTTTTTCGGTTCCATTTTCATACAGCTCATCAGGTAAGTATTCGAGGCATTAAAGTTTCTTACGTCCCAAAATGAATGAAAAATGTTTTCTTCCTCTGCAAGCAGTTTTGTGAAGCATTTAATTGAACAAGTACAGGGACTTCCTATAGTAGCAGCCTGAACAGTCTTGTGTGCTTTTAAAGACTTATACTGCTGACCAGCATTTCGTCGACGTTTTGCTTTATTTTTCTTCCACTGATCAATATTTCGCTTTCTCTGCCGTGAAGGCTTTGGTTTTTCAGATGATTCTTCATTTATTCCACTTATTTCAAAGTATAATATGAAGAGCAAAATAGTCTAAGAATTTGTGTGAGATATAGTCATAAGCCACACAAAACATTAAATTTCGCTAAAATCACATTAATAAGAAAATATTTTTTACACATCTTTTGCCTTTGAAACTACATTATTGCACCATTAAGCAGTAATATAAATGTGCCCATCAAGTTGCATCATTAACACACAGGATGGCTGAGAAATGCGTTGCCAATGTTGAGAGAAACAAAGTCACAAGCCACAGGAAATTAATCACCAGAAATAAACCGTTTTATTTCCTTATCGAAACATCATCTGAGCTGGAACTGCTGGTCAATGGCTGCCAAGATTCATCACTGTCAGGATGCAAAGGGTAAAGCTCTTCACTTCCACTACTGTCTGTGTCAAATATGCGTTGAAGACCCGAAGACGCTTCAGACGTTCCTGACCCACCCGCCATTTTGCTGTGGCTTGTGACTATGTATCTTCTGAAACTACCACCAAATGGCACAGCATAGAACTGCAATCCATCATAGCCTGCCATCTGTTGCAGTAACACGGAACTTTTTCAACTTATTGTGAAGAAGACATGGTTAAGAATGCCGCAACATGAATAACTCAATTTCGTGAAAGTTGTGGCTTATGACTATATCTCCCCGAGCCCTTCAATTGTGAGCTTCAGCTATTACGAGCCCCATATTTCCTCCACAACAGTACACTTCACTGCATTTCACATGCGACAGCCTTGACCGTTCCTAGCAACATTCTAAAGGATAGTTATTCAAGTTGAGTAGGCGCGCCTCTCAGCCATTCTGCCAAGTCAACAACCATCTTAAACTTTGTATAGAAATTTCATTAGAGAATCCTATCCTTGAGAGGCAACTTCATATTCCGAAAAGAACCAGGATATAACTTGTTCAATTCATAACTAAAAGTGCCATTGAGATTTCTCAGAATTTTTGCAAAATAAATAATAACTTTCGTTAGTTTCATGTTTTTCTTACACTCCAGTACCCAAGTATCCCACTAGTTACGTAAGAAATTTTGTGAATCTTTATGTCATTTCCTTACAGTGGGCGACTCCAGAAGATATTTATTGCTGAAAGTTTTTCAGGCATTTCTCTTTAGAACGTTAGGAGCGTTTGTCTGACTTCTGTAGTAGTGTGGGGGTGGAAACTGCATCTTGCAGGAGCCACAGGGCAAAGGGTACATCTCAGATTAATCCGTTGCTCAGAATAACAGAATCTCAGACCAACCCCACACTCATAAGGTCACACCAAAACACAAGAAAGAAAATAGAAGTAATCCGCAGAATTGTAGACACGGATCACTGACTTCGATCTCAGTAGGTTTTTGGAACATAAGGGTATACTTTCTTTGGACATTATCAAATACTAGTGAGACAACGATCTACTAACACGGTACGGATTCATAAAAAATGGTTCTTGTAAAAGAGAACTTTCTATTTATTCACTGGGAGTAATTAGTGCGATCGACAGGTGATCTCAAACTGATTCTATATGAAGGGGTCGGCAGAAGAAATAAAATGACTCTCGTTCTATCTGGATTGACCTTCGCCAATCAAACTCTCCCTACGCCTTGATGAAGTTAAGGATTCCTATTCGCCCCTAGTCTATTGGCGTGGTACACCGGTCAGATAACCAGTCCACCGCGATGCTACTCAAAAATTCGCTCGCAGGCGTTTAACTGTAACTCTGTCCGTTCACACAATAAGTGTGTCGGCCAACACACTGAACAACGCTTAATCGCAAGGACTCAATATAGAGTCGCACTCGGATTCGCTCTCGACAGAGCTTATTTTACGTTACTACGTCTTATTGTCCCGTTGAGTTGAAAGACAAGAACATAAATACAATAACACAAACGCATTTAGATGGTAGACAGCTTTTTATATATGAACTACTTGATACCAGAATGTTGTACATTCGAAGACTCAACAGATAATGTGATCCGAATAATCTGTGCTAAATTGAAGGTTAGCACTTTCTTCCGCTAGCGCCTTAAAATTTATTGATTTTCAGAAGAATTTTGACACCTTCCTCACAAGCGTCTTCTAATGAAATTGCGTGCATATTTTCTGTTGGAAACGTCACAGTTCGTAGTAATTAATGGAAAGTCGTCGAGTAAGTTTTCCCCAAGAAAGTGTCATAGGGCCTCTGCTATTAGAAGACAATATGTGCAGCCCTCTTACGTTGTTTGCTGTCGTTTACTGTCTTGTACAGTAATCAGAAGATCAATATCAATTACAAAATGATTTAGACGACATACAGTGTATATGAGACGAAACACAACAATTGACCCTGAACAACAGAAAGTATGAGGTCCTCCACGTGAGCACTACCAAAATTCTGTTAAACTTCGGTTGCGCAATAAAACATACCAGTTTAAAGGTCGCCAGTTCAACTAAATGCATATGAATTGTAATTACGAACAACTCGAACTGGTAAATGATTAAAGAGCTACCTGAGTGAGAAGTAATGGCTCCTAGGTTCGAGAAAGCCGATAGCGACCGCGAGAGTGGGGTGTTGACCCCAGCCCCTCCGTATAGCATCGAGTGACGTCAATTGCAGAGAATGACGCAGCGGCCGGTCGGTTCCATTTGGCTAGTCTGGGCCAGAACGCGTATGCCTGATTACATTGGAACCGTCACGTAGAGAATGTTGTGGGGAAGGCAGATCACACACTGGAGTTTGTTAACAGAACAGAAGATACAACAAATCTACTAAACCGCCTACACTACATTCTCTTCTGGACTACTGCTAGAGGTATGGGATCCTTACCAGATATGACTGAGGAAAAACACCGAAACAATTCAATAAGGTTCAAAATGGTTCAAATGGCTCTGAGCACTATGGGACTCAACTACTGAGGTCATCAGTCCCCTAGAACTTAGAACTACTTAAACCTAACTAACCTAAGGACATCACACACATCCATGCCCGAGGCAGGATTCGAACCTGCGACCGAAGCGGTCGCGCGGTTCCAGACTGTAGCGCCTAGAACCGCTCGGCCACCAGCGGCCGGCCAATTCAATAAGGGCAGATCGTTTGACATTATCGTGAAACAGGGAGACAGAGTCTCGCATATGATGCGAAATATTAAATGACAACCTTTCTTCTCTGAGAACCGAAAATATTTTGTTGACTCCCACATCCATAGGGAGTAATGTCTATCTTAACAAAATAAAAGAAATCAGAGCTCGTACGGAACGATTTAGGTGTTCATTATTCCCACCTACTATTCGAGAATGTAACGGTCCATAAATAGTCTGAAAGTGGTTCTATCAACCGTCTGCCAAGCATTTAAGTGCGATCTCTAGAATAGTCATGCAGATACAATAGGTTTTGAGTCTGATTATGTTTACCATGACATAGTTACTCACGTACGATTTTCGCCACATGAGAAGATGGCGCCTCAGCTGCGCCGATCTATGGCTAGATACCAACACGACATCTGAAAGACTGCTGAAAATTAAATGCATACACGTCCAAACAATTTGGCTTTTGTGGCAACAAATATTTATAGTTGATGTAACGAAATCAGGAAAATATCAAATCACACTTTACAATCAAACATTAATAAGTAATTAGCTCAACATTTTAAGGTTGCTGAATGGGTGATGATACTCTGCTATAGAATTATTCACACCTCAAGCACCATTTGAGTATAGTCAAAATCGCACGTATTTCACTTCAGGAATTCTGAATGTCTGCCGTACCTTCTCCGTCGCCCTTTTCCAACGTACTGGAACCAGGAACTTTAAAACTAATGGCATGGACCCGAACAGGTTCTGTATGCGTGTTTAGTAAACCTACCGCCAGGAAGTTTTTGTATGAGTTCACGAAATATCACCGCTGATTGTTTGTGAGCCTTCACAATCATTGCCATATTTCACACGTGTTCGACAAGTACCATGTCAGGTGAAACTGTTGGCCATGGAATCAGTGGTAGACGTCGCACTCCGAATAAGTTTTCCACATTCCTCGCTATTCGTGATAAATGTCGTACTGAAATATGGAATGTGAAGTTAATGAAGGAGGCACATTAACTTGTGTTGCAAAACCTTTTCGATACAGCGGCTGCTACTCGAATTGCACTAAGTACAGTATTCGTGAACATTTACTTTCTCTACCATATCTCTTAACAACGCAAGCTGCCACATCTCAGCCCCTTGGGCAGTGCCAGAAACGCACGCAGTCTTGACCGTAGGATAAGTCTGGTTCTTCCTGAAACACTACACGTTGTCACTCAGTCTGAGTGGTTTGCGGTTTCTGGATGGTGGAAGCCGACGCACTGGCATGCCTGTCGTCAGCACACTTTTTTCTTCTCCTTGCATTAAGACATATCTGAGCCGCTAATAGGTGTGTTCGTGGTGTTGTGTTAATTTGTCGCCATGTCGGACTTAACTGACTTCTGTAAATTCACTCTCTGTCACCGCAACATTCCCAGTACTGATGAGTGTAATATATTCTCATTGTCTGTCAGCTCTCTTAGTAGGCAACATACCATTAGGTGGAGTGCAGAGAATGATGCAGTTGTAGATTGGCTGGTATCACTACCAACCACAGTCTCACATTATATTCACTTTCACTAGAGTCTTCTATGCACAAAACACAGTTAATTATTCACACTGCACCAACTAAATTTATGTTTTCCCTTGTCTTATTTATAGAGTACTTTAGACAGGGTCAGGCCTCACCCAGGAGTTTTTTAAATTACTATTTAATCAGAAATTCACATAGCATTTTTACATCAGGTTATAGCTGTCTACATGTTTATATTACCTTTTTCTTGTATGGTTTGAGCGAAAGTCTAAACGGAAAGTAAATTTCAACGTACTTGGTTTCCTCGTTAGATAGATACAGCAACGCAATGTCACTTTTTCAGTGGTTGATGCTCAGTTCAGTTGCTTTCAATAGCTGAAACAACGTAACAGTAGCGCCAATCCGTGCAGATACTTGTTTCATGCAACGGAGACAGATCAAAGACTTCATCACGAATTGACTGCGGGATATCTACCTATGTGAGATCCACACTTTTAATTCGACAGTATCCCTTGTTTGAGCATTCACTTATCTAATATAAGTAGAAAACACTAGTGACAACATTTAAATTGGAAACTACCAGCAGACGCTTTAAATACACATTTCTTATTTATTAGGATTACAAGTGATAAATCTGAACTGTTATTATACATTTTATTTTTCAGGTACAGTAATGATCATTAAATTATGGTCAAATGTTATATGATATACGTAAACATAAGAGAAAATAGAATGTCAAGTGCTTCACTAATTTTTGCACTCTTCTTCAGCCTTAAGTCCAGTAACATTAAGACCTTGCTTATCATGTAAGCATCAGATAATTCTGGCTAGTGGAATGTCCTCTGGCCATAAAAGTAATGCTGATTTTCCTAATTAAACAGTAATAAACTAAAATCCTTACTAGTTATTATTTACAACTTACATATTAGATCAGTCAGTCAGTGAGGTCACTATTTTTACCAAACAGTTATAAAATTAACATTTTCATTGATATCCATCATTTCGTGTTTCTATTACTGTTCCTCTCTACTGAGTTGGAGACGATATATTTCCAGCGACTACAAAGGTCACGTTCGGTGCCATATTTCTCGTTATACTAATTCCTTCACTAAGATTCATGTTGTACCAACTCAGGTGTTAGTATTACCAGTTAAGTTACAAAATAGAAGAACGATTAATGCTTACCGTAAGTCCCCCCAAAGTTTATATTTCTTTTATGAGATGGCCACCACTGTACCAAATGAAAAAGTAGATAAATCACTTGCATTAGATGTTGCTTATTATTTTATTATTCCGAGTGGGAACATTACTTTACCACACCTCGCACCAGAGGAACACTTTTGTATTTGACCATAAATGAACAGTACCTTAAGGTTTTACATTAAAGGCTACTAACCAAAGCACATTTACTTATTTCAATACTTATTACTAAGCTTTCACTTCCATGAGTGTTCATCACAACAGCTTTTACCTTATTAGATTTCTGAGGATGCAAATTGTTGTGACTTGGCAAGACAGCCAAGCCACTAGGAGGAAGCCGAAAGGCACGCGTTTAAGTTCACGCAGGCTGGCGTGAGCTCTGGAACAGTAAAAGGAGTTGAGTCTAGTAAAAAAAAGTACGGAGCTTCTGGAATACTTAACTTTAATCCATAATTGGTGAACATCGGTCTGAGGGTACATGCATCACAAGATAAATAGCAAATGATAATGGCGCCTTGCTAGGTCGTAGCAAATGACGTAGCTGAAGGCTATGCTAACTATCGTCTCGGCAAATGAGAGCGTAATTTGTCAGTGAACCATCGCTAGCAAAGTCGGCTGTACAACTGGGGCGAGTGCTAGGAAGTCTCTCTAGACCGGCCGTGTGGCGGCGCTCGGTCTGCAATCACTGACAGTGGCGACACGCGGGTCCGACGTATACTACCGGACCGCGGCCGATTTAAAGGCTGGCGGTGACACCACACTAATACTTAGTTTCAGTTAAGGTGGATGTATTATCTGGTTTCCTATGTGACGGCACTTGCCTTATTGATCCATATGTTACAAAATCTCATAAACCTGTTTACCTGTCCATCATTAAAGCGCTATGTCATACAGAAGCTCCACTTTTTCGTTGCTTCCTTGATCCCATAATCCCGACCAGACTGTAGTTAATTACTTGTCAGGGCTTACCAACTGACTACGATTCCAGTAAATAAATTTAGCCTGATACTACAATGATCGTCGTAATACATCTCAACATTTATCATAACAGGTACATTTTTAATTATGCACAGCGACTAGTACCAGCGTTTCCTAGTTACCTATAAATAATAACATTCACAAAGAAATATTGAACTATAGCACCTCAGATGTAAGACAGAATATCATTTGATCCATGTAGCAGAATAATGTTTGTATGCTGTTGTTTTATCTTACATTATCTTAAGAAACTCAGTGGTACCCACTAGTACAGGTTATCATCATTATGAACACAAAGATTTATTGTTACTCAGCCTTGCGTCCTCCTTCCAACCCCATTTATTACTTATTAACGCTAGTGAATATATTTTTAATATCCCTATGGGAATACAGTCTCTGATTTTCTTACTTCACAGATACGCTAAACGATAACTTCCTTCATGAGGGCCGGCCGAAGTGGCCGTGCGGTTAAAGGCGCTGCAGTCTGGAACCGCAGGACCGCTACGGTCGCAGGTTCGAATCCTGCCTCGGGCGTGGATGTTTGTGATGTCCTTAGGTTAGTTAGGTTTAACTAGTTCTAAGTTCTAGGGGACTAATGACGTCAGCAGTTGAGTCCCATAGTGCTCAGAGCCATTTTTGAACCTTCATGAGGAATTCTCACTATGTAAAATGGATCAGTGTATATCAACTGGCACTTCTTGTTTTTGATTAACAGTGTTGCTGTTTTATAATGAGTTTCAAAGAACACTGGTTCCTCAATGCAACAATTTTGTGTTCTTCCTAAATTTCTGTAATATGCTTCTCTCAAATTTGCATTCACTTTAATTGAGGTTATGGATTGTCTTACCTTCTCTCTTAGGTGCTCTCCATCCGAGCCAAACGTGGGATTGGATTCAAGAATTCATTCCCTTCTTTTTCCATACCTGTTAGTCATCTGGGATGTATGGCGTAAAATACAGGGGAAGATTAATCACTATTTGCTCAGTTCCTCTCAAACGTTAGTACCATCAGTACATCTCAACAGATTACTTGTTGGATTTGAACTGCTCCCATCCCATTCGATGGTCATCATCGACGGCTTAATGAGGCCAAGTTTAGTTTGCCAAACTCACAGTCACAAGTTGCGCCCCCTATGTGACCTCAATAACATTGACTGCGGGATTTTGACTCCTCTTCTGCAGTTCAACATAATGATTCAGCTCCGAGTTTGATTGGTAATACGTATTTTTGAGCGGTGGCTGATTTCTTTGATTAGAGTACCACTGAGTACTAGAATTATTATGACTTCACGAAACTGTGGGCGATTGTGTGGCCCGAATACCATTGGTTATCACAATTATGATTATTCCATGCACGTGTTCCGTTATTTTTATAGCTGGGGTGGTATCTGTCATTTGTTCTCCTTCTTGTTTTATAGTCAGACAATTACCATTTGGCGATCCATCAGCCGAAATCTGAAGAGTCGGCGGCGCAGCAACAAAGCGAGTGTGGGTATCAGTTGATCACTCCCGAATGTTGATGGACTGCTGGTGCCGTGGCGCTGCCTGATTCACACCATTTCCATTTCAATAACTATTATTGTTATTACTATTAGATGTTAGATGCTCATTTATCAAATCAACTGAATCCATAATAGATAGAAAGTATTCAATTCGACTCAGACACCTGTACCAGTTTTCTCTGACGTCGATCGGTAGTTTCCCTTTAAGAATGTGTAATGCATCTCTGTGTGACATGTGTTCGTCCCCAAAACGAGTCTTTTTTTTTTAATATCTTTCAAAACATTTTGTCTGACGCCCTTGTTTGACATACTTAGGTTCAAAATTGAAAAATTCCTTGCACAATCTCTTTTGTTTGCACCTAGACCATTTTTTGGTAAGAAAGCATTCTCCAAATGTTCATGCGGTTGTCAACAAATTGGTTCAAATGGCTCGGAGCACTATGGGACTCAACTTCTGAGGTCATTTGTCCCCTAGAACTTAGAACTAGTTAAACCTAACTAACCTAAGGACATCACACACATCCATGCCCGAGGCAGGATTCGAACCTGCGACCGTAGCGGTCTCGCGGTTCCAGACTGCAGCGCCTAGAACCGCACGGCCACTTCGGCCGGCGGTTGTCAACACTTCGGGGTTTTTGTTGCCAAAAATTCGCTCTCATCATGGACAAAACCTGTGATAAAATGTACTTTCTTTGGTCAAACATGCTTTGTTACACACCTTTGAAGGATTTAACAAAAATGACCACATATACACTTTCATTTTCCAGAATAAACATTTATAATTGGTTGTATGTTAAGAGACTCTGTTCTAGCAAAACTAAGAAATAGTGTATTCTGTCCCCATATTCTTTGTCACCAGGTTTTGCGGTAATCGACTGCTAATATACACTTCGTCAGTATACATGTTTTCAGGAAGCCCTGACTATCACGGACATCACTAGTCCTAACGGCTTTGGATTCTTACTTGTTACTTAACACCATTAAATTTCTTTTCTATATTACTTATCTGAGTATCAAGCTATGACTATACACTGTCTTACCAAAAGGCAAGTGTTAGTGTCTCCTGAATTTGTTCTGACTTGTTCTTGATCGTCTGTACTGAAGTGTTTTTCTCTGTATATACTTCAGTAATAGCGTGTTGTACGGGATTTTTGTACTCTGACTCTAATCTCTCTGTAATATAATCATCTTTCTCTTTTAAAAATGCATCTCTCTGTTTTTCGTGTTTGGTAGAAGGATCCTCTACTTACAGTCCTAGTTGCTGAAATGTTAGTTTTAATGTGTTTTGTTCTAATTGTAGAGTACCAAATTCCTCGGTTACTCATTTTACAGATTCAGGAATACTCTTAAAATGTTTTGTAAACTCAAAATTTCGGTAGTTATACTTTCGAGATCTACTCAGAACAACGTGGTTATGTGATTGGTAACATCTGTTTTCAACTGCTTGGTTTGATTTTTAACCTGTTTAGTGACGAGTGCAAGCTGACTAGTCAAACTGTCTGTTTTTGATTCGTAACGATACGTAACATCTCTAGTCAACGTACCGATATCATAAGCCCAAGCATCTATCTGTTTTGACATGTTCTGTTGTTCATTCGTCAAATCATCTGTCGTAGTTCTTTTAGTCTTTGGAGCATTTGCATAATAGGATGTGGTGTCGTAGCAATATATTCAGTAACATCACTCATGACGGATAAAATTACCTCAACTGCTGAAGCTAGGAGACTATCTACAATTCCAGTGGCGAATTCGTCCTCTGGTACGTGATCTGACACAGTCTCTATATTAACGAATCCACCTTAGTAACCCGCCGTCTGTTTTATACCAAGTTAATTTGTTAAAGCTACGGCAGATCTTATTATAACTTGTACGTAAATAAATCACAGGTGGTATCAGCGTGCAGCACACCCTTACTGACGAAAAATTTTGTTTGTAAGCAAAAGCACATCGCTACTTGAAAATTCGCACGCTCAACCAAGAATATCCACGATCATGTGACTTATTTACGAAATTAGAATAATGATAAAAGTAACTGCGTTTTTGGCAAATGGCAAATTTCCTAAGCAATGCGGTACCCAGGTAAATAGACTTCACCACTCAAAATTCTTCTCACAAAAACTCACCGAATGAGCTCTTAGATAAGCTACTAAAGGATAATAAGCATTATTGCAATAATAAATATTGCTGAATCATTCCTTATTATTGAAGAGCACTTACCTGGATCTTCCATCCCAAAAGTTAGAAGCGAAAGGGGACTAGTGAAAGAAACAAAACTGTCAGATTTTTTTTTTTTATTAAGAAACGACGTAAACTGAGATATACATACACTATGTGATCAAAAGTATCCAGACACCTGACTGAAAATGACTTACAAGTTCGTGGCGCCCTCCATCGGTAATGCTGGAATTAAATATGGCGTTGGTCCACCCTTAGCTTTGATGACAGCTTCCACTCTTCCCGGCATACGTTCAGTCAGGTGCTAGAAGGTTTCTTTGGTAATGACAGAGCACTCTTCAGGGAGTACTGCACTGAGGAGAGGTAGCGATGTCGGTCGGTGAGGCCTGGCACGAAGTCGGAGTTCCAAAACATCCCAACTATAGGATTCAGGCCCGGACTGTGCAGGCCAGTCTATTACAGGGATGTTACTGTCGTGTAACCACTCCGCCACAGGCTGTGCATTATGAACAGGTGCTCGATCGTGTTGAAAGATGCAATCGCCATCCCCGAATTGCTCTTCAACAGTGGGAAGCAAGAATGTCCTTAAAACATCAATGTAGGCCTGTGCTGTGATAGTGCCACGAAAAACAACATGGGGTGCAAGCCCCCTCCATGAAAAACACGACCTCACCTCACCTCCGAATTTTACTGTTCGCACTTCACACTCTGGCAGATGTGTTCACCGGGAATTCGCCATACCAGCACCCTGCCATCGGATTGTCATATTGTGTACCGTGATTCGTCACTCCACACAATGTTTTTCCACTGTTCAACCGTCCAATATTTACGCTTACAGCAAGCGAGCCGTCGGTTGAATTTACCGGCGTGATGTGTGGTTTATGAGCAGCCCCTCGACCATGGAATCCAAGTTTTCTCACCTCCCGCCTAACTTTCATAGTACTTGCAGTGGATCCTGATGCAGTTTCGAATTCCTGTGTGATGGTCTGGATAGATATCTGCCTATTACACGTTACTAACGTCTTCAACCGTCGACGGTCTCTGTCAATCAACAGACGAGGTCGGCCTGTACGCTTTTGTGCTGTGCGTGTCCCCTCACTTTTCCACTTCACTATCACATCGGAAACAGTGGACTTAGGGATTTTCAGGAGTGTGGAAATCACGCGCACAAACGTATGGCACAAGTGATACGCAATCACATGAGCACATTCGAGGTCCTTGAGTTCCGCGGAGCGCCCCATTCTGCTCTCTCACGATGTCTAATGACTACTGAGATCACTGATATGGAGTACCTGGCAGTAGGTGGCAGCAAATGCACCTAGTATGAAAAACGTATGTTTTCCGGGTATCCGGATACTTTTGATCACATAGCGTATATTTTAATATTATTCGAGTTCCACACTCAGCAGAAACTTATTATTTTCTGTTTGATCAAAGGTGAATTACACAACTCCAGGCAACGAAATCTCTTGTGTTGTTTTAGGCTGAGCACCAGACTGCCTACATTTTCGGTGAAAATTAACTTCTCGCTGTTCGAATTAAGTTCTTATGGCTGTTCAGCATTTTTAAAGTACTGGAGATAATAGATTTTTGAATTCACTGGTGAGCCAAAATGTGATGACCACTACGCATCCCGAGGCTGACTGTTGTCTAGTGACGTTACAGACACTTACCGCACTATGGAATGTACAGTATGTAAGCAGAGCTGTGAGAACGGAGAATAATTTTGGCGTCGATACGGGCCGAAAATGGTGAAAGTCACTGACATAAGCGTCTTTGACAAGGGGCAGAATATCATGGGCTGGTGCCTGAGAACGTGCGTCTTGTAAACTGCGAAGCTGATAGCCTGTTCGCGTGATAAGTGTCGTGAGCATCTATAGAAGGCGGTTGGAGGATGGGGAAACCACGAATAGTCGACGAAGTATTGGACGTCGAACCTGCGTCGCAGAACATCGAGTTTACCCGCTGTGTAATGTAGAACAGGCGGCGATCTTTGGCCGATCAGACGAATTAGTACAATGTTGGATAAGCACAATAGTTTCGAAACACGCCCTGCAACGCAATGCTAAACTTGAGGCTACGCAGTAGACGACTCGCACTTATTCTCACGTAAGCCTAAAGCCATCTTCAGTCTCAATGTAATGTGCACGGAATTCTTAAGATCGTGTTGTAGATTCATGGAAACATGTCGCCTGGTCGAATGAAGCACGTTTCATGTTACATCAGGTCGATGTTGCGACCAGATGTGGCATTCTGGCGAACGGCTGTTCGAAACAAGTACCACGCCGCGGTCACAGGGCAGTGGGGCTCTGTTGTGACGTGGGACTTTCTCTGGAACTGTGGTAGTAATTAAACCAACCATGACAACTACGGACTATGTGAACATTATTGCAGACTACAGCCATCCTTTCATGTTCGATGTCTTCCCGGTAGCGATGGCACTTCCAGAAGAATCTGTCAGAAAGCGAGAATCGTGCTGCAGAGGTCTGAGGTTCATGATAATGAACTCGCGTTGATGTCTCGACTGCCAAATTTGCTGATCTGAAACCGATAGAAACCATCTATGATGCTATGGGACGCCAGCTACGCGCGACATATGCACTGGCATTTGCTGCCACATACATCCAGAAACCCGCCAAGGAGTTTTCGAACCCACGGCGCTCAGAATAGCTGCTGTATTGTGTTCCCAAAGTGGAGTAACGCAGTACTAAGTATGCACTCATAATGGATAGCCTTATCGTTTAAAATCGGCATGAATTTTCGGATGACTGAAGGAAACATTCATCGCAATTCTGTTTTATTAAAGCACATTTTTTGTACTTAAATTGACGTAAGTGTTTTGTCCCGCTGTTGTTTCCAGTGCATTAACAAGGACCAATCGCAATATTGTCGGTAGATATTATTTGGTTTACGTTACTATAAATGCTCATTTAAATATCATTTGTTGAACATACCCTCGCTTCAAACGACGCAGGCAACTCATTAGCAGTAACATAGTCGGACAACAAGATTTATCACAGTCTTAGAGATATTCGTTTGAATTTATGGCAGTGATAATCTCGCTTATTTAGTGCTGATTCAGTGATCCTGTCACTAATTTTGAGCACAGGCACAGTGTGTATGATAGTCTACTCTGTTTTTACTTATTGCTAAATAGTTGCGACGCACGGTTTGAAACTTAACCTATCCAGATAAGCCAGGTTGCTCTAACTCCAGCGAATTTTACAATGTTAGCTTTTCAGCTTCCAACACTAAGCACATTGTGGATTTCACTGTAACAACATTCGTTTCGCGACATTTTACTGCGTGGCACAGAACTATGAATTGCATTCCCACATTTTTCTTCCACGCAGATGTCTAAACTTTATATGTTCAGTCGTCATTCGAACGTTGCAGTTCCTCTTACTTCCCGTGCTTGCTTGTAGACAAATTCCGCTTTGTGCAACACACCCTTAGTTTTGCCTTACCCAAATGTGTTTCATCTCTTTCTGTGTTTTTAGCTACTCCGTTTCTGAAAATTATGATTAAATGTTAACATCTTGTGGAGATTATAAAATTTTTGGCCATAACTTATTTACATCTGTAAGGGAACTATAACTAGGCGTCATTACCTTATGTCAGTTTAAATACGCAGTTAAAAATACATGTCACAGAGTTGAGACATTTTATGTTGTACATTCACACCCTGCCGAGAAATTTAAGTCTAGAACACTAAGTCTGAAATAAGATCGTTATGCACTTGTTCACATAACTCACTTGACTCGATTAGTTATCTTCGTTGGTAGTTTTAGATCTACCACGCCTTCTGCAGCGTGTAATCTGCAAACAACGAAACGTATTCTAGTTTTCATCTCAGGCTGAAAATCGCTATGTTATATCGCGTTATTTAGGTAGTTGTGGTTTTTATGCATTGTCTTGCTTCTGCTCTTTATGTCTCATTAAAATACATTTCTTTTGCTATTGTCGTTTGTAGTCGTTATAAGTGCAGCTGACATATTTTACCATCACAACGTAAGGTTTGTCACGCCCTTTTGCGTGTTGTTTTAGCTACGTCATGTTTATCTGTTTCGTTTCGTATTTCTTAAGAGATTGACGCTTGATTTCCGACTGTTCTTGCTGCTCCTGACATGCGAGAAGCCCAGCAAAGCATTTTACTGCCTAGTGAGGTTCATTCGTTTAGTACATTGTTCCCTTCGGGTACTCGCGCTTCTATGTGACATTTCCGTTTATTATTACTTTTGATGAATGCTGTTTCAAGTTTTAAGGGGAGCTGGAGGTGGTCAAATGCAAAAAATTACGATTTCTTTGCCATCAAAAATTAGTTATTTTCTTCCACGCCTGCAGAGGAAATGGGCGGGGCCGCTGAATGAATCTAACACCCTCTCGTGACTTGCTGGCGAATTACTTGGCATTTTCTCGTCCTGAAGTTGTATATTTCCTTATATTACCCATACAGCGAGTGTGCAAGGGTTGTCTACATTGTTTTCTGTGACAAATGAAGCGCTAAGAGCGCCAAACATTGTTTCGAATTACTTCAGTGTTGCGCCTGTTGTTAATAACATTATACTTCTTGTGTAAAACTTTCTGGTTACGATCAGTAATCGTGTATATAAGGAGAGGAAGAACGTAGGGAAAAGCTAAGCTACAGAAGTTGACAGGTCGAAGTGACAAATTTTTTGAACATGTGAGTGACAGTAATAATATTGACGAAGTACTGAATATTGGACTGTTGTTTTCTGTGCTGGAAGAAAGTATTCTGTGCAAAATTTGTTCAAGTGTAGGGGTGGGACTAGAGCTAACAAAGCACTTTGGTTTAGCTGGTGAGATGAAGGTAATCTGTACATGTTGCAAGTACGAAGTGACTTTCTAAATTCACATTCCAGTCTCTTTGATGAAAAGGGCGATCTAGAGCGTTTGATGTGAACGTTCGACTCGTGTATGGTCTTTGATCCATCAGAAAAGGGTCTGCTGCTGGTAAACTGTTTTGTGGTATTATAAACTTTTCATCGCCTGCTAGCAAATTTGGGTACTAGTGTGAACTGGTAGGATCCTCTGTTGAAGATATGGCTTTGAAAATAATGAAGAAAGCGTTGGAGGAATCCATAGAAATGAACGGTGGTTCTAGGGACTTGGTAGTGACATTAGATGGTTCCTGACAAAACAGGGGTCATAAATCCCTGAACGGGGTCATAACTGCTACTTGTGGTGATAGTGCAAAACTGATAGATGTTGCAATACTGTCAAAACACTGTAGGTGCAAAAATAAAATCAAAGGAGAACACAGCGGTACCTATGAGGCAAATTTTAGTGGATCAAGTGGAGGAATGGAAATGGAAGGAGTGAAACGAATTTTTGAATGTTCAGTTCCCAGATACAATGTTCGGTACAAATACTACCTTAGGGATGGTGACTCCAAAGATTGCAAGATTGTAGAGGAACTGAAACCATATGGAAATGAATTTGTAGTTGAGGAGTTGGAATGCTTTGGGGATGTGCAAAAGTGTATGGGTGCACAGCATCGAAGGCTCAAACAAACTTTGGGTTCAAGAAAGTTCAGTGGTGGAAAACCAATAATGGGAAGAGGCAGGCTTGCTGATGAGGTGACTGAACGTTTACAGAGATACTATGGGTATGCAATAAGGCAAAATACTACGAATGCTAGTGACACGCGGAAAGTGGTGTGAGCATTGTTCCTTCATTCTATCTCTTCCAATGAACGCCCTCAACACAACTTGTCCCCTAAAATTCCTGGTGCAAATATAATTGTTTCATTTTTTATGTTTCATGAATGTGAAAGCTGGAGGAAACTGAGTGGGGGTCCTATAGACAATCCTTCCTGTTAAAAGTAAAACATTTTCCGAAGCCAAAAGAATTTTATACTGTGATGGGCTTAAGAATGCCTGATATTTCTTGCAGGTTTGCCAAAGGTGTGTTTGCTGGTTGACGCAGATATGTTTTTTGATGTTAATGGTTTCTTCTTTGGAATACATGTGTACTTGGTAAGAATGTCAAATGCAACTAATGTATCTGGTGATTGGATCTATTCACTTTTTAATATTTTTGTTAGTTCACTTGAGTTCCTTGAGATTCCGTTCCTGGGTATTTATGTATTTTCTGTAATAACGGATACTCTGTTTGACTAAATGGTAGGTTGATGCATGGATGAAGTTCACATCTGGTGTTATGCGAATATTTGGTGTGAATTTTTGGTATTGATTTCAGAGTGGGGCTTTGCTTTTTTCCTAAATTATTCTTTTAATCCTGCATCTGTGGAGACTGTTTCTACGTGTAGTACGAAATCTAACCAAACCAAACACGTTTTATTTCAAAACTCACTTCAGACTTTTTGCAGTCTTTGCTCTTAAAAAGCCAAATGCACATGCAGTAACAAAAAGAGAGCTTCATACAATTTTAAACATATATTCATAGAGCAAATTAATGTAATATTGGAATTACTGGAAAAAATAATTTACCTTTTAGTCACTCTTTATATATTTATAGGTCCTCCAATTTACGTTTTAGTCATTCTTCATATTTTTATATGTCTTCACATCACTCTTCCCCTCAATGATGTCTGCTTTCGTGGCAGGGAATTTCAACACACATCCTGATATTACACAGTTCTCTGGTATAAGGAAACCCTTTGTATAGTGATCATCCAGCAGCTGATTCGAAGGTTTTGGATGCTCAAGTGCATTTTCATCACAAAGAGAATAGCTGAATTGAGTCGATCAATAGAAATGTTGATTAGTTTATTTTTAATGTTGATAGTGAAAAAGTTGAACAAATGTTAAATCACTAGAAATTCTAACAAACATATGACTTGCACCTTTAGGACCCTTATGGATGAAAAGCGTTTCTTTGACCTGGTCATAATCCTCTTTATATTTCATGTGTTGCTTCCTTTTCTTCAGTTCGATGACGAAAGCTGTAAAGTCAACATTCGTTGTGATGTGAGGTTCCTGAATGACATCTCCAGGTAATTTCGGAGTTATTCATACAACATTTCTGGTAGTATGGAAATTATTTCATTCCAGAAGGAGCAATGTAAGTCAAGTAACATTGTGAGTAACATTTAAATCCATTTAGTTTGCAGCAAAGAAACTTATGGCTTCTTCAGTGTATGATGAAAGCTTCCAGTTTTTTTTTTCATTTGCCTCTGGGTAGTATGCAGTAGGTTTAGTCGCTTTACAACCACAAACCTATGCGAAGCCTCAGAATACGCTAGATTTAAACTGTTCCTTGATCTGTTATTGCCTCCTGTCATGACTCAAATCTGGTGACCTAGGAATTATAAAATGCTGTTGCTACTGTCTCTGCCTCAACATTTCGAAGGGCTGTCCAGTTGGTGAATCTATCTATGAAAGATAAATAGTACATAAATGCATTTGACAGTGTAGATAATCAACAGCAGTGGTACAAATTTAGTTCTAAGCCACTTTGTGCAGGTTTCATATATTCAGGAGTAAGCGTACGTTAAAGAGCAAATTAGACCCTCCCCACCATTATAACTATTGTTATGCTAATCGATTTACGATTCTCTGTGGGCCGATTTATGATCCCCTGAGGATAATCCAACCTTCTGAGGAACACCTGCCCTCCCCCTCTCACTCCACCTCCCTCATCTCTCTGGGAAATCCCCAATCTCCTCCCTCACCGATAGCACACTTTTGTTATCAAGTAAATTGACTTATTAATTAAACTGATCAATTAATTATCCCCTTTCCCTCTGGGAAATCCCTCAAACCTCTTCACCCCCACTGCCCCTTCCCACCCCATCTGGAAACTGGTGGGACAAAGACTCAGTCTCTGCAAGAGAGGAAGGATCTATCACACGAAATTCAAATCAGTGTCAATAATAATAATAATTTACTGTAAAATCCAGTTTGCATATTCTTCATTTTATTAGTTTGTGGGAGTCAGCGCTCCCCCATTTGGGTAGAGCTCAAGTCTGCTCCCCCAACCCCCACTTCCCACGATGTAATACCTGTTAAACACTGTGGAATGAAATGAACTGCATTATAATAGCTGCTGTTTTGGCTCACCCATGCATATGTCTGTCATCCAGGCAGGAGGCACCACATTTGCATACAGTGGAGGTCAAACACTGAGCAGAGTTCAGAGTGCTGACAGCTCCATTCGCTGTGGAAGTTTACGGACTGCTGGTATGTATACACCATCCGATGTAAGAAAATAGTATTAGATATTTGTTATTAAAATATGATGATTGATTGCAATTTGGTGATGTAGTGCAGATTGTTTAAAAGTCAAATGTGGTTGGCTCACGACGTGCGCTCTTATTAAGCATCACATTCGGAAGGGGAAGCAACATATACTTGAGTGGCTCCCTTTCCCGTTTAGAAAGTGCCACGGACCATTGTGGAACAGCGACGCTTTGTGCAAGCGATATGCGATTTGAAAAGTGAAGTTTGCTAAGAAATTCCCGGACGTCACTCGCACTGAAAATGTACCTAAGCGCCCGTTTAAAACTGAGTTTGAAGAATATTACAAGGGGGGAATGTAAGTAGTATGTTAACGTCGGCCTCGACTGTTCTGCCCACACAATGATACGTCTTACACGGCTGGCTCTGTAAAAAACGAAAAAAAAAAAAAAACTTGGTACATAGAAAGTAAATGATTAAGGTTGTCCAAGTACCAAAACAAACACAGAAAACACAGAGTAACTGACACTATAATTACGAGCTTGGATTTAAAACACACACAACACGCTAACACTTACATCAATAACAAGGGCAGGTCCTGAGTGGATTGTTATGTCCATAAAAGTTTATAAATCACGTAAAATGTCCACTCGTTAGCCACTCTGTGTTTCTCACACATACTAGCCTCACATGCAACAAAATAACAGTATTTCTCAATAGATCTAAACAAATTACAAATTTACGTCCGGCAATGGACGATGGGTTGCGCGATTGTTTTTTGTAATATTCAAGTGTCTTCAGAGTCTGTCTTTAATATCGATGTTTTTACTTACTCTATAGCTTCTCTGGCGAATCAGTAGCGCTGGATTCATTTCTCCTTCTAAATCATCAAAATCAAACCGTTACAATGCGTAGTTAAATATTATACGTTGGCAAATAAATAGTTCTTGGCCTCTTTCATCACTCAAATCAGTGTTTGATGTGACGAGTTGTGGCGGTGTGAAAATACAACACCTCATCGTCTCCCGTGTGGAGAACGAGAACTCCTACTGGATTCTAGTGATCCACACGTAATTCCAGTGATGTTGTAGTTGCACACAGTAAGTGCATTGATGTAAATTGTCAAAATCACACTCTTAAATTAATTAACATAACATATACATCATAATATCCATAATATTTATTAAATAAGTGCATAGAAGTGTTTATGCCTTGCACATAAAGTCCATTGTTTTCGCATTATTATGCTTTAATTCATTGTGGTCGGTGAGACGGTCATTTACGTTCGTCTGTTAATGGACAGGCGGTGACCTTCATTCCTTAAAAAATAATTGTACAACACATCGATCTAGGTTTCATACTCTCAAATTTAATAAATTCAGTCCTGCTGAAAAGGGAGAAGCTTGTAATCTAACATGGAAATCAAAGGCAGCTTGCTTATACACTAATCATTGTCTGTACATTTGCACGACATTTTAGTTAGTTCAGGGGTTTTGTCTCTTTTGTAGAGTTTTTTTATGTGCGAATTGCATGGCATTTGCTTATCGCTCAAATTTACGCTAATAAGCTTTCATGTTGCACACCAACTCAAAACACTTTGACGTTCTTCACTGTGGATTGTCAATGGTAGTTTTTTGGTCTTGTCTCACCGCAGCTTGACATGGTTTGGAGGGCAAGACAAGGACGCCGCGAAGCTGAAGTCTCATTATATTAAATGTTCATCCATGCAGATAAATGTCAGTGACTTGTGTTCGTCTTGGTGCAATTTTTTTTTTATCCTGAAACAATACAGAAAACCTGAGTTTGGTTCTGCTTAACACTAAGCTTATATCACTAAGAGGGTAAGGGATAAGGACGTGAACATCAGATTTACGAAGCTAGCGTGAGTATTCGCTCTCTTCATTTGTACATTGCTCAGTAATATCTTATTTTCGCTCTGTAATGACTTTACCAGTGTTCGTGTTTAGTGTACACTCGTTACTTGACATAAGTCCTTAGTTTGGATGCATTTGTTTTTATACAGGTCTCTATATTCGGGAAAATGTCCATGTACATATTTTGAATTGTCCCTGGGCAGGGGGCTGTTAAATTCAATCAGCTATCATTGCCAGAGGAGACGCATGCCACTGTTGCGGCGCTAGCCGTTCGCGCGCAGTGCAGATTTGGCAATTGACGCCGGTACGCACCGGTTAGCTAAGCTGCCTTCGAAGTATTGTCTTTTCGTTGATAACTCGTTACTTGGCTGCATCGTGAGTGTGTTTGACGCATCTGCAAAGCTCACTACAGGGCGAACTTCACTTTGTGGTCCTTGGATCGTTGCTGTGGTTCGTCGTTTGCAAGCTGCAAGACTCGCCTGCAGGTAAGTACATTTAAAATTTTCAGCATGCACGCTGGAGTGAAAATCGTAGCACTGGTTATAATTTTCGCAGCCTGACGTGTCTTGTGATGTTTTGTGTTAATCGGTGATTGTACACTTGAACTTAGTCACTTCCGATTCACATGAGTAAAACACAGGTTTATAATTTTGTAACTCGGTGATTCACATGAGCAATGTACATGTCCATATTTTTTTTCGTTTCAATTTACGAAGAAAAATTGCTACTAGTCACAATGGTTGCTAAATCAATAGTATGTACAGTTTCTTTAAAAGTCAGTTCTTTTGGAATCGGTATAACCATTCGGTTTCCCTTTCAGAGTAATTTTATTGAATTCTGTCTCAAAGATACTCTTTAAAATTAATGGGGTTTCTACAGATTTCTATTACTTTCTTGTTTATGATTTCTAAACCATTTACTTTCATTGATTGTGCATTAGAGAGAGTTGTGTACCAACAGATAAACTGCCTACTCGCAACAGCGAGAAAGTGACTTTATCCAACTGAAACTGTCACGGCATTCAGATTTTCAGTTTCATGTGTTCGTGTCGACAAAAGCAATAAAGAAGAAAAATGACCGATAGCTGACTATTCGCGGTGAAATCCTATCACAAAACACGCGATTTGAAAGGGTTAAAAGAAATCTGGAAGATATGCGGAATCGCGAATTGTTAGAATCCTTTTCATCCAGTGTATGTTTGCATTCCTTTTACATGTCCTCCAGTCAACAACTGATGCTCAGATTCGATGGGAATAGGATAAGTAGGAATTCATGGGTAGATACACACATACATAGTGAGAAGTAAATGTTAAAGTTCCTTGAAATCTTCAAGACAAAAAACTTTTGGTGACACTTCTGCCACATAAAAGTATCAATGTAATCAAATTACTTCTAAATTTACCTCTAATACTGTTCTCGATCTATTTACATTTTATTTACAATGTCTATATCAGGTTAGTTTCCTCGTGGGTGGTGGTATTTACATTTTGCTTCTAATAGTAGAACAGTACAGATTAAAATTCGTAGACTCATGTATCACTCCTTTGTATTGGTTGCACACTTCTTGGTAAATAGCAAAAGATTTCGGTCTTCGTTCTTGTAACGCTTCAATATTCTAGTAGCCTGATCATATCTTTAAATGTGGAAACTTTCATTTTGAATAGGCGTGGTCGCATTATCCCGTCTTACTGCGCTGTATAGTATTCGCTTCGCGTGGCAATCCGTAAATATTTAAGTTGGGCGTGTCAACGGACGAATGACTGATAAATTCCGTGCGTGTTTGCCATCAGGGTCACGTCGTACGTTGCCTTGTTTTTCTTCTTACCGCTCAGTCCACGTGGTTCATTATCTCACTTACCGTTGGAGTTTCTTTCATCATCCGCGCGTCTATATATGGCGTTACGAATAATTGTTCTCCCTCCATCGTGTCACACGGACTGTTCCTCGGATAAAATTATCTTCATCTTAAATCTAACAAAATTCATCATATAGAATGTCGGAAGTCAGCTCACCAGGTACGTACTTCCTTTGTATTCAAATAAAATCTCAATATAAATCGGCATCCATGTTCATCAGTCGCGTAGGACATCGTCTTCTTAATAACTAACTTAAAACTAATCCGATAATTTCTCCTGTAAATCTGTTCGGCAACTTTCATTAGTAATTTTCTTTTCTTCTTTCCTCTTGTCTGTGCGGAAATGTCTTGACTCGTGGATTCATTCTTTTTCTTGTCTTTCAGCGGTCTTTTTGTAGATGTGATCGGTAAAATCTTCCTCAATGGCCATTATTATTTCCTCGGCTAGAAGCATACTTCTTAATGTTCTGATGCTGGTATAGACACTTTATTCTTCCAGAGACGGGATCGGTTGTCAGATAGCAACAATGTGTGGTTTGCGCAGAATTATGCACGGACCCTCGGACAAGTATCTCCACTTTTTATTTATACGGTACAGTAATGAAGGTTTGTAATGCGTCCTCATTGATACTTTTTCATTAAGTTTGTAGTCTACCACTTTCCCGATCATCTTATCGTGTGCTCTCTCTCTGATATTCGCATGAACAGTAAGTGAAATCATGGCCTGTCTGGGTTTTTCATCGAGTTCTTCTTCATCACTCTGAATTTTAGGTATCGGATCGGGCCACTCGTTGCGATCCCTTTGATTCGACGTTAGTTCTGCTGGCGTGTAACCGGTTGACATGTGGGATCGGTTGTTGACTATCCGCTTCAACGGGGTTACAAATTCCACCCATGTTGTTTGGTGTGTCGGAATATACGTGCGAATGAATCGGTTGAATTCCTTAAATACGAGTTACGTCAAACTTGACTGTGGTCTGAGTTTCGAAATCAAAATTTGCTTGATGTTGTTCCTTGCGAGATAACCTCTTCATTGATGGCGATAAAGTTCGAGGCATTGTCCGAAAGTATGGCCTCCGGTTTTGACGAAACGTGGGAAGTAATCCTGCTCTATTCTTCTTATAATCGGCGGCGCGTTTGACGACTTCGTTGCGTACAGACGTATATGTTTTGTAAACTGATCCAGAAGTGCCACAAGGTATTTCACACCTCCTCTTCCTTTCAGGAGCTGTCCAGCGAGTTCTATACTTACTATCTGCCCTGGTTTCTGGGTTAGTATGGGGTTTAATGGCAAACCATTTGACAAAATAAATGGCTTGTCTTTCTGGCATACTAGACAACTTCGTAGGAGTTTGTTTATCTTTCCAAGCAAATTAGGAATGTAGCAATACATCGATAGTTTCTTCTTGCATTTCTCGGGACCGAAGTGTCCCCAAGACAGGTGGGTATACCACAACAAATGTTCCACATGGGGTATGCAGACGCACCATCTTTCTGTTTCTGCCATCCGATGAAATAATACTCCTTCATGTAATTTATAAAATTTCGCTAACTGGTGTTGAGGATTTAACGTAAGTATTCCCTTTACTTTATTCCATTTTCTATCGGCTTCTTACAAGGTCTATTTGTCTGCATAGCTGTAGGTAGTAGTTTCGGTGAATTGGGTCTTTCATTTACAATATCTGTCCGTTGCGTAATTGTTCCTCGATTTCACAATTTTCGGGCATTCCCTCCAGCATGCGTGATTGGGTGTCGGCTATGACGTTGTCCTTTCCTTTAATGTAGACAATTTCAAATTGGTATTCCTGTAGGAAAAGGCACAACCTTCTTAACCTCGGGTGTAGTAATTTACAAGAAAGGAGAAAGCTGAGGCCTTGGTGATCGGAATAGGCTTTTATTTTTCGGCCATAAATACAATAATTGAATCTCCGAAACGCACATACGATGGCTAGGCCTTCCAGTTCCGTTACTGAGAAGTTTCGCTCACACTGCGTCAATACGCGACTCGCGAAACTAATAATTCTGATTTTCTCTCCGTTTACTTGTTCATCCTGGAAGAGACAAGCGCCTAGACCCTGAAAGGAAGCGTCACAAGATATACAGAAGTCCTCAGCTAAATTTGGATGGCTCAAGATATCACTAGAGAGTAATGCTTCTTTTATCCCCTTGAAAGCTCGTTGACACTCGTCCATCCAATTCAACGGAATGTTCTTTTTCAACAGGTTGTGTAATGACAGATGGTTAAGACATTGTCCGGATAACGTCGAAAGAATGACACCATTCCGATGAACCCTTTAAGTTGGCGTTTCGTGGTGGGTGTAGGAAAGTTTTCTTTAGCTGAAAGTATATAGGTATCCGGTCGAATTCCTTCTGAAGATATAATGTGGCCTAAAAATATGATCTCTTGTTCCCCGAATTTTGACTTCCTGAGGTTGGCTGTAACTCTGTAGTTAGTGAACCTTCTGAACACCTTCCCTATGAGCTGGATGTGCCTTTCCCATGAAGCAGTGGTAAAATTTCTGGTCCCGGAATGTGATCCAAAGCTGCAATAAATATTCTGGAACTGATATTCAAACCAAACGGAACTACTTTGAACTGATACGACCGGCTGGCGAAAATAAATGCAGTATACTTCTTCGATTGTTGTTATAGGCGGACCTGCCAGTAGCTACTCCTTAGGTCAACGCTAGACAGATACTTTTCAGCACTAAATTTCTGTAATTGCTCTTCGAGTGGTTCAGACCTCCTGCAAACCGGTGATATTATTTTTTTAATGTTGTGGGCATCCAGTACCAACCTTACACTGCCATCTGCCTTTAAAACAGAAACTAAGGAGCTGCAATAGGGTGAATCATTTTCAATAATGTTCTTCTTGATCATTTTTCTTATTTTGTCTCTGCCTTCCTGGATTGTGGAACTGCAGAGATGGTCTTTCAGTATGTGTCATGGGGAATGACCATGTCGAACTCAAAGCCTCTTATTATCCCTGGCTTGGTAGAAAATACGCATGAATATCTCATTAAAAGATGGAATAAGTCTTGCTATTGAGTGTCCGCTATTTCAGGTAATTCCATGGTTTTCTGGATTATTTCTTCTTGAGCCGGTATTTGCTCATCTTCGTCACAAACGGCAATGTGTTGGCTGAAATGCAACAGATGAATGTTGCCTACTTTACCCTTCCTGTACAGTCTGCGCATCAAAACATGACATTGATGATCTGCTACCCTTATCTTGTCACACAGAAGTTGAACCATAATTGCTTTCTCTTTCCATGTACCATTATACATATCAATTCCTGCTCTTGTCTTGCGGAGAATCTCAATAGCAAGTATGCAAGGAACAGATAGATTTTTCACAACTAAAAGCATGCATGCGATTGCCACTCTATTCGGACTGGTATTTGGGTTTAAAGGTTTGATCTTTGAATAATGGAACCGACAGCACCGGTGACTGTACAGCCTTGAACAGGTAAAGTAGGTACTTTGATTAATGCAGATACTTTTCTGAAAACACACAACGACATTGCATTCACGTTCGCCCGTGTATCAATAATCGTAATGATAGGTAAATCAGCGATATACATCTGCGCAGAAGCTTGTACTCGGTCTTCCTGTAAGTCTTCTGTTGGTTTAGTCACCTTTTCTCCGATTAATTCTTCACATACATCTGAGTTCTGATCATAGCGTATGAGATTTATTGACTCCAACATGAAGTCGCCCCCTGCGCATTCCGCAGCCAACCCACGGAGGCTTCGAGTTTTCTGCTTTCATTTGGGCTGAGCTACTACCGTTCGATGTAGCGCTCATGCTATTGTCTTCAGTTATCGTCACGGTAGGGCTTGGGTACCATGTTCCCATTGGTACGAATTCTGGTTGGTTGGTAAAATTAAAGTTCGTTGGCGGATTGACTTGGGTGTAGAATATGGGCGGATTGTATGTTCCACGCGGCTTCTGATTTCGTTTAAACTGCTGCTGATTATTTGCATTCGTTGCTTGCTGTGGTGGTGCATTTTGTTGGTAGCATAACTTGGCTCTGCTGCTGCAAATTGTTATAATTTCGCGACCAAATTTGGTAGCCTCCATTGTTCTGTTTGCTGTATTGGTTCCCGCCGTAGTCATTACGTTGGTAACCGTTGCTGTATCTATTTCGTTTGTAGCCATTGCAGTAGCTTTTCTGATTGTCATTATAAATGGGGTTGTGTCTGTAATTATTGTTACTCCGGTCCCGCTGGTTTCCATTCCTATAGTTGCCATTATTCTTTCCGTCGCTTGGCTGCCAGTTCGCGTTTCCCTGTTGGCTGCCCTGACTATTCCCGCTCGCGCTGCAGTGGTTGTTGACGGCCGTTGCGCTTGGTGTGTGATACCCGTAGTTTTCTTC
Organism: Schistocerca americana; assembly: GCF_021461395.2. NCBI lineage: Eukaryota > Metazoa > Arthropoda > Insecta > Orthoptera > Acrididae > Schistocerca > Schistocerca americana. Next base: position 135,830,082 of record NC_060122.1, on the reverse strand, counting down.
TGAACACGCGCGTCTTCATGGATGAGGTCTAAACTGTCCAACACGGATAAGAACATCTTCTGGTCGTCATCCGGAACGTTTACCAATTTTTTCCCTTATCAATATAGGCAATTTCGACTTGAGAATCATTATTACATCTTTTAGTGGCGATTTATGTATCCCAATAGCAAATCTTCCTCAAGTACTTCTCGAAATACTTCTTTAGACTCCCAAATTTGGCGTGAAAAGGTTTGACATTACACCCTTCTTTCCGAAGTCTCTGCTGTATTCCTGCGCACCAAAACTTCAGCAAAATTTGGTGTTCGAATTCGGCATAGGTATGACGTCTATCGAGCATCTCTGTTCCCCATAACGCATTTCCTCCTTGAATGAATCCGACAACAATGGTATGCGTTGGCGGTCTGACCAACTTTCTGGGAATACGCCAGAAGATCCCTTTAAAAATAGGACAGGATGAAGGTATCTTTTTTCTCGTATGAATGTTTGAAAGACACTGTTTCAACACGCTGTCTTCTTTCAATACTTTCGCGAGCGATACTTGAGCGATTTGTTGCGGTTGTAATGGTTGGCAGTCCTGCTTTGGTATTGATCGTGCGGAAGATTGTTGCTGGCGGTCGAAATATTCCGGCGAGTTATTTACTGTTGTTAATACGCTTTGGTACTCGCCCTGCGCGTCATTGTTTTGAAGATCATCTAAGCGGTGTTGCATTGTCTCAATTTGACCGTCAAGTTTGCGTTTCCACTCTGGTGAATCTCTTGTGAAGACACGTCGTATCTGCCCTAACTCCTGAAGTACCGGGAACAGCTAAGGCTTCTAATGTGGCTGATTTTACGGCGTCTTTGAGCTCGTTCGTTACCTTGTCGCAAACTTCTCTGTCTGTGGTCTCCACCCGATCTTCGTGTCTCTTATTCAGTTCTGTGGTGTACGTGTCTAAGCCATGCTTTATTTTTCTCTCAATATTCAACTTAGACATGCCATCTGACAATTCTGTCATTTTATCGCCTATTTTACTGATATTGTCTTCAAGTTTGTTGACGTTTCCAGACACCGCTTTGCACTTTTTCAGCGTCTTCGGCGCCTCAGACTGGCAAGCGGTTTCTTGAAGTTGAATTTGGTCGGCCATTGATTTCATGCCATTTTCCAACTTCACAATTTGGTGTGCTACCGTGGAAATGTTACTATCTATTTGTGCACGTAAGTCGGTTTTAACCGCGTCTACTTCATGTTTGACACCTTCTTTTAGTTCGTCCTTTACCGAATATATCTTGCTTTCCATTGCACCAAATTTTGTTTTCATATTACCCTTTACTGAGTCGATTTCTGCCGTTACTGTAACCATTTGTGATCCGAGTTTACCAATATCCGCTTTTAATTCGGCCTTCAAATTATTATTCATTGAGTCAAGTTTAGTTTGTACATCTGCATTTACCGAACTTGTTACTGCTTTTAAGTCTGTCTTCAAGTCAGTTCTTAAATCTGTCTTCAAGTTGCTTGCCATAGAATCAAATTTAGTTTCCATGTCCTATTTTAAATTGGAGAATAACAAGGCTTGTTTCTCGTCCCGCTCCTTCTCCTTCTCTTCGCGTTAACTTCACTTCTCATCACGTTCACGTTTTTCTCTCTGTTTTTCCTTTTCCCGTTCGCGTTTATCTCTCTGCCACATTTCAATACACATGTTTGTCCGAGTCTTAGCTCACGTCCTTCGTCCTCAATATTTAACACGCCTTGCCCGGACTCCGGCCGATTAGAAATTATACGCGAGCGGAGCTGGTATGTACCCGCGTTTGTTTCGGAAAGTTCATCTGTGGAATTATCCACTCGCTTGTCTTCCGCCATGTTTGCAACCAAAGATTTCGCGATAGAACCATTGTTAATATTTTTAGATACACTACTGTACTGCATACACGGGGTGTCTATCTCTGTGTTACTAAAACAGTCAATTGTCACTGGCGGCAATGAAAACTTGAATGGCACAACACGAAAGAGGCAATATAGATTCCACTAAACGTAAACAATTGAAGACAACGCTGCTACCCATCACCAACGCTATATTTCCATCATCTTGGATTTGAATGACAAGAATGACAAGAATGACAACAAGAGAACATATACAATTACAGTAAAACAATAAAAATTTTGCACTTCAACAAGATTGGCTTTAAAAATTGCAAAGAGACGTTTTTGAGATGACTAATCTGAATGAATTTACGAAATGAAGCGGGTTTTGACGGGAAAGCTGGATTTCAAATGAGCACAGCACTTGAATGTCAGAAAATGCACTACGGAAGCGGGGTTTTCGCAAACACAAAGGATTCTACTCACTTTGCGTTGTCTTGAAACAGCGTCTCGGACCTGCGATTATGGCCTCCAATTGTATTTTACCGTTCTGTTGGTAGGCACCAGAATATTTTCCACGTTCGTCTTTTAAACAAAATTTCCGTCTCTGGTCCCACATGAAATTAAAAATAAGAGTATTAGCTATGATTTTGATTCGAGTCCATCTTCGGGCGCCACATCTGATGTAAGAAAATATTATTAGATATTTGTTATTAAAATATGATGATTGATTGCAATTTCATATTGATATTTGTTATTAAAATATGATGATTGATTGCAATTTCATATTGTAATGCTGACTGTTGAAAAGTCAGATGTGGTTGGCTCACGACGTGCGCTCTTGCACACATAAAAATTATTAAGCATCAGACTGGGAAGGGGAAGCAACATAAACTTGCGTGGCTCCCTCTCCCGTTTAGAAAGTCCCGCGGACCATTGTGGAATAGCGACGCTTTGAGCGAGCGATGAGCGATTTGAGAAGTGAAGTTAGCTAAGAAATTCCCGGACGTCACTCGCACTGAAAATGTACCTAAGGACCAGTTTAAAACTGAGTTTGAAGAATATTACAAGGAGGGAATTTAAGTAGTACGTTAACGTCGGCCTCGACTGTTCTGTCCACACAATGATACGTCGGACACGGTTGGCTCTGTAAAAAAAACTTGGCACATAGAAAGTAAATGATTAACTTTGTCCAACTACCAAAGCAAACACAAATTTAGAGTAACTGACACTATGATTACGAACTTGGATTTAAAACACATACAACACGTTAACACTTACGTCAATAACAATGACAGGTCCCGAGTGGTTTGTTATGTCCACAAAAGTTTATAAATCAAGTAGAACTGTCCGTTCATTAACCACTCTGTGTTTTTCACACATACTAGTCTCACATGCAACGAAATATCAGTATTTCTCAATAGATTTAAACAAATTGCAAATCTTATGATGACGCCTATGTAATGGTGCGTCACGTCCGTATTATACAGAGGATAAAAAGAGAGTGATATCGTCCGGCAGTGCACGAGGGGTTGCTCGCTTGTTTTTTGTTAACAGTCAAGTGTCTTCAGAGTCTGTCTTTAATATCGATGTTTTTACTTACTCCATAGTTTATTTGGCGCGTCAGTAGCGTTGGATTCATTACTCCTTGTAAATCGTCAAAATACATCATTACAATGCGTAGTTAAATATTATACATTGGCAAATAAATAGCTCTCGGCCTCTTTCATTAGTCAAATCAGTGTTTCACGTGACGACGTGGTAGTGTGAAAATACAACATCTCAACCAGAGCGCACTCTAGCACACTATATGGGACTTCCATGAGGTGTCCGTCCTTTGTGCCGTATGGAGAATCCTCTATAAGAGACATGCGGAAACTTTTGTCAGAGACCTCACAATCATCTGCTGCAAGTGCAGATACTGGTCCAAGTGGACACAAGTGCCTACGCACGAAAGGATCACCCTTTGTTCTTGTAGCCATGGGAAAGCATCCCGTGGTGGCATTTCTTTGCCTGGGAAATTCCAGACCTGATTGTGCTCTCTGTCTCTCTCAAATCACTACTTGCTGTGTGTGTGAACATGTGCATGAATCAATGTTTCCAAATATGCAGACGAAGATTTTCATCATTCCTCAAAATACTGCATTCCTCTTGACTAATGCTGTATCAGTGAAGGTGTATAAATCCTATCCCCCCCCCAATCTCGTTATTCTGCCGTCGTCCATGGATGTGTCAGTTTGATCATCAGTTTTAATATTTCTGTGTTAGTTTGCTTCCAAGATAAAGCTTTTGTAAAGCTTACCAACAGCCACATCAGTGGCAGTGGCAAACACACAAGACAAGGAGAGTTACCAAGTAAGCACATAATTAATTTCCTAGCGTGAGATGTGATTTCATAGTCTATTTTCATAAAGAAAGTTTCGTAGTATCAAATCACACAGTGTTCAGATTTTTGTCTCATAGCACTTGCCCGAATTTAGGTTTCATAGCATGAGATTGAAATTCATAGTGTATATTTTCGTAAAAAGATTTTCTTAGGATCAAATCACCGTGTGTTCAGATTTCGAAGTATATTTTCGTAAAAAAGTTTCATAGTATCAAATCACCGTATGTTCAGATTTTTTAGTTAAAAAAAGTGTTTTGTATCAAATCACAGTGTGCTTGGTTTTCTTAGGTTTCATACCATTTGCTCAGATTTCATACATTTGTTCAGATTTCTTTTGTTATTTTTTTCTTGTTGCTTCAGCATATATCCACTAAATCGAGTATCAGCTGGAAGCTGAAAGGGAATAGCAGCAGCAGTATCAACATCATACACGGTGACAATTATTGAACTATATGGAATGAAATCGTCGTAACTTCCTAACAGTACGCGTTAGGACGTTCAAACTGCACGGTTGGTCCTGGGGCATGACGGGAGTTAGTATGTGCATGCGCATATGCCTTGTTTTTGTTGGCCATTTGCACGTGAAAATGCCACGGCGCAGTGTGCCTGAGCGTGTAACGCTTGTGAAGGCCTGGTATGTGAGCAATAACAGCCTAACTGCGGCTCAAAGGGAGTTTGCAACGGAGTTCAAGCTGAAGACAACCAGTCCTAGTCTGCTAACAATGAAGAATTTGAACCGCAAGTTTGACAGAATGGGTGATGTAGTGTGGGCAATGTCGGTCGTCCAAAATGGGTGGAAACGCCTGAAAACATCGAGAAGACACGCGCTGTGATTCAAACCAGCCCCAGGAAATCGATCCGACGAGCTGCACATCAGTTGGGAATCCACCGGGAGTCACTGCAACAAATTATTGTTGAAGATCTGAATCTCTTCCCATATAAAATTCAAACCCATCAGCCATTAAGCCCGAGAGCTGTGGAACAGCAGTTGTTTTTCGCCAACACTCTTGTGAACACTCTGATGAACAGGAATTTGATGTGAATATGGTTTGGTTTAGCGACGAAACCCACTTTCATTTGGATGGGTTAGTCAGTAAGCAAAATTGGTGCATTTGGGGGACTGAGAATCCGTATTACGAGTTCGAGAAAGCTCTTCACCTTCAACGGTTGACTGTGTGATTGAATAAAGTGTGTGCACGACGAAGTTTGCAATTAATTTACGTTTTCTTCATATGGTTCAATACTTGTCACCCACTAATTATAGATACTTTGCTCTTCATAGTATTGTGTATATATATTATGTTACTGACAGACATATTATTCTTCTCGTTCAAAATATCGTATGTAAAGCGATGTCTAATGCACATTAATTGTTATTGTAAATGATTTATAAGATCAAGAACAGGGAGAGAGAGAGAGGTTGTGATACAGCCCACATCACAGATATCGTTTCATTGTATGAGGGGGAGTTGGAAAATAAGTTTCGCCTGTCGACTGTGGGCAGAGTTGTGTGATATGGGCGAAAAACGAAACGGCAGGTGAACGCGCACGTGCAACACACCGATACACCATTGGGTAGAGGTCGACCGCGATCAAGCAGATGGTGCTGTCGCAGTGCCTGCGCAGAGCGGAGGCCAACCGCTCAGTCTTTTCCCGGAGCTATGGAGAGAAGGTGCGTTTTGGAGTCGTGGTCAAAGGCGAAAGTGAGAGCTGATATCCGCTATGAACGGGCACGTGGAGTATCAGGTACAGAAATTCATAACCGCGTTGTTGAGGTGTACAGGTCAGATGTGATGTCGAGGCAAATGGTGCGGAGATGGTGCCGGCAATTCAGTGATGGACGTCAGCAAGTGCAGGACATACGGAGACCTGGACAGACACGCACGGCCGCTACAGATGAAAATGTCAGCAAGGTGGATGACATGATTAAAGCGAACCGGCGTATCACCATCGATGGAGTAGCGGCAGAACTTGGAATCGGACATGGGCGAGCTTACATAAGCATCCAAGACATTCTTCGATACGGGGAAGTGTCAGCACGATGGGTACCCCGCCAACTGACCCCGACACACATGGAATAACGTATGGCGTTCAGCCTGGAACAGCTCGTGCATTACCATGAATCTGGCAATGACGTTCTCTTTCGGATTGTGACGGGGGATGAAACGTGGATCCACTAATACACACCCGAATCGAAGGCCGCATCCATGGAGTGGAGACATCCGTCACCACCCGTCCGAAAGAAGCACTCCGTCTGCAGGTAAAGTGCTACTCGCCATTTTCTGGGATGGCAAAGGAGTTTTGCTGCTGGACTTTCTGGAGGATGCAACCATCATTGCTGTGCGGTACTGTGCCACTCTGTCAAAATTGAAAGTAGTGATTCGGAAAAAGTGGCCTGGCCTCAGATCTGGCGTTCTGCTGTTGGATGACAATGCGAGACCACACACGGCGACGGCAACGCAAAACCATATTGCAACCCTTGGTTGGGAGCGCCTACACCATCCGCCTTACAGTCCGGATCTCGCACCAACTGGCTTCCATCAGTTTCCTGCTTGGAAGAAGACTCTCAGCGGAAGGCGCTTTGGCAACAATGCTGACGTCGAACAAGCCGTTCATTGCTTCTTCCGAGTGCAACGCCCTGATTTTTCCTGGAAGGCTTTTTGAAGCTTATAAAGCGGTATGACAAATGTCTCAATGTACTTGGAAATTATGTAGAAAAATAAAGTCTTATCTTTAATGTATCATTCTCTTTTTTTTCCCTTTCACACACAACTCTGACCACAGTCTACAGCGAAAACTTATTTTCCAACTCCCCCACATATATTCCAAAAACAATTTTCGGAGTTGGGTGTGCGTTTTTTATTTCGTAAATACGTTGCTGATGTAGGTGATTTCAGATAACTCATTCAATAACGGATTCAGTGTTTTGAGCGAGGAGATGGAGAGGGAGCAGTATCAACATGAGGAGAAAACGGATGAGCTGAGGTATGTACCGTGGAGCCAGAGCGATAGAAGTAATTTTTTATACACGCTCACGCTGCTTCCATATAATCAGTGTTCTTTCTTTCCTTGAAGCATAAAAAACGTCATACGTTGTAATTATTTCCCGTTATCCTTCCTCCAGCACCTGCGCCTCTGGGACAATCACAATCCCCACAGAACACCGTGGCGTGGGCACCAGGGGCAGTGAAGAAACAAACGTGCAGATGACGTCATGTACGGCACATGCCGCCATGTAACATGGACCTCTTCATTGCGCGGAAAGCCGCCACCGTGCAGGTAGCTGCAGCCACAGCTGCTGCTGCCCTCACCCCCATCGCCGCCGCTTCTGCACCAGCTCTGTTCTGGCGCTCATGGGGCACCAACGGTCTGTGAACTGGCTCAGAGGTGCGGCAACAACCATCACCTCAGCTGCACCCAGGACGCTCACAATACCGAAGCACAATATTTCCGCCTCTCCTACGTTCCTTCCCGAACCACAAAGAATTTGCAACTCCCTGCTCCTTGTAGCAACCAGCAGCAGCATCGTCACCAACTATCTGTAGCTATATAGCAGCAGTTATCATGCGCCTAGTGACAGTTCCCTCCCCTGTCCTTTCAGTAATGAACATCAAATTAGTACCAACATACTGCAATTACAATACTCGACGATTGAAGGCATCTTTCAGGAGTGACTTACTCTCATTTACTAGAATCCAGAATTCAGTAGCAAGATCCTGTATGGTTTCTGGAAGGGTGCCATCCTGTTCTAGAAACGGAGCTCCTCAGCGTTGTAGACGATCCGTGATATCTCGCCATTAAATGCATCTCTGTGCTGCCTATCGAAATGTCGCTTCTTTACTGCCCCTAGTACTCGCGTCATGGTGTTCTGTGGGGACTGTGATTGTTCCACAGGCGCAGGTGCTGGAAGAAGGATAACGGGAAATAGTTACAACATTCGACATTTTTACTGCTTTAAGGAAAGAAAGAACACTGTTGATGTGCAAGCAACGAGAGCGTGTATAAAAAAATAAAAAATAAAAAAAATTACTTATATCGCACTGGCTCGGTGACGTGTCGCTCAGGGCATCCAGCATCGCCTCGTGGTGACACAGCTCCCCTCCATCTCCTCCACCGCCTCAGGCACCTCCTCGTACAAACCACCATGAATCCATCGCTCGAGGTCCCCGAAATCACTTACAACAGCAGTATAGTGATTTAACAAAGAAAACACACACACACACACACACACACACACACACACACACACACACAAACACGATAGCTGTAATGTGAATGTGTAAGCTTATTTGTCCGTCGCTGACATAGAAGACCCCAAACCTTCTTTCCTTCCCCTCTCGGCAAGCTGTTCAGTGACTACAGTACATCTAAAGCTTAGTGGGACAGGGTAAATGCTAGCTACAATGAAATCAATAATTCGATTGTAATACTGACATTTTAATTTGATATTCCCCACAACTGACAAAATTTACAAAAAAATGCGAATTTCTTCGTCCACCCACACACTCCTGAGAATGGCACATCAACAATTTACAATTACGTGCCCCTGTTACCGGCAGCTACGTTGATATAAACTCGGCACCTCGCAAGGATAACTAACAGGTCAAGAATATTAAGTTTTTGGTGAAAATCTCGCTTCTGAGCACACAAAGAGCTCTAACCGCAGAACTCTGCACGGTACACGCGTTGGTGCAGTGCTGCGACACAGACCGTATATCTCCCTTCGAAGACGATGGCCAAGACGCCGTCTTCAAGTCCGTCCTGCTCGATGGCTGAAGGTGAAGTCCTCTCTCTCCCAGTTCTGTCGTCTCCCACGCGTACGAAAACGCGGCGGAAGAATACTCTGTTTCGGCCAATGTCGAACGCTGTATCATCGCCGAAATCCCTCCAACGGCATTTCTGAGATCGATTTCTGTTCGATTAGGTCATAACGCCCCTAGGCAAACGAAATTCCCGTCTTCGCCACGTGTTGCCCAGTACAGGTGGCTCCGGATGTCGGGGTATCCCCAAAAGCTCCGTATTGTCCCACGTTTCCGGTGACCGCTACCTGCCGCTCACGGCGGCCCGGCGAGCTACGGCCATCTGCAGACTTTACATTCCACAATTCTCAACTTTCGACGCTTTTCACCAACACTTTAAGTTAGTGGCTCAATCATGCAGACACGCAGGGGGTACTGCTCGAGAGTGCCTCATATTTATCATAATTCAATAGAGGTATGATATGATGCCCTTTCCAGTCCCTTTATTATTAATACTAATGTTGGTAAACTAACGTGTAAGTGCCCATGTCGTGCCACCTTACAAATGGTATCACAGTTCCTCCCTGTTCCTGATCCTCGAAATCATCTACAACAACAAAAACATGCATCTGACATCATATTATGTACATGATTCAACTTTTCTTTTAAACAAAATGAATATTATGTCTAAGATCAACATAATACGTATACACAGCATTGTGAAGAAAAAAATATATATACTTACGATGCCGCTGCTGCTACTATTCGCTATCAGCATTCAGCTGATCTCCGATTTGGTGGATGTATGCCGAAACAACAACAAAAAATTAACAAATCAGAACACGCAGTGTTTTTATACTATAGAACTTTCTTACCTTTTTTTTTTTTACGGAAGTATACTTTCAAATCCGAACACATGGTGATTTGATACTATGAAACGTTTTTACTATAATATACACTACGAAATCCAATCTCATGCTACGAAACATAAATCTGAACAAATGCTATGCTACAAAAATCCAAATACTGTGTTATTTGATACTACCGAAACTCTTTTTACGAATATAGACTGTGAAATTCGATCTCATGCTAGGATATTAAGTATGTGCTTACCTGGTAATTATCCTTGCCTTGGGTGTTTGCCACTTCCACTGGTGCGGCTGTTGGTTAGCTTGAAAAACGCTTCAGCTTGCAAGAAAACTAACACAGAAGTATTCAAGCTGATGATCAAACTAACATTACCACAGACATAAGCGGAATGACGAGAATGGAGGAGGTAGAGTTTATATACCTTCACTGATTCAGAATTAGCCAATGTCTTCGTGTTCTATAGTTTTGACATGGGCGCGTATGACCCTATTTGTTTTTGCGCCCTAAAACTATTCAAAAGAAACAAAATAATATGAATACAGTATTCTGAGGAGGGATGAAATTCTCTGTCCATATGTTTGGACTCGTTGGTTCACAAATGTGTTCACACAAACAGGATATAATCACTTGAGAGAGACAGAGACTTTAAGCAGGTGTGGAATTTTCCAGTCAAAGGAATGCCACCATCTGATACTTTATTTGGAGCTGCAAGAAGAACAAGTGGTCCCTCGGGCAGGTTGGCATGTGTGTCCTCTTGCACCAGTATCAGAGCACACTGGAGCTGGCTGCGAGGCCTCTAACACCATATTCCCTGTGGCCCTTGAGAATGGCTTCTCCACATGGAGTAAAGGATGGGCTTCCACACTTGTGTGCAGTCTCACAATAGATATGGCTGGTGATGACAGAGGCACTTGCTGGTGCGTACATGCCATTAGTCTGCAGACTTTCACAGTGAATAGATCTGTCAGCACTCAGTGCTCTACTAAGCATCCAGTGACACCTGGTCAACTCACGTGGCCTAACATCTGTGGCATGCAGTTGGGATTAATATGCAAATTGAATTGAATAGTATGTTATTACTGTTGATCCTGATTTTAATTTTGTGTCATGAGATTCTTCCTCGCCAGCACAGATTGAGTGTTTTGCTGCCATGTTGTAGATGGAGCAGTGAAAGGGGGGGGGGGGGAAGTGGAGGAGGGGCGGGGTAGTGAGGGGGGGCGAGTTGTGGGCTGGGGATTTCCCAGAGGGGAAGGTGGTAATTAATTGATCAACTTAATTAATTATTAAAATATTTTGATATCAAAGGTGTGCTTGTATCGGTGAAAGGGCGGGAGGAGTTCTGGGAATAACCCTGAGGGATCGGGGAGGAGAAGTGAGAGGGTGAGAGTGGAGGGTTCTCAGAAGAATGGATGATCTCCATGGGGTCGTAAATCAACCTCTAGGTGATACGTCAATCAGCGTAACAGTAGGTTAAGGGGAAGGGAATAATTTGTCCCTGAATGTTTACTTGCACCTTAATGTATGCTCCCCGCATAAATAAAGTTGCTTAGAATGATCTATGTCCCACTACTATCCACTAGGTCAATATGTGCCACCTGAAAACGTTCATTGACTATGGGAAATTTCCTCTGCCTTCTTCACACTGATATACAGTATATGAAATATGTCAAATTCTTGTGTAACAACTAAAAAACTAAAAACGACAATCAGGAAAAGAGATAAGTGTTAACTCGTCGTTAACATGAGAAGCATGACTACATCATCAAAAAACAGCACCTAACAGGCTATATAACACGATGTAATATAGCTATCGTCAGTCTGAAACGGACAAACAGCAGACAAATCGGAATTATTTCGTTGCGTGTTTGCGGATGCCAATTGTGGATGTCATGGTAGATAAAAAACTATCAACACATGTAGCTGATTGCGCCATGTGAGGTATGTGAATAAATGTATAACTACCTTATTTCAAAATTAGTATCCTAGACACAAAATTTTAGCTCATGACAAACGTACAACCTACAATGTCACAAGTCTGCCACCTTAGCCTTCAATAGTATATGTAAACTAGCACAAAATATGTAGCTTAACTATCACGCCTTTGTACATTTAAATAACTTGAAACAAAAATTTCACATACTCTGTACAAAATGTTAACATGTTGAAAGTTGTACCGTGATTTGGTACCTCTTCCGCTAATCTAGAAGTCGTTAACTTGTCTGAGTACCACATTATTATTTCATATTGTTTGTAGCTGATCCCTACCGATGGCCAAAGGGATTGGTTTGTGGTACTTCCGTTTTATTTCAATTTAAGTGCCCTTTGTGATCAGCAGCCTCTACTCTGTACTTGTTCACTGCCTTGTCTGAAAAAGTATGATATAATTTTGGCTGCGTGTTGGGACACACTTGTCTACTTGCTGGAGAAGGCCAGCGAGGAAGTCCGTTAACTTTCGCGGGACAATGGCAGGATGGACACACTTGAAAAAAACGGTTCTAAAGGACACCTGAACTTTCCTTTAATTTTCTACGTTACTTTTGAGGATGCGAGAGTGGAGAATCGAGGTTTTCCGCCGAATTTTTAGGTGAGACGTTTCATTGGCTTTCCTGTATCCTCGGTGCAAGCTCAGAGAAGGTTCTACTAATGTTCTCTGTCTGCAAGGGCGCAAAAAGTGTCTTCCTCCCGCACTTCTTCTCGAGTTCTGATTGGGCCAGTCAGTCGCGCCGAGGAGCAGGACAGTGGATTAGTCAGTGAGAATTCCAGTACCCTTTTTTTTCATTTTTTTGTATGTGAGTAAAAGCATAGTTACTCAAACAAAATGCCATGTATTCGATTGCCGAAAGTGACCAATCCGTTCTCTTGGAAAAGCGCGGTGCTACACAGATTCATCCTGTTTGTGTCTATCGAAAGTTAATTTAATGGAACTCTATCCCTGACACTCCGATTTAAATCTATGCTTGTTTGGCAGAACTTTCCCATAATGCGATAATGCGTCTACAACTTCAACCACGTTCTCTCTAGTGTCTAACAAAGCGTGTCTAGTACCTGCATGGCTGATCATTCATACAATATTAGAATCTAATCCTTTAGTTCATAGAGGCTACGCCATGCTGATTGTTTCGTCAGTCACACTTATTTCTGACAACGAAGTTGTACAGGACAGTAGTGGTTATCAATCCACCATAATTTTTTAGTCAAATTTCATCTCAAGTATCCATTCTATGTCACTAACAGTGTTAATTTGCTAAGTACTGTTTTAAATCGCCTTTCCACGGTCCCAACATAATCTTAGTCGGTAGTATCAAAAATCTAGAGGTATAAATATCATTTGCAAACCAAGCTGTTGTGTCTGTAAGGTTGTATCCAGTCAAACGTTTCCTTGTACGGAGTTAGACTGAGAATGTTTTCTTTCTATTTAGATTATTCTTAAGTTGGCTATAAACCCGTATAGCCATTGCACTTATGGTGAACGACTAACGAAGTTTTGGAAAAGAGGGATATCTGGTGGAAGAAGAATACTTTTTTGCCATGATATATTCTATCTCCACGATAGGTTAAGCACCGGTCACGGATTATGAGTTGACTATGGACTTAGTCCCTACAAACTGGCAAAGATCCATTCGGTTTTTCGACTATCACAATAGGAATAGTCCACGGACCGTTGGCTACTGGAGTTAGGAGTCTTTCTTCCTGCACTCAAAAGTGAAGCTTGTCCCATAATGTGAAAAGGACATATCAGGTCGTAAGAAACTTAGGTATCACTGACGGATTTGAGGTAAAGTGACCTTCAGAGCTGGTGACGTGGGTTTTCTGCTTGGAGAAAACCGATGCATACTCCGAAACAAGCTCTTGAAGGTAGGTACCAGGCATAAAAGGTTGAACTGATTGAATCGTTGACTTTAGACCCATAGCATTGAAGAGATCTAAACCCAATATGATTGTGGCTCCCTCTGAATTGATGACCGAAATGCGATCCGCTTTATACTTAATTTGAACAATGAATCGGATCTTCTCGTCAATGGTGTCGTTACTGTAGTGATAGTAAACTAAGTAGCCAATACACCGAGCCAGTTCATGACGATGGTGGATGAGCCTATATCTACTCTGTCCAATCACACTAATGTGAGCACCTGTCAAGGCCTGAATAACCACCTTTGGAGCGCAACCTGCTGCAAAACGCGCAAGAGGAGAGTCAGTGAGGTTCTTGGAGATACCGACAGGAATGTGGAGCCATGATGACACTAGCACCGTGACTAGCTCTGCTAGATTTCTCAGTTGTGGATCCGTGGTACGAACAGCCTGATCAATGTGATGCCATGGATTATCGATTGCGTTTAAATCCAGGGAGTTTAGCGGCCAGGGGAATATGATACACTCATCTTGGTGCTCTTCAAACCACGCACTTAATACTGAAAGCTGTGTGCCACTTTGAATTTCATGCTGGTAGATGCCATTGCGCTGAGGAGAACCAAACTGCATGATCCCCCAGGTTAGATGCATAACTGCGTTGATCCATTGAGCCTTCGATAATGGCGAGATCACCCAGTGAATCCCACAAAAACTTTCCCCAGGGCATAACGATCCCTCTTTGTTTGCTTTCAAACTTTTCACATTTTACATGTCAGAGGCCATCTGAAAAGGCCCGAAAAGGCCACCTGTCTCCAGTGCGGTCCTGGCTTGCAGACTCCAGACTTCGTCGTTGATGAACAGCAATCAGTTTAGTTGCATGAACCAGGCGTCTCTTGCAGAGGACCGTACGTAGCCCATCTTGGCAGTCCACGTCTCCACACCAGTAAACAACTACGCAACTGTTGTTCACCCTTGTCATCTTTGTGCAATGACGCACCACAGTTGCCTTGACGCTGGTTCTGGATGGCACCATTTTGCTATACACTGATACTTAAAGTATGGTAACACTTGAACAGTTCATAAACTTTTTTCGCACTGCACACGGGAAACGTAGCATTGCTGGTAGTGATGCATGACGAAACTATTTCTGCACTACAGCAACCTCTCTAATTGCAAAAAAAATGCTCAAATGGCTCTGAGCACTATGGGACTTAACAGCTGTGGTCATCAGTCCCCTAGAACTTAGAACTACTTAAACCTAACTAACCTAAGGACATCACACACATCCATGCCCGAGGCAGGATTCGAACCTGCGACCGTAGCAGTCGCGTGTTTCCGGACTGCGCGCCTAGAACCGCGAGACCACCGCGGCCGGCCCTCTAATTGCAGAAATTGCCTGCGACGTCCTTTCTAGAGGGAGATCTTCAAGACCTTCATGGTGAAACTTGTAAGAGTGTGGTAGGGGGGGGGGGGAGGAAACTACGGAACCGCAAAATTGTTCAAGTGGCTCTGAGCACTATGGGACTTAACTTCTCAGGTCATCGGTCCCCTAGAACTCAGAACTACTTAAACCTAACTAACCTAAGGACATCACACACATCCATGCCCGAGGCAGGATTCTAACCTGCGTCCATAGCAGACTGTAGCGCCTAGAACCGCTCAGCCCCTCCGGCCGGCCACGGAACCGAGTCTGCGTCTTTTGTGAGTGGTGGGTGGCAAGTATCTGTAATGGTTCTCACAGGTCCAGAGGGCAGCCAGTGACCAGTCTGACTGCTCGAAAGCCCGAATGAGCGGGAGGCAAATTGCTAAAGATGGGTCATTTAATCTGTGAAGGGCACTGCAGAGCCCTTGGTCTGGGGAATGAAGAAGAATCATATCCCTAACCAGCGTTCAGAACATGACTGCACATAGCACTGGAACACTGAAAACAGTAATCCCGGGAAAGTCTCTCCAGCTGAGTTTTCCACTCTTGGTCAGACTGTCCATTCAACTTACGGCAACTAAACAGTTTCTGCCTAGCGCCTGCCACATGAATTTGAGAATGAAAATATTTCAACAAGCGAGTTTTAAAATTTTCATAGCTCAAAGTATGAGGTTCTACTCCTGGATTTAAATACTACAAGAGGCGATAGCCATCAGCCCCTGTGTAAGCCAACAGATCAGTGTGTATCACTGGATATTACCTGAGATTCCACGTGCGATGAATACTGTAACAGGCGGATGATGCTATTTGCCCACGTTTCTACTTTCCTGTCTAACGCCAGGGACGATGGTGGCAACACCACGAAGCCCTTAATTACGGATTCTATACGAGGCATTCGTTTGGAAACCTCAGATGACGTGTGTGGTGTGCGTACTGTAAGACCTTCGGTACACACACCATCAGATTATTTGACTTGTCGCTCTAACGAAGTAGGCGAGTGTCAGCAATATGTCTCGTGGCGTGTTTATCTTCTGCCGTTAGGTCAGACGATAGAAATGCCACTTGTACGCTTAGAGTAGCAGATTGACGGTGACCAACCTTAAGCAGAACTTGATTAATTTTCACACACATTTATTAAAATAATAAAAAGGATAGACATTACGTAACTTGATTCTGGATGCTGTTTACAATTGACAATCTGAGGTTCCTTTCGTCTTGGTACGTTAATCTTATTCTCACATATCTCTGATACTTGACAAAAGTGTCTATACATTTACCTTCATGGCTGTGTATAGGAATGTGGTAATCTTATTAGGCGCAGACTGAAACTTGACTATAGACTAATGCAGACTAAGGCAGACTGACTAATCGGAGGTCTGTACACTCGTTATAATACCTCGTGCGTTCAGGCATCACTGTGCGAGTGTGATCCGCAAGGAAAAAAGGTTCTACGTTAGCAGCAATCTCATTGGCTGCGTTACATATTAATACGCGGATCGGCGGAAGCAGAATTTGGTCCATCTCTAAGACAGCGCCATCTCGTAGTGCGGATACAGACGGAGTGCTGCGCCTGCGCTGTAGTGCTTAGCGGGGCGCACTCTAGTGGGAAAGTTGTGTATGCGCTGACTATGCGGAACTATGTACACAACAACGTGGTTATGGCTGCCATCTTCTCCAACATCGCATTTTTTTAAAGCAATAGTTGGTAGATAGTAGTAGTAGTACTAATAGTAGCTGGGTAGTAGTTTTCGGCATACGGAAACCAAAATCTGATTTAAGCTCACCAAACCAGTGGGAAAATTGAATAAAGACACCATGTGCCTGGAACACAGCACAAGAATTCAGTCTAAATTCACAAAAGCGATGTCGTCAGTTAGAGTATCGGTCCGGCACAGAGTTTTAATCTGCCAGGGAGTTTCAACCGAGGGTAGGTTCATCAGTGCCAACAAAAGTTCGCTCTTCGTCGTCCACAAAATAGTTTAGGAGTCAAAGTAACTGTCTCAGTTTATGCTTCCAGTGGGACAAGCTAGAGAGTTCACTTAAAATGGCTAGTTCACTGATTATCTGATTATATCTACGTCTTAAGAACTACAAGATTTGATGTCAGTCTCAGAATACAATCGCAGTCACAAACCGAGGCGCCGAAGTCTGGATGGTTGAGCGTTGAGAGGCCAAGTCTTACGCTTAACGTAGCAAGGACAAACATTGCTGGCGGCTCCACGTAGCTGCGGTAGCGGCGTTCCCTGGATGAGCTGCGAGGTGCGAGCCACGTGATGGGTTAAGTGCCGGTTGGCGAATGAATTGGTCACAGACTATTAGCGGCCACATGATGTGGCGGAAGCAAACAGATCTGCGCTTCCGCGCGTCCTAGGGGCGAAGCCGCCGCTGCCCTCTCGAGAGATGAGTGCTCGCAATCACGATGGTGGCGTCCTGAATTTTCCTCAGTAACACTCCTGTTGTTGTCGTTGTTCTTCTCGTTGTCGTCATATGCATCTGATTGATAGTTAGTTGGTTGCGTGTTCCATTGATCAGTCCCACGGTACGGTAACCGTTATGATGTGGAACGTGTCAAGTCCACAAGAAATGCACATACGAAACAAAATTTTTTGATATATATATATATATATATATATATATATATATATATATATATATATTAACAACACAGAGTTAAAGATTAATATTTCTGTTATTTACCCCATCCCCTTAAATGGCACAAAATGCATATACTATACTTATAGATTTCTTTATTTCTATTCAAGAATTCATCTATGGTATAGAAGGAGATATGATTTCTATTTACTTTTGAAGCTATTACCTTATTTCATCTGGTAATTTGTCGAAAACTTTTATAGCAGCATATTTTACCCCTTTCTGTACCAAAGATAGGTTGAGCAAAGGATAGTGTCTTTCTTTTTTCTGGTATTGTAGTCATGAATGTCACTGTTGTTTTTAAACTGGTCCATGTTGTTGAGAAAAAATTTCATTAGTGAGTAGATGTATTGTGAGGCTGTTGTAAGAATTCCCAATCTTTTAAAAAGATGCCTACAAGATGTGCGACTATGAACCCCACACATTATTCTAACCACTTTCTTTTAAGCAGTGAATACTTTTTGTCTAAATGTTGAGTTACCCCAAAATATTATTCCGTATGACATCAGATAGTGAAAGTAATTTCTATATCCTCAAAATTGGCAATTATTCTGATAGCAAAAGTTGCTGAACCTAGTCGCTTTAGGAGATCCAAAATATGAATTTTCCAATTAACATTCTCATCTATATGTACACCCAAAAACTTAGTATGCTCTGCCCTGTCTACTGACTTCTGTTGATGTGTTATATTTATTGAAGGAACTGTACTTTTTCCAACAGAAAATTGGATGTACTGTGTTTTTTCATAGTTTATCATTTTCAATTGGACTTTCTTTTATTGGATTAATAATGATGCAAACAGTGTCAGTTCATCTTCCTGTTTCAGATAGGAAGGAAGGTCGTTCACGTGTGTGCACTGTCGTTGTTGTCGCCCTATAGTGCTATCAGTTATGTTGGAGGCCTACACTATGTGATCAAAAGTATCCGGAAACCCGCAAAAACATACGTTTTTAATATTGGGTGCATTGTGCTGTCACCCACTGCCATGTACTCCATATCAGCGACCACAGCAGTCATTAGACATCGTGAGAGAGCAGAATGGAGCGCTCCGCGGTACTCACGGACTTCGAACGTGGGCAGGTGATTGGGTGTCACTTGTGTCATACGTCTGTACGCGAGATTTCCACACTCCTAAATAGTCCTAGGTCCACTTTTTCCAACGTGATAGTAAAGTGGAAACGTGAAGGGACACGTACAGCATGAAAGCGTACAGGCCGACCCCGTCTGTTGGCTGACAGAGACCGCCGTCAGTTGAAGAGCGTCGTAATGTGTAATAGGCAGACCATCACACAGAAAGTCCAAACTGCATCACAATCCACTGCAAGTACTATGACTGTAAGGTGGGAGGTGAGAAAACTCGGATTTCATGGTCGAGGGGCAGCTCATATGCCATAACCTACACATCACGCCGATAAATGCCGAACGACGTCTCGCTTGGTGTAAGGAGCGTAAACATTGGACGATTGAACAGTGGAAAAACATTGTTTGGAGTGACGAATCACGGTACACAATGTGGCGATCCGATGGGAGGGTGTGGGTATGGCGAATGCCCAGTGAACGTAATCTGCCAGCGTGTGTAGTGCGAACAGTAAAATTCGGAGGCGGTGGTGTTATGGTGAGGTCGTGTTTTTCATGGAGGGGGCTTGCACCCCTTGTTTATTTGCGTGGCACTATCACAGCACAGGCCCACATTGATGTTTTAAGCAACTTCTTACTTAGCAATGTTGAATAGCAATTCGGGGATGGCGATTGCATATTTCAACACGATCGAGCACCTGTTCATAATGCACGGCGGAGTGGTTACACGACAATAACGTCCCTGTAATGGACTGGCCTGCACGGAGTCCTAACCTCAATGCTACAGAACACATTTGGGATGGACTGGAACGCCGACTTCGCGCCAGGCCTCACCGACCGACATCGATAGCTCTCCTCAGTGGAGCAATCCGTGAAGAATGGGCAACCATTCCCCAAGAAACCTTCCAGCACCTGATTGAACGCATGCCTGCGAGAGTGGAAGCTGCCATCAAGGCTAAGGGTGGGACAACACCATATTAAATTCCAGCATTACCGATGGAGGGCGCCACGAACTTGTTTGTCATTTTCAACCTGGTGTCCGGATACATTTGGTCACATAGTGTATGTGAACAGACGTAGGAAATATGGCGCAGTGTACTTGCAGTCACATGACATCGCAGACACAAATAATGGTTGGTTGGTTTGTAGGGCAAAGGGACTAAACTGCGTGGTCATCAGTCCCGCAATTATTGACTCGACTGTAGCTCCTCTTCTGGCGATGTGGATTCTGCCTGTTGGCAAAAGGGGCGTCTCTCATCGTAGCAGCGGCCGCCAGGATCGTCCATGACACCAAGCCGTCGTTGCTGTTGTCCTCTGAACTGTTCGTGTTTGGTCCACGATGACATGTCGCCTTCAAGTCCGTACTTCGGTCACTCACTGCAACGTTATGGAGGCGGACTACGTGTCCCGACACAGCACAGGTACTGGCACAGTGTGATCGAGAAATACTTATATAAACAGCTCAAAGAAGGAGGTACCAAAACGTTCAGTAAAAGACAGGAATACAGCAGTATATAACACGAAGGACTGAAATAAATAGTGACTGCTGTTGAAAAATTACGAACAAATCGAAAAAGAAATAGCAGTCGGAAGGACTAATTCAACATACAGAAACGTCGACACAACCTTCGTTAAAATTAAAAGCAAAGGCGTCATCATTAAGAGTGAAAAAGGAATGCGGCAGTTCAGCGCAGAAGAGAGAGCGGACATATGGAGGGAATACACAAAGACGGCCACATGTGTGATAACGGCGTGATGTGACAGAAGTGGAAGTCGATATGGAAAATATAGGTAAGGCAGTATGGAAGACATAGTTTAAACGAGCTATGGAAACTACATGATCAGGTAAGACGGAAACCATAGATAACATTATATTGGAACTTTTTAAATCGTTGATGAAATGGCAACCAAACAACTACTCACGATGGTGGTAGAATCTTTATGTCCAGAAATATTCCATCAGATTTTCGGGAAAACATGGTCCACCAAACCTTATCATAGCAAGGGCAGATAAGTGTGAGAACTGCCACACAATCAGCTAAGCAGCTCATGCATCCAAGTTGCTGACAAGAATAATCATGAAACGTTCATGGGATTTGTCAACCTATAAAAAGCATACGACAGTGTAAAATGGTACAAGACGTTCGAAATTCTCATAATAGGTGTAAGATATTGGGAAAGGCGGGTAATACACAGAATTTGTTTAAGAAACAAGAGGGGAAAACAGGAATGTAAGTCCAATTACGACGTGCTCCTGTTAGAAACGGTATGGGGTAGGAATGTATTCTTTCGCCCCTCCAAAAACGAAGTGCTCGAATTGGAAACGGTACAAGAAGGAGATATAGTCTTTCTTCCTTACTGTTGAATCTGTACATCGAATAAGCAGTGACACAAATAAAAGACACGTTTCACGTGAGAAAATATCAGCCATGTACAAGATTTTATCAATAATAAGATTCGCTGATGACATTGGTATCGTCGACAGAGGTATGAAAAAATTGCAGGACCTGCTGAATGGAATGAACAGTCTAATGATCAAACACAAAGAATTGAGAATAAACCGAAGAAAGTTGAAAGTGATGAGGAGCAGCAAAAATCACATTAGCGGTTACCTTAACATCCAAATTAGTGACGATGAAGTAGAACAGGTGAAGAAATTCTGGTATCTTGGAAACATAAAAAAACAACTGACGGACAAAACTGGGATACAAAAAGCACACTAGAACAGGCAAAGAGGGCATTCTTGAACAAAAGAAGGTTACCATTATCAAACATAGGCTTTAGTTTGACGCATGAAGTTGTGAGGTTGTGCGTTTGGAACACAGCATTGTACGGAAGTACATCATCGTCTGTGGGGAAAAATAACAAAGAAAAAAATCGTTGCATTTGAGGTTTTTTGCTATAGAAGGATGTTGAAAATTAGATGGAATGATAATACGTGCTGAGGTTTTCCGAGGAATCAGCGAAGAGAGGAATATGTGGAAAATATGAAAAGGAACAAGGTATAGGATTGTAGAGAATGTTTTAAGACACCAAGGGATAACCTCCTTGACACTTGAGGAAGACGTAGAGTGTAAGACTGTAAAGAAAGACAGAGCAGAGAGTGGTGTACGAGGGGAGACCCAAAAATAACCGGAATTTCTTTCTAGAAAGCATATACTTTATTGTTCTCAAATACAACCTTAATCTCCTACGAAGTACTCTCCATTAGCATTAATACACTTGTCTAAACTTCTATTCCAGTGTTGGAAGCACCTTTTAAATTCGTCCTCTTTGATACCTGCTATGACTTTCATGACTTTGCGTTTTACGTCTTCCACATCCGCAAAACGCTTCCCTCTCAAGCCTCTTTTCATCCTCGGGAATAGGAAGAAGTCCGAGGGTGCTATATCCGGCGAATAGGGCGCGTGGGTCAAGGTAGTCGTCTTCGTTGAGGCCAGCGAACGCTGAGAGCCGTTTGCGCGGGAGCGTTGTCGTGATGCTGGAACCACACTCCAGAATCTCACAAAGCCGGACGTTTTCGCGACAGACTTCTGCGAAGCCGTTTCATAACCTCCAAATAGAATTGTTGGTTTACTGTCTGGTTTTCAGGGACAAATTCAGAGTGTATGATCCCTTTGATGTCAAAAAAACAGATCAACATCGTTTTCACGTTCGATTTCACCTGTCGAGCTTTTTTTGGTCGAGCTGAGCCAGGTGACTTGATTGTGATGACTGTTGTTTACTTTCTGGATCGTACCCTTAGCGCCATGACTCATCACCTATGATGATTTTGTTGAAAAAATGTGGATCATCCTTGAACACGTCCTTCATTTCAAGACAGACTTGAATGCGATGACCCCTTTGATCTCCGGTAAGAAGCTTCAGCTCTAATTTTGCTGCCACTCTTCGCATCCCCAAATCGATGGTCAAGATGCGCGAATTGAGTTTAAGGAGAACCCGGACAAGTTCTCGAGTTGGTCGATTGTCCTGTGTCGATCTTCACTGATGAGATCACGAATTTTGTCGATGTTGTCTTCGCTTCGAGCAGTTGAAGGTCTACTGAAACGGGGCTGATTTTCAACCACCATTTCTCCCTTTTTAAACCGAGAAAACCATTCGTACACTTGTGTTTTACTAAGAGCATGGTCTTTGTAGGCTGTCTGAATCATCGCAACAGTTTCTGCTGCGTTCTTACCGAGCAAGAAACAAAACTTCAGTGCCGCACGTTGTTCGTAAGAACTAACCATTTCCTCATGTCACGTCTGCACTGTATGCACACTCAAAGAACTGCCAAAGAAACCACACTTCTCATTGTTGGGTGACGCCGCGTGGTAGAATGACTCAGCAGAGCTCCTACGACAACCCTCTGGCGGCGCAACCTGCTACTACAAGTACACGATGTGCAGCATTACGATTCCGGTTACTTTTGCCCCCCCCCCCACCCCCCTCGTACATACAACAGATCGTTGAGGATGTTGGGTTCAACAGCTACTCTGAGCCGAAGAGGCTGCCACAAGAGTGGAATTCGTAACGTGACGCATAAAACTATTTAAATAATAAAAACAGATTCTACGTCCATTCTATCTACTCCTGTTTGAGGACATTGTAAAAGTATACCAGTACATAATTACTGTGTTCTGTGCATCAAACCTACTACATTGAGTTCGGTGTTTAATTGCTTTCGTTAACATTACAGAGAAATATATTTAGCAAACAATATATAGTTTATCTTTCACCCAGATAAAATTTATGCGACTTTCCACTCAGAACTTCCGTCTACAAGAATTGATATTTAAATATCAAAATCCTTTTAAATGTGCATTGTCTTTAAAGTGTAATCTATAGCCGAGATAAAATGTTGACGCTGCCATCGCTTAGTTACGTGTTTCGTATTGACTCTAGTGCCCTGCAAGGAGCGAAATCTGTCATAGAAAAGAATAAGTCTGTCCCCACTTCCTCCTCAAAATTTGGTGATGAACGCAAGTTACAAGTAGTGCGCGCTCATAACAGACCCAAATCGGTTCACAGCTATCACACAAGAGACAAACGATCGAAGGGGACCTACGCTTAGTCACGTAGATTGTTTTTCCTTAACAAGAAGTCTTCAGCGGAACGCAATCAGTTATAACGATGCGCCACTTATTCCTATGCTGCTGACTAACCGGGATTCTCGTTCTTTCTTAACTCTTTAGACAACTCATCCATATCGATATTTCCTGTTAACGACTCAACATTTCATTTATTTTGTCTCCAGGCGACGTCATTTCTTTCTCGTTGTGTTGTTGCAATCACGTTTAACGCACAAGTGAAGTCGGCACTCCTTTGCGTATCGACAAGAAAGTACCGTATATTTTGAGGAAGTGGGGACAGACTTATTCTTTTCTATGAAAGATTTCGCTCCTTACAGGGCACTAGAGTCAATACGAAACACGTAATTAAGCGATGGCAGCGTCAAAATTTTATCTCGGCTATAGGTTACACTTTAAAGACAATACACAGTTAAAAGTATTTTGGTATTTAAATACCAATTCTTGTAGACTGAAATTCTGAATGACAGATAGTGACGAAGAAATCTGAGCCACATGCAGAACGGAAGACAGTAGTACAAATACATCTTTCAGTAGGCTAAACTGTTTCTTGTAATGGAGACTGATGAAACATCTACATTCTTAGCGTGATCCTAGAATTTAATTAAATTTTCTTGACCTTGCTGGTAAAGGCTACAGCTGTAAGGGAAATGTCAGCTAAACTCTTTGAAAATTAATCTGACAATGTTATTCTTCAGGTATCCCATTTCCTTGTTACTTAAAAGCTTATCAGAAAAACAATAACCACAACAAGTGAGCCGAAATGAAAAAAATGGATGAGAATAAAAGAAAGTTTCTTGGTCTCTGTTGCAAATGAGAATAATTTGTGGGTAACAGCTAGCCGTAGAGAACAGTTCTCAGCAAACAGGACTCAGCATGTGGTTCTTAATGCGGAACTATATTATTGTTATCATATTTATGCTATTGCAGAAAACTTGAAATTCAATAAAGAATGTTTTCAAAGTCGTTTCCTTCTGCAACAATTAGCATGTAGAGCCTTGAACTGAATTCCGTGATGACTTTCGGAAGAACATCATTTTCGGCTGCACGAATCTCTCTGGAAATTGCTGTACGAATTCCCTGGAGTGTTTCAGGAACATCTTTGAAGACTATGTCCTTTAGGTAACCCCATAAGAAATAATCACACATGTTGAGATCGTGACTATAGGGACGCCATCCCGCGCCATGTCCAGTGAACGCTAGGGTGTCCATGGCGACGATCCGATGCCCGAATGTCGCCTGAAGAAGATGAAGAGGTCTACAGTACGGTGTGAACGGGCTGCATCCTGCATGGACAAGTAGTTTCAGAGTATTCGACGGCGTCATGCAGCCGGTACAAGTTCATGTTTCAGGACTTTTCTATATTTCTCTTCTGCAACAAGTTCCTCTATGAAAATGGACCCAATTATGCGCTGTGTACAGATTGCTCACCAAATATTGATTTTTTGTGGTGAACTTGACCAGCAACTTGAACGTATGGTCTCATAGTACTGATGCTCTAATGTTATTGCTTCCATTCTGAAATGTAAATCGAGACATCGGTGAGTGAGTTATAGAAATTTCAGAGCTACAGTATAGAAATATCATAATGAAAATCATCTACAGCATATGATTAATGCACAATAGACAAACACTTTCAAGTACATATTTTGCGCCATCCTGTAAGGACCTGAGAAGCTAAGATACCCGCCTGACGTACTTCACGGTTGCGGTGACACAACCACTGGCCGCTGATGTTCACTATACAGCATGTCTCAGTAGGACTAGTAAATCGTTTACACCATGTGCCCAGTTTTTATTGGTTATAGTTCTGGAACACGTGGGGCAATACTAACCTTACGACTTATCTTAGAAGAAAGATTAAGGAAAGGCAAAGCTACGTTTCTAGCATTTGTAGAATTAGAGAAAGCTTTTGACAATGTTGACTGGAACACACTCTTTCAAATTCTAAAGGAGGCAGGGATAAAATACAGGGAGCGAAAGACTATTTACAATTTGTACAGAAACCAGATGACAGTTATAAGAGTCGAGGTCGCATGAAAGGGAAGCAGTCGTTGGGAAGGGAGTGAGACAGGGTTGTAGCCTCTCCCTGATGTTATTCAATCTGTATATTGAGCAAGCAGTAAAGGAAACAAAAGAAAAATTCGGAGTAGGTATTAAAATCCATGGAGAAGAAATAAAAACTTTGAGGTTCAAAAATGGCTCTGAGCACTATGGGACTCAACTGCTGAGGTCATTAGTCCCCTAGAACTTAGAACTAGTTAAACCTAACTAACCTAAGGACATCACAAACATCCATGCCCGAGGCAGGATTCGAACCTGCGACCGTAGCGGTCTTGCGGTTCCAGACTGCAGCGCCTTTAACCGCACGGCCACTTCGGCCGGCCTTTGAGGTTCGCCGATGACATTGTAATTCTGTCAGAGACAGCAAAGGACTTGGAAGACCAGTTGAACGGAATGGACAGTGTCTTGAAAGGAGGATATAAGATGAACATCAACAAAAGCAAAACGAAGATAATGGAATGTAGTCGAATTAAATCGGGTGATGCTGAGGGAATTAGATTAGGCAATCCAAAGTAGCAAAGGAGTTTTGCTATTTGGGGAGCAAAATAACTGATGATGGTCGAAGTAGAGAGGATATAAAATGTATACTGGCAATGGCAAGGAAAGCGTTTCTGAAGAAGAGAAATTTGTTAACATCGAGTATAGATTTAAGTGTCAGGAAGTCGTTTCTGAAAGTATTTGTATGGAGTGTAGCCATGTATGGAAGTGAAACATGGACGATAAATAGTTTGGACATGAAGAGAATAGAAGCTTTCGAAATGTGGTGCTACAGAAGAATGCTGAAGATTAGATGGGTAGATCACATAACTAACGATGAGGTATTGAATAGAATTGGGGAGAAGAGGAGTTGGCTGCACAACTTGACAAGAAGAAGGGACCGGTTGGTCGGACATGTTTTGAGGCATCAAGGGATCACATATTTATCATTGGAGGGCAGCGTGGAGGGTAAAAATCGTAGAGGGAGACCAAAAGATGAATACACTAAACAGATTCAGTAGGATGTAGGTTGCAGTAAGTACTGGGAGATGAAGAAGCTTGCACAGGATAGAGTTGCATGGATAGCTGCAAATAACCAGTCTCAGGACTGAAGACCACAACAACGACAACTGCTCTACAGCTGATTACAGAGATAAATGTTCATTGCACCTGTTGATAATCCAGCTTCTACAGGCTTATTAATAGGTTATCATCTTTATGAAGTTGTACTATGGTTTACATAATCTAGTTTCTGAACTGTGACGGCCAGTTCTACGATATTGTTTAAGCATACAGCACGTATTTACAGATGCTGAGAATGCCGGTATAGTATTTCTGTATTGGTTTTTGTAATGGAGACAGAAACGATTTCCTAACTTCCGAATACTGGGTTCTAGAGTGTTTACCCGTGTTTTCTCTAAACTGCGTTCATCTGAACGTGTAAATGAACAGTGTATGGATGGAGCAGAAGATATTGTTCTTTTGATACATTTGGTTAATTTGTTTGCACATGGGTCCAGGTCTTCAATTTATTTTTCAAAAGAAAACATTGCTCGCTATAGGCCGTGCAATATCCAGTTAATTAGTAACCGGTCAATTTAAATGTATTAGTGATTATCAAGAAACATTCAGATAACCTTTATGCAACACGTCACAACAGATGTAACGTACAAATCAATCCACTAGCCCAAATGTGTAAACATTAACAAACATTAACGTGATACGTATCGAATAGGAATCCTATACAAATCACGTTAATGTTTGTGAGTGGTTACAAATTTGGGCTGGTGGGTTGATTTGCATTTAACGTCTGTTGTGACATCGTGCATAGAGTTTATAAGAATGTTGCTTGATGAAGACTAAAAAGTCCACATTGGTCAATAGCAAATAAACTGAAAATTCTGTAGCCCACACCGGAAGGCGTTTTGTTTTGAAAAATTATTCTTTTGCTAGAACGTAGGGCTTGAAATTTCTACATGTATCGGTTTTCCACATAGAAAAATCCGGTAGGCCATTTGTATTACGCACGGCATTTCTTGTTATGAATTACAGTGAATTCAACATCTTCGACAGTAAAATGAAAGTAGATATTTGGGATTCTGTCGTTGGCTAGTTGCAAATCACCGAATAATCCCGTTAATACTGTGTACTGATGAATCCGCTTTTACTCGTGAAGATACGAGGAGACTGCAAAGAGTAAGTTATATGTTTTTAAGTCAGACCACGTAACTTTCTGAAAGCGGCACGACACTGCAGACTAACACAACACACTCAATAAACCTGTGTAAACAATGGTCGGAACGTTCTGCCAATCGTTCAGAAATCTGGTGCTTGAACACGGAGCCGTTCGAGAGCCGCTGTGTGAACGTCCATAGCTATGGAAGATCTCTTTGCCCCCCCCCCCCCCCCAACCACACAAACGTTCTTTCAGTCTCACGAAAAAATGGAAATCATAAGATGCAATATCTGGGCTCTCTTATCAGCAACATCCACGTCTGTGCGACCTATCGAATTGTTGGCACTGTTTCACTACGACTGACGAGACATTGTATTTGGTTTCTATACCGCCAGAATGTCAAGGAGAATCTGTGATGTCATGGCGAATCTGTGAACAATTTGGACGCTTTTCACAAAAGAATCCTACTGTCCCACGTACTGTACTTCAACTGTGGAGTGCGTTTCCAACTGTCGTGCCATTTCAGTCGAATAGTGTGACGCACCTGTTATCCGTATATCAGTATAATGGTGTTTGCAGGAAACCTGGAACACGTACTCTTTCTTGACATTGTGCCACTCTTGTTGCACTATGATCTTAACGTGCGACGGCATGTGTAACTTACTTTTGAAGTCCCTATGTCTTAGTAACACTCGCAACTCACGTCGATGATCCGACGAAAACACATATACTTTTGTGGAGATACAGTTTCGAGAAAAATTTCCCTGTAAATGTATGGCGTGGTATGATAGGCAACCAGATGATTGGGTCTGTTGCGTCGCCGCACCGCCTTACAGGGCCCTTTGCAGACTTTCTTCACAACGAGCTTCCAGCATTATTGGTACAAGGATGGACAGCACATTCTAGTCGCCAGGTCACACATCATCTAACTTCAAGATTTTCCTGTGGGCCGACTGGAAGGCGAATTTTATACAGAAAAAGTTACTAAAAGGGCGAACTGATCGTTTGGAATATGAACAGTGCTGTCCGCATAACAAAACAGCAAGACGACCTCTAGCATCTCGTGGAGTTGTTAAGAAAATTTGAAACTGCTCCGAAGTCGGATATGAATTTCCGAAAGTCTCCTTTCGAATTAACCACTTGTCTTTGCTTAACATCTTCAAATGGTTCAAATCGCTCTGAGCACTATGGGACTTATCTCAGGTCATCAGTCCCCTAGACTTGGAACTACTGAAAGGTCTCTGTTGGATTCCTTTCATGTTAATTTCTTAAATCTGTTGTCATTTACGGCATAAATTCCTCTTATAAATTTACTGTGGCGTTTCTGACTATCTGGGAGGAGACTGAGTAGTGGAACGTGTTACTTTTACACATAAACAAGAACGATCTGTCACACTACTACACTTTAAAACACAGTTTATATGTAATTCATGTCACACAATCTCATACGGAACCTACATCCGCTTTCTTTTATATACTGTATATGATAAGATACTGTCATCCCCCTTCCCTTCTGTGTGAGAGGATGAATGAGCAAATGTATTTCTAGTTGCATGCTTGAGGGTAGCAGACAAGCCTGTCTGCCAGAGAACAGTAGGACCAACGTCGGAACAGGTAGCTGCGCTTTCTAAAAGCAGAGAGGTTTCTATTCTTAGTATGGGCCTGTCCGTCCCTTGTCATGTTGGTATAGGAAGCTGCCTCTCTGCTCACTTCCGTTTGTATTGGTGAGCCACCCTCAGGAAGGGACCACGGCAGTCTGTCCGCGGCGAGCGTCTGAAGTGGTAAGATCTCCGGCTAAGCGCGTGTCCGCTAAGTCCGTAGGACAATGGATTTCTTAAGTTCAGCCTAACTGAAAATTTAATCACCTTTATTTCAGGTTTAGCTCTAAAATATCTAATGTTATCTTAAATTGTAACGCAGTGTAATTCGAGTGTAAAGTTCAGAATATATTCCGGTAGTTGCTTTCTCACCACTTTGTGAGTAAAGTGGAACCATATGTTGATCAGTAACTCTAACTAGCATCATCAATCTTCAATGCGAATGTGCGTGAGATTATAACGTCTCGTCTTGACAATATTTTTCATATAGCAACTTTTCTTTATGTTCAACCCACGTGGGGTGTACTTTGTGAGACCAGTACCACGTGCTTATACAATTGTTTGACCCATCAGGTTAATAGTAAGACGATAGTAACCAGTTCGAGGTTTTTCTTTTGTAAATAGCTTTACGATCTAATTTATTTTAATTATCAAAATTATTGTGGAGTTACATTCTTTGTGTAAACCAAGTTTACCACGTGAAGCATATGGTGTAATCATCAAAGTAGCCCTCAGCTATTCTTTTCGGGAAGATTTCACAGACAGTTAGTATGAATTTAGTATACCAGTGTGTGGTAATTACATGACGGACAGGATTGTGCTACGAACGTAACTTCTTTGGGTGAAAATTGAATCGGTTGGTTGTTGTTAATTTCCTCTTGCATATGTTTCAACGTTCTTCGTGTGTTATTTTATGAATGCAGTGTTGTATGCAGTCTCCCAATCTTGGCTCCATCTTTGATGTGTTCCGTAAGATTACAACTCACATTTTCACAATCCTAAATAAGGCACCAGCTTAGTTACGACTCAAGTTTAATACGCTGAAATTTCAATGATGAATGTTAAAATAAATTTCCAAATATAAACTGATTTATTTCTTTTTATTTAAATTCTCTTATATATATATATATATATATATATATATATATATATATATATATATCAACGGTTGCTGTATGACTACTAAAAGATTATAATTAATGTTAGTCTGGTTGGAAATTTGGTAGGCTAGGCTGGATACCTGGTGAAACAGTTGCGCAGTAATGCAAGGTTAACTTCCTCAGATAGCTCACAGCTTTTAACCCGCTTTTATTGAACATCAGCACCGCCAACACCGCAAATTAAAGCAACAACGTTACACTACTTAAACCTAACTAACGTAAGGACAGCACACACATCCATGCCCGAGGCAGGATTCGAACCTGCGACCGTATCAGCAGCGCGGTTCCGGACTGAAGCACCTAGAACCGCTCGGTCACAACGGCCGGCTTAACATCTTCCACGAGTATTTCTTTGGGTTACATTCTAAAAGTAGTATTTCCTTAACAAATAAACAATTGGATATATGTTACATGATATGTTTTATTCGAATTAGTCTGTACTACAATCTCCTAACGTATGTACTATGGGATCTGAAACCATTTGTTTGATCGTCAGAAATTTGTTAAGAAATTCCAAGAAACGTACAGACGGCAAACTTCTCTTGCAAATGTTGGTAGCTGACTATAAACCGAAAGAAATGTAATATTAATCGTATAAAGACAGGATTGACTACGCTGTTGGTGATGAGCACCGGCAGCGGTCCTAACGTCTGTCCGGAAGGACTCAGGGTGGGACGTTCACTTAAAAGCATCTGTGAGAATTGAAATGCCAGACCGAGATTTAGTGGAAGAAATTTGGGGAAGTGCAACCTTTCCATCAACCCTTGAGCACTCTTCGTCGACCTGGGATCCTTACGAAGTTGAATTAACGGAGGATCCGTAGAAGAGTAGCACAGTTTGTCAGCAGTTAGTTTAGTCAGCGTGCAAGTATCGGAGAAATGCTCAGCAACTATGGTGGGAGACGTTACGTGCAAGATAGTGCACAACACAGAAAGATATTCGTACAAAATGCTGAGGCCCCACAACAAGCCAAGAAACGTGCTTCTTCCTTGAAAAACATGTCGCGTAATGGTCATGACGCAAGTAGGAAGGAGTAGAGTTTAACGTTACGTTGAGATGGACGTCATCAGATACGGTGCACAAGCTCTCATTGTGGAGGAAACCAGGAAAGAATTCAGCCGCGTCATTTCCAAAGGAACAGCAGTGACATTTACCTTAAGGAAAACTTGAATCTGTGTGCACGACGGAAGTTTTAGCCGCGTACTACAGAATGCTCATCCAGGGTAACGATATTAAGATTGCTGGCAGGCTTCGCGTGCAGCAAGCACTCTTTACTCCTTGCGTTCTCGTTGACTGTCGCACGCACGAGAGCTGTTGATCAAAAAGTAAAGAGTTTCGTTCACCGTATGATACGCACAAGGCAACAAAACAATGTTGTCTGCGATCAACGTTCCACAAGTGCTGGTAATATGAGAATGAAGCACGGTGTGCGGCTCAGTCAAACGGTAAAGTCACAATGAAATATGGCAGGTGAATATTCCCATACTCAGCATGAAGTCCTGTCTTGAAAGCTTTATACCGCTGCGAATTTTTCCTCCAGTGGGTACATTTTCTACGCAATCTTACGACAAGGTATTTTGCATGTCCTTTATCTACTGCATATTTTGTATTTCAAAAAATACATGTCACTATCGGCAGGTACATCGGGAAGACGGTGCTAAACATAAATCTACCAATAACATTTCTTTGTAAAGTGAAGTATTGCGAGCCCCTCTGAACATTTTTCTGACACGAAACAATTTCAGTTAATCTATTATATGCTTTATAGATTTTCTGGAGCAATTTGTCGTATGTCTCTATTTCGCAGTTATAGGAAATGTATGTGAACTGCACTTTCTCGATGATTTTGAAAGCACATTAGCAATAAAATAAATCATCCTCCTAAGCCAATATAAAATTAACAGAATATTCTTTCACAACTGGCCTAAATACATAACATACGTAAATAAGAAAGTGAAAGACCGATTCGAACAATATAGTGCTCTGCATTATAGATAAGGCAAATTAAACGCAAGTATTCAATTTACGCCTTGAGTTTCTCATTCAGTACGGAAAAGCAACAAAACCTTTCGATTGTCAACAAAATCATTTGCTTGAAACGATCATTTGTGTGTGTTGTTGTTGTTGTGGTCTTCAGTCCTGAGACTGGTTTGATGCAGCTCTACATGCTACTCTGTCCCGTGCAAGCTTCTTCATCTCCCAGTACCTACTGCAGCCTACATCCTTCTGAATCTGCTTAGTGTATTCATCTCTCGACTTCCTCTACGATTTTTACCCTCCACGCTGCCCTCCAGTACTAAATTGGTGATCCCTTGATGCCTCAGAATATGTCCTACCAACCGATCCCTTCTTCTAGTCAAGTTGTGCCACAAACTCCACTTCTCCCCAATTCTGTTCAATACCTCCTCATTAGATGTGTGATCTACCCATCTAATCTTCAGCATTCTTCTGTAGCACCACATTTCGAAAGCTTCTATTCTCTTCTTGTCCATGTTTCACTTCCATACATGGCGACACTCCATACAAATACTTTCAGAAACGACTTCCTGCCAAATCTATACTCGATGTCAACAAATTTCTCTTCTTCAAAAACGCTTTCCTTGCCATTGCCAGGCTGCATTTTATATGCTCTCTACTTCGACCATCATCAGTTATTTTGTACCCCAAATGGAAAAACTCCTTTACTACTTTACGCGTCTGTTTTCCTAATCTAATACCCTCAGCATCACCCGATTTAGTTCGACTACATTCCAGTATCCTCGTTTTTCTTTTGTTGATGTTCATCTTATATACTCCTTTCAAGACACTGTCCATTCCGTTCAGCTGCTCTTCCTGGTCCTTTGCTGTCTCTGACAGAATTACAATATCATCGGCGAACCTCAAAGTTTTTTATTTCTTCTCCATGGATTTTCATTCCTACTCCGAGATTTTCTTTTGTTTCCTTTACTGCTTGCTCAATATACAGATTGAGATTTGTGTGTATGATGGAATAAAAATAATGCCCGGGATCTATGGAACTAAGTCTGACGAGACAAGTTACTCCGCGAGAAAAAAGACGCTTTCCAATCTTGGAAGAGCTGTTTGCGGCGTCGAATGTCACCAACATCCGTCAAAGCGCTGGGACTGCGGACAGTGCAAACAGACCAGCAAAGTGATTCGCTGATCCAGGTATAGGCCAGCAGCTGCTAGGCTGCGCTGCGACAACTCGGCCGTCCGTTGCAGACATTTTTCTCTTTGTCTCCTTCTCTATTGACATTTTTATTGCCTGGTGTTCACATCCGCTTCTTCCTCTTTCGCTCTGTACTTCGCGGCTCTCTTCATTTTCAGCGTTTTCTCAATTTTCACTTACGCGAATCGTTCGATGAGAGATGCTGGGCACAGATTGTATTATGTAGTCACTTCAGGGAGAGCATAGTGGCAGCTGATGTTCACCACCTAAACCCCTGCGGAAAACTGAACAACTATCCCATTACTTCGCCTGCACAGGTTTTGATGTTGATGATAATGATGCTG
The DNA here is from genome assembly GCF_021461395.2 of Schistocerca americana. Lineage (NCBI taxonomy): Eukaryota > Metazoa > Arthropoda > Insecta > Orthoptera > Acrididae > Schistocerca > Schistocerca americana. The sequence goes on along the minus strand of NC_060122.1, from coordinate 135,795,693 downwards.
GAGACACAGACGGGTACCACACGATCATGAGAACCTGAGCAACTAATTAAATTTCGTGATGAGAGTCTCCAGTAGTTACACTTGGCATTTTTCAAAGTTTCTGCCAATATGATGAAAATATTTAGAAACATAGGCCACAAATAACACAAATAGTTCTTCCCGCTAAGTAGAAATCCGTGTGTTAGAAGATGAAACTCTTCACAGAGACTTTCTTATTCCCTTTATTTTACGGCCGTCTTACTCAACAGCGAGATAACGAAAGACTGAAATGGAGATACTATTTCACTTAGCCAAAGGGTAGTCCATGGAAGCATCCTTGGCTGTTACGTCCGTTTGCACGTTCCCTTGGCGTCAACATTGTCCAAGCAGCAAGGAGAATTTAGGATATGACTTGTTTTACAATGGGAAAATAGAGAGTACATAGTCAATATGCTGCTAGTTCAAATCTTAAAAACTATGTTTTTGCTATTGATTAGTGTGGTGTCACCGCCAGACACCACGCTTGCTAGGTGGTAGCTTAAATCGGCCGCGGTCCATTTAGTACATGTCGGACCCGCGTGTCGCCACTGTGTAATCGCAGACCTAGCGCCACCACCAAGGCAGGTCTCGTGATACGAGAGAGCACTCGCCCCAGTTGTACGAGAACCTAGCTACCGACCAGATGTACGAAGCCTTTCTCTCTCATTAGCCGAGAGACAGAATAGCCATCAGCTAAGTTAATGGCTACGAACTAGCAAGGCGCCATTAGCCATACAGTGATTGTACTTAAAGTCTCCTGTGTATCGTCAAGATCGATGTACCACCATGATTGAGTAAAGTTAAGTATTAAACCTGCTCCGTACTTTTCTTCCTAACATTAATTACGTATCCTGTTCCAGTACTTCACGCCCGTCTGCGTTAGTCTAGCTTGCCTTTTCAGCCATCTCAACTTCACGGTGTCGGCCCAGCTACCGACACAACAATTAGCAGCTGTCAGGTCTAGGAAATTCACAGAAACGCCAGTTTCATGTTGTATAATGACTTATCTTTTTAGGTAAATGTAACACTGAATTATTCTTTGGTACTATTAAATAAGAGGTGTTGCTGTTTTGGTCCTTAGCGTGAGGACTGGTTTGATGCAGCTAATTATCTCTGCACAGTCACTGAAAACTTCAGCAACTTGAACCTGGACAGCTTTCGTCTTCTGCCCCCGAAGTTATCCTCATTACCAAATTAATGATTCCCTGATGCCAGATATCCGACTCAGGTACCTAACTTCAGCGTTACTCTGTAACACCACATCTCAAAACCCTTCATTCTCTTTGACACTGTTAAATTAATTTGACCGTGATTACCCTACAAATCATTAATTCCGAAGTATTTTGACCAGAATCATACGGGGATGTATACAACTAACCACCTGAATTGTAACTGATCATATTGTCTTAATGAAGACTCAGCTAAAGGAATCTAAGTTCAGCATGAAGTATGACCGATTATTATTCGCCTTGCAGTGAGATACTGATTAAATAATAAAATAATACGTATGCCAGCCATAAAGCGAGCAATTTGTTTTTGAACCAATTATTAATTATGATTAGACTTATGTACAGTTATCTGTTATGATATGTTCCGAAACGCCGAGACATTATTTTATTTCTTTTTATATGTTCCAAATCGTAACGCCTGAAAAGGTATTTGCCGGGGCTCATACCTCGGGTTATGTTGGTGGTAGAAAGTTAGAGTCAAATGTTTTGGACAGCCCTTGGGCTAGGTGCCATATGTATATCCAACTGAAGCATCGTCTTCCATTATCTGTCCTATAGTTCAGAGTCAATTTTTGAATATTACACACTTTCTCCAGCTTAAGCAAATGGAGCAAATCGCTTGGTTCTTTTTTCATTAGATGTGGTCTACACTTTGCCTTAATGGGCTTATTACAGCACAATTTAGTTCATGTGCGCTTCCTGAGAAAACATGAAACAAGCGTTTCTCACAATTTTCCGCAGTCAGGAGCGGGTATCTAAATAACTAACCGTAGCAAACTGCTCAAATTTCAACAATATAGTTTCTAGGCATATTTCCGTTTTCAAAAACCCTTAACGGTCACCGAGAAGCACCATAAAACGTAGTTTTTGTATACCAAAACCGAGCTGCGGATTCCAAGACAGCTATGCATAACAAATCGCTGAAATTTGAATGATACATTTCTAGCATCCCGATCTCGAATAAACTTCAAAATATTCTTGATGTGTTTATCCGTTTCCGAGATACAGAGGTTCAGATTTACCGTATTTGTAGACTTAAACTACGCGCATAAAATCCGGCTTGAGGCAAAAGCGTAGTTTATAAAGTGACGTAGGACAGAGCAATATGCTGCAAAGAATCTTCTTTATCATCGGAAGGCTTCTGTCTGACACCCTTCCCAACCACTGCTTCCCTTTCATGCCCCTCACTCTTATAACTGCCATCTGGTTTCTGTACAAATTGTAGCCTTTAGCTCCCTGTACATCTTGCTCACCAGATGGTAGAGTTTTGTCAGGGCTGGCTCTCCCAAGGCTATCAGTAGTTCTAATGGAATGCTGTCTACTCCCGGGGCCTTGCTTCGACTTAAGTCCTTCAGTGCTCTGTCAAACTCTTCACGCAGTATCGTATTTCCCATTTCATCTTCATCTAAATCCTCTTCCGTTTCCATAATACTGTCCTCAAGAACATCGCCCTTGTATAGACCCTCTATATACTCCTTCCACCTTTCTGCTTTCCCTTCTTTGCTTAGAACTGGGTTTCCATCTGAGCTCTTGATATTCATACAAGTGGTTATCTTTTCTCCAAAGGTCTCTTTAATTTACCGCCCGCATCTCGTGGTCGTGCGGTAGCGTTCTCGCTTCCCACGCCCGGGTTCCCGGGTTCGATTCCCGGCGGGGTCAGGGATTTTCTCTGCCTCGTGATGGCTGGGTGTTGTGTGCTGTCCTTAGGTTAGTTAGGTTTAAGTAGTTCTAAGTTCTAGGGGACTTATGACCACAGCAGTTGAGTCCCATAGTGCTCAGAGCCATTTGAACCATTTTTTAATTTACCTGTAGGCAGTATCTATCTTACCGCTAGTGAGATATGCCTCTACATCCTTACATTTGTCCTCTAGCCAAGGCTGCTTAGCCATTTTTGCACTTCCTGTCGATCTCATTTTTGAGACGTTTTTTTTTCCTTTTTGTCTGCTTCTGCATTTTTATACATTTTTATATTTTCTCCTTTCAATAGTATTAGTATCAGTCCTTAATCGAATCACTACTGTCTTTATACGAGCAACAAAACGCTATTGCAACGCTGGAGTACGACATACCCAGTTCGTCGATTGCCGTCGTCGAGTTAACGTCGACTCCAGGTCGCCCGCGGTAAGAAGCGTTACTTATGGTTACGCGCTGCGATCCATATCGTGGGACTGTATCTTTCTCTGCAGTGCACGTCCGATAAGAGACACGGAAGTATATATATATACTGCAGAAGAGAAGAATGTAAGAAGGTATCAAAGTTATTTACAAGGGCCAATGACTGCAAGAAAGTCTAGCGTCAACAACAGAATAAAGAAGACGAGCGAGTGAGTAACATTTCCCTGTAACAAGGCAAGGGGCAACCACATCTGAAAACGCAGCTATCTCTAACCCCGCGGCAATTCAGTGGCTCAAGCGGAGCATCTTCACACCTCTGCGTCTCTCCCGGCTGATGGCACAAAACTGCGATCGGAGGCTGGCCAATCGTGCGTCGCAGGGTCTCCTCCTCGCCAGCGATTCCTCTTCCAGCGTCTTCAGGTACAACGCATAGTAAGCCTTATTCGACAGCAAAATCTACCAATACCTTCATGTCCTGGGAACGCTAAGGTAGCATTACGGCACGATGGAGAAATAAAGCACAATTTCTACTGTATAAACTACTCCATGACGACATCATCGACACAGACGCGCCACACTCAGAGAAGAATTACACAATCCATGTAGCTGCCACAGTTACCTATCCATTTGCGCAATAAGTTGCACTAGCAATCCCAGAACTTAAGAACAGAAAAACGCCTGACCAACATGATTTCCATTCAAAGGCAATCAAAAGGCTAATATTACAGACCACCACCTTCCTAACAAGAAAGCGTTATGACCAGGTCGTGAAACTGCAGTTTGTGAAACCTCAAAAGCGGTTATAATCATAAAATTAGCATACAGAGATCCATCAGATCCTAAACAAGTCGACCAATATTTCCGATAAATAAGCAAAGGTTCATGAGATGCTACCGTGTAAAACGCCTACAGGTTCATAGACCTCCCCGGAGGCTGAGTTGGCACCATTTCGGTTTCAGATGTAGACAATCTATAAATGACACCATCAACCATGCACTGCAAATTGTCTGCAGCACAATTAACAAATATAACATGGCCATGGTAATAGACATTGCACGGGTGTTTGACAGTCTTTGGTGGCCTGCAATGTTTGCACTCGTCAAGACAACTGTAGGTGCCACCGTCTCTGTACGAAGGTCTCTTAGACTTCTGCGAAAGCAGAGCAGTTGAACTGCAGATGGGCAATCGCAAAGTATTCAGACAGTTTAAGAGAATCGATCTGTGATCCCACCTCATGGGACATAACTACTGAACCCCTCATGTACATAATTGATATGGAGAATACCATTGTGTTGTCACGTACTCAGATATGCTAGACGTAATCTCTGCAGGCAACAGAGACCAGCTACAAGAGAAATCCAGTTGAACATTATATGCCATCACACGATGGCTATAGCAATAATGAACTCAAGATAGCAGAAAGTAAATCAACCTTCATATTACTGAAGATGGCACTGGAAAGGGACCCCTCAGTAAAGATTGGCGACACAACCATCATATTACCAATTCTGACTTGCTATCTTGGAGTACAATTGGAAGAAAAACTAAATGTCCATGAGTACATAAAGTTAACAACATACAAAACAGAAGAAATACTACACGAAATGGCGAGGCTAAATTCAAGTAAGTTATACGAACGTACCACTGCGTCCTCTTCGAATCAGTACTAAGCTTTGAAGCCAGTACGTTGGTACATAGACTGACTCTAGTTACTGACAAGGCGTCGGTCAGACGAAGACAGAGGACTGTTGTGCTCCGACTACCAGGAGCGTTCGGAACACCTCAGTGACAGCACTGAGCGTGGTACACCCGATCAGTATCACTATCAGATATCGGGCTGCCATGTACCAGTGACGGACAGGAAGGCTAGACCATGTAAACACAATTACCGGTGTACCGATACAAACCAAATGCCAACAAGCTCTGGCGGATGTGATGTGGGACGTAAGGGAGTGGCTAAGAACGAAGCATATCGATTCCATCAGTGTTATGGTGTGTTTCTCTATTGGACACGGATCATATCTCACGAACTTAAACTTTGCGGGTCTGAAAAACCATCCTGCACACACGAGGAAGAGGGTTTCCCAGAACACACAGCCTTTTTCTGTGGAAAAAAATGAAACATCAGAGACACATTGCACCAAGACTGAAGTGCATAGAAACGAAGAGCATTAGACCCAACTCAAACCTTTAACAGACATCTCCAAAGATTCATATGAAAACTATACCTTAACACGAACCCAGAGACGACAGGCCTATATGCGACCTCACGATGGATTGTATAGGGAAGATGCAGAAGAAGGAGAAGAACGAGAGAGCGACTACTGACACACAAGAAAACAACTTACGACGATTGAACCACAATACCAAACCCCAAGATAGGGTAGGCGTATTGCCGCTGTACAGCACTCTAAACCTGCATACCAGTCAAAGACAGCGCATACGTATTGTCACAAAAATGCACTATAAACATGTCGATTAGAATAGTCCTTGTTTCTAGAATTTCTCATTTCTTCGCGCCCACCTTTCTTTTAAAAAAAGAAAAACATTAAGACATATTTTGTTGAAACTGAAGACGAGGAACGCATGTCACGGTGGCCTAGATGTTGTCACGTCGTTACGTCTCACTGCGTATGTGTGTGTCCAACTTGATTTGAGCGTCGGTTTCCATTCGATGACGTTTTGAATGTTTATTTACATTATGGCGAGTAGTGTAAGAAGTAGTAACGCAGTTATTTATTTCGTTAGTGGACTTAAGCAGCAGATCAGTGGACATAAACTACCATCTAAAAGGCACAGTTTTCTATCTTGTTTTATAACACAGGCGAAGTGAAGTCGTTTGTCAGTCAAACTGCTAATTTAGTCTCGCGTGAGTGTGCAATATTTTGGGAAAAGGCTAAGATTCCTGCAGGACCTACACATTGTACATAGACTCGCATTCGGAGTAGTGAAATCTGCAAAAAAAAGTGCTCATACAAACACTCACAAAGAGCTTGAGCTTAAGTGTATCACAAATTTAAATAATCTCTCCATGTTTCCCTGTTAATGCTTTGAACATGATAGAAGAGGATAAACTCCTTTTGTTACACCAAAGAGAGCCCGGCTGTAGAGATTATCTTGGAGGAGTTGACTGGAAGTTGGAGGCAAAAGACGAAAGGGCGAGTGTTAGAGTTACGAAAGAAAAATCAAGGAAGATGGAGGGTGATAACAGCTCACAGTTTTTGGAAGCTGCTGCTGACTCGTATGAAGAAACAGTTGAAGTGAGTGACTGTGGTAGTGGGGCCATTTTTACAGAACCCTCCACGAGTTCAGCTTCAGTTTATCGTAGTGGTGGAACCTTGGTTGACAAGAAGGCAAATCCAGGAAAAGAAAGCAAACGTGGGAGATGGTCTTTTATGACATTAAACTGGTCGCCGTTTTAGTCAGATGTCAGTTAACTCAGAGGGATGCTGTGTTCGTTCTCAAGATCACCTGAGGCATGCGACGTAATGTTGATGAAGTAGCACTTAATCATAATTCGATTCAGATTTGAGAACAGGCAGAAAATATAAAATATTTTTTATAGAGAAGAATCGAACTTGTGTGACTATTCGGTGAGACGGTAAGATAGTACCAGCGTTAAATGTCAGAGATTCAAGAACTGAAGGATTATGAATCATCAAAACATGGAGCTTAGGAACAATTAATTGGTGCCTGGTTTCTAGGGGGAAAGAACAGTCAGGGGCAGTTACGAATGTCATAAACATTTTGGGACTGGACGAGAAAGTTCAAGTTCTTCGTTGTGAATCCACTGCATCCAAAACAGGGAGTTTCTGAGGAGCTGTTACTTTGCTGGAACAGTTAGCAGGAAGAGAGGTGCTTTTTTTTCTGTCATCACATGTACAAGCGAGGGCGCCGACTTATAGAAAATATTGGGGGGGGGGGGGGCATACTGGGAGTCTTGCCCCGGGAAATTTTAGATGAAAAATAGTGAGTTTTAATGTTTCTTTAAGCATTTTAGAGTCATATGATCAACATTAGAACACCGATAATTGGACTCTCGATAACTCGACAAGCCTAGCTTTGAAAAAGGAAACAAAACATAAACACGCACGGTATTTTCGTAAAAGCTAATTTAATTTACAGTAATAACCATGCTTATAGAGTATTACAGAGCAGTGAATATATAGCTCTGAAAAGACTGAAATTATGTTTAAATAAATCCTAAACTATCATTAAAAGAATAAAACATAAAATATTGCTGTCGCCCAGTAGTAGCACTTTGCTTAATAAGTGAAATAGCTAATTTAAGCTCGCTTTGAATAAGGCTCAGAGTTCATTAAATAAAAACAATATTTCAAATTTAATGCTTTAATATAGTCAATGAAGTTAATACAGTATGCCTAATACTTTCAGTCAAAGCCATTATTAGGACTAGAGTGTCTTTAGAAAGGTGCAAATGTCGACCGTCTGACTGGATTACTGAATATGAAGTCGTTGATGACTGGTCGGATGCCCAGTTCATCCAAAACATCTCGGTGGGCGCAAAGAACAGCCAAGTTGTTCAATCGCTTCTGTCCCATTGTTGATAGGAGATATGACTTCAGACGTCTAAGGGCGCTAAAAGGCCGTTCTGCTGTTGCTGTCGTGATTGGAACTACTTGGAGAAGCTTAATGCACTTCACTACTTCACATAGCATTTCTCTAACTGCAGGCTCTTGTGTAATGTAATTTCTTACATTACGCTTGCTTTTTAACACCAGTTGTTTTTTACTAGCGATATCGGCTAACACATTCAAGAGTAAGTGCAGTCTCTCAATGTCTAGGTCATTTTTGAAAAACTCAGTTGAGTTTTCCAAATTTGTTTCACCTCTGTTTACTAAAAGCAAGTACTATTGTTCAACTGCAATGACCTGTGTGAGTCCAGTTGAAGCAAACCGCTCAGCAATGCTAGATTGTACTGTCTCACAAACTTCAATGTAAATAGCTATGGGTAGTATTCCTTTGGTTTTGAAAGTGTGCGGTGAGCTGGCTTCGTTGTTTTCATACTTCTTTGGTATAATTCGAGTCCGAGGAAGCGAAGGATCCTCAACTTGTGAAGGTTTTTCTTTTAAACACAATTCCCAAAAGTGTTCAAAACTATTGCGCCTTCCATTCATATACAAATCAAGCCCTTATATATTTTTTCCAGATCAGCAACACTTAGATGACGGCAGTGAATTTTTTTCATTGAAATCCTCTACTGGATTCATTGCATGGCAATAAAGACGTAAAAAGAAGTAAGTCTTGAGTTGTAACATTGGCTAAAGGTAGCCTGCACATTTGTAACCTGCCTCTGTTTTGTCCTCTGCAGAAAATGTTTTAAAAACCTCTAGAAGTTCTTCAAAGTTTTTCAATATCCTCAAGACACTAGAGGCTCGCATACTCCTTCGAATCGGGCAAAGGGGTCATAGACCAGCTTGGTCGTTGGCGCTCTCACAATGTTTGCTTCTGGGAAGTCCCATCCTTTTGTTGGATTCCCTTATGGTGTTTATTAAGTCCTTGGCAAAAGCCATAATATCCCCCATAGACGTATTATGGTGGAGACTGTCTACAACTGCCAAGTCTAAACAGTGGGCAGTGCAGTGCACATAACGTACTTTTGGTTGTATATCCAAAATTAACTTTTTTTTTAGTCCTTTGAACTTACCTCTCACATTCGAGGCACCTCATAGCACTGTCCTCTTAAGTTATCCATTAACAAATCAAGACGAGCAAAAACGTCTTTTAAAATACTAAACGGAGTTAGTGGTTGAGTGTTGGGGGTCTCGTATAAGCCAATAAAGTGTTCGTTAATGATTAAGGAATCATCGACAGTACGAATACAAAATGACACTTGTTCGTGAATCGAAGAATCACTTGTTTCGTCAACCATAACAGAAAAATCTTCAGTCTTCTTGATTGAAGCCAGTACTTCTCAACACAGACTTTCCTAGTGGATCAATGATCTCGTTTTGAATATCGTGGGACGTCCACTTATACCCCGAACGCCCTAACCAATCTTTAAACTCAGGTATGTCATTTTTTCGGAGTTCCAACAATTGAAAAAAATTTGAATTTACAACTTCGTGCCCTCTAATTGCTAGTCCTTGTCGGCATAGAAATTGCACGGTAATAAAAATTGTCCCAAGAACTAAATGGCCTTTCTTCGTATCACTTACTGTTCATTCAATTGGGAGGCCACACTTCGGTTAGTGATAGAATTTAGTTTCAGAACACCTTCTTTATGCGTAAACATATTTTCATGAAGACGGAATTTTTCCAAAGCCTTTTCCCAGTTAGAAAACCCTACGGAAGTAATTGCATCTTCCTTTTTTGAAGAAAATTGTAATAGATTTTTAGCATCTGCCTCTTTGCAGGTTTTGCAAAAATCTTTTTCCATAGATGCTTCATATTCTAGCCATGTATATTTGCCCAACCAAGACTTCCTTACGGGATTGTCGAGGTTTCGGCTGTGAATGGTTCTCACCTGAAGACGACGAAACAGTTGACGGTACAATAATTGTTGGAGGTTGACTTGCAGTGTCATCAACTTCCAAGTGCACCTTTTTGGTAACAAATTTATCCATTGCAAACTTAATTCAGAATACACAAAGAGCCTAAAGTAAACGAATAAAATATGGTCATATGCAATAGTCCACTAGACACTAAAGTCGGAACACTAGACATGTCTGCAGCATGCACTGAACGAAACTATCCGCACGGAATGACTGCGACAGCAGGGTGGGCTTTATATAGGCGGGGTGTCGTAATGTCTCGAAGCGTCAAGGCGACGAAGGGTTCCAGGCGCTTCTGCTCCAGTCCTTTTGATGTCGCCGCGGCCGCAGCGCTGGCCCGCCGGCGCCAGACTTCACCCGAAGGCTCGCGCACCGGGACATATTCTACGTGTGCCCGCAGCACCCTGACACTATCACGATTCAGACCACTCGTATTCAGTTAACCTGCTTACTATTGTAATAATTATTTGTTTTAAATCATTACTGAAAGTATTTTAAAAGGTAACTATCGTCAAACAAGGAAAATAATTTTGTGATTTTACAAAGCATAATATAACTAATAATTTTCTTAAGTTATTGGGGAGAGGGGCTCCGCCCCCCCCCCTCCAGACAAATTTTTGAGGGGGCTTGGCCCCTTGGCCCCCCTCAGGCCCCATGGAGTCGGCGCCTGTGTGTACGAACTAGTGTTACGGAGTGCGTTCGAAAACGAATTTCCTTAAGTGGCAGTGTAACATCTTTCAAAAAGCTTAGGCTAAAGTAGAATGGCGTGGAAAAAGCAAATTGTTTAGATGGACATGAACAGTTACAAGAGCCTTTCAGCAATATCGAAATTGACAAAGCTTCTTCCGAAAGCTACTAAAAGAAGAACACCGTAAAAATGATTACCATGAACACACTGAGTAGTGCATCATGTTTCCACGGACACATGTGGACTTGAATCTACAAGTAAGACTACGTGGAGCATTGCGTCATGCAAAGTGGATGGCCAAAGGAAATAACACACTGAAGATGTTCCACTTTCGTTGTAAGCTATCCCTCAGTGTTAGTGAATGAGATGGCCAGAGAACATTTGTTCGTTTGTGACAAAAGTGTATGTAAAATAGGAGTTCCTGGGCTCACCAGCAATCAGCCAGAAACGACTTGTACTTTTTAACAGTATTAAGATAAAGAAAACTGAAGGTTTTTTGGGTGTGCTAAGGAAGTTTTGTCAACACTTACGGTATTTAAATGAAGAGATTTGTTCGCTATCACTCTTTGACGACAACGTTAACAGTGACACTAAAACATGTATGCTTAGAAATCTGCAGCAGTAGCTTTGGGGAACAATGGAGGTACAACGATATAAAATGGCTCTGAGCACTATGGGACTTCTGAGGTCATCGGTCCCCTAGAACTTAAGAACTACTTAAACCTAACTAACATAAGGACATCACACACATCCATGCCCGAGGCAGGATTCGAACCTGCGACCATACCAGTCGCGCGGTTTCGGACTGAAGCGCCTAGAACAGCTCGACCACAGCGGCCGGCTACAACGATACACTGTTCCACTTGTTGTAGTTACAAAACTTTGGGTAATTTTATTTTAACGCCTTATATAATTTTATAAATTTAAATTTAGCACTTTTGTACAGGCTGTTCAGAATGTATCATAATATTTACTAACGGATTGTGCTTTGAATCTCTTTATTATTCCAGATAAGAAAATTGATGAGATCATTTCAGTCAAGTGTTTGCATATGTTGAAGTTTAACATATTTCTTAAACAAGGTTTCTCTATATTAGGATTCAAACACTTCCTACCCCAGTAACAACGAAAGTATGAAAAATCCTAATGTGACTAATGACTTGACAGAGAGGAGTAAAGTTAATGTAAGATTTCAATGGACTATTAACACTCGACGAAGAACAAAAAGAGTTCATTTTTTGGATGCATGCAAGATCACCAGAGACAATACTATGACTGTAAAAGAAAACTTACACTGAAAAGAAAATTGTGCAAAAACTAGTACTAATTTATGCTGCATTCACTAATTCCCTGTGTTCTGTTACAAAGAAATACTAAAGTTTCTCTCATTTAACTGTATTTAAGAATATTTTCAAAACATATATGGGATGATTTCAGTTGGTTCTGCCAATAGAAAAACACACATTTTTTTTCAATATTTTATTTAATTGATTTAAGACTATTGCCACCAAAAAATGCCAAAACCAAAAAAAATAGGGTGAGTGTGCTCAAATCACTTGACATTTTTATGTAACCCCTATACAAAGACCACCCTAAGGTAGATACCCCTAGAACAACATTGCTAACATAATTAGGAAACTAATAATAGACTAACTAATTCACATTGCAGCATTAGCTATACATTCAGTGCACAGAATCTGTCCTACTATTAACATAATTTTAAGAATTAACGGCTCGGGGTTTCAACCCCCAGCCACAATGGTGGCGGTATTGTCTGTCATCTACAGTACCATATCTTCTGTTTGTTTGTTTTTTTCATCTTAAATATCGAGACATTATTTAAACTTATTTTTCCAACTTTTATGTCCAATTAGCCGGTCTTAAAAAATGCCACAGGAAAGAAGCGGCAGGACTTGGGCAACGGTACGGGCGGAGATGGACGCTGTAGGGAGCCAACATCAGACCTCCCAAATGGACGTAGTGGCTAAGTGACTCAGTCAAGATCTACCTTTAAAAATCCAGTGGTGTTTCATTAAAATAAAGCAGCAATTAAAAGTAAAAAGAAGGAAAATATCTACTGTTTAAGTGATACAGGCCTTTATTATGCGTACTCTGAAAGTACTCTGAAAGTGAAAATAACAAAAGTAGAAATGGAAAAGATACGTGCAATTTTTGCCAAAATGCGTTTCCAGTCCTAGAGTTTTCGCAGAACTCTGTTGCATGTGCCTAGACTTCATCTAGGTGCCAAACTACGGAGGAAGTCTTTCGAACATGCATTAAAAGATGACGCATGGTCTTCGTACCAAGTCGTAAGTTGTGCTTACCTCTGGAGTTCCAAAACTCAGACTATAGGAAATGACTTTTGTTGACTACAGTTCTATTAGTTAAAAACCTAGTGCCGTATATCTGTACTTGTTTTATCCCGAATAACACGTAGTGGTTCAGTTGTACTGACACTTGGAACGAAAACTTTATTTCTACTATTTTGTCGAAATAGAGCGTGTCTGTGTACAAAAAACAAGTTGAATCTTGCAAAGACGAAAACAGCCGTCATCCACTCTTTATAATGTTATTTACTTCTACAAATAGCTACCTCGTTGGTTTCGAACCGACTAGTTCACCTGTCGACGCGTTTCGAGAGCTTACAGCCTCACTTTCCACGTGGATCAGTAGATTACATTACAATTTTGTTTTCAGTACGTAGCCAGTTGTTTGCCTGCAATTACACTTAATTACAAAAATACGGTATATGGGAGGGTTTTGTATCTTGGTGTTCTTTTCAGCCTTTCGCCTCTAGCAAGCTCTGCAGTTTCTTTTTAAATTACAAGAATTACTGCAAAAGATTAATCTTTTTTTCAAATGTGAAGACATGTTCAAGGCTACAACACGGTCTTGTACCTAGGAACAAATATTCTATTGAAATTTAAAAGCACTTCAATCGAGAAAATCTTTTCAGTGCTATATTTAATGGTTTTAAGATAAATTCTTTTTCAAATAGAAGCTATTGGAAACAAAAACAAATTTCCATTTTCAAGATTAGTAAAATTGTTAACATATTAAGGAAACTATATCATGATAAATTATGTCATGATAAATCGGAGAAAAGGATAATGTTATATAGTAAATCTGTGGACACAGACATCTGAATGTGTAATAAATGACCTTGTTGGTGCTACATACGTATTTCATATAGTTTCGGAACTTAATGATTAGAGGAAACTGGTGCACCTGTCATTACTTCGTAATACATCAGGAGATCTTAAGTACCTCATTGTAAAACAGTGAGCTAAAATCCTCGAAAAGGTAATGAAATTTTCAACAAAATTATACTTATGATGTGGACAACCTACAGATTTAGTGTTCTCCATACCCATAATTACAAAATCAGACAGCGATTTTTAATCAGTAAATATATTATTCTCGGATCTTGAACATTAAGGGAACTGGATGTAGTCACCAACTTCATTGACGAGTCATGCTGACGTCATGTTTGCCAGTTGCGGTAGTTCCCACTTGGATCTTGGGCTTCTGCGACTCATTAGTCGCATTCCAGACATTCCATCACTGCTTGTAGAAGCACTGAAGTTTCATCACTAATAAGTTGTTTATTGGTTTCAGAGAACATCTTGGCAATAACAGCTTCAACACGCTGTCGTATACCACGTTGCACATACACACTGCTGTGGTGGTGGCTGACAAACAGTTAGCCGGACATTAAAATTAAAAGACATCAAAGGATAGCTAGCAATGAAATTTTACTAACAGCGCGTATACACTTATACCAGGAGCTCATTACATTTGCAACTTATTTTGGGAATATACGGTGCGACATTCAACACACAGAGGTGTATCCTCTTGCAGCAATAATGGCTGTAACCCTGTTAGGCATCGATTCGAACTGGGAATGGATGACAGTTACTAATACGCCATTCCATGCCAGAGTTCATGAATGGCAATGGCTGGCAAGTAATGACGTGGCAGTGTCTCGAAAACGCATGACAAGAGGTTTTCAGTGGGTGCGAGGTCTGAAGGAGGATGTGGCCAGCGCAACAGTTTGACACCATCTCTATCAACATATGGCAGGACAGCACAGGCAACATCAGGTATTGCCTTATCTTGTTGAAAGACGTCGGCGACTTCAAAGACAGGAAGTAGCCACCAGCCTCAACACGTTACAAATGTAACGGCCGCTCTCCAAATTATCGGCTAAGATCACCGGCATTAGTTATATTGTGCACCAAATGATGCCCAGATGTAAGACTTTACAACGTCATTAATCCCGTCCGCCTAACAGCGCGTGAGAGCGCACGCATGTATATGAGAGTGTATGCGCCTCTGTGTGTGTGTGTGTGTGTGTGTGTGTGTGTGTGTGTGTGTGGAAAAATCATCACGTAGCAGTGGTGATACAAGCTGAAGGTCAGTGAACGAAAATTTGACTTCTAGGTATTCATCTGATGTAACTGATTCCGCGTAATGCTCAGTAACTGCCTAGTCAGAGACCTCCACAGATTTATCGAAGTATTAAACTAGCCGACCACACATACTTTTCCACACTACAGTAGCTGTCAATCCCTCTACCAGTATAAATTTTTACCAAGCCCACGTTGCACAGCTGTGCCTTTAAGTTACGGGATGGACAGACAAGAAGCGACTATCATTTGCTTCTTAGATTTCAGCAAGGCATTTGATACAGTCGACTTCGACATCTTACTAGCCAAACTGAGCGGTCTAAATTTCTCACGAAGTGCAGTGCAGTGGTTTCGCTCATACATGACGTCTCGTCAGCAACGCGTCCTGTCCGGGAATATAAAATCACAATGGCGGCAGATAGTGTCAGGCGTTCCCCAAGGCTCAGTATTAGGTCCTATACTCTTCTCTCTGTATGTCAATGATGTGTCATCGGTTCTGACCTATTGCAAATATCATATGTATGCTGATGACCTTCAGTTGTATCTAAGTGCTAAACCAAGCAATCTTAAGAAAGCTATTGAAAATTTCAATACTGACCTCGATGCACCATCAAAATGGGCACAGGACATAGGACTAAAACTAAATCCATCTAAAACCCAAGCGGTACTTGTTGGTCACTCTAAGCTCATTACCCCAAAACACCGGGAATCCGTACCATCACTTATCCTAAAGGGAACAAATATTAACTTATCTCCCTCAGCAATGAGTTTGGGAGTAATAATAGATGAAAATCTAAATTGGACAGAGCACGTAACTGCAGTGTGCAAAAAAGCAGCAGCATCCCTTCATGACCTACAAAAATATAAAAAACTCTTCCCTTTCGATCTGAAAAAGAAATTAGTACAAACGCTTATACTCCCAATCATTGACTACGGCAATATTATCCTACAAGGTCTCTCTCAGCAAAATTCGCGACGTCTGGAACTGGTCATGAATGCCTGCGTCCGATATATCTGTGACGTTCGACTTTTTGATCACATTTCACCAGCATATGCAAAACTGTCCAGTCTGCGTGCAGACAAACGCAGAGATTTCCATACACTCTGTCTCATCTACTGCCTTATAAATGTACACTGTCCCTCATATCTCTCCTCGTCCTTAACGCTTATGTCAGAACAACATGACAGAAACACACTTTCTCATCATAACAAAATCCTCTCTGTTCCACTGCATTGCTCAGTCACCTTCTCCAAGTTCTTTACAGTAGCGGGAACCCGTCTCTGGAATAACCTCCCTCGTTATGTTAGAGAACTTAAAAACATGTCCGGCTTCAAAAAACAGTCCATGACGTATCTACTTAAGCAACAGTAATGCCTTCCTCTGTACATTAATGCACTTCACCTCGTTACTCCCCTCTTTCCCCCTACTTAAATCTCCCTTTCCCAAAACTCGCTATACTAGTAAACATCTACCTTACACACCAAGATATAAATTATCATCTGCACAAATCTTCATTACTATTGCCAATTTTTCTCATGTTTATCATTATTATTTGATTTTTTTACTGTTATTATTATTGCTTTTATCATAATTTGTATGTATAGCACCTGTTGTAAAAATACTGCCAGCATTTAGCTTATTAGGTCTTAGTCATTACTCTTTATTCATATTGTCACTAGAGTAATCTGATTTTCTTATTTAAACTATTGTCATGATGTAACTCTGATGTGTGAAATGCTGTATGTGTGAAACACTGGTCCGATGTAAGAGAGGGCCTAATGGCCCTAATCTGATCAGGTTAAATAAATAAACAAAAAATAAATACCTCGTATGCAAAGATGGTGAGGGGAGGAAGGGAGGGGAGTGGGGGGGGGGGGTCTGCAGTAGGAACTACATACCAAATTCAGAGCCAAACATTAATTCTTCAGTGGGGAGCGCCAGAGAGAAACAGTCATTCCTCAGTGGAGAGAGCTCGAATATTATCAAAAATGGTTCAAATGGCCACTTCGGCCGGCGAATATTATCCTAGGCAAAGAATTGAAACTTTGTGTCGAACAGGCACTAGAACTTAATTTTAGGCTCTTTCACTACATTTCGAGCGCAGCTATCAAATTAACCAACAAGTTTTCTGTAATCAGTCACTATCTGCTTATTTTCAAAACGCGTTTCCAACAGAATGTATGTGGATGAACATTGCATCTGACCGCCTCCGTAGCCGAATGGTTAGAATCGCTGTCCGGAAGGGCCCAGGCAAGGTTTCCAGTACAACTTCAGAAATTTTTCTGAAGTAGGGAGGTCTGGTACACATTCCACTCATCCAAAAATGGTTCAAATTCAAATGGTTCAAGTGGCTCTGAGCACTATGGGACTCAACTGCTGTGGTCATCAGTCCCCTAGAACTTAGAACTACTTAAACCTAACTAACCCAAGGACATCACACACACCCATGCCCGAGGCAGGATTCGAACCTGCGACCGTAGCAACAGCGCGGCTCCGGACTGGAGCGCCTAGAACCGCACGGCCACCGCGGCATGCTCCACTTATCCCTTGGAATGCCAAATGAGGAGCTGCTTGAAGAAAGAGGCAATGGCATTGTCAGGATTGATCTGCTGGCAGTAAGGGCTGGAGGTGCTGGCGTAATGTTGATCACGGGTCCCACGATCCCAGATCGCTCTTCTCGTATTTCCCTACAGACAGCAATCGGCCTAACGGGTAATCCATGAGTCGTGTTTACGTTTAATATGGCGTGTATGTGCCGTGTTACCACTTCGGTGTGTCCTGGAGCACTGCCCAGTATAGAAAAACAAAACAACATTTCATACGTGGCTCACAATTTTGTGGAGGTCTTTAACTGAAAGAATGAACGAAAATATAGACGTTAAAATAAAATATATAACAGAAAAATACCTCCAGCGGTCAAAGGCCACTTTCCCCGTAGTGTTATATCACATTCACCAACGCACTTTGTAAAGGCTCTTTTCTGTGATGGTTCAAATGGCTCTGAGCACTATGGGACTTAACATCTGAAGTCATCAGTCCCCTAGGACTTAGAACTACTTAAACCTAACTAACCTAAGGACATCACACACATCCATGCCGGATGCAGGATTCTAACCTGCGGCCGTAGCGGCTGCGCGGTTCCAGACTGAACCGCCTAGAACCGCTCGCCCACACCGGCCGGCTCTTGTCTGTGAAGTTTACGTTAAGTTAATACTCTGTACACAATCAAGTAATCACAAACATTAAATTTAATATTATGATGTAGGCTTTCACGGCCGGTGTTGTCTTCAGTTGAAACTTTCGGGCGGAGAGGCCGTGGTCGATGTATAAAATTTCTACCTGACGTTTCGTCTCCATCTGCGGGAGACCTCAGAAGATGTCTCCCGCAGATGGAGACGAAACGTCATATAGAAATTTTATACATCGACCACGGCCTCTCAGCCCGGAAGTTTCAACAGAAGATTAAATGTAACAGTTATATTTCCAAAAGAGGCAGAGTTTGTATACAAACAACAATTTAATTAATGGTACTCTGTTACATTGGAGCTGTGTGTACGCGCGCGCACACGTATGTGTGTGTGTGTGTGTGTGTGTGTTTGAACGGGAGGGCGGTATTCAAAAACAGAATGGGAAAGGACTGACAAAAGAGAGCAAGGTTTCGATTCTGTTGCAGCTGTGGGTTGTTAATGTTACGTCTATTACATGCTACATTTACTTACAAGGGAAGGGTACGACTTTGGGACCACAGTTTTACTTTACACTTTGTACACTTTCAGTAGGCCATTAAAACAGCGTAATGTGCAGGTAATAAGGTGGACTACTTTGACAATTCCGAGAAAATCGCAAGAGAAATTTTACTCGTCCACTACGTAACTGATGTACCTGTGCGTTGCGGCCGCACGATGGAGTGTATGGTGCTCAAGTGGATGCCGGCACAATAGCTCAGCAGGTTCGGTCAGAGGGTTAACTTAGATGAAAGAAAGTAAAAGACTCAGCAATGAATTTGAACGGATGTCATGGGACGTCCACCCCGAACAAACGCAGCGAACAATGACGAACACAATGAGAGCGTTAAAAATAAAATTTAAAAAAAAGTAAAAGTAAAGTAGTCAGCATTCGAGCGTCGTATGAAGTGACGGTTCAAGTCTTGCTCCATCTTAATGTTTTATCTGGGTTTTTTTTCATCACTGGTCATATTATTTAAGTTATACGACTTTTGAGAGTCAATATAACCAAAAAACACGTGTATTGGCATGAAGGTTTAGTGAATTTCATGTTATTTGACTACTTACTGTTTTAATTAACTTAAATTATTACAATAAACATATTTATAGCTGTCAATAAGTGAATGAAAAACGCCTAGTGTTTCCCTGAAAATGCACACCAGTCGTGACATGCGAAATACCTTATATGGTCAATCTGGAAGGGTATCCGGAATTACTTTGCACCTCGACGCTTCGAGCTGCAGACACAGAGGCAAGCTCTATTTGGCAGTTAACCTGCTTAGCGTTGAGACGTTGGTAACGTAGCAAGAACGAATAGTGTACGTGCAATTTTTTGAAGGTCGCTGAATTTACACTTGTACTACAAAAATGAAGGTTCGAACGGGAATCGAACCGTCGCCTCATACACGTCCACCTTATGTAGCTCGGACGCTAGCCACTTAAAAACTTTTTGTGTTGTTTATTGGCCGTTCTATTTGTTCGGAGCGGTCGTCCCATGACGCTTGTTCAAATTCATCTGTTAGCTTATTTTTTACATTACACACGGTAGTTAATCCTCTGACCGAACACACTGAGCTACTGTGCCGGCACTATTTGACCACCATGATCTCTAACGTTCGGCACCTACGCACAGATACGTCAGTTCCTTAGCACATGCATAAAACGCCTCTTGCGATTTTCTCGCAATTGCCAGAGTATTGCATCATACTGCTTGCACATTGTGTTGTTTTAATGGCCTACTAAAGCTGTACAAGTCTGAAGTAAACCCATGATCCCAGTGTCGTGTCCTGTCCTTGTTAGATGTAGCATGGAATAGGTGTAATCTCAAACAACCCACACCTCTGGCATGAGCTAAACTCTGCTCTCCTTCTGTCATTCCTTTCACCCTTTTTTTTTTTAATCTCGCCTTTGCACACATACACACATCCGCATACACTTACTCAGACCCTCACACAAATACGCACACAGAAAGACACACACACACACACACACACACACGCACGCACACAGTATCAATGCAACATAGAAGCAATATTTAAATCGTTGTTTTTAAGTATGAATTCTGCTGCTGTTGGCAACATAGTTATTACACTTAATTTTTCTGATTACTTGAACGGCTGGTCCCGGCGGAGGTTCGAGTCCTCCCTCGGGCATGGGTATGTGTGTTTGTCCTTAGGATAATTTAGGTTAAGCAGTGTGTAAGCTTAGGGACTGATGACCTTAGCAGTTAAGTCCCATAAGATTTCACACACATTTGAACATTTTTTCTATTACTTGAATGTGTACAATGTATTATCTTATATAAACTCGACAGAAAAGAATCGGTGCCCACTGGAGATATTTGCTTCCATTTGTATTCATCTACGCAACCAAAGATCTGCACAATGTTTTGAGTCTTGTCTCGAAACTGTGTTTTGTTTTGCTACATGTTCTTTGAAATTTTGTCAGACTTTCTCTTAAAAAGTCAAACGTCTTCGTTCAAACTGGACGAGAAAAACAGGCGAAAAGAATAATCGCTTGTTAGCGACGAACATACATGTCTATTTATCAATTTATTTAATCTGGAACTTTCTTACATTTAATCAGGCTTTCTACATAGTTTATATTGCATATAGTACACTAAGTAAATGCAATGGTACAGATAAAAAACACACACGTCGTTTATATTCGTAAATCGTAAAAATTGTCAGTAAGCCTCTGCATTAACTGTTATTTCTCGAATATTCTAGTCTTGGGTCATTTCGAGAGATGTCCGTAGGAAGATTTCATATGTAGTCCGACTCTTCCCGGTAAGTGCTATCTCGAAATTTAAATAAAAAACCTCTGAGTGATGCACATCGTCATTATGAACAGAGCACCAGCTCGGACTGTGAAAATATGGCGAAGAAAATCGGCCATGCTCTTTCATAAAAATCGTCATGGCATTTACTTTAAAAGATTTACCGAAACCACTGAAAACTCACTTCTGATTTCTGCACGAGGATTTGAATGCTGTACTCCCGAATACAAGTCCAGCGCCTTACCATTTCGCCACTCTGTTCGTAAATTAATCTCCCTTCAAGTTAAAGTCGATAAAAAATCCAAGAACTATGTGTGTCTGTAAGCAATGCTACTGTGGCCTGTCTGTGCGATGGCGCTCGACTAGAAGCCAGCCGGTTGTTGACCAGCAAGGGAGGAGAGAGAAGTTGCTGATCACCAGTCTTTGCACCGGCATTCTGGATTAAACTCCAAATCGCTCTGCCGCGACACGTGACACTGTTGATGGTCATACCTCCGTCGGATGAGTACGTTACGCTCGGCTATTTGATAGCAGCAGACTACGTGCAAGCATCGGACTTCAGTCTCTCCCTTCTGTCACCACACAGCACAAATATGACACCACACTGTACACACATCCATTACAGCCACTCAACAGATACACTTAAGGCACAACTGTAACACAGCGCGAGGGAAGAGCCCATTACGCCCGGAAGTAGAGAAGCTAGAAAACGCTTTCCTATCAGACGGCTGAACCTTTCATCCAACTACAGCAGGCGACTTTTTCTTTCTTTCTAATGTTGTCTCTTGTGAAACCTACATGTCAGCGCACGAAGAAAAACAGAAATCTGAATGCTTCTAGGCAACTGCTCACCACTTAAAGGTTTTCGGCTATTTCATTTCTTTGTTGTTATTGTGGTCTTCAGTTCAAAGACTGGTTTGATGCAGCTCTCCATGCTACTCTATCCTGTGCAAGGCTCTTCTTCTCCGAGTAACTACCGCAACCTATATCCATCTGAATCTGCTTACGGTATTCATCTCTTGGTCTCTTACCCTCCACGCTTCCCTCCAGTCCCAAATCGGTGATCCCTTGATGCCTCAGCCGGCCGCGGCGGCCGAGCGGTTCTAGGCGCTTCAGTCCTGAACCGCGCGACTGCTACGGTCGCAGGTTCGAATCCTGCCTCGGGCATGGATGTGTGTGATGTCCTTACGTTAGTTAGGTTTAAGTAGTTCTAAGTTCTAGGGGACTGATGACCTCCGATCTTTAGTCCCATAGTGCTCAGAGCCATTTGACCATTTGATGCCTCAGAATGTGTCCTACCCACTGGTCCCTTCTTCTAGTCAGGTTGTACCACAAATTCCTCTTCTCCCCAACTCTATTCAGTACCTCCTCATTAGGCACGTGATATTCAGCATTCTTCTGTAATACCATATTTCAAAAGCTTCTATTCTCTTCTTGCCTAGACTGTTTATCATCCATGTTTCACTTCCATACATGGCTACACTCTATACAAAAGACTTCCTGTCATTGAAATGTATACCCGATGTTAACAAATTTCTCTCCTTCAGAAACGCTTTTCTCACCTTTACCAGTCTATATTTTATATTCTCCCTATTTCGACTACCATCAGTTATTTTGCTGCCCAAATAGCAAAACTGATCTACTACTTTAAGTGTCTCAATTCCTAATCTAATTACCTCAGCATCACTTTATTTAATTCGACTACATTCCATTATCCTCGTTTTGCTTTAGTTGATTTTCATCTTATATACTCCTTTCAAGACACTATCCATTCCGTTCAACTGCTCTTACAATTCCTTTGCTGTCTCTGACAGAACTGTAGAGTCATTGGCAAACCTCAAAGTTTTTATTTTTTCTCCCTG
This sequence comes from Schistocerca americana, assembly GCF_021461395.2. NCBI lineage: Eukaryota > Metazoa > Arthropoda > Insecta > Orthoptera > Acrididae > Schistocerca > Schistocerca americana. The sequence continues at coordinate 135,772,853 of NC_060122.1, read as the reverse complement.
GACTTTAATTGCTACTCCAAATTTTTCTTTTGTTTCCTTTACTGCTTGCTCAATGTATATATTGAATAACATCGGGGGTAGACTACAACCCTGTCTCACTCCCTTCTCAACCACCTCTTCCCTTTCGTGCCTCTCTGGAATCCTAATTGATCTTCCCCGAGGTAAGCTTATATCAGTTTATTTCATTCTTCTGTAAAAGATTCGTGTTAGTAATTTGCAACTGTGGCTTATTAAACTGATAGTTCGGAAATTTTCACGTATGTCAGCACTCGCTGTTTGGAACTGGAATTATTGTATTCATCTTGAAGTCTGAGGGTATTTCGCCTGTCTCATACATCTTGCTCACCTGATGAATGAGTGTTGTCATGGCTGGCTCTCCCAAAGCTTTCGGTACTTCTAACGAAATGTAGTCTACTCCCGGGGCCTTGTTTCGACTAAAGTCTTTCAGTGCTTTGTCAAGTTCTTCAAATGGTTGAAATGGCT